>NC_079190.1:54680842-55299592 GCF_029499605.1 Hyla sarda
GGGTTTCCTGGGTTTTATTTGAGAACCCTTAATGTTTGGGTCTACTGACAGATGTGGTTCCTGGAAGTCAAAGGCAAACTTTTTGATGGCAGATCCTTATCGAAATGGATTCCCCCGCTCATATACAAAGTGCATCACTTTATTGCTTAGACTGGCATTTCGTATAATTATCTTAATTAAAATGGAGTATGAAGCTAAAAATAAAGTAAACCACTTTTGTAGATAAAATATAAGAAACCCAAATTAGTTCATAATGTGTCTGTGTATTTCTACAGATATTTGCTGACAGACCAAAACCGGCTGCGTAGTGTCAATGACATCATGCCAATGATTGGTGCTAGATTTTATACTCAACTAGATGCAGCACAGATGCGGAATGACGTCATCGAGGAGGACCTCGCAAAGGTAAGGAAGTCTTGTTGGTGCTATAAAGTCTGTAGTTTATGGAATACAGATACGTGTTCAATTTACTCTCGTGTGTGTTTTATTTATTTATTTTTTTGTTAGCACACTTCTCGTGATACAAAGCATGTTTAAATATTTCACATCCTTGCATACGTGAAGGATTTGTGTTTTGCAGAAGCGATTTGCAAGGCATGAAAAAATATTTAACAATGTCATTACTTCCCTGCAGGAGGTACAAAACGGACGATTGTTCAGACTCTTGGCCAAACTTGGAACAATAAATGAGAGACCAGAGTAAGTTTTTTTTTTTTTCTTTTTTCTTTTTAATGAACCCTGGGGAACTGTTCTTGCTCGTTTCTAATAACCTTGTTTCAGGACAGACCCTGAAATAGCACTTTCTTTCTATACCATAAGGACGTGTTTCCCAACCAAGGTGCCAAAGACTGTCCAGGCATGCTGGATGTTGTAGTTTTGCAACCGCTACAGGCACACTGGTTGGGAAACGCATGCATAAGGTATCACTAAGCGGCTACCTCCTCCCCAAATGGTTTAATGACATGTCTCTACTTATCTGTGTATAGGGGAAGATGCATGCTGTTGGGGGGGGGGGGTTGTTGTTGTCAGACCCTAGCACTATGGACACTACTATAGTGGTGGCACTGCAGGAAAACTGAACAGTTTTTAGTAGATGACTACTGACTTCTGAAGTTCCCTTTAGAATCTGCTTATTGTCAAAGGACCATTATAACCAGTAGGGATAGTATAGTGATAAACCCCTCTAAGAAAGCAGAAGCCACTACATGTAGATCTCATAGTATCACGATCTGTCTGTGATAGGGTCCTTATTGTGAAGAGTGAGGGGAGTTAATAAACGAGGGCCCAATGAATATGACAATAGCAGCAGCATACCGTCATGGCCGTAAATGTTGGCACCCCTGAAATATTTCTAGAAAATGAAGTATTTCTCACAGAAAAGGATTGCAGGAACACATGTTTTGTTACACATGTTTATTCCCTTTTTGTGTATTGAAACTAAACTAAAAAAAAGGAAAAAAGCAAATTGGACATAATGTCACACCAAACTCCAAAAATTGGCTGAACAAAATTATTGGCACACTTTCAAAATTGTGGATAAATAAGATTGTTTCAAGCATGTGATGCTCCTTTTAAACTATCCTGGGGCAAGTAACTGGTGTGGGCAATATAAAAATCACACTTGAAAGCCGATAAAAAGGAGAGAAGTTCAGTTAGTCTTTGCATTGTGTGCGCCACACTAAGCATGGACAACAGAAAAAGAACTGTTTGAGAACCAAAACTGTGGAAAAATATCAACAATCTCAAGGTTACCAGTCCATCTCCAGAGATCTAGATTTGCCTTTGTCCACAGTGCGCAACATTGTCAAGAAGTTTGCAACCCATGGAACTGTAATCTCCCTGGGCGTGGAACGGAAGAGAAAAATTGATGAAAGGTGTCAACGCAGGATAGTCTGGATGGTGGATAAGCAGCCCCAAACAAGTTCCAAAGATATTCAAGCTGTCCTGCAGGTTCAGGGAGCATCAGTGTCAGCGTGAACTCAATCGACATTTAAATGAAAAGAAACTTTTTGGCAGGAGACCAGTAGGACCCCACTGCTGACACAGAGACATAAAAAAAATCAAGCCTACATTTTACCAAAATGAACTTGAGTAAGCCAAAATCCTGCTGGGAAAATGTCTTGTGGACAGATGAAACTAACATAGAGCTTTTTGATAAAGCAAATCCTTCTACTGTATGAGGCGAAATGAGGCCTAGAAAGAAAAGAACACAGTACCTACAGTCAGATATGGGGGAGGTTCAATTATGTTTTGGGGTTGTTTTTCTGCCTCTGGCACTGGGTGCCTTGAATGTGTGCAAGGCATCATGAAATGTGAGCTTTTGGGTTGCACTGTAAAGCCCAGTGTCAGAAAGCTGGGTTTGTGTCCGAGTTCTTGGGTCTTCTAGCAGGACAATGACCCCAAACATACGTCAAAAGGCTTTCAGATAGAGCAACAGGTGCTGGCACTAGTGAAACAATGTTAATAGTGCTGTGGATCTCATGGTTGAAGCAGCGGCAGGACTGCACCTCTGCCAATTCTGATCCTAACAGGTGCTCCAGCCGTATAGAGAAAGTGACCCTGAGGAAGTGCTGGAATCGGCACGAAAAAGCTATCGTGATCACTCTCTCTCCTGGGGCCCTGCCAGAACATGTGTTCCTTTGCACCCTGAATAAAGAAGCCAGCAACTGATTCAACACAAGAGTGTCCAAGTTGTTTCTTTCTTCGATACCTCAAAAAGCACCCAGAAATGGATGGCAACAAAGTGCTGGAGAGTTCTGAAGTGGCCAGCAATGAGTCCAGATCTAAATCCCATTGAACACCTGTGGAGAGGTCTTAAAATTGTTTTTGGGAAAAGGCGCCCTTCTTTTGCGAACTGCTCCAGGTCTCGCTTATTGGAAGAGTGGTCAAACATTCCGACTGAGAGGTGTAAGAAGCTTATTGATGGTTATAGGAAGCCACTGATTATTTTGTTTTTTTTCCAAAGGGTGTGCAACCAAATATTAAGTTAAGGGTGCCAAGTTGAGGTGACATTATGTCAAATTATTATTATTTTTTTCCAATACACAAAGGGAATATTTCATTCCAATACACAAAGGGAATAAACATGTGTATTGCAAAACATGTTACTGCAATCCTTTTCTGTGAGAAATACTTCATTTTCTTGAATTTTCAGGGGTGCCAACATTTATGGCCATGACTGTATGAAAAGCATTGAACAATGTAGGACAAATGAGGTATGTTAGTATGTACAGTGTTATGCACATATCCATAGGCTGCTATTTCCTTATTTGTACATGCTTGAAAGCTATACTGTCTAGAATGGATGCCCTCTCCTTTGTGTGTACATCATGATGTCCGACCTTGTAATTGTATACGAACTTAGTTCACACCTACCTGTGCTATAATTTTGAAATATTTAGTATGGATATTCCCTATTTTATAGCTTCACAGTGGCCTGTGTCAACCATTGGCTACAATGCAAATGAGCCACTGCAAGGAAGTAGATTTTCCTATACAGGAGAGAAATGGCATGCCGGCTCATTTCAACATTAATGGGTTTCTTTAACCTTAATGGGGAAAACTCATGGATAACCTATCATGTTAATAGGCCATCAATGGCGGATCTCCACAGGTGCAATGTATAGAGCCAGAATCCTCTGCTCTGTGTGTTGTGTAGTGACCACATCTATGTACTGCAATTCAGCTCCTATTGAGATAAATGTGAGCTAATGTGCAGTAATTTGATGCCACCAGTACACAATGTTCGATGCTAAGACTTCTTGCTCCATATGTACTGTACATTAGGCGCTGCTGCCATGAGCTGGCCGGTGGGTGTGCCAGGTGTTTGTACCCCATAAACAGCTATTGGTGGCCGATCTTACTACTTAAAGCCCCTGTTAAAAAGAAACCTTATGAGGATGGCATATTACAAATGAAAATTTTTACAAATTTTTCTTGTCAGATTTCAAAAAGACCCAGCCTGGTCAGAAACAGGCGACCGATATTTGTTGAAACTTTTTCGGGATCATTTATTCCATCAGGTGACAGAAGCGGGCACTCCATGGATTGACCTTAGTCATATTGTATCTTGTCTTAACAAGGTAATGTATTGACAGCCCTTTGTGGCTCCGCAGTCTGGGGAGTTTGTTTGCATCTTTTAAAGGAAAACTGTCAGATATATTCTCCTGCACTATCAACAGTACTGATGGATAGTGCAGGAGACACTGATTAAAACGAGCCCTACCTTACCTTTACCTTTTTTTCACCGCACTACTGTGGCTGTAAAGTTAGTGTAGGTCATAATATAGTGTCTTCATTGGTTTTTGTTGACTGATATCGCATTTTGTATGTGATCTTTGCCCCGATTGTTCATTTTAAGCAGCATACAAAATGAGTGTCTTAAAGGGGTTATCCGGCCAAAAAGCAGCACCTGCATTCTATGTGGGGCTGCGCCTCCAGTCTCTGAAAGCTCTTTCTGGGACTGGGGACGTGATGTAACACCCCGTCCCCTCGTGACATCACGCCACGGACCCTCTATTCATGACCCCCCGCAATCAGACATCTTATCCCCTATCCAAAGGATGTCTTTGGCCGGATAACCCTTTTGTGGATTTCCCTGGTTGCTTTGCGGCCAGAGACATTGCATCACTAGTCAGGTGTTGAATAGGAGCATAACAGTTCTTCAATTGGCGGGTGGGAGATAATTTTTCACAAGGCTGCTGAGAATTATAATTTTAAGCACAGTATGTATGGAAGGAAGCCTAGCTGTGCTGCAATGGGTGGGGTGGTTTAGGTGTGGGAGGGATATGTCACCTCCCACCTAGAAACAAGGGATCCTGGGAATTGTAGTTGGAGAGAGCACAAACGGGAAATAGCCAGTTCACACAAACAAGCCAGCAGAGTGATGGGGGATGCAGGACATGGCCATTTACCACCAACACAAGCACAAATCCTTGGTAAGCATGTCCATTACTGGCTGACAGATTATTAGTAAAGGCACCTTATGTTGGATAACCCTTTTAATTAGATGCCCTGTTTTAGAGCAGCATAGTATGAAGATGGGACTTCTCTGCCATAATAAAGAATAATATGGCTTATAGGAGTGAGCAAAGAGTACCATGCCCTTATTGTAGGTGTGCTGTATTCGCAATGAGGAGTACTAGCCATTGATTTATTGGACTACACTTGGCAGCCTATTGGCTGATCCTATCTGGTTTCTCTCTTCTGGTCATCATTTTAAGTTTCTTTATTTTTTGTTTTCCTCCTCTCTCTCTGCAGTTAGATGCTGGCGTGCCTGAGAAGATTAGTCTCATATCCAGGGATGAAAAGAGTGCACTTGTGGTAACGTACAGTGATCTAAAACGCTGCTTTGAGAACACGTTTCAAGAACTGGTTGCGGCGGCGAACGGTCAGTTGTAGTATTTGCTGAAAGCATGCAGGACATTGCTGAGGAACTAAACAGATTGCAAATTGCACTACAGCTGAGTTGTCATTGTCATCTCATTTCACTATTGGGAATCAAAACAGGAGATGAACAAAGCTGCTTGCACTTCAGTCAGGTACACTGGTACTTGAAGGGAAAACAAAACGTGTCGTTTCAGTTAACCGAGAGCTCGGAGGCTTTATCTGTGAAGGTTTTTTATTTCTATATCTAGGAGCACCATCGAATGGGTGATGTTCTTATTTTTCCCCCTCCTCTTGTATGCACTACTTTTTGTCTTTGAAGACTTTCTGACGTTTAAGGGAATTATATTTTTTCCAAGAACTATTTTCTTTATTCAGGGCCACAGTGTTCTCTTCACCAATGCCGAAAATTGTGACTATATTGTGTCCTGGTAGTGGATCAGTTTATTTTTTATTTTTTTTTTTCTTCCCTGTTTTAAACCTTCATAGAATCTCGTAGTATGCAAGCTCTCTGTCATACTGGTTTGTGAAGGTGCATAAAGAACATTTCAAAGAAACATCCATGTACCCATCAGGAGTGTTTGTCTCGGTCACAGCGCACGATTACAACACTTTATGGAGCTCCAGTTTATTTTTGTAACCTGTTAAAAAAACAAACAAACAAAAAAAAAACAACCAGCCGCCTGTTGTATAGACAATTTTCTGCTTATGCAAAATGTTTCCTATATATTATTTTTTCTTCTTCTTGGTAATGGCCACAATTTTCAGGAATAACTACCAAACCTTTTGATTGTCGTCATGTCGAAAAACGCCATCTTCACTAGGGTATGTTACACTGGATATGGAGACACTGTTAATGCGAACTGAATGAGTAACTGGGGCCAGGATTCTCTTTGGCGCTTCTTGAGAAACTATAGTTAAAAGTATTGTTTTAAATGACTCCATATTTTTTTCTCTCTCTCCTTTTTTGGGGGGTTTTCTAGCCTAAAAGCGGAGGCACCAATTTCTTACAGTAAAATTAGTCATGTAAAAAAAAAGGAAAAAAAAAAAGCAACCTATGTTAGACTGCCAAATATATAGAATAATGGACTGCACCACCTCTTGGCACTTATTACGGATATATTTTAATGACCTGATATGCTTTGCCCTGAAATGTAAAAGGGAGAACGAGGAGTTCCAAAAAAGAACTGTCTGAAGGACTCTTGTGAAGCTTCGGTATACATGTTGACTTCAGTTTTAATGATTCTCACTATGTATATTATTTAGAGAAGTCTTTACGGCTTCTCTGCTGTCCATTTTAAGCTTTAAAACCCTTACAGGATCTTGCATTTGGATTTCTTTAGTCCAGTTATCCGTTTGCATTCAAGGTATGTGTCACCTACTTAAAATATCCATGCCTTCATACACGTCCGATACTATACACATACATCTATACATAAGCAATTATACATATCATACGTACACAAGCACAGTTTCATACATACACACATGCTTACATACACACCTGATACACATTTTTTTTTTTCCTTTCACAAATTCTAATGCCACCATGAGAAAACTGACAACTTGCCACAGTTCAGTACATTTTGTAAGGATATTTAGTCTGTTGCCATGAAGAGGGGAATTTAAGAAAGAACTGTCTTTTATCATTGGCTTATGTATATGAGAAAAGAAGCAGCTGTCTTTTTTTATGTTTTTGACAAATCATATTGCAATTTTTTGTACAAAACAAAAGTACTTGTATTCTAGAAGAAAAATGCTTAATTTATAAGCGGATCTAATTATTATTTTTTATTTTTTTTCCTCTTTTTTTTTTTTTTCCCTTCTCCTTTTGTTTTGGTCATGCGTGTATAGGCATACAGGGTTTGTACCCGGCCTTCTTCCCCAAGATAATTTCCATACTTAAAGTTGTGGAAATAATACATGCTTCTAGTATTACACAGGATGAAGGGGATCGTGTCTATACTCTTTTTGGGGACCAATGTGTGGGGTTTAAGAGGGAAATGAGGGCTTTCAACCTTTTTAAATGACCAGCAAACCATTTGCAATATTGTGCTGTTTGGGGGGGAGAGGCCGACAGGGCGCAACATCTTTTAGGATTTATTTTACAATCTTTTTTTTTTTTTTTTTTCTCTTTTACAATTGGGTCATTCAATCTCAGGATTTACTTTAAAAAAATAAATAAATAAAGGGAAAAAAAATTAGAAACCGACTAAATAAAACATTTTTGGGGCATGCACTTATATTTAAGTTACTAAGGTATTTCCAAGCATTAGTCTTTAGTCTTGTACAGGTATTGTATGGGCTAATGTGTTGTAAATTATAATTTTTTTTTCTTCTTAGTTAAAATCCAAAACTAAATAAAAGTGGCCGGCATGCACCCCCCACAAATACTATAGAAGGATACAAGGTCATCATTCTCTCTCTGCGGAAATAAAAGCACAGAAAACTAATCACACAAGTTTTCTTCTACTTTTTTTTTTGTACATGTAACATTTTTTTTTTTTTATGTTCTGACTTGTACATAAGACTTAATGGTACATATTTTTATTTTCCCTGAAGTGAATCCTGTATTGTCAAAGACTTCAGCAGTTCCAGTGTCATGATCCCCCAAATGCTTCACATCTTTTATTATTTTTTTGTTTGTTTTATGTTTTGTTCATTTTTTGTTTTCACATGTACAGCAGTATTTTTTAATAAAGGATACAAGAAATAAGACTATTGTTGGTCTCCTTTTATTGTATTTGTTACTTTTATGTTACTCCTTGCTTGATGCAATTGCAGTACATAGTAAGGCTATGTTCACATGATGGAATTTCCGTGCTGAACTCTGCATGGATATTCTGCAGCAGCAGAGTCCCATCGATTTCGAAGCAGGTAATAGTGGAAGGCAAGAGAACCTCCAAATGGCGCTGCTGGTTCCGTAGAAAGGTGGAATAAACCAAGTCCAGAGTGGAGTGATGTAAGAACTTGTGGATTTTATTGCATAAGGATAAAACCAATAAAAGACAAAAAAGCGATACAAGACAGGATTACGCATTTCGGGGGAGCCACCCCCTTCTTCAGATCAGTGTGCAGAATATACAAACAGTGATTCTATAAATAGGGGGAAAAAAGGGTGCCAGGTACATTAAGGGGAGGGGTCATGCAAATTACATTCAGGTAAAACACTTAAGAATAGCATTAAAAAAAATGACCTTATATAGATCATATGTAGGTAAAAGTATAGACCATATGCTGTTATGCAAAGAATTAAGTGAGTGGCATAACTAAATCGATACCGGGGTCCAGATGTGAGCCAGCGTGACTGACAGTGGCCGCGGTTGCAGAGCTGATGCGCAATGCGAGGGCGCAGGTATCCATTTAATTATGCCACTCACGTAATTCTTTGCATAACAGCATATGGTCTATACTGTTGCCGACATATGATCTATATAATGTCATTATATTTAGTTTTTATGCTATTAAGTGTTTTACTTGAATGTAATTTGCATGACTCCTCCCCTTAATGTACCTGGTGCCCTTTTTACCCCTATTTATAGAATCACTGTTTGTATAGTCTGCATACTGATCTGAAGAAGGGGGTGACTCTCCCGAAACGCATAATCCTGTCTTGTATCGCTTTTTATTGGTTTTATCCTTCTGCAATAAAATCCACAAGTTCTTAAATCACTCCACTCTGGCCTTGGTTTATTCCACCTTCCTATGGAACCAGCAGCGCCATTTGGAGGTTCTTTTGCTCTTCTACGATTACCTGCTTTGTCCAGGATACGGTTCTATCTCACCTTTAACCTCAAGCTCAGCAGCGGTTCCGGCTACTTTTGTAACCCCACATGTGGGTTGATATGCAAGTTTAACACTTGCTCCAAGGTGAGCAGCTACTACCTAAGGGGCCTGCAAGCCCCTCACCTTTTTTCCTTTCCCCCTTCCCTATACCACCCAAACGGTATCACACGAGGTGCCCCCTCTGTTTCCCCCCCCCCCCCAGGATCAATTTCGAAGGGATTCAGCTGTGCTGTTCACATAGCAGAATTTCCGTGCTGTAAACATCTGGTGCGGAAATTCTAATTCAGGTATATGCAAAAATAATACAAGTCCATTCTTTCTGTGAACTCTGCACTGAAATGCTGTGGCCTCTGTGAGATGGTGTGTTTCCGAGCGGTCCTAGCGCTGGCAGGTTATGATGGTGCTCTGCTGTCATGGAAATGTCCACACAAATATCTCCAGGAACACATATTTACCTGATTTATTTATTCATTTGTTTTTTAAAGGCTTTCTTAAATGAGCTGAAGTCATTAACACAGATGTTCAAGTACTTTTTTTTTCTCACTGTACAGTGGTTAAGGGTAAATACTAGAGATGAGCGAACTTACAGTAAATTCGATTCGTCACGAACTTCTCGGCTTGGCGGTTGCTGACTTTTCCTGCATAAATTAGTTCAGCTTTCAGGTGCTCCAGTGGGCTGGAAAAGGTGGATACAGTCCTAGGAGACTCTTTCCTAGGACTGTATCCACCTTTTCCAGCCCACCGGAAAGCTGAACTAATTTATGCAGGAAAAGTCAGCAACCGCCGAGCTGAGAAGTTTGTGACTAATCAAATTTACTGTAAGTTCGCTCATCTCTAGTAAATACATACTAGACTGACTTGCTGTGAAAAAATCCATAGCAAATCCACACAACCTGTGCCTATTTTGTTGCTTATTTCTTAAAGAAAACAGTGAGGCTTACCATACAGGTTCCTGGGTTTGGGGATGTGATGTCACTCGGCCAATCGGGCTGAGGTTAGACAACTCTGCTGCTTGGGCCTATGAAGTCATGTGCCTGAACACAGTAGTGCTCCACAGCACCTTCAGTATTACGAGACCAGATCTAGTTATACCGAAGGTGGTGCATTAGCAAGGAAGGTAGACGTATAGGGGTGTTCTTCAAACGTTTTCTTTTATTTGAGGTACGGTCATATACACAGCTTATTTCATGCTGTGCAAAATCTGCTGCGCAGTGGGAAATATGCTGCGTATTCTGAGGCACATACACACGGCTGCTACTGGGTAGCCCTGTGTACTCCTCTGAGAATACGCAGCATATTTCCCGATGCACAGCTAATTTTGTGCAACGTGGGACTGTACCCTTACAGCTTAAAGAAAATACTTTCAAGAATGCCCCCATTTCATTCAATACATTTCCTTGTGACTATAGATTTCCAAATATCGCTATTTGACAACGAAGTCTCCAATATTCAGAACTGAAACCTAAGGTGGTATTCTCAGCACAAGACCACTGACATGAAAAGTTAGCAAATTCAAAAATACCTACTAAGGTTTATAGCAATGCTTTGTTCTGCAGATATTCACTACATGTCCTTTTCATTATTTGCTTTGTTTAGGGCGTGCTCCGTTTTATTTCTATGGGAGTGCCGGAAAGACCAGAGTACAGCACTCGGGCATCATCGGAGCTTCCATAGAAATGAATGGAGGACGTTCCATCTACCAGTAGATGGCACACGCCCCTCACTTGGAGAGCTGGGGGTCCCGTACCAGAGATCATGTGGTGTCTCCCACCAGTCAGACTGCCCGCGATCAGCTACTGATCACCTGTCCTGTTGCTAGGGGATAAGTTAAAATTAAAGTTCACTGGAGTTCTCCTTTTCAAGCTGCTGGAGAAACAGATTTATCTACTGGGTTACAACATTTCAAAGCAAACATGAGCAGTACGTCTTCTCTAGGTCTGCACTGATCTGAATCTTTTCATATAAAAAGTGCCTGCACAGAGAACACACAGCAGCACTGTCCCACTTCTGCCCGGAAAACTCCTGGGCGTGCAAGTGCATATGATCTGGAGCATTCATGTTGTGCGGCCAATGATGAACTAGGAGTCCTGCCCGACTTGTCAAGAGTAGCAGGGTGAAATAGAGAAATGGGATGGTTTTTTTTTTGACTGTTCACTGTGTAGTAAAACCAACACTTGAAATTTATTTTGCAGGTCAATAATGTTACACACTTATACTTGGCTTTTACCACGAAATAGAGAGGATTCTAGATGGTGCAATAGATAATTGCTAGGTGGAGTGTGGCGGTGCTCAGACTATGCATAGGATTCATCAGAACATCGGCAAGTAGAATAAAGGTAGTCGGCAACTCGCCATCTTCTTCATCTCGCTTCTTTATTAAAAATACTCACATTTATTACTCACTGTGTGTTTGCGTGTATATAAAACTGTGGGGGAGACTTATCATTGCGTTTACCCCTTTTTTTTTTCTTGTATATATTTTTGGGGGGGGCAAAAATTTGCGCATTGCGTCTTTTTTGATAGGGCAAAAAGCAAGTACTCTATTTTGTGTATTGTGGAATGCATTTACAGTGGATACTAATTTATCATGTGCATATTTTTTTTTTAAGACTTTTTTTTTTTAGCGCAAAAATACATCAGCTGGGGGATGCAGGAGCTGTTCCTCAACATTGCTAAACTACAACTGTCCCATGATGGGAGTAGTTGTAGTACCGGACAGTTAGGACTGCTACTCAATCCTGGACAGACTCTGCCCATGATGGGAGTTATAGTCCAGGGGCTGAGGGAGTAAATTGAACCCGGTCATTCTCCAGAGACCAGCTGCAATCCACATTTATTAACTAAAATCATGCGGCTCCCGGCGGGGGAATACTGTATACACTGTCACAATTAATAATCCTTACTGACGGGAGCTCTGGTGAATAGCTTTTCAACAATCAGAGCTTCTCTCTCGTATCGGGGATTATGAATTGTGAGAGCTGTATACAGGGGCCGGCGAGGAGCGCGGTGGAGCTGCATGTGCCACCGGCTTGTACAGTTAATAAATGTGGATCGCAGCGGGTCTCTGGAGAATGACCTGCTGCGATCTGCTCTTCAGCCCCCGGACTCTAACTCCCGTCATGGACTGAGTCTATCCATGATGGGAGCAGTAGTCCTAAAAGTCCCGCAGCCGGGGGATTTGCAAGTGCCATACCTCAGCGCTGCGGTACTACAACTACTCCATCATGGGACAGACTCTGTCCCATGATGGGAGTAGTAGTCCAAAGGCAGAAGGACAGATCGAAAGGGGGTCTCATGCCTGAGACCCCCTGCGACCTTTACTGCTCCGCCACCTAGTGATGATGCCATTAGGGGCGGAGCTACACAGTCCAGGCATGAATCTGTTCTCATTATGCGTTTTGCATAATGGGAACAGAGCCTTTCTGGCAGTGTGTTCCCAAACAGGGGTAGACTCTAGCTGTTGCTTAACTACAGCCCCCATGATGGGAGTTGTAGTTTAGCAACAATTGGAGGCTCCTTTTTTAGGAACATGCTGCATTATGTGCGCTCTCCCCAGGGGAGAGCGGAAAAAGTATATTAACCTCTATCTCTCAATAAAATGGTTAACAAGGGCTGTGGGAGAGTTTTTTTTTGTTTTTTTTTTAATAAAAATTTCAATGTGCCGTGCTTTTTTTATAATTGAATCTGACATAGTCCTCTGCATTCAAGTATCTGAAATGAGAAGAAAAAAAAGGTTAGTACATTTTTGGCGTACTCCCCTGGGGTGTTCCTAAAACAGGGAGCCTCCAATTGTTGTCTGCCTACTGTATCCTGTATATACAGTCCTCTATAGACGGCTGTATATACAGGATAGCGCACAAACACTTAACCCAGAAATGCTCAGCAGCAGCGTTGGTTAATTCTTTCCTTGCTGGGATCCTGTATAGAATACATGGGTATACTAATACAGCCGGCGATGGTAAGTAGTGATGCTCTGCACCTGTATATGCTATACATCCCTCCTCCCCTCCTTACATTCTGTGGCCCGGGCGCTCTGCATCCGAACCATGGAGTGGTAACCTGAAGGCAGTAAAAAAAAAAAAATATTGCCACAGGATTCAAAAATGACTGTATCTATACACCAGCAGAAACGCAAGAAACCCTGACAAAACGCAGGAAAAAGCTGTGAGTCACATGTTACTTATATGTCAAATAAAAACATATAATAGTTAAATTAACCCCTAACCTATGGGTTTTTGTTTCAAGTCCCATGCAAGTATATAGGACTTCCGGTACCTTACTCCACAAGCTCCGCTTTGTATCTCCTGGTGAATGTGTCAGTCTGGCTGGCAAGCCACACCCTCCCTGCATGCCATGCCCCATCTTGCAAAGACATGCCCACTCTTTAAGCCACACCCCTTTTATTTTCAGCTTGCAATATCTTTACCACAACTCGGCCACACCTGAGGGTGGGATATGAGGAGACGATATGGGATCAGGATTTAAAGATGGGCTATGAGGACAAAAGCTTCCTCCTTTGTTGCTTTTCCTTCCCCCTTAAAGATATGGTAGGAAAAAACGGGCAGCGCCAGGTATTCAGCTAGTTTTTAATAAAGAAGCAATTTGAAGAAGAAGATGGTGAGTTGCCGACTACCTTTATTCTGCTTGCCGATATACTTAGCTTTAATGTTTTTATTATTTTTTTAAAATAAACGAGGCGACAGACGCTACAATGAAAACTGATCGGCTCTTCCCAATTTGCATTGTGAGGGTACTGATCGGACATATAAGACCAGCTGTCTGATACAAGTGACTGTTGGCTGTAATATGCAGCTGGCACCCGCAGCATATACTCCCTTTATACATCTCTCTTCATACATATGTGAAATGCATACTTTCTCCTTGCACTGTATTAACAGTATGCGGTTAGCTCCGAGACTCACATTAGAAGCTGCTGCGTGTTTCAAATCTAAGTAGGGAATAGGATCTCCAACAGCTATAAAGATAGGTTAAATATTTTTGCACATATTTTTAATATACAGAGGTCCCTCAACATACGATGGTAATCCGTTCCAAAAGGACCATCGTTTGTTGAAACCATCGTAGGTTGAGGGATCCGTGCAATGTAAAGTATAGGACAGTGGTCTACAACCTGCGGACCTCCAGATGTTGCAAAACTACAACACCCAGCATGCGGGCATGCTGGGTGTTGTAGTTTTGCAACATCTGGAGGTCCGCAGGTTGAAGACCACTGTTAAAGGAAGTTGTACTCACCTCTCCCCGCCGCTCCGGACCCTCACCGTTCGTCACCGCTGCCCGGGATGTCGCCGTCCATTGCTGTCGCCGCGTCCCCGACGCTCCGGCAAGGCCTCTGCTTCCCCGGCATCCTCGCTCTCCGTCGCCGTCATCACATTGTTAAGCACGCTGCTCCTATTGGATGACGGGACGGCGTGCACAGCGACGAGATGACGACGATGGAGAGCGCCGATGATGCAGGGGATCCCGAAGAGGATGTGCCGGAGCCCCGAGGACAGGTAAGTGATCGTCAGCGGACCACACGGGGCACCGTGAACAGCTATCCGGTGGCAGCTGAAGCAGTCTGCGCTGCCGGATAGTCGTTTATGCGATGGCCCGACATACAAAAGCATCGTATGTTGATGCTGCCTTCAACATGCGATGGCCTCTGAGAGGCCATCGCATGTTGAAATTATCGTATGTCGGGGTCATCGTAGGTCGGGGAGGGGGTCACTGTAGTTCAGATTTAAAAAAAACTAAAAATGTGGTGCATTTCAAGCAGAAAATTATTTTACAGTTAGAAGTTGTTGACTTTAATTCCTAGAAAGGATCCAGTTTAGTTTTTGATGATAAATTTTTGGCTTTCATATGGAACCATCATAAATAAAGCCCCAGAAGTAGAGGCAACCACCACGGCTGCAGAGAGTGGATGTTCCCAGCTCCTGATTTTAGAGCCAAACCACATACAAGAGCAGAGCAAGAAAAGCAACAAGAAGGAAGAAAACAAACCAGAGTCAAATGTTTTGTAATGACTTCTGTTCTAGACTGTTCTACCACAAAAGTGACATTGCTGTAGAGTTGCTTGTGCCTGTCTTCTATAGAATACATGCTTACAGGATGTGTGCAATGTTAATACATTCTTGTATCACGGTCCTGGATCCAGTTCAGGCTGGATGAAGAGCATCACATGAGTCCCACTGTGAATGAACCTTCCTGGCTCAGCATGAATTCTACATTGCAAAGATTTCTCATGACTTCATAAAGCTTCCGATCCCACGCGATGATCCAGAAAATGCAATAACCCTGGGAGATCTTAAGGCAGGAATTGACTATATATAACTACAATATTTAGCTTCTTTACATTTCCGTTATCAGCCGTTATAATTGAGACTTATGAAGTCATTTGGTTCAGGTCAGGAATGTGGTTTGTTCTCATTAGAAGCAGAATTCTTCTATGATTTCAGTGGAGTGTTATTCCCAAATTGTGTGTTTAAGATATATCCAGCAATGTTTTATCCCTGTGTTAGAGAGGTCGAAGTTATGTCTTTCCTTACCCCATGTGGATTGGATGCCATTAAGACATGGTTTGGTTAAGTCTTCCTTTTCAACATGGAAGCCCTGTGCAGAACTGGGAAAAACTCCAGCACCTGCTGTTCCCATTTTTTTGTAAATACAATCTCTAAGTCATAAGCAATTATTTGTGAGAAGCTCCCAAAGCAACTCAAAGGAGTGAAAGCTGCTCATACATCTAAGGGTCTATTCACACGGATGGAATTTTCGCTTTCGGAATTTCGCCTCAAATGTAAGCCTAATAGACTTCTATGGGATTCCACACTTCTGAATTTCCGCATGCGGAATCTCTGCACTAATTTCACACAAAATCCGCACAAGCCAGAGGCCACCCAAGGAAGCAGAATTTCCGCCCATGTGAATAGACCCTTACCTACCAAGGAGTAACCATTCAGTTGGCGAACATTGGCTGAAAAAGACCATATGGTCCATCTAGTCTGCCCACTGCACTCCCCCACCCTGCTGCAATTCACATAAATTTGGTGTATGGTCTGAGCACTGACAGACTGACCCACACCAAGCCCCTTTAACCTCTGCAGTAATGCTGGCAGCATTCATGTATCTATTTCCCAAAGACAACCTCTGGATATGACACTAAGCACATGCACTCAACTCCTTTGGTTGACCATGGCGAGGCCTGTTCTGAGTGGAACCTGTCCTGTGAAACTGCTGTATGGTCTTGCCCAGTGTGCTGCTGTTTAGTTTCAGAGTATTGGCAATCTTTTTATAACCTAGGCCATATTTATGTAGTGCAACTATTTTTTTTTCAGATCCTCAGTTCTTTGCCATGTTTAACTTCCAGTGACCATTATTAGAGAGTTTGAGAGGAATAAAGCCAAATTTAAGACATCTGCTCCCTATTTGCAAGTGTCCCAATGGTTTGGGAGACCAATGATGAACTTGAATGACAGCAGGAAGTGCACAGAGGCAAATCTTTGCACAGCTGGATTGTCAGATTAGAAGGACGGTACCTAGTAATCCATTCTGTCTTTTGAGTGCAAGTGGACATCACTTACCAAGCCTAGGGCATCGAACAGTGTCTACACAAACCACCAGAAGATGCTTGCACAACATTGGGCTATGAGCCAGACATACAGCTGCAAGGGTTCCATTGCTTTCACTCTTAAAGGCTATTGTGGTCCAGAGAAAGATGGCAATTGAGGCTTGGAAGGGAGGTCTGTCCTCTTCAGTGATGAGTCGCGCTTTTGTCTTAGACACAATAATAGCCAGAGATTGGTCCGGAGAACACATGGGCAACGCCATGAAGAGGCCTTCACGAGGGAGCACACCAGGTGTGTGAGGTGGCATAATCAACAGCGCAGCATTAATTAAATTTGGTTATGAAACTAATGGTACGGCCATCTCAGGAGCTGTTTTTCAACATAATAACACCAGACTCCATTGCTTGTGCTGCTGTAAGCAACCTTCATGGCCTAAATGAGCTACGATGGCCTCCAGCGTCTACGGACTCATCTCCAATTGAGCACGTTAGTGATTGTAATTAGTCGGCAATTGTAAAGGGAGCTTCTGGCAGTGGATCATGTTGATTTGTGTGCCAATGTTGATGACTTACGAGAGATATACTTCATTATTCACTTTTTTTTATCACGTCTTAATTATGTTTATGGACTTTTTCTGACATTGTCTTTTTTTTACTGCAGAATATATGTTGAATATTTATTTTTTTACTTGAGGAGACTTGACTGTGATTTGCTTGTATAGTACACTGCAGTAATATTGTGTACTGTGCTGTCGTTTTGCTGTTCTTCTATTAAACCCTGCCTATGGCAAGGTCTATTAGAAGCGTGATCTTAGTTCCATGGGGAAGGCCTCCTGCTGCCTTGACAATTTATTGGCACAGAGCAATCAGACACCATAAGCCTAGAGGCCACAGTTGTCTGTGACCAATGCATTTAGGTGGTTATACAGCTGGGATCAGAGTTATCTCTGATGATCCTGGCTGCTGACAGTGGCTCTCAGCTACTGATAGCAACCAGTGCCTGATCCACATGTTCCAAGCTCTCATCCAACTTATACCTGGCATGACAAATAGATAAAAATGTGATAAAAAAGAAAACTTTGATAAATGTGTCATGCTCGGTGCACCTGTAATGTCCTGTCCACTTTTACCAATGCTTTTGGTTAAAAAATAAATAAACACAGGGGTACTCCAGTGGAAAACCTTTTTTTTTTTTAAATCAACTGGTGCCAGAAAGTTAAACGGATTTGTAAATCCCTTCTATTAAAAAATCTTAATCCTTCCAGTACTTTTTAGGGTCTGTATACTCAAGAGAAATCCAAAAAAGAAATGCATTTCCTCTGATGTCATGACCACAGTGCTCTCTGCTGACCTCTGCTGTCCATTTTAGGAACTGTCATGAGTAGGAGAAAATCCCCATAGCAAACATATGCTGCTCTGGACAGTTGCTAATGGACAGCAGAGGTCCCCAGAGAGCACTGTGGTCATGACATCGGAGGAAATGCATTTCTTTTTTGGATTTCTCTTTAGTATAAAGCCCCTAAAAAGTACTGGAATTATTAAGATTTTTTAATAGAAGTGATTTACAAATCTGTTTAACTTTCTGGAACCAGTTGATTTAAAAAAAAAAAAAAAAAAAGTTTTCCACGGGAGTACCCCTTTAAAAACATGGCATTGCTCCAAAAAGCATCATTTTTAATGTATTTATGGCAGAAAACTGATGTTAGTAGATTGACTGACGTATATCTGCCCAAATGTGTAAATGGGAGTTTATAAAGCTCATTCACATCAGTATAATATTTGACTGCTGCAGTTTTCAGGGGAAAAGAGAAAAGGAGATATTTGTTTTAACACACGTTTGCACCATTTCTGTAGCTCTTACACTAGTTTAGTCCACCTTAAACTATAAAGTTGGGCCTCAACAGTAATGCGCCCTAAAGCTGTTGGTGATGCAAAGCTACAGAGGTAGTTTTCCAAGAAATACACAGTCCTTTCTAGTTTATGTGACCATTCTCCACCAGGGGTATTTCATGTATTTACATCCCTCTTTACAATTTCCATATAGTTTTATGATCCTTGACCACAAGAGGGAGATCATTGTATAGTTAGTCTCTTTATTAATCCAAATACAAGTAAGTATGTGATCTGTAAGTGTTAGACGTGTGATCAACATTTCTAGGGGGACTGTGTTAACATCGATCCGAGAATACAATTGTGTGTATTAGTTTCAGTTGCACTTTTTATTTTATTTCATTTTATGAGCCATTCCTGATCTTGGAGAAAAAAAAATAGAATGAGAGATAATAATCAAGTACCGAAGTGTAAATGAGGCCTAATATGAATAAATCCGTATGGTACTGCTGTTCGTTCGATCATAGATCCCTCTGATGGTGTTAGTTAGGGTCATTGTATAAGGGAACCCAATTATGTTAGATTGGTCGTTGTATCAGAGATCCCTATGATGGTATTAGATGGGATCATTAGGACAGTGGTCCCTATGGTGGTGTTTTATTGGGGTTATTATATAAAAGAACCCTATGATGGTATTAGATGGAATCATTATGACAGTGGTCCCTATGATGGTGTTTTATTGGGGTTATTATATAAAAGAACCCTATGATGGTGTTTATTGTGGTTATTATATAAGATAACTCTGTGATGGTGTTAGATGAGTCATTGTATCAGTGATCCCTATGATGGTATTAGTTGGGGTAATTCTATCAGGGATCCCTAAGATGGTGTTAGTTGGGATGATTATGTCAAAGATCCCTTTGATGGTGTTAGGTGGGGTCATTATATCAGAGGTCCCTATGATGGTGTTAATTGAGGTCATTATATCAGAGGTCCCTATGATGGTGTTATTTGAGGTCTTTATATCAAAGGCCCATATGATGTTGTTAGATGGGTCATTAATCTGTGGGTCAATATGATTTAAACAATATCTACACTTCTTTAGGTTGTGTTCAGATTTGTAATAGCAATTATTGAATACAAAGCCAGGAATGGATCATAAATTGAGGTCACATGCCCAAATCTGGAGGGATTAGTGGGAAGAGACTGGTGATGGTGGTGGTGGGGGGGGACAGGACACTGGAATCATCAGAATGGGAGTGGCAAGGAATTGGTAAGGGAAGTATGACTTCCTTAATTTTAGTTACTTTTAATTATATTACAGCATTGGGAATATTCTTTTTCTTAAGTGGTAGAACAACTCTTTCAAGGGTGGCTACCTAAGGAGACATTATGAGGGTGGGGGCACAATTTATGGACCTAAAAGAGCACTTTGCGTTTACATTTATTATATAGCATGAGGACCGAAGCTTAATGTGACCATCTGACTGCTCATATGCACTCCTCAGAAAGATAAGGGAAGGTGGTCAAATTATGGGCACCAAGAGAGCTTGTCCTCACCCCTCTTTACCTACGAAGGACAGATATTTCAACAGATACGGGGGACCACTATAGGGACGAGAGTAGCCCTGGCTTTTGCAAATCTATTCATGGGATGTTTCGAAAATTCATTCATCGCAAATAACCATCTCTTCAAAGATCATGGCATACTATATAAGAGATGCATTGATGACTTTTTCATCCTATGGCAAGGACCCACAGAGAAGATAGACCGCCTGGTCAAGGAAATCAATGCTAATGATGGGGGGGGGGGGATCACTTTAACCCCAAACTACCCTGCTGAGAAGATCACATTTTTAGATCTAGAAATTCCCCACATGAATGGAGAAATACTCGCTTCTACATACTTTAAAACTGTAGATTCAAATAGTTACATCTCATTCTACAGTGGTCATTACAAGAAATGGCAAGAAAACACCCCTTATGGCCAATACAAAAGAATGAGGAAAAACTGCACTGTTGATGCAACTTTCACCACTCAGGCCAAAACCCACGAGGAATGGTTCCACGCCAAAGGATACCCGAGGGCTCTTATCAGAGATGCATATGCCAGAACAAGAGATCTGACCCAAGAGGAATGCCTAGATAGGCGGCAGGAGACAGCAGACCAGATTGAAAAAAATGCTGAAAAAAATAAGGAGAACCCCTTTCGGTCTAATTTTGTGACCACCTATTCAGCCGGACAACGTGCCATAAGGAATATCCTACAAAAAACATTGGCACATCCTTCTGTCTGACCCATACCTAAAAAAAACTCTATCCCCAAGACACCAAGGATCACATTCGGCAGGGCTCCCACCCTAAGGGATATGATTGCTCCAAGTAAATTGAAGCGCCACACCTCTAAACTGGACCAGGAGCATACAGGTGCAATGCACCCAGATGTATGTGCTACCAGACTATCCGACATGGGGCAACATCTTTCATGAGTACCAACACAGGCAAATCGTTTCAGATTAAAAAATATCTAACATGCCAATCCAGGTACATTGTATACCTCAATGAGTGTAAGTGCAAAAAACAGTATGTGGGAAGAACCACGCAAACCATTACACATCAGACTTAACCAACACCGGGCAAACATCAGGAAGAGCTATTAACTAACATGGGCTCTCACAACACTGCAGCAAGCATCACCCTGGGGACACTGCTTCTGTAACAATCACCCCGATTGACCAAGTCCCCGGACATCTGACAAATAGATTAGAAGCCTTAAAGGGGTTATCCACCATAAGGGGATTTTAGTACGTACCTGGCAGACAGTAATGGACATGCTTAGCAAGGATCTGCACTTGTCTTGGGGCTAAATGGCTATGTTGTGAGATTACCATAACACTGTGGCTAGCTTTTTGTGAACTGGTATTTCCTGTTTGACCTTTTTTTTTTTTACTACAAATCCCACAATTCAATTTTTCTCCCTCCCACACATCAGCCACCCCACCCATTGAAACATAAATGAGCTGCATCCATCAGAAGACCTGTGGTTTTCAATCAGGGTGGCTACAGCTTTTGCATTAGTTGCAGATTGATCCCTCCACCCATTGGAGCAGACAGGCTCCCTGTCATCAGCTGACTAGTGAGTCAGGTCTCAGTCACACTGCAACCTGGGAAAAATCTGAGACAACAGTCATTTTGTATGCTGGTAAAAATAAATATTGGGGTGAAAATCACAGAAGAATTGTGAGAAAACCGTCACACACAGGTACAGACACTATATTATGAACTACACTAACTTTACAGCCCCTGTAGCATAGTCAAATAAAAAAAAATTCCTGGAATACCCCTTTAATAAAGAAAGAGATGTTCTGGATATGCAACCTGGGATCGCTCCAACCACAAGGCCTGAATGAAATGACGGAACTCATCCTCTGTGAACATTGTAGACACTTTTTGCTGGCCTAACCCCCCCCCCTTTTTTCTACGAATATGGCCCCCCCTTCCCCACAACCGCCCCCCCCCCCTATAGCTTTACCCTACATCCCTCATGCATTTCTTAGTTATGGGAACCATATGTATACCCACATAACCCCCATACCTTTACCAGGCACTCTCTCCAATCTGGGGAAGCTCACTTTTCTATACAACCCCACTAAGCCCTTCCTCTACAAACATCATTCCTTTTAGGTGGAACTCCCGTCCACCACATTTACACGAGGGTATCCACTCTGGGACAACCCACAATTAACAGGTTTAAAAATTAACCGGGTCTGCCTTTACTTATAATAGAACAATGATGGCCAGTTTAGCCTGTATTAATCAGGCACACCCCGTTTACTGACAAAGAGCTATATGCAGTTTTTAAGTTTCTAAATATTTAATTCCTCACCATATACTGTGTCTCAGTCTGTGTATTTATGCCCAAGGTATCCCTGCACACACAGATTATCACCAATATCTATATTTATGTACAACACAAATAGAGAAACATAGCCGCACATCCCCCATTTGTATTTTAATCTACTTGCTTCTCAGCATAATAAAAAAAAAAACCTAACAGGTTGTTAGTATACATTTTGATCAAAAAGTACAAGCCCCTTCTCCACGTCAAGCCCACCTAGTCAGAGTGGGTCCCTAACCTAACACTGGCATAGTGCCGGGCGGCCACCACTGCCACCGAGACACCATGCCTACAGGGGGATGTGCGGCTATGTTTCTCTATTTGTGTTGTACATTTGTAGTCTCTCCCTTCTTCCATGGCCAGCACTCTACTCCACCCATTTGGCCCAGGCATTTTTAATTAGCAGGAGACTGCATAAGGGTTTCCTCCTAGCATTCTCCCAGCCCTCTGGTAGGGAGCACATGGTAGGTTTCACACTGGTGTAGTTCTCTGTGGCGGCCATTGTTTCTGTGATGCTCTGTCTGTGGGGTGGTGCGGCCCAAAGCCAGGGGCTTGGTTGGGCAGCAGTGTGGCTGCCTGGCTACTGGGTCATTCCCCCTGTGGGCATGGTGTCTCGGAGGCAGTGATCGCCGCCCTGCGCTACACCAGTGTCAGGTTGGGAACCAACTCTGACTAGGTGATCTTGACGTGGCGAGTGGGCTTGTACTTTTTGATCAAAATGTATACTAACAACCTATTAGTTTTTTAAATTATGCTGAGAAGCAAGTAGATCAAAATACAAATGGTGGATGTGTGGCTATGTTTCTCTATTTGTGTTGTACAATATCTGTATTTAGTTGCCCTCTTGGAATTCCTTATATTACAATCTACCTTCACCTTTATTCACGATCCTGCGGTACATTCGCATTAGGCTTGTGAAGCCGGGGATCGTGACTACCAGCAACCCTGTGACCTCCATTACAGAGCACTGCAATGTATCGGCATCACAGCCCAGGACTGCATCTCCCATGCGATCGCGCAATATAAAGCACGGATGCACATAAAACTGACCTCAAGCGCTTAGACGGCGTCACTACAATTCACTTCCGGAATGCTATTGCGATTGCGACCTCCGATGATGCGCTATAATAAGCGCAGCGCATGATCTTTCCGCATCCACGCCAACACCGGAGACCGGTGCCGGGGGGAGGCCCCACCTAAATCCCTCTGCTTCTAATGTTACAATGTATTTTTCTCTGCAGTACATATGCCTAGCTTTGTTATAATGCTTGTTACACTGTTAATACAGCTGGCCTCTGTGTGTGACGTTAGTTTGTTTACAAAACATACGGGCCGGCACATGAACTTGCTATGACGTCACCAGACCTGCCCCCTGGCCAGGACAAGCTTTTTTCCACATCTGTATGTATATATAAAGCATGTATCCCCCCTGACCTGAGGAAGAGGGGTGCAGACCCCCACGAAGCGCAATGTCTCACTCTGTATGAAATAAAGAATGCTACTGCTTTACTACAACTACTCTGGAATCTGGTATTTGCACCATGATGTCCCACCACCAGCAAGCGCCAGGCAAGTGTCAATCTTCTACTACCACACTGCTCTTGCGGTTGTGGTGTCCCGGTACAGGACCTTGTCCTGTCCCTGTCTAAAGTCCCCTCAGCTAGAGCTCCTCCATCTCCACGGGGCTCTCCTGAAAGGCTTGCCCCTTGGTCGCCTCATGTCAATGTATTTACATGTATATTATTTAATGTATAGGTAATAAATGTATAGGACCTTCCTAGGTCATGTGATCTACCGTTGTGAATGCATGGAGGTTTAATGACCTTCCTGGGTCATGTGATGTACCCAGAGTTCACTGGGTTCAGGACCTACAGCTTTGATGGCCAATGAGCTTAGTCCAGCCCCCTATTATATAAGGTCTGTAAATTCTCTCTCTTAGTTCTGGAATATTAAGCCAAGCACAATCAGCATATCTTCAATCTCATCTCATCTAACACCAAAGCCTAAAGAACCAGCAGCCACTAAAACCGT
Source organism: Hyla sarda (assembly GCF_029499605.1). Lineage (NCBI taxonomy): Eukaryota > Metazoa > Chordata > Amphibia > Anura > Hylidae > Hyla > Hyla sarda. Next base: position 54,705,337 of record NC_079190.1, read on the forward strand.
GAGTTATAAAGCTCAACCTACAAATCTTGTGTGACTACTGTTCCACTCAAATCTTATAATTAGTAGCACAGTGGCCTGCTTAAAGCTCATTACTACCAGTCCCAGCAAAGCCTTTGAGGAACCTGCATCCCGGTTGCCTCAGGAGAAACTGTTTAATTGTAAAGACTGTTGCATACAAGTTCAAGTAAAAGTTTCCAGTTATCTCATAAATCTGCTGTGGACATTCCGTTTACTCTCTCTGCCGTTTGTGGGCCGGTTGGTGGCAGGATCTCCAATACTAAGCAAACCGCACCCTGGCATCACGAAAAGTAAGGGTTAATGCCACCATACCCTTCATTCACCATTGCAACATCCCGACTCCACACGGTCTTCTACCTATCTACACACCGCCCCAGAACCCTGGGTGCAGACTGGCACAGGCTGCTACTGGTACCTACAAGTGATCCACGGTGTTGTGCTCGGAGCACAACACCATAAGGTGAACAGGTTTTTATTTACCCTCACACTCACATTATCACGAGATAAAGGCACAGGGTGTGCCGGTGCTTTTCCCCTTTTTATCTTTCACATTAAGTTGTCCTCACCCCTTATTATTGTCATATTCTTGGAAATCACTCCTTATATTGCATTGCCTACCTTATACAAGTCACGTAGGCATAGGATGGCTGTCACTCTGCTTAGGTCAGCTGATCCATTTTTGGATGTCCAGAGCATCGAAACATAACTACCCCTCATTGTTCACCAATATAGCAGCGTATACAGATATAACAGAAGAGGAAAGTGCTATCTTTTAGGGAGATGTTGAGTGATTTGCTGAATGAATGTGTGAATAGTACATTCTAATGGGATTGTTCTTCAGACATAACAGTCCCTAAAATCAGCATGTTATACAATGAAGAACTTTGTAACCATTGTCTATTTAATTTATCATTTAAACGCTATACTAGCTGTTACAGTTCATATATAGATGTTACGCCGAGCGCTCCGGGTCCCCGCTCCTCCCCGGAGCGCTCGCTACACTTCCCTCACTGCAGCGCCCCGGTCGGTTCCACGGACCCGGGGCGCTGCGTTACTACCTCCGGCCGGGATGCGATTCGCGATGCGGGTAGCGCCCGCTCGCGATGCGCACCCCGGCTCCCGTACCTTACTCGCTCCCCGTCAGTTCTGTCCCGGCGCGCGCGGCCCCGCTCCCTAGGGCGCGCGCGCGCCGGGTCTTTGCGATTTAAAGGGCCACTGCACCGCTGATTGGTGCAGTGGTTCCAATTAGTGTTTACACCTGTGCACTTCCCTATATCACCTCACTTCCCCTTCACTCCCTCGCCGGATCTTGTTGCCCTAGTGCCAGTGAAAGCGTTCCTTGTGTGTTCCTTGCCTGTGATTCCAGACCTTCTGCCGTTGCCCCTGACTACGATCCTTGCTGCCTGCCCCGACCTTCTGCTACGTCCGACCTTGCTTCTGTCTACTCCCTTGTACCGCGCCTATCTTCAGCAGCCAGAGAGGTTGAGCCGTTGCTAGGGGATACGACCTGGTCACTACCGCCGCAGCAAGACCATCCCGCTTTGCGGCGGGCTCTGGTGAAAACCAGTAGTGACTTAGAACCGATCCTCTAGCACGGTCCACGCCAATCCCTCTCTGGCACAGAGGATCCACTACCTGCCAGCCGGCATCGTGACAGTAGATCCGGCCATGGATCCCGCTGAAGTTCCTCTGCCAGTTGTCGCTGACCTCACCACGGTGGTCGCCCAGCAGTCACAACAGATTGCGCAACAAGGCCAACAGCTGTCTCAACTGACTGTTATGCTACAACAGTTACTACCACAGCTCCAGCAATCATCTCCTCCGCCAGCTCCTGTACCTCCTCCGCAGCGAGTGGCCGCTTCTGGAATACGACTATCCTTGCCGGATAAATTTGATGGGGACTCTAAGTTTTGCCGTGGCTTTCTTTCCCAATGTTCATTACACTTGGAGATGATGTCGGACCAGTTCCCCACTGAAAGGTCTAAGGTGGCTTTCGTAGTCAGCCTGCTGTCTGGAAAAGCCCTGGCTTGGGCCACACCGCTCTGGGACCGCAATGACCCCGTCACTGCCTCTGTACACTCCTTCTTCTCGGAAATTCGAAGTGTCTTTGAGGAACCTGCCCGAGCCTCTTCTGCTGAGACTGCCCTGTTGAACCTGGTCCAGGGTAATTCTTCCGTTGGCGAGTATGCCGTACAGTTCCGTACCCTTGCTTCAGAATTATCCTGGAATAATGAGGCACTCTGCGCGACCTTTAAAAAAGGCCTATCCAGCAACATTAAAGATGTTCTGGCCGCACGAGAAATCCCTGCTAACCTACATGAACTCATCCATCTTGCCACTCGCATTGACATGCGTTTTTCCGAACGGCGTCAGGAGCTCCGCCAGGATATGGACTCTGTTCGCACGAGGCGTTTCTTCTCCCCGGCTCCTCTCTCCTCTGGTCCCCTGCAATCTGTTCCTGTGCCTCCCGCCGTGGAGGCTATGCAGGTCGACCGGTCTCGCCTGACACCCCAAGAGAGGACACGACGCCGCATGGAGAATCTCTGCCTGTACTGTGCTAGTACCGAACACTTCCTGAAGGATTGTCCTATCCGTCCTCCCCGCCTGGAAAGACGTCCGCTGACTCCGCACAAAGGTGAGACAGTCCTTGATGTCTACTCTGCTTCTCCACGTCTTACTGTGCCTGTGCGGATGTCTGCCTCTGCCTTCTCCTTCTCTGCTGTGGCCTTCTTGGACTCTGGATCTGCAGGAAATTTCATCTTAGCCTCTCTCGTCAACAGGTTCAACATCCCGGTGACCAGTCTCGCCAGACCCCTCTACATCAATTGTGTAAACAATGAAAGATTGGACTGTACTATACGTTTCCGCACGGAGCCCCTTCTAATGTGCATCGGATCTCATCACGAGAGGATTGAACTGTTGGTCCTCCCCAATTGCACTTCTGAAATCCTTCTTGGACTTCCCTGGCTTCAACTCCATTCCCCAATCCTGGATTGGTCCACTGGGGAGATCAAGAGTTGGGGGCCCTCTTGTTCCAAGGACTGCTTAAAACCGGTTCCCAGTAAACCTTGCCGTGTCCCTGTGCTTCCTCATGTAACCGGTCTCCCTAAGGCCTATATGGACTTTGCGGACGTTTTTTGCAAAAAACAAGCTGAGACTCTACCTCCTCACAGGCCTTATGATTGTCCCATTGACCTCCTCCCGGGCACTACTCCACCCCGGGGCAGAATCTATCCTCTGTCCGTCCCAGAGACTCTTGCCATGTCTGAATACGTCCAAGAAAATTTAAAAAAGGGCTTTATCCGTAAATCCTCCTCTCCTGCCGGAGCCGGATTTTTCTTTGTGTCCAAAAAAGATGGCTCTCTACGTCCTTGCATTGACTACCGCGGTCTTAATAAAATCACGGTTAAGAACCGCTACCCCCTACCCCTCATCTCTGAACTCTTTGATCGTCTCCAAGGTGCCCATATTTTTACCAAACTGGACTTAAGAGGTGCTTATAATCTCATCCGCATCAGAGAGGGGGATGAATGGAAAACGGCATTTAACACCAGAGATGGACACTTTGAGTATCTGGTCATGCCCTTTGGTCTATGCAACGCCCCTGCCGTCTTCCAAGACTTTGTTAATGAAATTTTTCGTGATCTACTATACTCCTGTGTTGTTGTATATCTGGACGATATCCTGATTTTTTCTGCCAATCTTGAAGAACACCGCCAGCATGTCCGTATGGTTCTTCAGAGACTTCGTGATAATCAACTCTATGCCAAAATAGAGAAATGTCTGTTTGAATGCCAATCTCTTCCTTTTCTAGGATACTTGGTCTCTGGCCAGGGACTACAAATGGACCCAGATAAACTCTCTGCCGTCTTAGATTGGCCACGCCCCTCCGGACTCCGTGCCATCCAACGTTTTTTGGGGTTCGCCAATTATTACAGGCAATTTATTCCACATTTTTCTACCATTGTGGCTCCTATTGTGGCTTTAACAAAAAAAAATGCCGATCCCAAGTCTTGGCCTCCTCAAGCGGAAGACGCCTTTAAACGACTCAAGTCTGCCTTTTCTTCGGCTCCCGTGCTCTCCAGACCTGACCCATCTAAACCCTTCCTATTGGAGGTTGATGCCTCCTCAGTGGGAGCTGGAGCTGTCCTTCTACAAAAAAACTCTTCCGGGCATGCTGTTACTTGTGGTTTTTTTTCCAGGACCTTCTCTCCGGCGGAGAGGAACTACTCCATCGGGGATCGAGAGCTTCTAGCCATTAAATTAGCACTTGAGGAATGGAGGCATCTGCTGGAGGGATCAAGATTTCCAGTTATTATTTACACCGATCACAAGAACCTCTCCTACCTCCAGTCTGCCCAACGGCTGAATCCTCGTCAGGCCAGGTGGTCTCTGTTCTTTGCCCGATTTAATTTTGAAATTCACTTTCGGCCTGCTGATAAAAACATTAGGGCCGATGCTCTCTCTCGTTCCTCAGATGCCTCTGAAATTGAACTCTCTCCTCAACACATCATTCCTCCTGACTGCCTGATTTCCACTTCTCCAGCCTCCATCAGGCAAACTCCTCCAGGAAAGACCTTTGTTTCTCCACGCCAACGCCTTGGGATCCTCAAATGGGGTCACTCCTCCCATCTCGCAGGTCATGCGGGCATCAAGAAATCTGTGCAACTCATCTCTCGCTTCTATTGGTGGCCGACTCTAGAGACTGATGTGGTGGACTTTGTGCGAGCCTGCACTATCTGTGCCCGGGATAAGACTCCTCGCCAGAAGCCCGCTGGTTTTCTTCATCCTCTACCTGTCCCCGAACAACCTTGGTCTCTGATTGGTATGGATTTTATTACTGACTTACCCCCATCCCATGGCAACACTGTTATTTGGGTGGTCGTTGATCGATTCTCCAAAATGGCACATTTCATCCCTCTTCCTGGTCTTCCTTCAGCGCCTCAGTTGGCTAAACAATTTTTTGTACACATTTTTCGTCTTCACGGGTTGCCTACACAGATCGTCTCGGATAGAGGCGTCCAATTTGTGTCTAAATTCTGGAGGGCTCTCTGTAAACAACTCAAGATTAAATTAAATTTTTCTTCTGCATACCATCCTCAATCCAATGGACAAGTAGAGAGAATTAACCAGATCTTGGGTGACTATTTACGACATTTTGTTTCCTCCCGCCAGGATGACTGGGCAGATCTTCTACCTTGGGCCGAATTCTCGTATAATTTCAGAATCTCTGAATCTTCCTCCAAATCTCCGTTTTTCGTGGTGTACGGCCGTCACCCTCTTCCCCCCCTCCCTACCCCCTTGCCCTCTGGTCTGCCCGCTGTGGATGAAATTTCTCGTGATCTTTCCACCATATGGAAAGAGACCCAAAATTCTCTCTTACAGGCTTCTTCTCGCATGAAGAGATTCGCAGATAAGAAAAGAAGAGCTCCTCCCATTTTTTCCCCTGGAGACAAGGTATGGCTCTCCGCTAAATATGTCCGTTTCCGTGTCCCGAGCTATAAGTTGGGACCACGCTATCTTGGTCCTTTTAAAGTTTTGTGTCAAATTAATCCTGTCTCTTACAAACTTCTTCTTCCTCCTTCTCTTCGTATCCCTAATGCCTTTCACGTCTCTCTTCTTAAACCTCTCATCCTCAACCGTTTTTCTCCTAAATCTGTTCCTCCCACTCCTGTTTCCGGCTCCTCGGACATCTTCTCTGTCAAAGAGATTTTGGCCTCTAAAAAGGTCAGGGGAAGAACTTTTTTTTTAGTGGATTGGGAGGGTTGTGGTCCAGAAGAGAGGTCCTGGGAACCTGAGGACAATATCCTGGACAAAAGTCTGATCCTCAGGTTCTCAGGCCCCAAGAAGAGGGGGAGACCCAAGGGGGGGGGTACTGTTACGCCGAGCGCTCCGGGTCCCCGCTCCTCCCCGGAGCGCTCGCTACACTTCCCTCACTGCAGCGCCCCGGTCGGTTCCACGGACCCGGGGCGCTGCGTTACTACCTCCGGCCGGGATGCGATTCGCGATGCGGGTAGCGCCCGCTCGCGATGCGCACCCCGGCTCCCGTACCTTACTCGCTCCCCGTCAGTTCTGTCCCGGCGCGCGCGGCCCCGCTCCCTAGGGCGCGCGCGCGCCGGGTCTTTGCGATTTAAAGGGCCACTGCACCGCTGATTGGTGCAGTGGTTCCAATTAGTGTTTACACCTGTGCACTTCCCTATATCACCTCACTTCCCCTTCACTCCCTCGCCGGATCTTGTTGCCCTAGTGCCAGTGAAAGCGTTCCTTGTGTGTTCCTTGCCTGTGATTCCAGACCTTCTGCCGTTGCCCCTGACTACGATCCTTGCTGCCTGCCCCGACCTTCTGCTACGTCCGACCTTGCTTCTGTCTACTCCCTTGTACCGCGCCTATCTTCAGCAGCCAGAGAGGTTGAGCCGTTGCTAGGGGATACGACCTGGTCACTACCGCCGCAGCAAGACCATCCCGCTTTGCGGCGGGCTCTGGTGAAAACCAGTAGTGACTTAGAACCGATCCTCTAGCACGGTCCACGCCAATCCCTCTCTGGCACAGAGGATCCACTACCTGCCAGCCGGCATCGTGACAATAGATACCATCTATGTTGAACTTTTTCACTATGTTGTACGTGGTGTATGGTATGCTTTTACTGTAATGTTTAGTCTGGCAAGATATGCTTTTTGTTTTTTATTTGGTGAAATCTGCTTTAACCCCTTCAGGACGGAGCCTTGAGTCTTACCACAGGAGGGTGTAAAAGTGCTTCCCCACTGCTCTATAAAAAAAAAGGCTCTTAGAGGCTACTTTTGGGCAGTGTACCTCTTGGTGAGAGATTATCTGCTAGACATGCCTCTACGATGCACTTGAAGACATTTTGCTCAGTTGGCAGACTTTGCGAGGGGCACATAATTAGACTGGAAGAGAGAAGCAGGATGGTCATTTAGATTGAGGCAGACGACAAGTAGAGCAGATCATTTGATCCACCAACAAGCTTGAGCAGCTCCTACAGTTGCCTTGTCCACCTGGTACTTTCATTACATACCCCATCTTACAGAGCAAAATCTGGCATCACAGCACCTGTTACATGTCCTGCAGTTGACAACCAGACACCATCGCCTCCGTTTGCCTACTACAGACTGAAACTTTATGAATGTTAGCAATGAATTAAGGTTCTGTTTGGAATCTGATGACTATTGGGTTTGGCACACTATTGAGCGGCACACTGTCCCAACTGCTGCGGTGGTCTGGATATATATTGCATATAACAGTCAGTTACATCTAGAAGTGGTATGAAGGACAGTAACAGCTTGGGGATATGTGCAGGACATCCTATGGCCATATGTGCTGCATTTTTCAGCAGGATTATATTCACCCACATACAGCAAGGATTTTACAGGAATGTCTCTGCCAGATTGTAACTCTTGCTTGGTCTGCCCCATCCTCAGATTTTTTTTCAAATGGAGCATTTATGGCACCAACTGGGATGCCAGTTTCAGCAACCTCCGAGTGTACAGGATCTATAGTCCCAGGTACAACATCTATAGACCATCGTGCTGCAGGATGTCATACAGTACATGTATGCCCCAATGCCCAATCATCTCTCATCTTGTATCCAGGCTAGAGGCAACAAGATATTAGATCCTCCTTTTAATTGTACAGTTTTTCCCTTATAAACTAATATTGTAATTACTTACTGTATATCACCATAACCTTTACACACATTTTACCCAGGGTTGGCTTGTCTGTGACAGGCCGTCTTATTGGTCATAAACTTGCTACACTGACCATTCTCTGCCAGTACATTGCTGGGTGCACCTGCCTTGCTCCACTAAAGAAGTTTGCAGTGTCCTTGCTCTCTCTAGTGGCTGTTCTTCTCACTGCATGTGTATTCCTAGTAACAAAAGATCAAATAAGGAGAAGTCTAGATTATGCTACCAACCGTTTCCGGATGAGTCCACCTTGGATGTTTGCCATGCTTGCTCTTGCAAAAGAAAGTTCAGGTTTCTGGGCGGTTTAAATTGTAGCTTTCAGGTGTTTTGGAAGTCAGGTCTCTCATAATGGAGCTGTCTAAACCTGCTACACACCCAACTATGTCTCATTCTGCCTCATATTCCCTTCTCTGGTTTACATATTCCCAGTTGGTCTCTGATGCCCTTCCAGTTTCTGATGTTTATTCTAGGTAACAGAATTCCTTTCTGACTCTGATCTTAAGACTGGACTCTAGGATTCTGGCTTTGTCTATAGCTACCAGGAGGTCCCTCTGGCTTAAAGAATTTTGCGGATAAAAAATCATGTTTGCTCCCTTCCCTTTTGAGCTGGCAGCCTCTTCGCTTCTCAGCTAACATTCATTCTCAAAGTGATCCTCAGTGATAATAAATGGGGCGGTACGAGTCCTATTACATTGCACAGTCCCCCGTTTTTAACCATTGCATCGCCTTTTATAGGTGTTACATTGATGATTTGTTTTTTATTTGGTTGGCGTCCCCCGAACAAGCAGATCAATTTGTTTCCTATCTAAATCAAAATAATTGGGGCCTCAGGTTTACCCCCCGTTTTTCTGACACTCAGATTGAGTTTTTAGACCTTTTAATTAGGAGGGACGTTAATGGAGTGATTTTTAGTGAAACATATTTTAAAAGCGTAGACGTTAATCGTTTTTTAGATTTTTCTAGCGCACACTACCCGAAATGGTTAAAAAACGTACCATATGGTCAGTATTTGCGTATACGCAAAAATTGCACTTTACACTCTGATTTTGTTAAACATGCACGCACCTTAAAATCACGATTTGTTAGTAAGGGGTACCCTGTACCCCTTCTTTCAAATGCTTTTAACAGAGTTAAAAACTTGAAACAAAGTGACCTACTGTCCACTCGGGGGGGGGGGGGGGGGGGGGAGAACACTGGTTCTAGGGACATGAAATCTAAACATGATTTTAAATTCAATTTTATTACTAATTTTAATTGTGCTCCTAGTAATATTAAAGACATTTTAAGTAGGCACTGGTCTATCATCCGTGATGACCCGATTCTGAGTAAAATTGTCCCTAAACATCCTGGGGTTACATTTAGAAGGTCGCCAAACCTTCGTAATCTCCTAGCCCCCCGTAGATTAAGACATAAGCCAACCACCCCCATACCTGCTACCACATGTGGCATGCAAAGGTACAATAAATCGCGTTGCCTGTGTCTGTCGACCTCTTATTTAGGTCAACGACACAAACATTATCTGCCCAAAGCCGGGTCTCCATACGGGAGTTCGCAGGGGGTCCCAGCGGTCAGACCCCCCGCGATCAAACACTTATCCCCTATCCCATGGGGGGCATCTAGGCCACAGATGGGTCCAGAGAAAGTGGTCAAACTTGGAGACTTTGGCCCTCATTTACTAAAGTCCAACCGACTCTTCTCAGTTATTGTGCCTAAATTTTTGTCGCAACGTCTGTGCGACTATTTATGCGACCGAATTTTAGTCGCACAACTGACACTTTAGAAAACACTCAGAGAATTTTTTTTTCATTCTGAAATGGGCGTGTTTTATGCAAAAATGGGCGTTTTACCGACAAAAGCCAAAAAATACTCGGAGTACTTCCAAAATCACTCGAGAAAAAGTGTGAGTTTGCCTCACACAATAACCACAGCCAAGAGGCCGAGTGAAATTCCAAAAATGGAGTGATTTCTAACAAGGGACTGTTTACCATTGTGTTTTGTGTGAAAGTAACTTGTTTTCTAACCTGAAAACATTTTTGTACAGTTCAACACTATTATGAATAAAATATTGAATGCTTTTGTGATAGTTAATGTTTATATATATTTTTTTCTTTTTAACACATTTGCAATATTAGGTTTAAATCAATGTAACCCCCAAGCTGATAAACAAGGAGAATTGTTGTAATGTTTGAAAAATTATAACACATGAATACTTTTGATTCATGAAAACATCGTTAAACAAACAAGTCTAAACCATTTTGACTCACACAACTCATTTCTTTAGCTCAGAGTTTGTGCGACACAATTGACTAGTGCGACACAAAAAAATATACAACAGAAATATAATCGACATGTGCGACAGAATAGTAAATAAGCCTGAAAAAAAGACGAGTGATATTGAAATCACTCCAGAATAAACACTCCACTCTTAGTAAATCAGGGCCTTTGTGTTCTTTTAACAGGAAGGAGCTAAGAGCCATTCACCTATCCCTCAATTACTTTAATCCTCTGCTTAAGATCTACCGAATCCTGGTGCAGTCAGACAACATGCCAGCCATTTTATACATCCACTAGCAAGTAGGCACCAGATTCCACCAGCTGATGGAAGTGAGCTAGAACGCTGCCCCTGCAGATTGCAACACAATCGCATCTGTAGTCAAAACCAGATCTTGATGGCCTGGGCCAAAAAAAAATCTCCTAGAGCTTTGTGCTGTGCACATCAAGGGGTCGGTCAGTGTCAGGGCAGACCTCCTCAGCAGAAAACAACTGGGTCTAGCAGAATGGAGCCTACATCCAGATGTCTTCGGTCAGATTGTTCAGAAATTCGGAATGCTGGAGTTGGATACGTTTACGACCATGACCAACAGAAAGGTTTCAGCTTTTTGCACCATCTACAAGGAAGATTGCCTAAGCCATCTGGATAGGTTGTCCATTCCCTGGGCAGGTAAGCTGATTTATGTGTTCCCTCCCTTTCCCTTGATCTTGAGAGTCATAGTCAGAGAGAAGCATGTGTCATTTACTGCAGTAGTTCCATTCAGGCCCGGAAGGCCATGGTTTCAACTTGTGTGGAATCTTTTAAAAAGGCTTATTTTGGGAAATTATGCATTTGAGATGAATAAACTTACAAATTAAAGGGATATTCATGATTGGCAAAGCAGGAAGGCCCTTGTACCTACACCGACACAAGAAAGTGCTTTGCATCAGGTATTGATATCCAGGTAGTAGAATGGGAGCAAGGAGAGTAAGTATAGTTTTTTTTTCTATTTAGCTTTGCTTTGAGCAGATAGATAGAAACAAAATTCTTTGGTATTTCCCTTTAACCCCTTAAGGACCACGGGTTTTTCCATTTTTGCACTTTCGTTTTTTTCTCCTCACATTTCAAAAATTATAACCCTTTCAATTTTGCACCTAAAAATCCATATGATTGCTAATTTTTTGTGCCACCAATTCTACTTTGCAGTGACATCAGTCATTTTACCCAAAAATCCACGGCGAAACGGAAAAAAAAATCATTGTGCAACGAAATTGAAGAAAAAACGCCATTTGTAAATTTTGGGGGCTTCCGTTTCTATGCAGTACATTTTTCGGTAAAAATGACACCTCATCTTTATTCTGTAGGTTCATACGATTAAAATGATACCCTACTTATATAGGTTTGATTTTGTCGTACTTCTGGAAAAAATCATAACTACATGCAGGCAAATGTATACGTTTAAAATTGTTATTTTCTGACCCCTATAACTTTTTATTTTTCCGCGTATGGGGCGGTATGAGGGCTCATTTTTTGCACCGTGATCTGAAGTTTTTATCGGTACCATTTTTGTATTGATCTGACTTTTTGATCGCTTTTTATAAATTTTTATCGCGGGAGCCGGCCACGGACGTAAATATACGTCCATGGTCATTAAGGGGTTAAAGTCAGTTTAGGTTCCATGTGTATAAAATTCATAAACACATTAGAAATGTGATTAATTGCCATTTCCCTGTACTGTATAACTTGTTCTAAGTGTCTGCAGTGAGGGCAAAGGCAGAGAATCATGAAGCATTGTTCTCAGATAAAAGGATGTACCAGGCTGCCTGTGCATGATGGATACACTATAATAAAACAGTCACACAATCACAATGCACTTCCTCAATCCTACTCACAAATTTCCTCATTCCTGGATTTACTCATAAGGTTTTTTCTTTTTTTCAAAAATGTTCAGGAAATTGTGCTACCTCAAAAACAACTACTTTATTTTAATTAATCCTAAAATCTGTAGTGGATTGATTGTGATGGCTTGAAAGCATTATACTATCAAAAGCAACCTGCTGTTTAAATCCATTTTTTATGTTAAACATATGTTTTTAGAATTTTTTTTTCTTCTTAATGGTAAACCACACTATCTATAATGAATGCTGTATAGTGTCTTTATGGCATCCAGCCAGGAAACTTCTAATGAACGGTGTAGGCCATGAGGATGTGGAGCTGCAGGTCATGTGTCTAGCAGCAAGATACCTAGAGAATAAGGCAGAAACTTTTTTTTGTTTGCTGTTCCTGCTTTCTTAAAGGTGTTATCCTGTACTTACCTGTCAGACAGTAATGGACATGCTTAGGAAGGATCTCTACTCTTGTCGGGGCTAAATGGCTGTGTTGTGAGTCCACCATAATGCTGCTGCTTTCTTTTTGTGGTATTGCTATTTCCTGTTGGAGTTTGCTCCCTCCAACCACAAGTCCCAGGATCCCACATTTGTAAGTGTGAGGTCACTTTTCTACCTCCAAAACATTAGTCACCCCACCGTTTGCAGTACAGCTGAGCTATGCATGCTTGGAACATCTGCACTCCGGCAAGACATGCTGGCCGTGAGCGCTCTCTTGTCATGTCCTCGTAGCCGACGGGGCTGGGATTCGCATTGTGGGACACGCCCGCATGCGAATTCCAGTCCATCACTCACCTCCCTGGTCTTCCTGTTCTCGCAGCCCCGGCGCACGTGTCCCCGCCTATTAAGGCGCAACTGTGCCGGAGCTCTTACATTTAAAGGGCCAGTACTCATTTAATTGTCTACACCTGCACCCTGTCTTTAAGTATCAGCTGCTCCCTTTGTTCCCTGCCGGATCTTTGTTGCCTTGGGCCCTAGTGAAAGCATACTGTCTTCCTGATATCCATGTACCTGATCCTTGTTCCGTTACCTGACCCTGCACCTGTGCCGCCTGTCCTGACCTACTGCTTCCTTGACCACATCTTTCCAGTTTCCTTTTGTGCCACGCTACATCCCAGCAACCTGTGTGAACGAGTCGCTCCAGGGGTAGCCACCTGGGTTCCCCCTGCCGCAGCAAGACCATCCTGCTTTGCGGCGGGCTCTGGTGAAAACAAGCGGCACCTTAGACTCCGCTCCCTAGCACGGCTCACATCATCATCCACGCAGGCCCAAAGGATCCGCCACCTGCCGTGACCCTTACAATGCTATACTTTAAAAATACACCCCTGAGGAAGTCACCAATAGGTGACAGAACGCGTGGGGTTCAGGAGGACACCTGTACAGGGATTTTTACTGCACTACCTCTGGTTCTTGCATTTCCCAGTTTCCTGTCTGTCATATCTGTGGATCAGGTTGTATACTATATATTTGTACTTGACAGAGAGTTTTTGTGATAATACATGCAGACTGTATAGATATACGGATATATTTGCTATTTGGATATATTCACAGGTGGTGTTAGAACTTTACTATAGATACAGGTGTCCTGGGAGGAGTCCAAGGGGCTTCCCCCTGTTGTGGGAGGGCATGTTTATGCCTTTCTAAATGTTTTTATGGGGGTTTGTTTGTTGTCTGATTAGACATATTGTAAGTGTATTGTGTATTTTCTAATAAAATACTTTTTGGACATTTATTCGGGTGTGCGCTTTATGGTGTACTGTTTGTTCTTTGTACTTCTGTTCCAGGGGTAGCGACCTGGGTGCCCCTTGCCGCAGCAAGACCATCCCGATTTGCGGCGGGCTCTGGTGAAAACCAGCGGCACCTTAGACTCCACTCCCTGGCACGGCTCACGTCATCATCCACGCAGGCCCAGAGGATCCGCCACCTGCAGTGACCCTTACAATGATGTACTTTAAAACTACAATTCCCTGCAGCCTGTGGAGAATGATCTCCCACCCAGCAGTCGCTCCACCCATTAAAGCACAGACAGGCTCCCTGATTAGTGATGCAATGTCCTGGGCCGCACTGCATCCTGGGAAAAGCTAAGGCAACACTCATTTTGTATGCTGCTAAAAATGAATATTGGGGCAAAGATCACATAAGAATTGCGACACCACCATCAAACAGGTACAGACACTATATTATGAACTACACTGACTTGATAGCCCCTGTAGCACAGTCAAATAAAAAAAAATTCCTGAACACCCCTTTAATCTCCGTATACAGTGTCAACGCAGGGGTGGGATAACATTTTTTTTTAACAGGTTCCCTACTTACCTGACTGACACCTTTTATGTAACACGTTGTGGAAAATGAGTTCTATTGTAAAAATCAAATATATCAAAAGAAGTTTTTACCATGTGAAACTACAGCTCCCAGTATGCCCTTAGCAGCGGTAAGGGCATTCAAGAAATTGTTGTTTAACCCATTATCACTGGCAATCTAAAAAGTGACTACAGCTCTGATGGGACAAGTGCCCGGGGGTGTTCTTCAGCGCAGTAAGGGCCTTGGGTTAGCCAGCCCATGTCTTCCTATATACTGCCTACAGTTCCATTTGCATACACCTACTTCCCTTTAATTGACAGCATGAATAGAGGCAGTGCATAAGAGAAGATGTGCTGACTGTGTGCTTTTGCCATACTGGGAAACACTCCCCTTGGGCACTTGAGCCTTATTTACATATTAACAAAAAGGCTTATATCAGCATTGGAATGCACTATGGAGATGAAAAGGGTATTCCTGGAATCCCTGTTTAGCTGCTGACCGGTCTACTTTAAGGGCCAAAATAAATTAAAGTGGTCTCTACTTGTTATAATGGATTTTTAACAATAAGCTTATTGGAGTGTTAACCTACTAGGAGTTTGTGTGGCCCTTTAGATTCACTATTATCAACTGCACATCCTCTGTTTACACAGGACAATGTACAATCAGCTGAACACTTATTCACCCAATAATTGGCCCAAGTAAAAGGACATTAACTTGATTCCTCAATATGATCTATGACAATGGGTTCTCTAAACTGGGCAACCCATCAAAGGAGAAATCCCATTCAGTTTTTTTGCAGCATTATACTTGCGCTGCCTGCATTTAAAACAATAAACTGGACTCACCTGCCGCTCCCTCGGTGCCCCGGTATCGCCACTTCAGTCCTCCTTCTGCTGTCTTCTTCCTGTTTGCCTGTGGTCAGCGCGTCACTCTGCTGATCAGCAAATCGCCGTCCGCAGTGATGTCCCACCTTGGGCAGTAGGCTGAGCAGCAGTGTAATGCATTGAGCCCCAGCAATGTCAGTGTCTCAATCCAAAATGAGATTGTTACATATGACTGCTAACCAGAATATGTAGAGAGGTCTGTTTTGTGCTATTGGTCTTCATCTGCATAGACTTGGCTTTCTGGTTAACTATGTAAAATGTTTTTCATTGACCGTGTCATCTATAGATACACGGGAATGTATGGTTTTTAGAATTTTCCAATATGATTATATTAATGTAAATGGGAGTTATGCCGCTATTTACTGCATTTCAAGTAGGAGAAGCAAGTGCGCTAGTGCTGTACCCATTCAGCCTCAGCTTACTGTATCTCTAGGGGTACTTAGTGAATAAACTCAACCAATAAGGCATAGATAATATAAAATATAACTTTTATTAAATTCATATAAAATTCAACAAGGACAGTGAAATACACATTAAATCATAAATTTGACAAAAATAAACAATTATAAACAGTGGATGGGGAAAGGGTATGCCTCAAAGTGGTGATTGCATGTACAAATTTCTCATACTTCATATTCCTACGCGTTTCTCCCATATTGTTCAGATGGGTTTATCAGGGATGAAGGAGAAATTATGAACATACAATAGATAATGTTTAGAGATGTGCTGGAGGTAAATAGTGAATGGTAAAAGGATAATTATTGTCGGTCACCGTCACAATGTCATGGTCAGTCATCAGTAGTCATCAGATGGTATATGTAGTAATGGGGAATCTGTCAGTGACAGCCAGTTTAATGATGTAAAACTATTATGGAAGAAACAAATGGTATAGATTTCGACAATTATGAGGTACTTAGGTGTTGTAGATGAGTATACCAGGACGATGGTAACCTTATCATTTGGATACCATAAAATTGATGAATAATCTGGAGTCACTGAAGAGGTGACAGCCCCACCAATAGATGTCTTTTAGTCCAAATAATGAAACTACACGGTGAATGGTTTATAGTATGGTAATACTATTACTGACCAAATAATGAGTTGTCACCACACGCTCCTGGCCTTTAGCCCTCTTTACAGTACTGGTTATTTCAATCATTCAGGAGATGGAGCTACGCAGTAATGTAGGTGCACATAGGCACATCAGCTCCACTCAGCATGCACCACTTTCTAAAAGTGTCAGTGCCTGGCAGAGATTGAAATCTACAGACAAGCACCCAGCACAAGAAACAGCTCGGTACAATCGCATAAGCAGCGATGGGCGGCGAAGGTTCAAATCTACATTACTGCTCAGTTACAGAAAGTGGCGGCGGCAGGGGTGGACTGACAACAATCAGGACCCCTGGACCAAAAAAGGCAAGGGCCCCCTGCTAGGCTCCACCACTGATCACACTTCTTCCACACCCCTATTGCACCAAAATTCCACACACAAAATAAATTAAAATTTATATATGTAAAAAATACTTTAACATAGGTGAAATAATTTCCATGACCAATAATACCGGTATACAAGGAAAAATATATACCACCACACAATGACTGGATAATACCGTCATACTGTACTGAATAAAACCACTATACACAGACCAGTATACTATACAGGATCTGTGAACTATAAGTTATTATATACAGTGCCTATATAGCGGGGTTACCCTATAGTAGGTATAGGTGGCAGCAGAGTTCCTCCACAGTAGGTAAAGGCCGCAGCAGTGTTCCCCACAGTAGGTACAGGCAGTAGAGTTTTTCCATAGTAGCTACAGGCAGCAGAGTTCCCCCACAGTAGCTACAGGTGGGGAAGACACAGGAACAGAACGGAAATCTGTAGAGATCTCCATATGGTTGCAGGTGATACATCTAGTTTGTCCGCACTTCCAGCTTCCAGGAAAATGTAGCCACACTTTATTTTATTATTTTTATGCTGTTCAAATAAGGCATAAAAATGAACATATGCTCCCAATATATCATATGGATATTGGCAAACACCGAGGAATATTTTACACCCACGATCTGAAGGAAAAACTCGCCGTTAAAAATAAAAATAATTATGAGTTAGTAAAAACTTTGTGGTGGCTTATAGAAATGCCTTCAAAGGGCTTTGTGCCCTTTCTAATCATCTAGACGATTAGAAAGGGCACAAAGCCCTTGTTGCCATAGTATGGAGGGGTAGAGAGAAACGATATCGCGTGTGGCTCAACTGTAATTGCTGTCCCAACTGATTATGCCCTTTCTAGTAATCTAGACACCCACAGCAATTACTCCCCTGATTTGAAGGCATTTCTATTAGCCGCCACTAAGTTTTTACTTTCTTATAATTATTTTTATTTTCAACGTCAAGTTTTTCCTTAAGATCATGGGTGCAAAATATTCCCCTTCGTTCGTCAATATCTTTATGATATATTGGGAGCAAATCCATTTTTTCAATCTATAAAGTGGATTTGCAGGTATATAGATGATAATTATTGTTAAAGAGAAGGATTGCACTCACCACTTAGTGGTGAGTGCAATCCTTCTCTTTCACAATAATTGTGTATCTGCGCTATGTGCACTCTTGGATTTAGCACCCCACTAGCTCCTGCATAGGGATCCACTACTCACCCGGAGATAAAGGTTACAGTGCTGGATTAACGGACTTTTTCTACTATAATATATAGATGATAATGTCATGGTGTGGAGTGATACAGAAATTGCATTCCAAGATTTTGTGCAATATATCAATTACTTAAATCTAGCATTCACTACCACATTTTCCAAAACACAAATTCCATTTCTAGATGTCACCTTTTCCATAGTTGATAGCAAAATGGAAATATGCAGTTTTAGAAAGGAATCTGCAAGTAACACCATTTTACAGGCGAGCTCTTGTCACCCAGCACATACCCTTCGTAACATCCCCTATGGAGAGTGGTGTCACCTTAGACGTAATTGTTCCAGTGACACAATGTTTTTTAAAGAATCTGAAAAGCTTTTTGGGAGACTAAGGGAGAGAAGGTACTCAACTGAGAGTCTGATTAGTGCTAAAGAAAGGGCCAGCCAAAAAGAACGTAAAGATCTAATTACCCAACAGAAAAAAAAACTACCGTATATACCCGAGTATAAGCCGAGTTTTTCAGCATGATTTTTCGTGCTGAAAACGCCCCCCTTGGCTTATACTTGAGTGAACTCTCCGCCTGTCAATCCCTTCTCAGTGGTCTTCAACCTGCGGACCTCCAGATGTTGCAAAACTACAACTCCCAGCCATCGGCTGTCCGGGCATGCTGGGAGTTGTAGTTTTGAAACACCTGGAGGTTCGCAGGTTGAAGACCACTGCGTCCTTCGTCATCATCAAGCCCCCCTCCCCCCCCTTTTGTTTTCTACTCACCTCCCCTCGGTGGGAAGGAAGGATAAGCTGGTCCGGGCCATCTATGGTGTGGGGTTAGTCATTCCAGGCTGTCCATTTTCACCGGGAGACCCTCTTCACCGCTCCGGGCCGGCCCCAGACTAGGGACGTTGCCTTGACGACGACGCACAGGGACGTCCGTCCCTGCGCATGAACGTCCTTGTGCTTCGTCGTCAAGGCACAAGGCAACATCACTAGTCCGGGGCCGTCCCTGAGCGGAGAAGAGGGCCTCCCGGTGAAGATGGACAGCCCAGAACGACAAACCCTCCCCACCAGACGGTCCCTGCAGCATAGATGGCCCGGACCAGCTCACCCTTCCTTCCCACTGAGGGGAGGCGAGTAGAAAACTAAAGGGGGGGTCTGGAGGATGACGAAGGCAGCAGTGGTCTTCAACCTGCGGACCTCCAGGTGTTTCAAAACTACAACTCCCAGCATGCCCAGACAGCCGATGGCTGGGAGTTGTAGTTTTGCAACATCTGGAGGTCCGCAGGTTGAAGACCACTGAGAAGGGATTGACAGGCGGAGATGATGAAGGGGGGGGGGAAATGATGACAGTGGTCTGGATGATGAAGGGGGGGATAATGACAGGGTGATGATGACGGGGGTGTTAATGATGGGGGTCTGGATGATGACAGTAGGGGATGATGTATTTCCCACCCTAGGCTTATAGTCGAGTCAATAACTTTTCTTGGGTTTTTGGGGTGAAATTAGGGGACTTGGCTTATATTCGGGTCGGCTTATACTCGAGTATATACGGTAGTAATATTCAGAACAGGAATTTTAATAGTGATAAAAATGAAAGATTACCACCATTTGTTATATCATGTAGCAAACTTTTTTGCAGATAAGAAACATCATGAAAACATACCTGCCGGTTTTAGAACATGACCACACTCTCAGAGAGATGACTAGTAACGGTCTCCAAGTGGTATCTAGAAGGGGTCCCTCCCTTGGTTCGGTTCTGTCACCCAGTTTATTTGAACAGCATAAAAATAATAAGAATCAAACGTGGCTACATTTTCCCGGAAGCTGGAAGTGCGGACATGCTAGATGTATCACCTGCAACCATATGGAGATCTCTACAGATTTCCATTCCTGTGTCACTGATAGGATCTATAAAATTAACAGTTATATCAATTGTAACACGTAATCAGTAGTGTATGTAGGACAATGTGCCAGTTGTAACATACGGTATGTGGGGTGTACGTCTAGACCACTTAAAAGCCGAATTAGAAGACACATATCAGACACCAAAATAAATCAGATTAATTCATCAGCCCTATCCAAACACTTTAAAACTGTACATGGGGGAGACACCATGTATTTAAGAATAAGGATTTAAGGCGCAAACTGTTAAATGAATAATCCTATTGGATATTCATGCTGGAAACAAGATACCCCTTGGGCATGAATTCTAGGCAAGATTTAATTTTGACTTATTAATACAACAGCTTTTTTTTATTCTTTATTATATTTCTTTATTTATATTTGTGGTCATTTTCTATTTATAAAATGATAATAATGTCCATGTGAATTGATTGAGACCGTGTGACATAGCTCATTCGTATTGATGTTTGAACATATCCTCCTTGAATCCAGCACCATGTTACATTGACGTCCGAATATATCCCGTTCTGATCCCGCACAATGTTTTATTGTTTGTTAGTAGCTACTGTCATGTGACCCCTAACCGGGTGTATATAAGATTCTAATGTGTCGTATACACAGTACCTGCCATCTATTACGGCTGTTGAGCCGTTGGAGCGTGAACGAGATATCTATTACCTTTGTGGGCTTAGATTTGTGCATTGACTTACTTTGCGGACTCAGAACTGCGCTGCTATTAAGTTTGCCAGCAAGCAGCTGTGCTGTGCTGTGTTACTGCAGTGCTTGCGAGTGAGCAGTGATGAAACATCGGACCAGCGCTGGGAAGGTGACAATCCTTATTCTAGGCCGGGCTAACCACTTGTCAGTTGTTACACTGTTGCTGAAAGAATTCTTTTTTATTTTTATTTTGTTTTGTCCTTTATACTTTTATTTATTTATGTAATATTTGTGTCTTTCTTATAATTCACTTGGCAGAGGACACTGCAAGGATCCTGCACCCTCTGTTTTATAGTAATTTATTTTATTTAATATTTAGAATAAATTAATTATTGTACCTTGGACATGAGCATATGATTAATGATTAACCATATAACACCTTTAACATAACCAACAGTATTATTTATTTACACTGTATACCCCATTTTTCCCAATTTACTGCTATACCTATTAACAACTCATAACATTTTTAACACAATTATCATTCATTCAGTTTACATCCTATTATTTTCTCTAAATCACTGCCACACCTATATACAACTCAAAGTCCTTGAGAACCTGCCATTCACTACTTTTCATATGTATTTATGCCAAGTTTAAGAGCCCTGAGAGGCTCGAAATGCATCGGTGTTTACTGCCTGTGTGTATGTCGCTCTAGAAGTT
Source organism: Hyla sarda (assembly GCF_029499605.1). Classification (NCBI taxonomy): domain Eukaryota; kingdom Metazoa; phylum Chordata; class Amphibia; order Anura; family Hylidae; genus Hyla; species Hyla sarda. The sequence goes on from NC_079190.1 coordinate 54,726,303, forward strand.
CTGAGTAAAGTATATAACCTGGTGAGCTGGAACTATCTTTTCATTAGTCCCCCCACAATAGGTATAGGCAGCAGAGTTCCCCCACAGTTGGTATAGGCAGCAGCAGAGTTCCCCCACAGTAGATATAGGCGACAGCAGAGCTCCCCCACAGTAAGTACATGTAGCAGAGTTCCCCTACAGTAGGTAAAGGCAGCGGCAGAGTTTCCCAACAGTAGGTATAGGCGGTAGCAGAGTTCCCCCACAGTAGGTACAGGCAGCACCAGACTTCCTCCACAGTAGGTATAGGTGGCAGCAGAGTTCCCCCAGTAGGTACAGGCAGCAGAGTTCCCCCACAGTAGGTACAGGCAGCAGAGTTCTCCCACAGTATGTCTAGGCAGCAGCAGAGTTCCCCCACAGTAGGTACAGGCAGCATAATTCCCCCACAGTAGGTACAGGCAACAGAGTTCCCCACAGTAGGTACAGGTGGTAGCAGAGTTCCCCCACAGTAGGTACAGGTGGCAGCAGAGTTCCCCCCAGTAGGTACAGGTAGAAGAGTTCCCACACAGTAGGTAAAGGTAGCAGCAGAGTTCCCCCACAGTAGGTATAAGCAGCAGAGTTCCTCCACAGTAGGTATAGGCAGCAACATTTCCTCACAGTAGGTACAGGCAGCAAAGTTAGGAGTACTATCAGACAGGAGAGAGCACAGAGGAGTACTTGCAGACAGGAGAGAGCACAGAGGAGTGCTATAAGACAGGAGAGCGCACAGAGGAGTACTATCAGACAGGAGAGAGCACAGAGGAGTGCTATCAGACAGGAGAGAGTGCAGAGGAGTACTGTCAGACAGGAGAGAGCACAGAGGAGTACTATCAGACAGGAGAGAGCACAGAGGAGTGCTAGCCCACCTCACTTTCTGGACTTTGTCCATGCCTATGCTTCAGCTTGGACAGTTCCTTGATTTTTATCAGCCATGATTTCTATAAAAAGGAAATAACATTTTCTTATAAAGTATATTAGAAAGATTAATATTTGGCCAAGATGTACAACATATGAACAGTTTTTGTATCTGACAGTGCCCATTTCAATGAATGGGTATACTTTGCAGTCATAACCAACAAAACTTATGTAATACACTGCTCAAAAAAAATAAAGGGAACACTATGATTTACACATCCTAAATCTGAATGAATGAACTAATCGTATGAAATGCTTTTGTCTTTACATTGAATGTGCTGACATCAAAATCATGCAAAAACTTTCAATGGAAATCAAATGTATCAACCCATGGAGGTCTGGATATGGAGTCAAATTCAAAGTGGAAAACCACACTACAGGCTCATCCAACTTTGATGTAATGTCCTTAAAACAAGTCTAAATGAGGCTCAGTAGTGTTTGTGGCCTCCACATGCCAGTATGACCTCCCTACAATGCTTGGGCAGTGCTCCTCCTTGCACAAAGGTGGAGGTAGCGGTCCTGCTGCTGGGTTGTTGCCCTCCTTCGGCATCCTCCGCGTCTCCTGACTCCTGTCTCCTGCTATCACCTCCATGCTCTGGACACTACGCTGACAGACGCAGCAAACCTTCTTGCCACAGCTTGTATTGATGTGCCATCCTGGATGAACTGCACTACCTGAGCCACTTGTGGGGGTTGTAGACTCCGTCTCAAGCTACCACTAGAGTGAAAGCACCGCCAGCACTCAAAAGTGACCAAAACATCAGCCAGGAAGCATAGGAACTGAGAAGTGGTCTGTGGTCACCACCTGCAGAACCACTCCTTTATTGTGGGTGTCTTGCTAGTTTCCTAAAATTTTCACCTGTTGTCTGTTCCATTTGCACAACAGCATGTGAAATTGATTGTCAATCAGTGTTGCTTCCTGAGTGGACAGTGTGATTTCACAGAAGTGTGATTGACTTGGAGTTACATTGTGTTGTTTAAGTGTTCCCTTTATGTTTTTAGAGCAGTGTATATAAAGAGGGTGAAGAGTTGGTATAGCAGAAGAATAATTTTTTGGAATGGTTATATTGTTTTCTATGTTAGTGAATGTGTCTAAGGCGTGTGTGAACCCGAATGACATGGTGTAGTAGGTAAGGTATTACAATATATTATAAATAACTGTACCGGGGGGTCATATAGCATTGGTTTGTTAATAAGTAACAGGATATAGACTATATATTTTTTGTGACCGAACATCAAACGGAATAGTCATTATGGTAATAAGTCAAGCATATACCGTACAGAACAATTGTGGAAGTATATGGTTTTTATTCTTTAATCTGTTGTTCTTAACTAATGGCTTAAACATTACATGGAGATAAAATTCCATGTTATAGAGGGAGTACAGGATAAAAAATCTGAGTATTATCATTAAAGTTTATCGCTATGGTTAGAATAGCTCATAACTGAGATTCTTTTATTGTTATGTGTTATGTGACATTTGTGCTATGTCTGTAAGAGTGCCTTTAGGGATAAGATAGCCTCATTTAACTCTAGCAGCCTTTTGGTCCTTGTCCTATGCTAAAACTGGCAAGTCTCTGGAATGGATGATGATGTATCCATAACCAGCTGCTGTTACAAAAACATGAACAATTTTCTTGCAAATTGAATTTAACTTTACTGCCCAATTTAAAACGAATGGGCTTCAATGTGAAATCTATTACAGGACACCCAACTACTGTGTCCCTTTCATAATAAACCCTCTTTTTTGGAAGAGCAACCTTTGGTTAGCCTCAAGCAACAAGTAGGGCCTCAAAGTAACTGCTCCCCTATAGCTACTGTACATGTCTATTTGCAACATATTACATATTAGTGTTAATCGCGAATATTAGAAATGCAAATTTTTACTGCGAATATCGTCACTTCGTGATTTTGCGAATATTTAGAATAGTGATATACTGTATATTCAGAATGATGAATATTTTTTTTTCGTGAATATATGCGAATATGCAAATATTTGCGAATATCGTCACTTCCAGTCAGAGGACACTGATCCCTCCCTTCTTTTAGGTGAAAGATATAATCGTGCATGCGCATTATGAGAATTTAATTACCTATATATACACCAACAAAAGAACCAATTATGTAAAATGACAAGTTTATTACACATGTATCAAAATAGACATACATTTAAAAATAGATGGAAACATTAAAATACAGGCACTGGAAATGATGACTAAGGATGGTATGAATGGCAAATAAATACATGGAATACAGGGAGGACCATGAGTCTATATAGAACAGGCGACTCTCTTATAAAGTACATCAGTCAACAGAAGGGAACCATAATGTATATCACAGAGAGATAAGTCTGCCATAAAAGAAACAATGGACCAAGAGGACTGGAAAAGGAAAGGGAAAACCAGCCTTCAATCCAGGGAACTATCTGCCATGCATATTGCCATCTACCAGCTCCAACCCCAACATACGTTTCATGTCAGGCTTCCTCAGTCCTGGTTTGATGGCTGGTTTTCCCTTTCCTTTTCCAGTCCTCATGGACTGTTCCATGATGGGAGTAGTAGTACCTGTACTAATAGACATATTGCCCCAGGTATCACTCCTGACACCCAATGCGATCGTCCATAATATAGCAAAGATGCGGAGCGGCTCTATACAGAGCTCGCATCTCTGCACTATACTCCGGGGCGGCCAGTGATGTGAATAGAACATCACTCATTCATATTTTCTGCCCAGAGTGGTGATTGGCCAGATGGTTGCAGCCAATCACAGCTCTCAGAGGGAAATATGAATCAGTGATGTTCTATTCATATCACTGTCCGGCCGGAGTATAGTGCAGAGATGCATAGCGCAGGAGAAAGACCCTCCATCTCTGCAATAGACAGGATGATCGCATCGGGTGTCAGGAGTGACACCTGCTGTGATCTATCCTTAACTGCAGGTACTACTACTCCCAACACGAAGAACACTCTGCTCCAAGCTGGGAGCTGTAGTACCTGCATTAACAGACAGATCGCAAAGAGTGTAACTTCTGACACCTGTAGCGATCTGTCTATTAATGCAGGTACTACAGCTCCCAGCATTGAGCAGAGTGTGCTCCATGTTGGGAGCAGTAGTACCTGCAGTTAAGGAAAGATCACAACGGATGTCACTCCTGACACCTGCTGTGATCCTCCTGTATAATGTATAGATGTGGCAGGCCGCTCTTCTATGGTCCCCTGCACTGACGTATGAATACACATATTCATATTTCCCACAGAGAGCTGTGATTGGCTGGAACCATCTGGACAATAATAGCACTCTGTGGGAAATATGAATAGATGTGTATATACGGCAGTACAGGGGACCATAGAAGAGCAACCGGCCGCATCTATAAATTATACAGAAGGATCACAACGGAACCCGGGGTGATCTGTCAGTTAGTACAGGAACTACTACTCCCATCATGGAACAGTGTGTTTCATGCTGGGAGAAATAGTACTACCTAAAAAATAAAAAAGTGAAAAACACACACACACTACATTTTTATTATTGACGGCAACATTTTTAGTGCCCTGCCCGCACACATAAATTGATTTCTGTTTAAAAATTAATAAAAATTTTGTTATAAAAAAGATACATTTTGTTAAATACAATTTTTTCCATCACTACTGTATCTTTTTTATAATTTTATTAATGGTACCCTACGAAATTTTATTAAAAAAGGTATCTCCATCACTTTTTTGGATCGCTAAAGTCCAAAAAAGAATTAACCCCTTAACCTGTTGGGGATGGAGGCCGTGGCTAATAGTTAGTAACCCTTTAGATGTGGCGTTCAAAGTTGAACGCTGCATCCAAAGTGAAAGGAAGACATTGCCGGTTAGCTCAGGGGGCTGTAGGGGATAGCCGCGATGAAATCTCGGCATCCCGAACAGCTTACAGGACAGCAGGAGGGCCCCTACCTTGCTCCATGCTGTCCGATCGTCAAAGTGCAGAATAATTGATCATTGGTTTCCTATGAGAAACCATTGATCAATGTAAAAGATCAGTGTGTGCAGTGTTATAGCCCCCTATGGGAGCTATAACACTGAAAAAAAAGTGAAAAAAAAAGTTTGAATTATCCTCCATTTCTCATAAAAAAAAACAAAAAACGTGTAAATAAAAATAAACATATGTGGTATCGCCGCATGCGGAAATGTCTGAATTATAAAAATATATAATTAATGAAACCACACGCAGAAAAAAATTCCAAAGTCCAAAATAGCGTATTTTTGGTCACTTTTTATATCATGAAAAAATTTATAAAAAGTTATCAAAAAGTTTGAACAATACATATATGGTACCACTAAAAACTTCAGATCACGGCTTCAGATCACGGCGCAAAAAATAAGCCCTCATACAACCTCATGCGCGGAAAAAAAAAAGTTATAGGTGTCAGAAGTTGACAATTTTAAACATATACATTTTCCTGCATGTAGCTATGATTTTTTTCAGTAGTACGAAAAAATCAAACCTATATAAGTAGGGTATCATCAGGACCCAGCCAATTTTCAGTGCAGGACCCAGCCATTTTTTGCACATCTGACCACTGTCACTTTAAGCATTATTAACTCTGGGATGCTTTTACCTTCATTCTGATTCCCAAAATGTTTTTTCGTGACATATTCTACATTATGTTAGTCGTAAAATTTTGTCGATACTTGCATCATTTCTTGGTGAAAAATGTAAAAATTTTATGAAAAATTTTTAAATGTTGCGTTTTTTTTTACTTTGAAGCTCTCTGCTTATAAGGAAAATGAATATTAGAAATAAATTATATATTGATTCACATATACAATATGTCAACTTTCTGTTGGCATCATAAAGTTGACATGTTTTTACTTTTGGATGACATCAGAGAGCTTCAAAGTTTAGCAGCAATTTAGTAATTTTCCCAAAAATTTTCAAAATCGAAATTTTTCAGGGACCAGTTCAGTTTTGAAGTGGATTTTAAGGGCCTTCATATTAGAAATACCCCATAAATTACCCCATTATAAAAACGGCACCCCTCAAATTATTCAAAATGACATTCAAAGGGTTTGGTGACCCTTTAGGTGTTTTACAGAAATAGCAGCAAATTCAAGGAGAAAATTCAGGGGTAAACGGAGAGAAATCTTCCTAAAATGTGTAACCCAATTCCTCTCAAGTAAGGAAATACCTCATATGTCTATGTCAAGTGCTCTGTGGGTGCACTAGAGGGCTCAGAAGGGAAGAAGCGACAATGGGATTATGGAGAGCAAGTTTTTCTGAATTGGTTTTTGGGGGCATGTCACATTTAAGAACACATTTGGTGCCAGAACAGCAAAAAAAACACATGGCATACTATTTTGGAAACTACACCCCTCAAGGAACGTAACAAGGGGTACAATGAGCTTTAACACCCCACAGGTGTTTGACAACTTTTCATTAAAGTTGGATGTGTAAATGATTTTTTTCCCACTAAAATGCTAGTTTTCCTCCAAATTATTTTTTTTTTTACAAGGGGTAATAGGAGAAAATTCCCCCCAAAATTTGTAACCCCATCTCTTCTGAGTATAGAAATACCTCATGTGTGGACGTCAAGTGCTCTGCAGGCGCACTACAATGCTCAGAAGCTGAGGAGTCACATTTGGCTTTTGGAAAACAAAGTTTGCTGAAATGGTTTTTGGGGGGCATGTCGCATTTAGGAAGCCCCTATGGTCGCAGAACAGCAAAAAAAAACAAAAAAAAACACATGGCATACTATTTTGGAAACTGCACCCCTCAAGGAATGTAACAAGGGGTACAGTGAGCCTTAACACCTCACAGGTGTTTGCCGACTTTTTGTTAAAGTTGGATGTGTAAATGAAAATAAAAAATGTTTTCACTAAAATGCTGGTTTTTCCCCAAATTTTACATTTTTACTAGGGGTAATAGGAGAAAATGACCCCAAAATTTGCAACCCCATTTCTTCTGAGTAAGACCATACCCCATGTGTGGATGTCAAAGGCTTTACTGGCGCACTACAATGCTCAGAAGAGGAGGAGCACCATTGAGCTTTTGGAAAGAGAATTTGTTTGGAATGGAAGTCAGGGGACATGTACGTATACAAAGCCCCCGGTGGTGCCAGAACAGTGGACCCCCCCACATGTGACCCCATTTTGGAAACTACACCCCTCGCAGATAGTGTTGCTTGTGAATATTCGCAATTTGAATTTTATTTGCGAATATCGCATATTTGCGAATTCACGAATATTGCGAATATAGCACTATATAGCACTTCCTCCATTTTTCAGAGGCCTTTTCAAACATGAAGGAAGCAATCTGGTTGGTTGCTATGGGCAACTGCACAACTCTTCCTCTACACTGGTTTTGATGAATCTCCCCCATAGAGGGAGATTAATCAAAACCTGTCCAGAGGAAAAGTTTCTGAGTTGCCCATAGCAACCAATCAGATCGCTTCTTTCATTTTTCACAAGGCCTCTGCAAAATGAAAGAAGCAATCTGAATGGTTGCTATGGGCAACTCAGCAGCTTTTCCTGGAAGTTTCTGAGTTGCCCATAGCAACCAGATTGCTTCCTTCATTTTTCAGAGGCCTTTTCAAAAATGAAGGAAGCGATCTGATTGGTTGCTATGGGCAACTGCACAACTCTTCCTCTACACTGGTTTTGATGAATCTCCCCCATAGAGGGAGATTAATCAAAACCTGTCCAGAGGAAAAGTTTCTGAGTTGCCCATAGCAACCAATCAGATCGCTTCCTTCATTTTGCAGAGGCCTTGTGAAAAATGAAAGAAGCGATCTGATTGATTGCTATGGGCAACTTTTCCAGGAAAGTAAAGTTTAACCACAACACTGTAAAACTCTGTCCCACCCTGGGACTCAAACCAGTGGTTTCATTTTCCCATCCAACTTTAATGAAAATTCATCAAACACCTGTGGGGTGTTAATGCTCACTATACCCCTTGTTACGTTCCATGAGGGGTGTAGTTTTCTAAAATGGGGTCACATGTGTGTATTTATTTTTTTGCATTTATGTCAGAACTGCTGTAAAATCAGCCACCCCTGTGCAAATCACCAGTTTAGGCCTCAAATGTACATGGCACGCTCTCACTCCTGAGCCTTTTTTTGCGTCCGCAGAGCATTTTACACCCACATATGGGGTATTTCTGTACTCTGTACTGAAATTGAGCTACAAATTTTGGGGGTCTTTTTTTTCTTTTTACCGCTTGTGAAAATAAAAAGTATGGGGCAACACCAGCATGTAAGTGTAATTTTTTTATTTTTTTTATACTAACAGGCTGGTGTAGCCCCCAACTTTCCTTTTCATAAGGGGTAAAAGGAGAAAAAGCCCCCCAAAATTTGTAGTGCAATTTCTCCCGAGTACGGAAATACCCCATATGTGGCCCTAAACTGTTTCCTTGAAATACGACAGGGCTCCGAAGTGAGAGAGCGCCATGTGCATTTGAGGACTAAATTAGGGATTGCATAGGGGTGGACATAGGGGTATTCTACACCAGTGATTCCCAAACAGGGTGCCTCTAGCTGTTTCTAAACACCCAGCATGCCTGGACAGTCAGTGGCTGTCCGGAAATGCTGGGAGTTGTTGTTTTGCAACAGCTGGAGGCTCTGTTTTGGAAACACTGCCGTTTTTATTGGGGTGGACAGTGTAAGGGGGTGTATATGTAGTGTTTTACCCTTTATTATGTGTTAGTGTAGTGTTTTTAGGGTGCATTCGCATTGGCGGAGGTTTACAGTGAGTTTCCCGCTAGGAGTTTGCACTGCGTCGGAAAATTTGCTGCAGCTCAAACTTCAAGCAGCAAACCCGCCCGACTGATCCAGGGAGGTGCATAGTTGTCCTCTGCTGCCGCCGATCGCCGCCCACCGCCGCCGCCGATGGGTAAGTGGACCTTTGGTGCCGGTCTTCGTCGGTTTCCCCGTTCTGCTCCTCCTATTGTGGGTGGGCAGAATGGGGAAACCGAAAGTTAACCCCCTGCCCCCGAACTGCTGTTGGTTGTCGCTTCTAGACGACCATTAGCAGGGATAGGAGGGGTGGCACCCCTGCCACCTCACTCCTATTACTTCAGGGGGATCGTAGGTATCTTGGACAACCCCGATCCCCCTTATTTTCCGGGTCCCCGGAGAACCGTATGAGCCGGAATTGCCGCAAATCACCGGTGTGAATTCACCGGCGATTTGCGGCGAATGCCGACATGGGGGGTCTGTTGACCCCCCCCTGGGCATTTGCATGGGGTGCCTACTGATCGATATCAGTAGTCACCCCAGTCCGGTTCCCGTCCCATGCGCGATGGGTACCAAAATTCCCACGGACGTACATGTACGTTATGGGTCTTTAACTACCAGGTTCACATTTCGTACTGCTACGTCGTGGGTCCTTAAGAGTTTAAAAATGCCTGAAAAAATACCAAAGTTAAAACCCACATGGAGTTTTCCTTGGCGTTTTTTCACTTCCATAGACTTCTATAGGAGGAAAATGACAAGATTTCCCCGGTAAAAACGCCAAACTAGGATTTGGAGTTTTTTTTTTTTTGAAAACCAGCCTCTTAGCCCAAAATAGCTGAAAAGCACCTAAAAGAAAAAAAGAAAAACCCAAAATCAAAAACGCCAAGGGGATCTGACATTTTTGCAGTTTACTATTTACTTGTAGCTAACATATGGATGCAGCATTTTTTCGCAGAAAAAACGCTGTGCGGCAAAATGGCCATTTTTTACGTTTTTTTTACAGCGTTTATGCGTGAAACTCCTCAGTGGAATTCTATCCTAAGTGCAGATGAAGAAACCAAGTGAGCCACATGAGAAGATGGCCACATAAGTGCCCAGTGGTTTAACTAAATATTAACCTGGGTTGACCCAAATGGAGCTTCTTAAGAAGGATTACCTAAAGAACACTGAGCAATTCTAGCAGCATAATATTATCTCCAAAAATTTGCAACCGAGAGCCCCCCCCAGAGGCTTATGATAATGCATATCAAGGAATACGACAGCGCTTCCCACATATCCTGGATGTCTTATTCCTAAATTGTACATTTCTACATTAAAGTCTGTAATTCAGCCTGGTAAGTATCTACATTCCATTCATTTCTTTTCAAAAATGATTTCAAAATAGAGCATTATAACTTCCCGGTAGTGAGGAAATGACGTTTTTTTAATTAGCCAACATCTTGGCACAATATTGTAGTCAGTACAATAGGAATAGAAGTAAGAGATCGATGACTTAATGAGAAAGTATGTTATTTGTATACGGAGGCTGCAACAATGCTCCTCCATATGGTAATAGTTATTGTTGTCTGTAGCACCCAACCTACCATATATACAGGAGAAATGGGAGACAGTCTTGAGGATCATCAAAGTGTTATGTCCAGACATTCTCGTCTTATGTCTCACGCTGAGTGACTGGTTGAATAAGAATGTCGCCTTGTAAGCTTCTTTTGTTGACGATGCAACTTCTCAGACACAACTCAAAAGAAAATGTAGGAATTTTCATAAACACTAAACACATGTTTTTAAGTGTCTTGAGGACATTTACCAAAATTAGCGCAAGTGCTCATGCCTGGAAATTGACCTGTTATAAGAGAACATGGAAAGGGCAAGCACATGAAAGAATTAAAGTGACATTAAAATATTTATAGGTTTATTGTCTACGTCTAGACCAAACATGTGCAACCTGCAGCCAAGGGGCCCCATGTGGTGTACAGAGCCTTTCTATACAGTCTACATCAGTAGGGGCAGTACAATTAGAGCAGATTTACTAATATTGTCTAATATATAGACAGTGTAAATGTAGATCAGACAAGCTGAGTAAGCACTAAATTTATTACCATGGCTGCAGCTCAGCACCACCAGTTTGGCTCTTCAGCTGCAACAAAAAAAGGTTATTTTCTAATTTTATAAATGGCGATCACCAAAAGTAAAAGCATAAATATTTTTATCCCCTAACACCTATCTGCCAGGATCTGGAGCTCCATACCTGGAACAACACTGTCAGTCCCCTCGGCTGCAGACGTTATGATCTGCAACTCCAGGGAAAGTAGATGCACCGGCCACAGAAAGAGCACCCTTATACCGGAGGCTACGAGGGAGCAAGGAAGGTAAGTTAAAGATTTTATTGTTTTATTATGCAGGCTGGGTACAGTAGTACAATAAAGAGAACCCTTCAAAGGAAAACTTGTAATCCTGTTCACCCACACTAAACACAAGGGATGGGGAAGCTGGGCTGTGAACCTCATCTCTTGTCTTCTTCATCTATTAATGTCATATTTTACTAAAATCTTGTCTGTGCTGATAAGGGGGATACTGCTGGGAATTGATCTGTACAGGAAGTCTAAGCTTAGTTTTAGGCCTAGTGGTCATGTCAGGAACTAGATTTCATGTCAGGAACTGTCCAGAGCAGGAGCAAATCCCTAAAGCAAACCTATCCTGCTCTGGACAGTTCCTGAGACAGACAGAGGTGTCAGCAGAGAGCACTGTGGTCAGACAGAAAATAAATTAAAAAAGAAAAGAACTTCCTCTGTAGTATACAGCAACTGATAAGTACTGGAAGAATTAAGATTTTTTAAATAGAAGTCATTTACAAATCTAAAATATGCCCAGCAGAGGTGAGTGAAATGAGTGTTAGGGTCCCATCCGAAATGAGGCCATCTCCGCGTGGTGGATGGGGGGACACGTTTTGATCAAAAAGTGCACTAAGAGAATCCATTTTTTGACCAAGAGTGCTGCTGCAACCTTCTTTTTTGTATACTTTGTATTTGCCACAGCAGCGTGCACCCGTGTATTAGGTAGTTGTGCTGGCTATTTTTTCTTTTTGTTTTTGCTGTCTCTTTACAAATCTGTTTAACTTTCTGGCACCAGTTGATTTAAAAAAAAAATATAATAATTCCACCGGAGTACCCCTTTAAACAATAGGTCATCTTTTGATTACATATCCCTTCAAATTAGTTATTTGATTTACTTTTCTACTATACGTCTTAAAAAAAATCTGTTAATTATCCCCAAAAAGTTTGGCCACCAGGGGTCCTCCTTCTGGTCCTGCCTGCAGTCCTGCAGTTTCCTGCAGCAGACTGGCAGAGAAGAAAGTCACGAAATGCAGGTGACTTAAAGGGGTACTCCGGTGCTTAGACATCTTATCCCCTATCCAAAGATGCCTGATCGTGGGAGTCCCGCCGGTGGGGACCCCCATGATCTTGCACGCGGCACCCCGTTTGCAATCAGTCCCCGGAGCGCGTTTGCTCCGGGACTGATTACCGGCGACTACAGGGCGGGCGGCGTGTGATGTCATGCCCCCGCCCCCGTGTGATGTCATGCTCCGCCCCTCAATGCAAGCCTACGGGAGGGGGCGTGATAGCTGTCATGCCCCCTCCCGTAGGCTTGCATTGAGGGGCGGAGCGTGACATCACACGGGGGCGGGGGCGTGACGTCACATGCCGCCCGCCCTGTAGTCGCCGGTAATAAGTCCCGGAGCAAACACGCTCCGGGGACTGATTACAAACGGGGTGCCGTGTGCAAGATCATGGGGGTCCCCAGCGGCGGGACTCCCACGATCAGGCATCTTATCCCCTATCCTTTGCATAGGGGATAAGATGTCTAAGCACCGGAGTACCCCTTTAAGCTCAGCACAGTGTATAGAGTTTATAGAGCTGAATATTTCAGCTCCCTTTCCTTTGAGCTGAGCTGGACGGTAAAGTCATGATGCCTTCAGTGCATAGTGCTAAATATTATGCTTAATATTTCAGCACCCCTTTGCTACTGGGCAGAGCTGACACACTGTAGAGTTCAGTGCTGAGAGCGGGTGCGGCCTCAGCCAATCACAGCTCACCTCACACTGAACTGCTTTTGGCTGAGTGTAGCAGAGTGAGGGAGTCTGTGGAGCTCAGTGAGACTGAGCAGTAGATACAAAACAATATCAATGTAGAAAACTAAAAAATAATACAAAATAAAGGTAGGAGGTGGTTTATCATAAGGGGGGGTAAACTGGGAGAATTACAAAATTTATCAGGATCATAATAAATAAATACATTATTATGGTATTCTGAATTAATAGTAGATTCCTTTATATGTGAGCTGATTTAATACAGTAAATCAAATCAGAGCATCTCTCACTCTGGAGGACACACCTCTACACTACATGGACGGGGCACTGATTTTCATGGGAAATGTGTAATAGGGAAGCTGAATACTTTTTGCTAGCTTTCCCTACAGTTTACAATTGATCTCTGGTATCCCAGCAGTGGTAAATAGCTTAGACTTTATATTTCGGCAAGATATTGTGCAAATTTTATGACTTTAGAAAAATGTGGGGGTCCTAAAGTGAGAGACATGATGGGCTTTTCCATTACGTTCTTTATAATAGAATACTTCTTATGTCTAAAATGCGACTAAATGCATAGAGAAGCCCTCATTCTCTTTCATGGTGATGAAGCAAGTGTCTGGTCTATGTCCTCCCAGGCCTTTTCTTTTCTAACCCACTTTCCCGCAACACTATTTAAGACACCAATGACTCAAATTTCTTCTGTAGAAATGGCTTTATCCAGATATTCTTCGGTACTTTAAAGAAGTGGCCTAAATGCATTGTCCCTAAGGAGTATACCTTGGAAAACTCCCTATAGATTCTCATCATCTCCCAATACTAATGCTAAGCTGAAATGGAACATAACTGTGTATGTCGGAGACCACAAATTTATAAGCGGCAAAACAATACAAGTAAGGCTTCCAACGTCTTATACCGAACATTCTTCTATCTATTCATTACCCACAGTCCAGTGGGAAGATCAAATAAAGATTCCCACAAAGAGGAAGGCAACAAGATGAACACAGATGACATAATGGGAAACACACACAGGATGAATTGGATATAGCAAGCCTACAAGACGCTGGCCACTGCCAGGGGTCAAGCCTGGAGTCTTGTGTGGTCGTTCTATTTAATTGTGAATGTGATCAAACGTGAAATGTTAATGAAGTCTCCTAGACAGAGGAATTCAGCTGTGACCACATCATATACGACTTTCACTTGAAAAAGTGGGAGGAATGTTTATTTTTTCTATTTTTTTTTAACGTTAATAAAGAACTTTGAATTCTGGGTTAAAGTTAAAAAGCATTGCCCCGTAAATATTGTTTTCTCAACAAAGTTATTTTAGCCCAGCACCCATTCATTATGGACCATAAAAATAATGCATTGTTCATCTGTGGCATAGTAAGGACACCCCAGAGAGGAAATAGACAAGCAGACACTTTCCTTCCTGGCCTAATTCTGAATGATTTCTTTTTCACATCTTATATGTGATTTCATGGTATGCCAGACGGGCATGTGGTAGGAAAGGCACACGTACAATAGACAACTTCCAAAAATGTAGATCAGTAATGTATAAACAAGCTGGTCGATAACAGGAGACATAAAGGATGCGTTGTTATAACTCCACATATCATATCACACTTTGGGACAATGGTCGGCGGCAGAAAGTCATTCATCTACAATTTATGAAGTAACCCACTATCTATGCAGATAGAGCATGTCCACTCTTATTTACAGTGTAATCTTTTTTGCTATCGCTGTCCACATGAGATATATCATCTATAAGGTCTAATATGATATGATATTTGTAAATGATCCTATGGTAAAAACACCCTAAAGGCAAACGGTTAACTGTAGAGGGGTACTCCGCCCCTAGACCTCTTATCCCCCATCCAAAGGATAGGGGATAAGATGTCTGATCGCGGGGGTCCCACCTCTGGGGACCCCCCCAATCTTGGCTGCAGCACCCTAGACATCTAGTGCACAGAGCGAACTTCGCTCCAAGCCAGGCGAGGCGGCGTGGAGGCTTGTGACGTCATTTTCACGCCCCGCTCGTGACATCACGGCCATGCCCCCTCAATGCAATTGAGAGGGCGTGGCCATGATGTCACGAGCGGGGCATGACTATGATGTCACAAGCCTCTGGCGCTTCACCCGGCACTCTAAACAAACACAGTGTGCAGCAGGGAGACCGAGGAGGTCCCAAGTGGCGGGTCCCCCGCGATCGGACATCTTATCCCTTGGATAGGGGACAAGATGTCTAGGAGCGGAGTTCCCCTTTAAAGTCAACTTCAAGTAGGCTGTCTTTTGCTAGACCTTTAGGGCCCATTGTGTTGGAGCCTGGGTCTCTTATACTCTAGTACTCTTGTAGGCTAGTCTAACCCTTCCCATAGTATTGAGTCCAGAGCATGCCCATTCCTCAATGTTCTGCTGTTGGGTGAAGCATGGTGCCGCAGTGGGCCTTAGGCTGGGTTTACATATATCCGGTGATCCGGCTCAGTAAATTGACCTCAACAGATGACAAAGTGCATCAGTTGGGTCTGGAATCCAGTTATTTCTGTAGGCCTCATATAGCCCTATGCATGTAACAAAAAAACAAACAAAAAAAAGAGAGATATAGGGGTCATAATTGGGCAATTTTGAGCACATTTGTTTTAATTTTGTAACACTAGTAAAATAAAGCTAAAGCTATATAAATTGAGAACCACTATAATTGTACTGGTCCACAGAACAAAGATAACATGTCAGTTTTACTACAAAGTACACTGTGTAAAAACAAACCTCCCAATATCTACTAAATTGCTTTTTTTTAAAGTTTTTTTGTTTTGTTTTTCAATTTTAGACTTTTTTTTTCAGTTTTGAAGTATATATTATGGTAAAATGAAAAGTGACATTATAAAGGACAATTGGTACCTCTGTAGATGGAAAATAAAAGTGTAATAGCTATTAGAAGGTGAGGAGGAAAAAACAAAAATGCAAAAATGACATTGGCCGGGTCTTTAAGGGGTTATATGACAGTAACCCAGTAAATCTATACTGCTTGGAATTGAAAGACAACCTCGACCTCTCTAATGGCTCCATAGCATCTTCTTGGGCTGCCCCTATACTAAGTATGCACTTGTTTGTGGTATTGCAACCATGCACCTTAAAGGGGTTATCCAGGAATAGAAAAACACAGCTACCGTATTTATCGGGGTATACCACGCACCGGCCTATAACACGCACCCTCATTTTACCAAGGATATTTGGGTAAAAAAAGTTTTTTACCCAAATATCCATGGTAAAATGAGGGTGCGTGTGTGCGCGTGTATACCCCGATATACCCCCAGGAAAGGCAGGGGGAGAGAGGCCATCGCTGCCCGCTTCTCTCCCCCTGCCTTTCCTGGGGTCTAGAGCCCTGCTGCCGGCCCTTCTCTCCCCCTAGCTATCGGCGCCGCTGCCCGTTCTGTCCCCCTGACTATCGGTGCCGGCGCCCATAGCCAGGGGGAGAGAAGGGGCAGCGGCACCGATTGCCGGCGCCGCTGCCCCGTTGCTTCCCCCCATCCCCGGTGGCATAATTACCTGGGTCGGATCCGCACTGCTGCAGGCCTCCGGCGTGCGTCCCCGGCGTCGTTGCTATGCGCTGCATGGCGCGGCGCATGACGTCAGTGCGCCGCGCCGTGCATAGCAACGACGCAGGGGACGCACGCCGGAGGCCTGCAGCAGCGCGGATCCGACCCAGGTAATTATGCCCCCGGGGATGGGGGGAGGCAATGGGGCAGCGGCGCCGGCAATGGGTGCCGCTGCCCCTTCTCTCCCCCATTGCTGTCGGCGCCGCTTCTCTCCCCCTGGCTATCGGTGCCGGCAATGGGGTGCCGGTACCGATAGTCAGGGGGACAGAACGGGCAGCGGCGCCGATAGCCAGGGGGAGAGAAGGGCCGGCAGCAGGGCTCTAGACCTCAGGAAAGGCAGGGGGAGAGAAGCGGGCAGCGACGACCTCTCTCCCCTGCCTTTCCTGGGGGTGTATCGGCGTATAACACGCACATAGACTTTAGGCTAAAAATTTTAGCCTAAAAAGTACGTGTTATACACCGATAAATACGGTACTTTCTTTCAAAAACAGCTCCACGTATGTCTCCAGGTTGGATGTGGTTTTACAACTTGGCTAGATTCACTTCAATGGACCTGAGCTACAGAACAACACCCATCCTGGAGACAGAAGTGGAGCTGTTTTTGAAAGAAAGTAGCTGTGTTTTTCTATTCCTGGATAACCCCTTTAACAGTATTAAACACCTATGAAAATATGTAAAAGCAAAAATATAATTCATAGAAAAAAACTAGTTGAAAAATAATCTTTATAAAAAATTATATAAAAACACATATAAGACACATACAGAAGACGGTGGCAAATTAAAGATGTGCTTCCAACTACATACATGTATAGATAGGATGTAAACAGGTATAGGCTAAAAATTGTGATGCATTTTTTAACTGATAATGAAGGAGTTAATGTGGTAACAGAAGAATGTACTGAAAGTTAATGGTCTGTGAGTGTATAACCTATGCTTTGTCTCAATGTTATCAGACATGACTAAGGGTGCCTAGGTGCCAGAAACACGTCAGTGTTACAGCTGTCCTGAAATTTTTATATGTTTGCACCACTTGAATAAAAGAAGTCTGTAATTTTACTTGCCATTGCTGGATCCATATAGTAGACAAGAAATTGTCCATGTTTGTTCCTGTATGCTGGCTTTTACTACAATAAAGAAGAATTTTATTTGGCACGATCCCTTTTCGCTGGACTATTTTCCTCTGTTGTTTCATTGCTGGATCCATTTTGCATTTTTTCAATAGGCTACAAATGCACATTATATATTATCAAATTGCAAGTGCTAAATAGTATAAATAAGCATTCACATGAACAGAACAAATACCCACATAATGCCAGCAGACAGAACAGCATACAGGACGCCCACCCCTACTACTGTTTCGGAACACATAAAGGGGTACTCCGGCCAAATAAATGTTATGCCCTATCCAAAGGATAGGGTATAACATAACTGATCCTAGGGGGCCTGCCGCTGAGACCCCCGCGATCTCCATGCAGCATCCGCATTCTGGTTGAGTCTGCGTCTCCAGCCTTGGAAACCTCTTTGTTTCTGGGACTGGAGACGTGACGCCACGCCCCCTCCATTCACGTCTATGGGAGGGGGCGTGATGGCTGACACGCCCCCTTCCATAGACATGAATGGAGGGGGTGTGGCGTGACATCACGTCTCCAGTCCCGGAAACAAAGAGGTTTCCAAGACTGGAGACGCAGACCCGCACAGAATGCGGATGCTGCACAGAGATCGCGGGGGGGTCCCAGCGGTGGGCCCCCCGGGATCAGATATGTTATCCCATATCCTTTGGATAGGGCATAAAATATATTTGGCCGGAATACCCCTTTACGTGTTCCGAAACAGTAGTAGGGGTGGGCGTCCTGTATGCTTTTCTGTCTGCTGGCATTATGTGGGTATTTGTTCTGTTCATGTAAATGCTTATTTCTTATCCTTTGGAAAGGGGATAGGATGTATTTGGCCGGAATACCCCTCTAAATTGTGTTTATGTTGCATTTAGCAGACTTACAAAGTCCTCTCTTATTTATGTAGCTTGGAGTATAGGTGGGTTGTAACATTTGGTGTCCCCTACTTATACGAAGATAACTAATTTCACTGACCTTTTTGGCGTACTTTTGCTGTATTGTAGGGTCAGCATCTGGGAAGATATATAGTCCACTTGTGCCCTTTTCCCGTCTCTGAGTTGTGGGGAGGGATAAGGGGTGGGATTTCACTTTTGGCCTTACATAAAAGAAAGGTCCGAAGCCCTCCTGTGCATGTGTGTTCATTCCTAGCAGTTTCTAGTTCGCTCCAAATTTTAATTGTTTTGTTTTCGACCAAACATGATATTGTAATGATGTTTACAGCTTGATGTTGGTGTACTAATCCTTATCAGGAAGCAGCTAATAGTTTTCTCTTTGTAAACAGTCATTACTTTACGAACAAGAGTAAATGGGCAGAGATTAAGAGGACTCAAATCTCCGAAGAGCTTTGTGCCGGAGCCAAGTATTTGATGATGAAACGTACATGTGCCAGATGAATGTATACAGTGTAATTATCACTGATGGCGGGTACGTGTCCTACCAAATGTGTCTACGACAATGTGCCAAGTGGATTTGACTTATGTAATAACCATTTATTATTTTAACTGCCCAATTGTATAAGATGCCAACAGCAATACACAGTGTACATGGTATATGCTACTCAGAACATATTTTAAGTGATGTTAATAGCGAATAACACTAATTCCAGAACATACAGATAGATAGAATTAAAGGGGTTATCCAGGGAAAAACTTTTTTTAATATATCAACTGGCTCCAGAAAGTTAAACAGATTTGTAAATTATGAATTCGGGTAGAAAACAGACATGGTGCACATCTACAATCTTGTATAATGATCTGATTGCTTCTCAGCATAATATCAAAAACTAACAGGTTGTTAGTATACATTTTTGATCAAAAAGTACAAGCCCACTCGCCACGTCAAGGCCACCTATTCAGAGTGGGTCCCTAACGTCCCTAGCATAAAATGGCGTAGCACTGGGCGGCGACCACCACCGCCACGACACCAGTGCCCACGGGGGGGAGCGACCCACTGGCAGAGCGGCCCCAATGCCACTCAAACCAGTCTATGGGCCGCACCCACCCGCAGACACAGCGCCACGGCAGCAACGGACGCCGCCCTGCACCACACCAGTGTGAACAAGGTGTAATGGCTCACTTACCCTGCTCTCCCAGTCAGACTGGGAGGCTGCTAGGAATGAAATGGCCCCTGTGTGGCTAATTACCACCTATATAGGTTTGGGCTGAGGGGGTGGGGAAGAGTGCAGCACATGTTCAAACAAAAAAAAAAAAGGGAAGGATAGAAATCACAGTGTGAATTCGGGTAGAAAACAGACATGGTGCACATCTACAATCTTGTATAATGATCTGATTGCTTCTCAGCATAATATCAAAAACTAACAGGTTGTTAGTATACATTTTTGATCAAAAAGTACAAGCCCACTCGCCACGTCAAGGCCACCTATTCAGAGTGGGTCCCTAACGTCCCTAGCATAAAATGGCGTAGCACTGGGTGGCGACCACCACCGCCGCGACACCAGTGCCCCCGGGGGGGGGGGGGCAGGGGGGAGCGACCCACTTGCAGAGCGGCCCTAATGCCACTCAAACCAGTCTATGGGCTGCACCCGCCCGCAGACACAGCGCCACGGCAGAAACGGACGCCACCCTGCACCACACCAGTGTGAACAAGGTGTAATGGCTCACTTACCATGCTCTCCCAGTCAGACTGGGAGGCTGCTAGGAATGAAATGGCCCCTGTGTGGCTAATTACCACCTATATAGGGTTGGGCTGAGGGGGGTGGGGAAGAGTGCAGCACATGTTCAAACAAAAAAAAAAAAAGGGAAGGATAGAAATCACAGTGTGAATTCGGGTAGAAAACAGACATGGTGCACATCTACAATCTTGTATAATGATCTGATTGCTTCTCAGCATAATATCAAAAACTAACAGGTTATGTGGTGCAGGGCGGCGTCCGTTGCTGCCGTGGCGCTGTGTCTGCGGGTGGGTGTAGCCCATAGACTGGTTTGAGTGGCATTGGGGCCGCTCTGCCAGTGGGTCGTTCCCCCCTGTGGGCATTGGTGTCGCGGCGGTGGTGGTCGCCGCCCAGTGCTGCGCCATTTTATGCTAGGGACGTTAGGGACCCACTCTGGATAGGTGGCCTTGACGTGGCAAGTGGGCTTGTACTTTTTGATCAAAAATGTATACTAACAACCTGTTAGTTTTTGATATTATGCTGAGAAGCAATCAGATCATTATACAAGATTGTAGATGTGCACCATGTCTGTTTTCTACCCGAATTCAGATTTGTAAATTACTTCTATTAAAAAGTCTTAATCCTTTCAATACTTATGAGCTGCGGAAGTTGAGTTGTTCTTTTCTGTCTAAGTGCTCTCTGATTACACGTGTCTCGGGAACCGCCCAGTTTAGAAGCAAATCCCCATAGTAAACCTCTTCTACTCTGTGCAGTTCCCGAGACAAGCAGAGATTTCAGCAGAGAGCACTGTTGCCAGACAGAAAATAACTCAACTTCAGCAGCTGATAATTATTGAAAGAATTAAAAAATTTTAATAGAAGTAATTTACAAATCTGTTTAACTTTCTGGAGCCAGTTGATATAAAAAAAAGTTTTTTCTTGGAATACCCCTTTAACTTTTTATAGGTGTTCTCCAGAGAATTATGATCTGCTACCAATCTCCTGCTGGTGCCATACCGATGGTGCTGATCTCTGCTGCTGAGCATTTCCTGATTGCATCTTGATGCAGCAATCTCTGGCTGAGGTGGGTAATTATTGCGGCCAGTGATTGGGTAAATGGGCATTTCCTATGAGCCGCAAGCAAGATGTGTTCTACAGTGGGGACTGTCACTGTTCCGGATTGGTGACAGTTAAGTACATTTCTTCATCCCACTGGGCCGCTAAAGGACATTTACAGAATTGTTGCTAAGCTGCTCCGGTTTTGTCTTGGCTGTGTGTTTAGGGTCATGGTCTTGTTGATAGATTACCTTCGGCCCAGTCCAGAGGAGTCTGCATCAGATTTTCACTAATAATATCTCTGTACTTTGCTACCTTAAGCTCAACCCCCTCAACCTTGACCACTCTTTGTGATTTTTAAGCGTTTTTTTTTTTTTGCAAACTCCAGATGAGCTCTCATGTGTCTTTCTGGCAACTTTACCATAAAGCCCATATTGGTGGAGTGCTGCGGTGATAGATGACCTTTTGAAAGTTTCTCACATGTGTACATATAGGCTCTTTTGAGGGTCAGCCATAGTGACCATTGGGTTCTTCGTCACCTCTCTTACCCTCTGATTCCTTAGTTTGGTGAGGCAGCTAGCTCAAGGAAAAATCCTAGTTGCACCAAACTTCTTCCATTTAAAATTATGGAGGCCACTGGGCTCTTGGAAACTTTCAGTGCAGCAAATTTTTGTCCCCTTCTCGAGATCTGTGCCTCCATGTAACCTGTCTCTGAGCTCTACAGGCAGTACTTGTCACCTGATGACTCAGATATTGGTGCTTAAATTTAAGGGGCCGGGCTGTGTAATGCAACCCTAGTTGTTAATATAGACTTTATTTACAACTGCTTTACAAATTGCATTGTAGAATTTGTTAAATTTGAGAAATCTAGTGCTACATGATGTTTCTCCCAACAGAACAGATATCTGACATACCTTAGAGGGGTACTCCGGTGGAATTATTATTTTTTTTAAATCAACTGGTGCCAGAAAGATAAACAGATTTGTAAATTACAAAATCTTAAACATTTAAAAATCTTGATCCTTTCAGTACTTATCAGCTGCTGTATGCATCACAGGAGGTTGTATTTCTTTCTGGAGTTCTTTTCAGTCTGACCACAGTGCTCTCTGCTGACACCTCTGTCCATGTCAGGAACTGTCCAGAGCAGGAGAGGTTTGCTATAGGGATTTGCTTGTACTCTGGACAAGTTCCTGAAATGGACAGAGGTGTCAGCAGAGAGCTCTGTGGTCAGACAGAAAAGAACAATACAACTTATTGTGGAGCTTACAGCAGCTGATAAGTAATGGAAGGATTAAGATTTTTATATAGAAGTAATTTAAAAATCTGTTTAACTTTCTGGCACCAGTTGAAATAATTTGTTTTCCACCGGAGTACCCCTAGTATAAGTCAGTGGGATTGGTTGTGCACCGTGGCTTCCAATTTAAAGTGGTTGTGCGCTGCCCTGCTTTTCGGAGCTCTGCACGCAGCGTCCAGATGTTCATTACTCCGAAGGCTGTGTGCGGGCTTCCGTGTTCGCGGCCGCCGGGCGTGACGTCACGCCCAGCCCCCTCGTGACATCACGCCCGCCCCCTCAACGAAAGTCTATGGGAAGGGGGCGCGACCGCTGTCACGCTCCATTCCCATAGACTTTGGTAGAGGGGGCGGGCGTGATGTCACGAGGGGGCTGGGCGCGACGTCCCGCCCGGCGGCCGCGAACACGGAAGCCCGCACACAGCGTTCGGAGTAATGAACTTCTGGACGCTGCGTGCGGAGCTCTGAAAAGCAGGGCAGCGCACAACCCCTTTAAATGAAAACCACAATGCAAATAAGAACTTAGTAAAATTCATACATTTCCAGGAGTAATAACAGAGGAACAGTACAATGCAGAGTTCTGAGATTCTCCTACATTTTTTATATTAAAAATAAGTTTTACTAAAGCAAACATGTCCGGAGGGCAGACATGTCCTGATTATTGCCCCATGGCTTGTAGGCTTGTATGGCTTCTAGGATCATGTTACACATAACTGGAACCAAGAACACAGAACTATATATCTATACACCATATTATTAATCCTGTTACCAAGTTACCACTGACCCTGTCCCCTGGGTTCAAGGATGACACAGACAAAGTGTTTAACGGATTCATTACATTTAACATCGAACAGCCAAAAATAGCCAAATAATCTACAAATTTAGTGAAGTCGAGAGTTTGTGCTCACAAGATTCTGGTTCCAATCACTGGGGTGGATCTGATCTCATTTCCCATGGATGAGGGAATCATTTTGGAGAATGTTAAGAGTCCATGTTATGACTTGCAATGGAGTGTATGCATGAGAAGAAATAAATAATCCCTCTCAATCTTTGTAGACATAAACCAGGGCTGATTGGACGTGAAAGCACCGAGGACATCTTAGAGTAGCTTGGGAGAAGTGCAACCAAAACTCAAAAAGCTTCCAAAAATAGATCAGAAACCATTAATGTATTTTTAGGATAAGGACTCCTGCATGTCAAAGATGTACAGAAAGCTGTATGGTTACACATTGCAGAGTTTAACCCTGGCACAGGTCCTGCCCAGGGCCATATGGACAGAGATAGAAAAATAATGTTTCTAGGCCAAAAGATCTCTGTACTTGCCATATCTTTATAAATTCATATGGAATCCCACAGAAAGAGAAACCATATACCGTATTTTTCGCCCTATAGGCGTATAAGACGCACCCAATTTATAGGTGCAAAATCGAAAAAAATAAAGATTTTCAACCCAATAGTGGTCTTCAACCTGCGGACCTCCAGATGTTGCAAAACTACAACTCCCAGCATGCCCGGACAGCCAACGGCTGTCCGGGCATGCTGGGAGTTGTAGTTTTGCAACATCTGGAGGTCCGCAGATTGAAGACCACTGCATAGGAGGTAATACTCACGTGTCTCCACCGCTCCGGACCCGTCACCGCTCGTCACCACTGCCCTGGATGTCGCTCCATCGCTGTCGCCGTGTCCCCGTCGCTCTGGAACATCTCTGCTGCCGGCCGGATATCCTCGCTCTCCGTCGCCGCCATCACGTCGTTACGCACGCCGACGCACGTACGCGACGACGTGATGACGAGGAAGGAGAGCGCCGGCCATACAGGGGATCCCTGAACAGAGAAGACACCGAGGAGGCAGGTAAGGTCCCTCCCGGTGTCCTGTAAGCACTAACCCAGCTATTCAGTCGGGCTGTTCGGGACCGCCGCGGTGAAATCGCGGTGGTCCCGAACAGCCCGACTGAACAGCCGGGTTAGTGTCACTTTCCCTTCAGACGCGGCGGTCAGCTTTGATCGCCGCGTCTGAAGGGTTAATTCAGGGCATCACCACGATCGGTGATGTCCTGTATTAGCCGCGGGTCCCGGCTGTTGATGGCCGCAGGGACCGCCGCGATAGGGGTGTATTCGCCGTATAAGACGCACCGACTTTTTCCCCCCAGTTTTGGGGAAGAAAAAGTGCGTCTTATACGGCGAAAAATACGGTACCTTCGTGTGAAATCTGAGGTATATAGAGGTGTAATGAAGGCCTCCTGCACCTCTACAGCAATTATTTACAAACTAAAACCAGACTACAGCTGTCTTTGAGACCTATAGCATTTGCCCCCTTTCCCGATTTCTTTTTTGCACATTTGTCACACTTAAATGTTTCTGATCATCGAAACCAAACCAAAAGCTGCTACAAGAAGCCGAGTGTCAGCAGCCGCAGACAGGATCCCCTGACTCTGGAGCCCGGGATGTCCGTATAAGCTTTTTTTATCCAATTTGTAGGCCTGGGCACATAGGTTAAAACCAGTTGTGTCACCCCTTTAAAATAATACCTGTCTGACAAAGTCAAGTAGGCCAACAGATGTCAAAACAGAAAGACATCATGCCAAGATCCAAAGAAACTCAGGATCAGGTGAGAAACTAAGGAATTTACATTTATCAGTCTGGGAAGGGTTACAAAGCCATTTCTAAAGCTTTGTTGGGACTCCAGTAAACCACGGTGAAAGCCATAATTCACAAATGAAGACATTTGGAAGTGATGAACCTTTCTAGGAGTAACCAGCCTACCAAAATGACCCCAAGAACATAGTGAAGATTCATCGAAGAGGTCACAAAAGAACCCACCACAACATCTAAAGAACTGCCGGACTCATTTGCATCAGCTACGATCAATTCTGCCTAAATTTATTGTCCATTCACTTTAATGGTATTCCGTAAGGTCATTCACACAGCAGAATTTCTGCTGTGGAATGTTTTATGCGGAAATCCAGCTTTCCGCGCTCTGGATAAAAAAAAAGTATAAATCTTGTCTTGAATTTTTCCGGACTTTGGCTGCGGAATCCTATTTAAGTCAATGGGGATTAAATATCTGCAGAATTGGTCCGGAAATCATGTGGAATACATGGGGATTTTGTGTGGAATTTAAACTTAGCTATAAAAAAGGCCACCTTTTTAACTGTGTTGTGGAATTATGCAGAAAGCACCCAGAAATTCTGCATCAATTCTGCGTCAATTTCGCATCAATTCTGCAAATGCTGGACAGAATTTAAATTCATTTGGACACGGAATTGATGCTGACATGCGGAATTTTTTCGCCCTATAGGACGCACCGGCGTATAAGACGCACCCAATTTGTAGGTGCAAAATCTAAAAAATAAAGATTTTGAACTCAATAGTGGTCTTCAACCTGCGGACCTCCAGATGTTGCAAAACAACAACTCCCAGCATGCCCGGACAGCCAACGGCTGTCCGGTCATGCTGGGAGTTGTAGTTTTGCAACATCTGGAGGTCCGCAGATTGAAGACCACTGCATAGGAGGTAATACTCATGTGTCCCCGCCGCTCCGGACCCGTCACTGCTGCCCTGGATGTCGCTCCATCGCTGTCGCCGTGTCCCCGTTGCTCCGGAACGTCTTTGATGCCGGCCGGTTATCCTCACTCTCCATCGCCGCCATCATGTCGTTACACACGCCGACGCACGTACGCGACGGCGTGATGACGAGGAAGGAGAGCGCCGGCCATACAGGGGATCCCTGAACAGAGAAGACACCGAGGAGGCAGGTAAGGTCCCTCCCGGTGTCCTGTAAGCACTAACCCGGCTATTCAGTCGGGCTGTTCGGGACATAGTGAACATAGTGAAGATTCATCGAAGAGGTCACAAAAGAACATCTAAAGAACTGCCGGACTCATTTGCATCAGCTAAGATCAATTTAGCCTAAATTTATTGTCCATTCACTTTAATGGTATTCCGTAAGGTCATTCACACAGCAGAATTTCTGCTGCGGAATGTTTGATGGGGAAATCCCGCTTTCCGCGCTGTGGATAAAAAAAAAATATATATAAATCTTGTCTTATATTGTTCTGGACTTTGGCTGCGGAATCCTATTGAAGTCAATGGGGATTAAATATCTGCAGAATTGGTCCGGAAATCATGTGGAATACATGGGGATTTTGTGTGGAATTTAAACTTAGCTATAAAAAAGGCCACCTTTTTAACTGTGTTGTGGAATTATGCAGAAAGCACCTGGAAATTCTGCATCAATTCTGCGTCAATTTCGCATCAATTCTGCAAATGCTGGACAGAATTTAAATTCATTTGGACACAGAATTGATGCTGACATGCGGAATTTCTGCATTCTGCATGAAAATTCTGCATGAATTTATAGCCAATAAAATTCAATGGGATTCTTCTCTCCCAGTCACATAGCAGAATTTACTCTGCAGAAATTTCATTGAAGTGAGTTGGCTATAAATTCATGCAGAATATTTATGTAGGATTTAGTGCAGAAATTCTGCCATGTGAACGCGGCCTTAGGGTAGAAACATAGAAACATAGAATGTGTCGGCAGATAAGAACCATTTGGCCCAGGTGCGGACACAGACAGCAGAGAGCCCCTATGCACAAAAAGGTGTTCACATAGAAAGGTGGTAGTCCCTCCCCTCCCCCTACTCACCTGTATTTAGTTCACCTGTGATGCGCAAGAAACAGAGGAGACCGGAAGAAGCTCCCCAGGGAACGAAACGGAGCCGTTGTCTCTGTAACCTCGCGTCCCTGCACCTAACCTCCCCCACCTGTCTGCGTTTGTTACCTCAGCAAGAGAGGATTTTAAAGATTGAAGAATAAAGATATCTCTTTTTTTATCGGCACAGTGGTGAGTGATCCATCTGTTCTATCTACAATTATATCATTGCTATGCTATACCTTATCAAGACGTAGAGAACCGCCCAGCCGTAGTAAAGCAGACACCATCCTGCAGTCAAGCAGTAAATCACCGGGCTAGACACGCCACTAGAATCCACAGAGCAGTAGTGCCTGACGTCATTCTCCTCACACATTTATTGATAAGTCTTCTATGTGGGACAGTGTCAAAAGCTTTACTAAAATCTACATATGCGATGTCTACTGCCCCTCCACCATCCTGTTCCACAATTCTATCCTTTAGTATGGTTTCCATTAATTTCCCCACTATTCATGTCAGACTTACTGGCCTATGGTTGCTTGATTCCTCCCTACTACCTTTCTTGTGAATGACAGACAAGGAGAGCGCTCCTAGTGTGATAGCGTAATGCAAGAGAGAAAAATAATAGATAAGAAAACTTGCTCACCAAGTATAGTTGTACTGCGACCAAGTACAACTATGGTGAAGGCGTGAAGTGACCCTGCAACGGGCGAAGAGCGGCAGCTGCTCCTGGACACACAGGCGAAGAAAATAAAGCGGATCCCTCCAGGGAACAAACCAGGATAGAGGCAGCGCACAGGACTTCAAAGGTAAAATGGTTTTATTTACCCGGCATGCAACGCGTTTCGCTGGATAACCAGCTTCATCAGGCATGGGCACGACATTTGCAAATTTCCAATCTTCTGAGACGAAAATTTTCCAAATGCTGGGGCAGCGGAGTAACCCTTAAAAGGGGATGTTGACTGTATAATAAGCTGGCACTCACTGTGGATGGCATTGGTCCTATGTCCATGCCTTATTTGGATGTCACAGATTTTACTCTAAATGCATTCCTAAAATGGGCATGAAGTTACATTCATTGTCGGGTAACTAAAAAAATTACAAAGTTTAATTAAATATTGTGAACAGGTGCACACACTTTATACCACATCTACATCAGGTTTCTCATGAGATGGAAAAATACATAGTTTACAATAACAAAGGACTGTATAAAGTCGGTGTAGTGTGCTAATAGCATTCATATGTTCATACATGACACCCTGCGGACACTGTCCAATCCAAGTCGAAAAAATGTTCTGCTTTACATTTGTGTTAGAGTTCTATTAAAATTCTTCAGATGCTTTTACAGGGAAAACATACTCTCAGGCCAATTCTCATAGCCCGTGCCATGATGTAAGCTTTTGTGGCTTGATACGTGACCAGATGCAGTTACTTAGAATTTTTCTGGTTCCTAAAAATAGGAGAAGATGTACACCCCAAGTGTGGAGAGGACTTGGGGCTTCGAAGGAATCCATCAATTCTGAGAAATCTATTATGATTTTTGTCTCTCAAGACATTTGTTTACTGTAATGTTTTATTTAGAAACAGCTTTATTTATACCAGATAATGGTTTTTGGTACATGATTTAGAACATGCATAGTTCAAGTCACAGATTTTCTTAATATATTCTCGTTCTTCGTGATTTCATTTTTTTTCCACTAAGTCTCCATTGGCTTCTAACTATCCAGTAACGAAAAAACTAATGGAAATCTGACAATCTCTCTATTAGGCAAGTTGATCCAGTCCAAAAATGTATCTGCATCACTCTGTTTCGTAGTCACTAATTAAAAGGATACTTTTAGGCTGACTGGGCCTTAAGGTGCCACAGCCCTGTTACGGTCATGGGCTCAGGGGGTTCCCATATGGGAAGCTATGAAAACATATTTACAGGATATCTTAGGGTTCTGCTATGTTTTTATGGAGAACAAAATAGCTCTTTATGGTGATGATGCTTTGTTATTTCTTGGTGACATCGGTCACTCTAAATGCTGTAATGTCTCTCACTGATTGCTTTGATTCCCATTTTGGGTGGAGGATTAATAGGCAAAAAATCATCCTTGTTACCATTGGATTGGTTTACCCCTTAAAGGGGTACTCCCGTGGAAAACTTTTCTTTTTTAAATCAACTGTTCCCAGAAAGTTAAACAGATTTGTAAATCAGGTAGAAAAAACAGACATGGTCGCACATCTACAATCTTGTATAATGATCTAATTGCTTCTCAGCATAATATCAAAAACTAAAAGGTAGTTAGTATACATTTTTGATCAAAAAGTACAAGCCCACTCGCCACGTCAAGGCCACCTATTTAGAGTGGGTCCCTAACGTCCCTAGCATAAAATGGCGTAGCACTGGGCGGCAACCACCACCGCCGCGGCACCAGCATGGTAAGTGAGCTGTAGCATCCTGTTCACACTGGTGTGGTGCTGTGCGGTGTCCGTTGCTGCCGTGGCACCGTGTCTGCGGGGAGGTGCGACCCATGGACTGGTTTGAGTGACATTAGGGCCGCTCTGCCAGTTGGGTCGTTCCCCCCCGTGGGCACTGGTGTCACGGCGGTGGTGGTCGCCCAGTGCTACGCCATTTTATGCTAGGGACGTTAGGGACCCACTCTAAATAGGTGGCCTTGACGTGGCGAGTGGGCTTTGTACATTTTGATCAAAATGTATATACTAACAACCTGTTCGTTTTTGATATTATGCTGAGAAGCTATTAGATCATTGTGCAAGATTGTAGATGTGCGATCATGTCTGTCTTCTACCTGAATTCAGATTTGTAAATCACTTCTATTAAAAAATATTAATCCTTCCAGTACTTCTTAGGGGCTGTATACTAAAGAGAAATCCAAAAAAGAAATGCATTTCCTCTGACTGTCATGACCACATTGCTCTCTGCTGACCTCTGCTGCCCATTTTAGGAACTGTCCAGAGCAGCATATGTTTGCTATGGGGATTTTCTCCAACTCTTGACAGTTCCTAAAATGGACAGCAGAGGTCAGTAGAGAGCACTGTGGTCATGACATCAGAGGAAATGCATTTCTTTTTTGGATTTCTCTTTAGTATACAGCCCCTAAAAAGTACTGGAAGGATTAAGATTTTTTAATAGAAGAGATTTACACATCTGTTTAACTTTCTGGCACCAGTTGATTTAAAAAAAAAAAAAAAAAAGGTTTCCAAGGGAGTACCCCTTGGACTTTTCACCTAAGGCCAATTTTCCTTTTTGCTATTTCGTTTTTTCCTCCTCACATTCTAAAAATCATAACGCATTAAATTTTGCACATACAGCCTTATATAAGGGCTTGTTTTTTGTGTAACCAATTGTACTTTGTAATAATATTACTTATTTTATAACATAAACTGCGGTGAAACAAAAAAAAAAATTATTTGTGGGGTGAACCGAAAAGGAAAATGCCATTTTGCTACTTTTTAGTGCTTCCGTTTCTACCCAGTGCACTTTATTTATGACACATTATTTTTTTTTTTTTTGTAGGTCCATACGGTTATAAGGATACCCAATTTATGCAGGTTTTATTTTATTTTACTAGTTAAAAAAATGATAACTTCATGCACAAAAATTTGTATGTTTAAAATTTTAATATTCTGACCCCAATAACTTTTTATTTTTCCGCACACAGGGATGTATGAGGGCTCATTTTTTGCACCGTGATCTGTAGTTTTTTGTTTAGATTGGACTTTTTAATCGCTTTTTATTAATATTTTAATGATATATGAAGTGACCGTGCGGTTTAGCTAACCTTATATTTTAATAGTTCAGATATTTATGCACGCGGAGGTACCACATATGGTTAATTTAATTTTTATCACATTATTTTATTTAAAAAATAGGAAAAGGGGGGTGATTCAAACTTTTATTAGGGGAGGGGCTTATTCATATTAATTAACTTTTTTTTACACTTTTTACTATTTTACCTAAGGGGGCTATACCATGCAATCTTTTGATTGCATACATGGATCAATGCTATGCCATAGCATAGCATTGATCAGTGTTATCGGTGCTCTACTGCTCCAGCCTGAGCAGGCTTGGAGAGCAGACGACCGATCGGACGACCAGGAGGGAGGTGAGGACCCTCTAGTCATCCAGTCAGCTGATCGGGACATCACGATTTTGTCCCGATCAGCTCCGCTGAGCTGCCAAGATAGTTTTTAATTTTAGATGCCACAATCAACTTTGATCGCAGTGTCTAAAGGATTAATGCCAGGTATTGGCCTGATCGGCGGTTCCTGGCATTAATCCTGGGCCCTGGCTGCTGCTAGCAGTCGGGACCCATGGAGTTTAACCCCTTAAGGACCCGGGCTTTTTCCGTTTTTTCATTTTCAATTTTTCCTCCTTAACTTTAAAAAAATCATAACTCTTTAAAATTTTCACCTACAATTCTATATGATGGCTTATTGTTTGTGTCACTAATTCTACTTTGTAATGACATCAGTCATTTTACCCAAAAATCTATGGTGAAACGGGAAAAAAAATCAATGTGCGACAAAATTGATGAAAAAACACTATTTTGTAAGTTTTTGGGGCTTCCGTTTTTTACGCAGTACATTTTTCGGAAAAAATGATACCTTATCTTTATTCTGTAGGTCCATACGGTTAAAATGATACCCTACGTATAGGTTTGATTTTGTATCACTTCAGAAAAAAATCATGAATACATGCAGGAAAATTTATACGTTTAAAATGGTCATTTTCTGACCCCTATAACTTTTTTATTTTTCTGTGTTCAGGGCGCTATGAGAGCTCATTTTTTGCGCCGTGATCTGAAGTTTTTAGCGGTACCATTTTTGTTCTGATCAGACTTTTTGATCACTTTTATTCACTTTTTTGTGGTATAAAAAGTGATCAAAAATGCGCTATTTTGGACTTTGGAATTTTTTTGTGCGTACGCCATTGAACGTGCGGTTTAAAAAGCGGTATATTTTTATAATTCAGACATTTCCGCATGCAGCGATACCACATATGTTTATTTTTGTTTTTATTTACACTGTGTTTTTTTTATTTTTGGAAATGCTGAGGGATTCAAACTTTTATTAGGGGAAGGGATAATTGAAAGGGTTAATGATTTTTTTTGCACTTTTCTTATGCAATATTATAGCTCCTATAGGGGGCTATAACATTGCATTAACTGATCTTTTACACTGATTGATCCATCTCCATAGGAATGGATCAATCAGTGTTTTCGGCGATTGAATGCTCAAGCCTGGATCTCAGGCTTGAAGCATTCAATCGGCAATCGGACTGCAGGAAGGAAGGTAAGAAGACCTCCTCCTGTAGTACAGCTGTTCGGGATGCCGCGATTATACCGCGGCGATCCCGAACAGCACCCTGAGCTAACCGGCAGCTTTCACTTTCGTATTTAGCCGAGCAGCTCAGCTTTGAGCGCGCGGTTAAAGGGTTAATAGCGCGTGGCACCGCGATCATTGCCATGCACTATTAGAGGCGGGTCCCGGCATCACTATGACGCCGGGCCCACCGCGATATGATGCGGGGTCGCCGTGTTACCCCGCGTTATATCACAGGATCGGGACCCAGGACGTACCCATACGTCCTTAAAAGGTTAAAGTGTTCTACGTTTGTGAAAACCCTTCGCTTTAAACCCTTGTAACGGACCTGTTAAGGACCAAGGGCGTACCTGTACGCCCTAAATCGGCTCCAGTTCTATATAGCGGGTTGCGCGTGGCACTGATCGCGGTGCCGCACGCTATTAACCCTTTAGACGCGGTGTTCAAAGTTGAACGCGGCGTCTAAAGTGAAAGTAAATCATTCCCGGTTAGCTCAGGGGGCTGTTCGGGATGTCTGTGGAGAAATTGTGGCATCCCGAACAGCTGTGACACAGCAGGAGGGTCCCTTACCTTACCTCCTGGTGTCCGATTGCCGAATGACTGCTCAGAGCCTGAGATCCAGGCATGAGCAGTGAAGCGGCAGAATCATTGATCAATGGTTTCCTATGAGAAACCATTGATCAATGTAAAAGATCAGTGTGTGCAGTGTTATAGCCCTCTATGGGAGCTATAACGTTGCAAAAAAAAAGTGGAAAAAAAAAAGTGAATTAAGATCATTTAACCCCCTCCCTAATAAAAGTTTGAATCCCCCCCCTTTTCCCATTAAAAAAAAGAAAACTGTATAAATAAAAATAAACATATGTGGTATCGCTGTGTACAGAAATGTCCGATATAAAAATATATTGTTAATTAAACCGCACGGTCAATGGCGTGCACGCAAAAAAAATTCCAAAGTCCAAAATAGCGTATTTTTGGTCACTTTTTATATAATGAAAAAATGAATAAAAAGCGATAAAAAAGTCTGATGAATACAAAAATGGTGCCACTAAAAACTTCAGATCATGGTGCAAAAAATGTGTCCTCTAACCACCCCATACGCGGAAAAATTAAAAAGTTATAGGGGTCAGAAGATGACAATTTCAAACATATACATTTTCCTGCATATAGTTATGATTTTTTTCAGAAGTACGACAAAGTCAAACCTATAAAATTATATTTTGAGTAGAATTTTGAGTAAAATGACCAAGGTCATTACAAAGTAGAGTTGGTGGTGCAAAAAATAAGCAATCATATGGATTTTTAGGTGCAAAATTTAAAGCGTTATGATTTTTTAAAGGTAAGGAGGAAAAAATGAACGTGCCAAAACGAAAAAAAAACTAAAACTGGTCCTTAAGGGGTTAAGTACCAAGACATCAGGGAGTACCTGTACGCCCTGTTTCCTTAAGGTGTTAAGGACATAGTCCATTTTGGCCTTAAGGACAGAGCCAATTTTCATTTTTGCTGTATTGTTTTTTCCTCCTCCCCTTTTAAAATCTGTAACTCTTTTATTTTTCACCTACAGACCCATATGAGGGCTTTTTTTTTTTGTGTGCAACCAATTGTACTTTTTAAAGTACTTTGTGCTGAGTTTCTATTTCTGGGCTCGCTGTTACTGGGCAGATTTGGATCACTAGCTGCAGGACAGGTGTTGCCGGGCAGATGTGGACTGCCAGCTGATTGGTGCCTGAGAAAAACGGCGGGAACAAAGTTGGCCTGTGTATATATACACCAGGTGCATCTCAGTCATTTGGAGCAGTAGTTGCTGTCGGACGCCTGCTTTACATTCCTAGGAAGCTTATAGCTCATTACTGGATTCAGTCTACACCCCCTGTGAAATGTGAATTCATTAACAAGGTGAATGCCTTACTGGGATGGAAGTATAACTTCTGATCGGATAGGCTCTCAGAAGCGAGACTTGGTGCGGTCAATCCCTCAGCCCCTGTACTACTACCCCCATCATAGAACAGAGTCTGATCCATGATGGGGTTTGTAGTACAAACACTAATGTAGCCTCCCCAGCCACCGGCAAACTCCTGCAGCCAGGGAATTACTACTCCCATCATGGAACAGACTTGTCTCCATGATGAGAGTAGTAGTAGTAGTCCCACAACATTGTAGGAGTCTGCTGATGTCACCTCTACTGAGCATGCTCAGATGTAATTACTGATATTTTAAACCCAGGTGCAAATGGATGACATTAAAGGTTCATCCGTTTGCCATAGACTCCAAAAGAGATATTGTAAGTGCCAACCTAATCTGTGGAGTGAAAAAATGGCTTCTTGGTTAAACACTTATTCCTTAGCTAGTGCTCATCTGCGCAGTGATAGGCCACTGGTTTGGGGGGGGGGGGGGGGGCTTTATTTGAGGCCTGCCTTTGTTGTAAAGTTTCTCTTTTGAGTATTGGTGTATTACACGTTGGGGGAAATGTATCATTGCATTTAGAGTTTTTTTTTTTTTTTTTTTTGCTTACTCCAGGCATGCAAAATGATGCACGTGCACCTAAGCACTTTTTTTGCAGCTTTTGTGGGTAAGCATAAAGTAGCAAACAGCCTTACCTAAGCAACTTTCAGTTTTCAATTAGCAGCTGCCGTGAATTTATGAAGTGCGAATGTCGCATTGTAGGCATAAAAAAAAGTCGCAAACCCCTTCAAAATGAAACAATTCAAAGCCAGGTCAGATCTGGCGTACAAAAATTTCTTTGGAGGACACTTTAAAAAAAAGTCTCACAAAGAGTCGCAACTGAGAATTTTTGTGCAGAAAAGTCGCAGAGGAGAGCAGGAGATGTCCGCCAAATTTATCAACCCCCTTGATACAATGATAAATATCTCGCACATAAGCAAAAATAAACTTTAAAACTCACTTTTCAAAGACAACAATAATAAATCTCCCCCTATATCCTTCATTTAGGTCAGTGTTTCCCAACCAGAATGCCTCCAGCTGTTGCAAAACTACAACTTCCAGCATGCCCAGACAGCCAAAGGCTGTCCGGGCATGCTGGGAGTTGTAGTTTTGCAACAGCTGGAGGCACCCTGGCCGGGAAACACTGATTTATATGTAGGGATATGTGGTTGGTAAATATCATGGTATCTTCTATGTACAGAGAGCTGGAGTATGTTACTTCTGGCTGGAGCTACCGAGTTGGTTGTGTGGATTGGGGAGGGAAGGCAGGAGTTGGGATACAGAAGTTGTAAAGCCATTATCTGTATGCTAAATGCCGTCAATGTAATAACTGAATGTATACCGATATTTTACTTCTAAGTGCCTTTGTTGTATTTTATGTGCAAATGTCAAAAAAGAAGAAGATGGGTGTAGTAGCAGTATGGGTAGAGCCGTGTGAAAGGAGTAGTAGGATGCAGGTTCATTTAAATACAGTGACCCCCGACCTACGATGGCCCCGACATATACGATAATTTCAACATACGATGGCCTCTCAGAGGCCATCACATGTTGAAGGCAGCATCAACATACAATGCTTTTGTATGTCGGGGCCATCACATAAACGGCTATCCGGCAGACTGCTTCAGCTGCCACCGGATAGCCGTTTAAGGTGCCCCGTGTGCTCCGGTGATGGTCACTCACTTGTCCCCGTCACTCCGGACCATTCTCCTTAGGATCCCCTGCATCGCCGTTGCTCTCCTTTGTCGTCAGCACGTTGTCGAGCACGCCGTCCCGTCATCCAATAGGAGCGACGTGCGCAGCGACGTGATGACGGCGATGAAGAGCAACGATCCGAGGCAGCAGAGACAGTCCAGAGCGGTGGGGACACCCCAAGGACGCGGCGACAGCAATGGAGGGCGACATGCAGGGCAGCGGTCCGCAGCGGCGGGGACAGGTGAGTATGACTTCCTATTCTTTTCATTGCACGGATCCCTCAACATACGATGGTTTCAACTAACGATGGTTCATTTGGAACGAATTACCATCGTATGGTAAGGGACCACTGTAAATGCATTCTCTCCCGTTAGCACAAAATCCTTTGGCATAAATGGAGAGAGCAACATAACCCCCGGACTTTAGGCCAGTGTGTGTCATATGGGCCCCTAACCTTCTACTGTTCAGTCTCTAAGTTGATTGAGGTACTCATAGTCCTTTGTTTTTCTTTTCCAAAAGAGGGGTATGTGATGCCACTGATTGACTCCCAGCAAGTTCTCCTGAGACTTGTAGGTTCACTGATGCTGTGCAATGACCAACTGTAGGGTGCAGGCCACTCTTGATAGCCACATATGAAACCCGGATGACCAGGCCCGGACTAAAGTCCAACAGGTCCTGGAATGCAGCAAGGCACATGTACAGGTTCTCCTTGCTGGCTAGCAGACAACATGGCTCTCTCGGCCACCGGCACTCTCTGAAGAGGATGCTGGAAGATGTGACCCTCTCAAACCTCTGGATAGGATTTGTGTTTCTGGGTTCCATGTGACAAGGGGAGGGGGGGGGGTTTAGGCTTTTAGCAGGTTAGGTTAGGTCTAAGGAGGGAGAGCTCAGCTATTTTTGCCTCCTTACATTTTTACTACTCTACTCTACACCTACTCTACATCCTAATTCATAAAGGATATCCTGTTCAGCTATTTTGAGGGGATTGGAGACTAATCAGGGACCTCCCTCCCACTGGGGCTTTCTATTTCTTGCTCTGACTATTACACAAAATGACCACTAGGTGGCAGTATGTTACACAGTATATAAATTAGACATATACAATGTAAATGGGAGACAGACTGCACTTTTATTGATAGTGATGTTTGTGGATGAGCTGACCAGTCAAGTCAAACAACAACGAATATTTTAGCGGGAGCTTACTAAGTGGCTTCAGCAAATTTCCTTTTTTTGTATGGATGTAGTCACCATACCTTGCTTCCCTGCTTCTCAGCCATATGATGGTAATGCCTGACCGGTTGGGCATTCTTGAGCCAGTGTTTCATCCACTTTGTACTTTGTGCTGCTCATTTTCCCTCTGACCTTGTAAACATTGCCTGTATTATTTCCTGTTTTCTGGTGACACCCTGGCTTGGATATCTCCTTTCTTTGATCAGTGATCCTGTCATCACTTTTTTGCCAAGTATTCTGTTGACCTTCTGTTAAAGGGGTTCTCCACCATAAGGTGATTTTAGTATGTACCTGGCAGGCAGTAATGGACATGCTTAGGAAGGATCTGCGCTTGTCTTGGGGCTAAATGGCTAGGTTGTGAGATTACTATAACACTGTGGCTAGCTTTTTGTGAACTGGTATTTCCTGTTTGACTTTTCTTTTTTTGACTACAAATCCCATAATTCCATTTTCCTCCCTCCCACACATCAGCCACCCCACCCATTGAAACCTAAATGAGCTGCATCCATTCAAAGACCTGTGGTTTTCAATCAGGGTGCCTACAGATGTTGCATTAGTTGCAGATTGATCTCTCTCCCACCAAGCAATCGCTCCACCCATTGAAGCAGACAGGCTCCCTGCCATCAGCTGACTAGTGATTCAGGTCTCGGCCGCATTGCATCCTGGGAAAAATAAATATTGGAGTGAAAATCACAGAAGAATTGTGAGAAAACCGTCACACACAGGTACAGACACTATATTATGAACTACCCTCACTTTACAGCCCCTGTAGCATAGTCAAATAAAAAAAATTCCTGGAATACCCCTTTAAGTTTTTGAGGAACCAAGCCATATTTCCTCCACAAACTCTGCCTTGTTTTTCTTCAGACAACTATCCTCCACTATCAGTCAGTCTTTCATCATGTTTTGAACCTTGACTTCAGATTTACCTTTGAGTAATGGAGCCCTGCGTGTTACTTGCTGGGAGGGACTGGCGGCCTATTTAAAAGACACATTGGCTGGATGTGGTACTCCTTCTTCCCTGAATTACATAATACCTTATTCAGAGAAAGCGCTTATGATGTTGTCCATCCTCAAGAGTCTCTTGCATTAAATAAGCAGTTTTTTCCTGAATAACCTAATTGAATTAAATTAAATTATTCTGTCCTCAGAAAATTCTTCTCTTTTAGTGTTATTGTTGGTTTTCTTTTTGTTTCCTATATATATTTTTTGTTCAGAATTTTTTTGTTTAAGGCATAGTGCTTTCTTGGGAACAACTTATTTTGCTGCACTTCATGTTTAATTTCCATATTGAAGGCAGGGGCGTAACTCGTAGCTTCTCGGCCCCAATCCAAAATCTCTAACAGGGCCCCATGACTACCATGAGTCATTTTTAATACTGGTCTTTTCCTATGGAGCAGAGATGCCTTTGGGCCCCCTTAGGCAACAGGGCCCGATGCAACTGTAACCTCTGCACGCCCAATAGTTACGCCCCTGCTTTAAGGAGTTTGATTTAATTTTTCCACTGTTCCAATTTACAAATTTCTTGTCATGGCTATGTTTTCCTTTTCTTAGCCAAGGCCCCAGATGAAGCCTGAGCAGAGAAAAACTCAAGTTGGACTGTTTATGAGTTTTATGAAATGCTGTAATTTCAGTCACGTTTGAGTTTAAATAAAAATGTTACTATTTTTTTTATGGTACAGATGGATGCAAAAAAAATCACTAATGGTGCACAAAGGTTTCGTTTTATTATTTATGCACTTTGGAAAGTGACACTATTTTGCTGCTACCTTGACATAGAGAAGAGACTCATTGGCTCATTCTACTTTCTTGGTGTTTTTAATAATTAGTATTTTATTCTTGTGCTGGTATTTGTTGTAAAATTTACAAGGTGATTCCATTGTTCTTTTTCCACTACTTGACCCGGACAATCTAATATTATTTGTCTGAGGGATGTTTAATGAAGCCATAATGTGCTTTTAAATATTCCTGATGCACTGGTACATCATGGCCGCATTAAGGATGTTTGGAGAGCGCTCAGAAGACAAGCTTTCTTCATACTTGACAGCTTCTGACTCCTATTAGCAGTTGACAGCCACAGAAAGTGACTGGCATTTAAGTGAGCTCCGATGCTGCCTTTTAACCATCTAGATTCCACTGTCAATAGTGAAAGTGGCATCTAGGCAGTTAGTGTGTGAGCAATCTTGGGGTCCAGTTGGCCTACCATGCCGATCAGTTTCCAAGTCAGCTAGAAGCCTTCTGAAGGTCTTTGTGGCTTCATAGTAGATCTGATATTACAGCCTGCCATAGTGACAACAATACTATAGCAGTAGAATTTTTTTTTTAATCGATATCTGGGGGTGGTGTAAAAATAATAAACATGCTATACTCATCTCCTTCAGTCCCCTGCAGCTGCCTCGCAGATGCTCCGGATCCTCCGCAGAAGAGGAAGAGAAGAAGATCAGCGAGGACTGGGAGTTTCAGCGTAGCAACTGCGGGGGGAACCGAAGGATGTGAGTATAGCTTGTTTATTATTCTTACACCACCCCCAGCCATGGAGAAAATGTTTATTTTCTCCAGACAACCTCAATAAGCACAAGATAGTAATGTATTGCTGATAAGTGTTGGCATATGGTCCACTTCTTTTTATTGTTTCTAGGAACTAGAAAAGAAAACTGTCCATGGGGGGGGGGGGGGGGGGGGGGGTTACAGAATTAGATATCTTTGATCAGGCTGTGCTAAGACATTTGAAAAGGCATAGTGGATTCAGAAGAAGCCGATGCACCCATGTTTTAGTGCTTAGAGGGGCCAAAAAGCCACTCTGTACCATAAGAATACACCAGCATTATAAATAGCACATGGTAGGGGAAGGTGCTATTACACATTTTAAATTAGGGCCCAGGAGCTTTACCTCTTTCCCCAGTCCTCCTAGTACGGAATCCTCACCATGGGACAACAGTTTAAAGTTTTTCCCAAGTGAAATTTTGTCCATTTTCAGACATGGTGGCAAATTTACACTTAAATGGGTACACCAGAAATGAAGTGTTCACTGCTGCCACCTCTGTCCATGTCAGGAACTGTCTGGAGATGAAGTAACTCCCCATAGAATACCTCTTCTGCTCAGTCTGAGTCAGACAGAGGTGGCAGCAGAGAGCACTGTGTCTGATCTGAAGGACTATACAACTTACTCCACTGCATACAGCAGCTTATACATTCTGGCTTGAGATTTCTAAATAGAAAGTTATACAGATTTGCCAACTTGATTTGAAAATATATTTTTTCTCCGAAGTACCTCCTTGAGAGTAGTACGGGGCTTATGGGTGCCATTCATGTTAATGTCACATGTGGCTGTTTCGCTTTTCTCAGTTATTTCAATTATTTTGTAATGTTTTACAATTCCTTAAGGTAAAAAGTGACACGACAATACAGGACATATAACTTGGAGCTAAAAGTATCATTTGTTGAAATCTGTTACATTATTGATTGTTTCCCAACATATTTATCCAAAACCAGAATTTAGAGGAAATGCCATTGTTTACTTGTTACACTTACAATGGCAATTCCCACGTGAAAAAAAATTGCAGTCATAGGACCCCGGCCTAGGATCATGAGGGAGGAAATTGCTTTACAGGTTCCCAACCAGAAGTTGTTGGTATCATATTGTTGTCTGTCCCTTGAAATACACACGTTGTCATGTTGTTACTATTCCTGCTGTTCTGTGCTAAAAACCACCCGTGGGTACCGATCGCTTACATTGTGGCAGACTGACCCCATTGTAGCACGGACAGGTCGCCTATTGTGTAAAGAATAATGGAGAATTAATACAAAAGTAAAACAGGAAAACCCAACTTTTTAATAACAATCATCCAAATTTAATCTTTTTCTTAAGAAATTCAGGTTACAAAAAAAAAAAAATAATAATAATAACATATCAAATCCACAGACGGGTGCAAAAATAGGAATATTCTATAAATTGTTAATACAATTTTCAATATTAATTAAAATGCCATTTTTTAAAATATGAAAATATATACAATATACAAAGAATATGTTACCACTTAATAACATGATATTGTATTGCAATAAAAAGACCCTGAAAATAAGTACATTGGACGTAGAACTATGTTAAGGTATATATATCTTAAGACGGTTATCCTCTATAAATAAGTAACTTTTTGACATCTGACATTAAATAAGTTATATATTGACCTATGAGTTTATAAGAAATGAATATACACAACTGTATTAATTTAATGGAAATTTTCCTTCCAGTTCACAGTGTAAGCTTCATGGGTCATTCATGTTGCCTTTGGTGTTTCATTGCATAAGAAAAAATGGTCATCTTCAATAGTGATGAAATTTGTTTAGGAGAAAGATTCTTTATTTCAAGTATGTAAAGGAAAAAGCCAATATTTGGAAGTCGGTGTGTAATAAGAAGCTATCATATTTGTCATCATTCACACTAACATTACAGGGGTTGTCCAGGATGACGGAAAACAAAACAAAAAATAATTAAATTAACCTTTTTTTTAATTTTATTTTTTATTTATTTTTCATAAACAGCTCTATTGGCTGTGTCTGGTATTGCAGTTAAGCTCCATTTACTTAAATTGTGGATGAGCTGTTATACCAGACATAGCCTAAGTACAAAAGTGGTGCTGTTTCTGGTAAAAGGGCAGAAAACAGTCCCCTTTTATTCCTTGACAACTCCAATTTTCAGGATAATAAAATGCAATCCTAATAGAAACCTAATAAACCTCAATTTAAGTCAACTGGATAAATCGGGATTGGTTATGCCACAGACCTATTCATAACAAAACCTGGGCCGTTAGTGTGAACAGAAACTTTAAAGTTATCCAAGATTAAAAGTTATCCACTATTCACAGAATTGGGACCTCCAACAATCACTAGAACAGGTCACTTATCTCCCAACTGGATGGAGTAGTGGTTTCATGCTTAACCTCTGTTCCATGTACTGTCTACGGAACTTTTGAACAGAGCTGAGTTCAGCCCTCTAGAGAAAGGAGCGGTGACTCTATGCGAACTGCTGCTTCATTCACCCTAAGGTCAATCGACCTTCATTCTTGTAATTGTTGGGGGTTCCAATGGTTGGACCCTCTCCGTTCAACTAGTGGCAATCCACCAACCTTGTTGATAGGATATAACTTTTAACCTCTTTAAACTGCATCAGTTTAGACCAACATAATTCAGTTCAACCCTTTAAATGAAACCATCAATATTTCCTGAACTCTTCTACCACTGATGTGCGTTTTAGGTCTATCTTGTGTATCAAACATATGGCTCTACTGCAAACAGTGATATTAGGCTGGCCAGGTATGATATGATATAATCAACAAAATAGAAGGCACTATAGAATTAAAGCATCTTCCTGCAATTTTACATCTTGTATTCAATCAAATTGTCCAAGGCTTGTGTATTCAAAGACCATCAATGCAGATAAAGAAAGCCAGGACTTATGCCTTAGTAAACCATTTAAGTTACAAAAGGACTCTTTGATCCATTATAGACAGTAGGTGTTCGGTCACTGGTCTAAGAACCTTTGGTCTGAAACACTTCCAATTGTTCCTATAATTATATTAAAACATACCAAATGATATTATTATAATATAATAAAAAGTAGTGATTTTATAAAAATTTCAAACCCCAACAAAATATATCCTTAGTAGTCATCCTGTTGCATCATTCCTACGAATCATATCGCTGATAGTTACAGTATTTCTGATTGTATGTGCTTAAACTGGGTTCAGAAAACCCATTTATGTTTTTTGGAGGAGGAACTCCTTCATTTTTGTTCTCATCTTTTAGCCAGAGCCAAAAACAGCTTCAAAGTGTATCTCCATCTCTGGAGGACCCAACTGTGTAATGCATCATCTGGCCTGTGGTGGTGCTATAGGTGATTGGAACACTAGCTACCTTATTTTCGCCAAAGATTAGCTGAGTTCAGAGGTCCTAATAACAGGACAACCCTGTGATAAGTTTCTCATCATAAAAAAAAGGATTGTCCAAGTAGACAAGCCCTTTAGCTCTGTTACTGTAGGCATCTTTACGCCTACAATGGACCCAACATAGAATCTTGTTTGGCCAGCCTAACTTTAATAAGAGTTTTAACATGCTCTAGCACCCATCTCATCTTTGTAGATCAATATCTAATAATATATACAGTATTTCCATCTTAAAATGCCACAAAAAACACAATGTCTCTATGCTTTACCCATTCTGTATAGTCTCACTTCCATATACTACAGTATCACTATACTACATATCACATTGAGAGTTTCCATACAGTATCCTTTGATACACCAGCCCTCCAATGTTAGTGGTACAAGCTTTATAAAGCTGTGAACTGACCGGCCTACAGTACAGGGTCTTTCACTTACAATGTGTACGTGCACTATATTCCTATTTCCAGCAGATTCTGCACATCTTTTTTTTTTACAGCTGGATGACAAAGTAATTTATTTTATTAAACTGGAAAAACATTAAGTCATGCCCCAAGTCTGCAGATTTCTGAAGAATTCCATCGTGTGTGTCTACACAGTTTCTGTTTTCTGTCAATCCCATTCTTCCTGTCCCCTTTCCACAAATATCCTATTTAAGGCCTTGTTTATTTTGGATTAGTGCCCTAACTCAATCAATCTGAAAACAAGCAGCGTTCAAGCAGGGCCGCCATCAGGGCAGTACAGGCAGTACTGTCATCAGGGGCCCGGACCAGAAGCACTGTGTACAGGGGCCCGCAGCTGATGACTCTTTCACCCTCCTCTCGCACCCCACACTCCATGTCAGTAAAAAGAACAAGTTTCTTGCAAAGCAACTGGGATCATTGTTTTGATTGAGCTAAAATCGGGGAGCCCATCCTCTC
Source organism: Hyla sarda (assembly GCF_029499605.1). Classification (NCBI taxonomy): domain Eukaryota; kingdom Metazoa; phylum Chordata; class Amphibia; order Anura; family Hylidae; genus Hyla; species Hyla sarda. The sequence goes on from NC_079190.1 coordinate 54,770,392, forward strand.
CCTTTCCCCATGCCCTGCCTGTACAGGTCCCCATACCTCTCTCCTGGGCCCCTCCCCCACACAGGCCTCTTGCTGTATACACCTCTGCGGTGGGGGAATAGGAGGAGGAGGGGGCTGGAAGGTGCACAGTCTGAAGCCTGAAACTAAAGTGAAACTGAAACTAAAAGTCACACAAGATGTGGACCCCCTGGAGCTGCTCAATTCTGCCTAAATAGTAGGTGTGTGTGTATCTTGAGCCTAATCGTGTGTGTATACCTAAGAATTATGAATGTATGTAATGTGCATGTGTTTGTATCTGTGCATTGTTCGTCACACTAGTACTCTGCCATTAAAGGAGTCTTAGTGCAGGACTTACAGTACTTCCCCAGCTTTATAAGACTCCTAAATAGCAGAATACTAGTGTGACATCTGGTACTTAATGGCCCTCATTTACTTAGAAAATCGGGTTGTAAGTCTATGTTGCTTTCTTACCCGACTGCTTTTTTCCCCTCGTATTTATTATTATGTCGCATCCTGTTTGTCGCACGTGCGTCTTTTTGGCTTGGTTTCCAACTCCTCTGAGTTGTCGGGATTAAATCCACAACAATTGAACATATTCGGGTTGGAAAGCTTTATAAATACGTGGGAAAGCTCAGAAATGTCGGGTTACGCCCCTTTTTCGGGTCTGGTCCGTCGGGAAAAAATGTTGCATCGTGTCACAGACTGGCGGACGATGTAAATGCGGGCCAATGTCTCCAATATAGCTGCTTCACCAGTCATATATTCTCTTTAGGAGGCTAGGAAAGCTGGGTGACAGGCAGTACAGCTAGGAAAATAATGTGAGCCCTGCACTGTGTAATGTCACCCAGCTTTCCCAGTCTCTTGAAGCCCCAGAAGTGATGAACTGCTTGTCATCCCTCTACTTGTCATGGAGTATGGGAGCTGTGTCCTCTCCCTGCCACCGCCCTTCACACTAAGGCTGGGTTCAAATAACTTTTTGATGATCCGGTCACCGAACCCGGCCCGTATCTAATTCATTTGAATGAGCCAACCGGAGTCATATAGTGACTTTGGTTGACTCATTTTTGCCCTGTGTCCAGTTCTCTGACCGGACCTAAAACCGTGATATACGGTATTTTTGTGGACTATTGCTTTTGGTAAGTGGGGTAGGGATTGGGGGGGCGGATGCTATGACTTTATGGGGCCCCGAAATTCCTGATGGCGGCCCTGCGTACAACATATTTATAGGCTCCTCGCCATTTGGAGAGATGAAATGTCCTAGCACACTTATAGGATATATGTCATTTTTAAAATCGCTTTCATGTTGGTGATGTCATCAGAGAGGAGCGTAGAAAAAATAAGGCTGTGTGGTAACTGATTAAGCCAGAGTTTCCTTTTTCGAAAAACTGCTCCACTCTGGTCCATGGGCTGAGAATGTTACTGCAGCTCAGACCTATTCACATGAATGGAGCTGAGCTGCAATACTGGACACATCCCATACACGAAAGTTGCACTGCTTTTAGGTAACTTTTTTTTCGAACTTTATACAAACTAATCCCTTTGAACCTTTACTTACACTCACATAGAAAGCACACATATAGGCCCAAATTTACGAAAACTGTCTAACTCTTTAACAGTGTAAACTTAGACTAGACAATCTAAGAATGTTCTAGATTTATAATATTGTCTCAGACTGATAAATCGGTCACAGTGGGTGCGCTTTGTAAAAGTCTCTTTACACGAGCGACGATCTCATAGCAAACATCGGCCCCTTAGATTGTCTAGTCTAAGATTACACCAATTATTAGATAGCTTTGGTTCACACAGCGAAATGTCCACCCAGAAAATTTCCGGGCGGAAATTCCACAGACAGCGGGCGCCGGCAAAACATGTCTGCACTAGGACTGTTTGGAAATGCGCTGTCTCCATAGACAGCAGTGCATTTTCTAGTCATTTCGCAGAAAGAATTCGCATGTTAATTGTAATTGGAATTTCTGTGGGAATTCCGCTGCACACACGATGCCACAAAATCCCATCCAAAACAGTCGGACTCTGAAACAACAGAATTTCCGAGCAGAATTTTTCCACCGGATTACACTTGGAAATTCCATAGTGTGAACAAGGCCTTAAAGGAAAACTGCCATATGTTTTGTCCCGCACTATCCACGGGTATCTGTGGATAGTGCGGGAGACGCTGAATATTTTGAGTCCTATCTTGCCCGGATCCGCTGTGCCGTTCGCCCATTATAGCTGGTTTTCCGTATATTCAAATTAGCTCCTAACTGGCACGGGCAGGGTTACTGCCTTCAACTGGCACTGTGACGTAACCACCGCCCAGCCCGCAGCACCGCACTGCTAATGAATATTCATACTTTGTCTTACACTCTCTGTCTCATCTCGACCGAGTCCTGGACGATACTGCATATGCGCGGAATTTCCTACTATACCCGAAAGCTGTCTTCAGCGTTTGAAGCAGACAGCTTCTGGGTATAGTAGGAAATCCCGCGCATGCGAAGTATCGTCCAGGACTTGGCCGAAATGAGACGGAGAGTTTAAGACAACGTATAAATATTCATTAGCCGGGCAGTGCTGCGGGGCGGGCAGCGGTTACGTCACAGTGCCAATTGAAGACAGTAACCCCGCCCGTGCCAGTTAGCAGCTAATCTGAATATACCGAAAACCAGCTATAACAGGGAACGGCACTGCGGATCCAGGCAAGGTAGGACTCAAAATGTTCAGTGTCTCCCGCACTATCCACAGATACCCGTGGATAGTGCGGGACAAAACATGTGACAGTTTCCTTTAAAGGGGATGTCAAGGAGTAGGATAACAGACCTATTATATTTTTTGTTAACCAGCACTAACTATGTCTGTTATGTGTGGTATTACAACTTGGCTCCATTCACTTTACAGAGGTACTCCGGTGGAAAACTTTTTTTTTTTTTTTAAATCAACTGGTGCCAGAAAGTTAAACAGATTTGTAAATTACTTCTATTAAACAATCTTAATCCTTCCAGTACTTATTAGCTGCTGAATACTACAGAGGAAATTATTTTATTTTTGGAACACAGAGCTCTCTGCTGACATCACGAGCACAGTGCTCTCTGCTGACATCTCTGTCCATTTTAGGAACTGTCCAGAGCAGCATATTTTTGTTATGGGGATTTTCTCCTACTCTGGACAGTTCTTAAAATGGACAGAGATGTCAGCAGAGAGCACTGTGCTCGTGATTAAGCAGAGAGCTCTGAGTTCTAAAAAGAAATTAATTTCCTCTGTAGTATTCAGCAGCTAATAAGTACTGAAAGGATTAAGATTGTTTAATAGAAGTAATTTACAAATCTGTTTAACTTTTTGGGACCAGTTGATTTAAAAAAAAAAAAAAAAAAAGTTTTCCACCGGAGTACCCCTTTAATGGAACTGGGATGCAAGGCCACACACAACCTGGTGTGGCGCTGTTTTTAGAAAAGAATCAGCTCAGTTTTTCTAATCCTGGATAACTACTTTATACTGCATCAGGATCTTGAACCACAATTCTAGTACATTTTTTTTTTTTACCCCTTTAAAGGACACTAGGAAAAAATCATATAAAACAGTGTTACTAAAAATTACATTTGCAATAATATGTCTGTCCGATAGCAATGGCCTCAAACCATTCTGCTATATCGCGATATGCATACTGATTCTAGATCAACCCACAAACCCCTATTTCAAAAATCAATTAATTATTAAATATAGTATTTTAGATTTCACAATACCATGTTTCTGTAGGGGGCGCACATAAAAAATTCACTCCATAGGCCCTATAATCTAAAATAGTAAGTTCAGAAATGGATTTGCTGGCGGGTAGTCTTGAAGAACAGAGTGAATCTGGAATTTTAACATGTTGGACCCATCTTGACCACCACAATTGTAGGCTAGGTTTTTAGTTCATTATAAAAACCTTTCCTGAAGATACCGGAGACACCATAAATGTCTCACCACAGAACAGTAAACAGTGTAAGTCACACCTTTTCTTTACCAATATTTCTCAGTGCATTCCCATCTAAATATATATATATTTTTTTTTAATAAAATTTTTATATTAAGATATTAAAGGAATTATGTACAATCGTCCAAAAAACAAACAAAACAAAACATACAAAAGAATAGGTTATTTTTAAATATATTCAGTTTTTTTTTTTACAATATAATAGGGATTTGAGATACGGCTGTAGAGATTGCATGTATGTACATTATAGACAAACTAGAAATAATTATTGCTGGTGAGAGTTATAAAAAAATCTGTTCTTTTAATAACTGTTTGGAAAACACTGGACTATAGCATCGGTCTCCAAACTGTGACCGGTCTGCAAAATTACAACTGCAAGCATGCCATGCTTGCAGTTGTAGTTTTGCAACATCTGGAGGTCCACAGTTTGGAAATCACTGGTCTATAGGATTTGTTTCCTAGACAACTTATCTATCTGAACAACTTAAGAAACGTCTTCACTAGTGTTGCTCGCGAATATTCGCAATGAGAAAAAATGCTAATTTTTTTCACAGTACACATCACAGTGATCATCCCTCTCTGCTTCCAGCTTGTGTGGTGTAAAGAAGGCTCTAATACTACTGTGTGAGACTGGCGTATGAATTTTTGCATATGTGAAATGTGCTAATTTTCGCATATGCAATTTCCGTTTATGCTAATGTTTGCATATGCAAATTTCCGCATATGCAAATTTCCGCACATGCGAAAATAAAACGCGAATATTACGAATATGCGAATTTAGCGAATATATGACGAATATTCGTCCATATATTCGTGAAATATCGCGAATTCGAATATGGCCTATGACGCTCAACACTAGTCTTCACCTTATATGAGACGTTTTGATGACATACACATATACTGCATATTCTTATGATATATGTAATTTGCTGCTCGTTGTTCCTTGTCCTTTTTCATCTAGATGGGCAGATGGGTAGAATAAGTTAATATATTAAATAAATGTGTAGTTGATTTTAAGTTTAAATATGACCCCGTTTCTCTACAAGGTATTTGCTATATCATTATTTCCAGTATAGAACTAAAGCTCACTATCATGAAATGGTCTGTAAATAAGCACCATTGACCAAGAGAGAAGTTTAGCACATTAACACCATCCCAAAGACCATGATGCAAACAACAACAAAAAACAATGGTGGACCTTTGGTGACCCGTTGCTACATGTGGCCACCAAAAAAGGTCACCTATGACCCTTCTGAGAAATAATCTTACAAGGTTGTCTTAGTTTTCGCGCTTCCAAGTGATTGATCATGCTGCCAACACTCTATCTCTGTATAGGGTCATGGTACGATGACATTATAAACAGCATGGTTAACCAACCACAGATTAATCTAGAAGTGGTCTGGTGCTTCCCAAGGACAATCCTTAACTTCTGAGGTCATACAAATACTAAGATGCTACCAATGCTGAATGATCATACCCTATATGTATTTGTGAATCATCCACGAAGACAGCATAAAACCCTTTTATAAGGATACCATATCTCCCCATACAATGTGACGATCAATCAATTGATCAATCTGAATCTTATGGAGATTCGGCAGACATTTCCATCCATAAACATTGCAGTTGGGTCATGATTTTAAGTGTCTGATCATATAGGCTTATACATTTCAAAGCAACATTTCAAATAACTTAATACAATTGCATAGAAATATTGGCCAAATCTCAAAATAAATCACCACAACCATTCTACCGTCATAGAACCAAAGAAGGTGATGAGCAAAGAACCCGATGTTGTCCAGCTGCCAGCTGAAAAAATAGCTCTAGAAAAAAAAAAAATATATATATATATATTTATATGAATAGGCCTTATAGAAGTCCATGGCCTGAAGAGGGGCTTCAAAATCTTGTAATGGCTTCCATATCAATGACCAAAAGTGGTTTACATCAATCCCCAAACTTCTTCCTCTACTTGGCACTTTCTGTACATGGCAGATCCTCCTCGCTCTAACTCTGTAATATAGCAGCTCAAACAGTAAGGTGCATTATAGCTACCAAGAAAATCAATGAAATATCCATTCATATGGAAACCAAGTTATCGAAATGTGTATGTGATGTTTCATCATGCTCCATTGTTTTCTGCTTTGGATATTCTCAATAAATGCACGAAAGCAAATAGAATTTTCCTAATTTTCCCAACCTGAGATCTGAATAAAAAAGCAAGTTCTCCATATATTTATATATTTGTAAAAATAATCCTAACCCCACCCCACCCTTTTAAGATGTGCTACAGATCTGGCCTAATCTTGCTAGCAATGTTATGTTCCTCCTTAGCACTATATTCATTATAGGCTCGCGTATTGTTAACACTGGAGAAAATCTGCAGAATAATCTTTGAACTTTATCTCTTCCATCTTTGGACTGGCTTATTTCAGGAACATAAATGGCTTCCGATACAGTAGAGAATGATAAGAATGTGGCCTGCAGCCACTGCTCCATATATCGGCAGCCATTTCTCCAGTCCTTCCAGGAAGTATATTCAGTACCTTTGATTTTCAATCACAATCTTTGAGAACGAAGCTTTGAGTCATTTCTATTGGGTTACACTACTTTCTGTTGTACATTTTTTTCTTCTCTGTTTAGAGGTCCGTGAATTGTTAACTTTTTTATTGCAATGTTCTCCCTTGATGGTAATGTCTTTGCCCTGGGACACAACGTCCCCAGTGAAGGTGTTAGTCGCTCTACACTCGTAGATTCCTGAATCGGCATGGGTTGCATTCTGGATAACCGCAGTTAGGACTGTGGAATACTCAGTGGTGACTGCATTTCTCTGCTTACTGATGCTGTGGTTTATTGTTCGGTTCCCCATTCTCCTGCGTAAAATCCAGCTAATGTTTGTGTAAAGGTATTTGTTGACAGAACATGTTAAGGTCATGTTTTCACCTTCTTTCGCTAATCTGTCCATGCTAATGTGGAATCCACTGGGCACATCTGGAAAAGATAAAAAATCAATGTACTATGTAATTTCAAATTATTTACTATGAACAGAAGGTAACATCAGTAGGTTATTAGGATCCTCCCTGGATCTCTGAAACGGGACCCCAGTTCTCAGTGAGGAGCATGTGCTATAGATGTCAGAGTGTTGTATTTGGGTCGAGGTCACAGGGGATATAAGTTTCTAACTGCTAGGACCCCCCAGATCTCTCTATCTCACATCCACCACTTCATTCCCATGGGAGTCTCGGGACCCTGTTCTGGAGATCGTGGGGGCAGATCCCAGCAGTGAAACCCCCTGCACTCATACACCTATACCCTCTTCTGTGGATAGTGCTAATAGTGGGACAAGCCCCCAGTTATATCCACTTTTCATAGAAGGACTAGTTGTGTACTCATTTGCAGACTCTGAATGTAAACACCAGTTTTCTCATTCATTGACTAATAACTTAAAAATGCTAAGAACCTAAATCACAAAGTATATCGGAAAATGTGTATGTAGAAAAAATCCATTTGCTCCAGCCTATTACACCTTAAGCCAGAGATCAATGTGATGCTTAGCTGCACGGCCGCCGCAGTGATATATAATGGTTTTATTTACTTAAGTGATTTGAAACTTCCTGTGGAAATAGCTCCCAGGTTTCCTGATGGAAGATGCTGTTTATCTTTGCCAAGCACCACCAGGAATCTCAAAATAAAATGCAGTGAAGTGACATTGGGAAGCCAAGGAGATAAGACTGTTCTGTTCCTGTTTCACCCTAGGTAATTGCAAACACACCCACAGTCCTGCTGTGTGCCAGCAAATGGACAAGAAAGGACCTTTCACAGGTTACTTCAGTTTGATGTACTTGGATTACAGCAAATACTTTAGACTGGGAACAATTCGGGGCATGTTTGAAATCTCTGTCCTATTGTGAGCCTTGACTTACACGACTGTCAGACAGTCTGTTACATGACCACCTACAAAGACACGTCCTGTAGCCCATGCTGAGGTAGAGTAGTGCAGTCAAAACATCAATATCCAGCGGAAAGCAGCAATTTACAGTCAAAGGGAAAACCTTCAACTATTGGTACCGAGTGGAAAAACATAGCAATGGGAGAGACATGAGGCATGAGAGCAACTCCCCCCATGTCCAATATCAGACGAATGAGGCATAAAACAACATGGAAAGGTTTAATCTTCTATAGATTTCACCATTTTTCGGGAAGTCTGTTCTTAAATAATAATTATTAAAAACACATATATAATAAAAAATATTTTGAAAAATGTAACAAGCTCTTACCAGTGACGTGAAAATGTATATCTCTTTTTTCAGTTCCTAATTTATTGGAGGCTGTGCAGGTATAGATACCGGAGACCGATGAATCATCTATGACAACTATCCCTGCGGTCTGAAAAAGAGATCAATTACATGAAGGTCTGGTTGTCTGGTCACCCTTGATAAACAATTAAACTCATTTCTTTGTTATTTAAAGCGCAACTCCAGTGATGGCTCAGGCAGGTGGATATATGTTTACATTTTCTTGTCGTCGTCCAGAGATGTTAAAGCCTATGGCGTTCATTCTACAGGATGGGCAGAAATCTCATAGACTTTTATTGGACTTCCACAAAATCCATAGATTGAACACCGTAGTCTCACACATACATATACACATATATTCCGAAGTTGCACTTCAAACTAAGAGTACCTTCAGGTCTGTTATTATACATTATGGTGCAAATTACTGTGTAGACAGGATAAGTACTCCAAAGAGGCACCACATGAATCTGGAATCTACTTCACTATTTTGACAAAAACTGAAAATGAAGCCAACAATAAAATTGCTTCCTCACAGGTATTGAAGACCTGATGAAGATCCGGGAGGAGGCAGCTACATGTCCAAAGGCATTAGAAGGCAAAAGGTGGCTGTAGATTATAGCTGGCCATTAGCAGAACACACCATGATTTTTATTTGTCTGCTTCTTGGCTTGGGGTTTTCTGCAAACCCATGAGCTGAAATAGCAAAAATGTCTCAGTACTACTTGTCAGTATTGGATGTTGTGAAGGTTTGGGATGAAAACTAATAATATGAGTCTTCTGTATAACTGTTCCAGGGAAACTAAAGTTGCTATTCAAGTTTTCCATATTCCCAGTGACTGGCTTACATAACCTTTGTTATTGCCAAATTTTGAAACCACTATTTTGGTTAAGGATGGGAAACAAAAAATACAAGTGGTGATTTGCTAGAAAATTGGGATATAAATTAGATATGAGAATAAATGAAGTATAAGAATATTAAATGGTGAATAGATATGTAAAACCATAAAATAATAATATGCAATGAACCAAGGTTAACTTTTAACTGTGGTTAGAGAACATACTGTATACTTCACTAGAGCAGGGACCCTTCATCTCTACTAAGATACAAACTATCTAAAGCTATTTTTATAAAAATGTAATCCAAATAATGCATGAGAAGGGGTAGTTATCTGCATTACTAACATGTATCTAAACAGACAATTCCATATCTACTATTACACTTATAGTAACATAATACAGGCATGTGTGCGAATATAGTTCATGTCTTAAAACATGAAGCATGGTTAGATTTACATTCTGACCCTTCAGACCCCTAGACTCCACAGATGTGGAAGAGCAGAAGGGAAGTACATATGTTCGTTCTATGAGTTACACACAATACACTTCTCGTCACGTATCCACTGGATGCTAAAATTAGCTTAAGCTAAAAGTGAGAATATAGAGCTGAGACATGAGAATATAAATGTTTATGGCTTGGGAACTGAGTCATTGAAGAGAAGTGGAAGGTGGTATAATACAAGTAAGTACAGCACTTGTGTCATTGACTGTTTCAATGATACACTGTGTTTTGCTATGTGTGGCCAAAAGTGCTAAGAGGAAATCTCACTAGAACACTATAGCTGTCATTCCTGTATGGTCTTAATGGATTAGTCATAATAGGACACATTTCCTGTCCTTTACCTGCGCCAATCCACATTTTGTTATTTGTACAGGAAACATTGAAAGGGTCACAAATTCAAAGCACAAATAAATACGTAAAGTACACTAGATTGTCAAACATTTAAAGGTGAAAAAGAAAAAAAATTATTCCTGTGTAGTATTTTTCCAATTAATAACATTTCTGGAGCATCTTTACTCAAAGGGGTTTGCAAATAAAAACTAGTTATCCTAAGGATAGAGGATACTTATGTAATCATGGGAGGTTCAACTGCTGGGACTACTTCAAATCTCCAGAACAGGGAACAGAGTCTAGCTGAGAATTAATAAGCGAGTCTCTCGAGACCCGATTGGTGGTTGTGCATGCACTCCATCCCTCCATTCATTCTCTATGGTAACCGCCAAACACTGTACTTGACTACTTTCACAGTTCCTAAAGAGAATGAATGGGGAAGCAGTGTGCACAGCTCCGTTCTCAGACTCGCTTCCCTTTCTCAGCTAGACTCTGTCCCTGTTCTGGAGATCACAAGGGGTCAGACTGCTAAGGAATAGGGGATAACTACACTGCTCAAAAAAAATAAAGGGAACACTAAGATAACACATCCTAGATCTGAATGAATGAATTAATTGTATGAAATACTTTCGTCTTTACATAGTTCAATGTGCTGACAACAAAATCACACACAAATTATCAATGGAAATCAAATGTTTCAACCCATGGAGGTCTGGATATGGAGTCACACTCAAAATCAAAATGGAAAACCACAATACAGGCTTATCCAACTTTGATGTAATGTCATTAAAACAAGTCAAAATTAGGCTTAGTAGTGTGTGTGGCCTCCACGTGCCTGTGTGACCTCCCTACAACGCCTGGGCATGCTCCTGGTGAGGAGGCAGATGGTCTCCTGAAGGATGTCCTCCCAGACCTGGACTAAAGCATCCGCCAACTCCTGGACAGTCTGTGGTGCAACGTGGCATTGGTGGATAGAGCGAGACATGATGTCCCAGATGTGCTCAATCGGATTCAGGTCTGGGGAATGGGCGGGCCAGTCCATAGCATCAATGCCTTCCTCTTCAGGAACTGCTGAAACACTTCAGCCACATGAGGTCTAGCATTGTCTTGCATTAGGAGGAACCCAGGGCCAACCGCATCAGCAACTGGTCTCACAAGAGGTCTGAGGATCTCATCTCGGTACCTAATGGCAGTCAGGCTACCTCTGGCAAGCACGTGGAGGGCTGTGCGGACCCCAAAGAAATGCCACCCTACACCATTACTGACCCACCACCAAATCGGTCATGCTGGAGGATGTTGCAGGCAGCAGAACGTTCTCCACGGCGTCTCCAGACTCTGTCACGTCTGCCACATGTGCTCAGTGTGAACCTGCTTTCATCTGTGAAGAGCACAGGGCACCAGTGGCGAATTTGCCAATCTTGGTGTTCTCTGGGAAATGCCAAACGTTCTGCACGGTATAGGGCTGTAAGCACAACCCCCACCTGTGGATGTCGGGCCCTCATGCCACCCTCATGGAGTCTGTTTCTGACCGTTTGAGTGGACACATGCACATTTGTGGCCTGCTGGAGGTCATTTTGCAGGGCTCTGGCAGTGCTCCTCCTGCTCCTCCTTGCACAAATGCGGAGGTTGCAGTCCTGCTGCTGGGTTGTTGCCATCCAACAGCTTCCTCCACGTCTCCTGATGTACTGGCCTGTCTCCTGGTAGCACCTCCATGCTCTGGATGCTGGCAGACACAGCAAACCTTCTTGCCACAGCTCGCATTGATGTGCCATCCTGGATGAGCTGCACTACCTGAGCCACTTGTGTGGGTTGTAGACTACGTCTCATGCTACCACAAGAGTGAAAGCACGCCAGCATTCAAAAGTGACCAAAACATCAGCCAGGAATCATAGGAACTGAGAAGTGGTCTATGGTCACCACCTGCAGAACCACTCCTTTATTGGGGGTGTCTGGCTAATTTCCACCTGTTTTCTGTTCCATTTGCACAACAGCATGTGAAATTGATTGTCAGTCAGTATTGCTTCCTGAGTGGACAGTGTGATTTCACAGAAGTGTCATTGACTTGGAGTTATATTGTGTTGCTTAAGTGTTCCCTTTATTTTTTTGAGCAGTGTAGTATTCCTGGGCAAACCACTTTCAAACTTGGTTATTTCACCTGGTTTTTACTGTTTTACTTGTCAAAATGTGTGTGCCTATTGGGTCTGGCACTCTCCAATCAGTGGGGACAGTGTTCTTCTCTGTAACATAGTAACATAGTTCATAAGGCTGAAAAAAGACCAGAATCCATCAAGTTCAACCTATAACCCTAATGAGTACCTACTGAGTTGATCCAGATGAAGGCAACAAACCCTCATACTAGAGGTAAAAATTACTTCCCAACTCCAAATATGGCATCAGAATAAATCCCTGGATCAACGTTCTGTCCCTATAAATCTTGTATACATAACCAGCAATGTTATTACTCTCCTAAAATGCATCCAGACCCCTTTTGAACTCTTTTACAGAGTTAACCATGACCACCTCCTCTGGCAGAGAGTTCCATAGTCTCACTGCTCTTACAGTAAAAAAAACCCTGTCTGTGCTGTTCTTTCCTCAAGACGTAGAGGATGCCCCCTTGTTATAGATGTTGTAGAAGCACACTACTTAAGAGCACAACTACTGACTGTCCTCTGGAGGGGGTGCACATTTAATACAATTAGAGCATCTGAATAATTATTTTAAAGGGGTAAGGTAACATAAAAACTTATCACCTATCCACAGGGGCCCCCAGTGGTTGCACTTCCACCAATCACATGCACCACTAACCCCTCCTCCCAGTAAATGGAGTGGCAGCACACTTGCTTGGCCACTCCTTCATTCACTTGGGACTTCCAAAGATAGCTGAGTGCTGTGGTTGACTATCATTGGCAGTCCTTTAAAGGGTAGCTCCCACCATCCTATTTTTTTTCTGTCCCTGCCTATTGCCAATCTATCCCTAACCCCCTCCCTGCTTTTAATTTTTATTTTTACTATATTAAAAATGCCTTTTGTCTGCCTGGCAGTGTGCTCACTACCAGGCAGACATCCCCAGCAGGCACCACGTCACTGATGCCTGCTGGGGGGGACTTCCGCCCTTAGTTCATCTACACAGGGTGCCTCCAGCTGTTTCATCACTACAACTCCCAGCTTTCCCTGACATCTATTGGCTGTCAGGGCATGCTGGGAGTTGTAGTATTGAAACAGCTGGAGGCACCCTGTGTAGATAAACTATTAGTTAGTTACATGCGGCGCTAGCCCGTCCCCTTCGTCTCCCTCGCCCCCCGTGCCATACCCCGTTCCCTCCATCACAACCCCCCCCCCCGCATACCCCATTCCCTCCATCACAAACCCCCCTCCCGCATACCCCGTTCCCTCATTACACTTACTGCAGAGTCCGGCAGGGGGCGTGCAGGGACAGCGGCGGCAACAAGGCGGCGCGATGTGCGGGAGGAGTGGCATCCCAGCCAGTGGCCGGGGAGCCAATGCGCTCGCTCCCTGCCTGTCTGATTGACAGGCAGGGAGCGAATGCAGCTAACTGAAAAAGGATTGATTGCCAGGCCAAAATCAGTCCTTTTTCAGGCGTGACGTCACGCCAGGCTGCAGCCGGCCACTAGGAGGGAGACCCCTAGTGGCCGGTTTTAATTACAAAAGAAAAATAATAAAAGTATATTAGAGATATGTTGTAGTACATAAGTACTACAACATATCAAAAAATAAAGTAGGTGACAGTGCCCATTTAAGCTTACCATACATATTTAATAACTGTTGGCCAAACATTATTTCAGAATTTCACAGTTATCTTTCTGAAGGTTTATTTGTTGTTTATGACCGGACACACTGAAACTGGCTTATCCCTCCAAGAACAAAAGGATTGGGCAATGTCAAATTTGATGGATGTTCACTTCTCTCAACTATCTATCAACATCTATGGTTGGAGTGTCAGGAGGTCGCCAAACACCTTAGAGAGTTGTCCTAACCCGCTAGCGGTGGGCCTGGCAGACTTTAATATAAGGTGTATGGGCAGCGTTAGCCAATCAATTAAGCAGGGGCTAAGCATGCATATTGTTGCTCCAGGCGCTCAGGAAACAAAGACCCCCATTTTTGGGATCCTAGCGATCAGACCCCCACTGATAATTTACTTATATGATAAATTTTAATCTTGGGATAATCCCTTTTATCAATCTAATTTGCATAAAAATCTTTATAGCACTATAGCATAACATATGGTTTATTACCTTGTTCCTCCCCTCGATCAGACGTGTACGTTCTATAATACTATAAATCTTATTTCCCATGCTACGGTTTTTACCGATGATTAAAGGAACTGGACTGTCAGAGTGGAAATCACACCTGTTAGAGAGTAGAAAGAATAGATTAGAATGGAATAGGTAACTGTGCACACACATTTATATAATAGCTGACTGGATGAGAAGTATTACATGAATGGCTCCTGGCTTCCATTATAGGATGTGAATTCCAACACATGACATTTTATAAGGACAAAATCTATGAAAAAATTATTAAACCTCCAACTCACAAGTCATTGTCCAGAACTCAAGAGAGGAAAAATATATTGTGGAGGAAACCTCTAGGGAACCGTGACAGAATGGCTGCCCTTTCCTTGGGCCACAATGTAACTTAAAATGATATTTTCCAAAATTTACATAGTAACATGTCATTTAGAGAAAATATAAGCATGTAAAGGATGCAATAATACGTAAATCAACTTAAACATAATATGCAATTAAGTATAAACATATTTGGTTATGTAAATTGTCAGACAAATATTGTGCAGTAGACAGGAGGCTTCAGACATTTTTTTTGGATAAGAGGAAGAGACAGTGGGACAGGAAGTTACATCTCTTCATTAATCACACCCATGCCAATAAGGCACCATTTACATAGACTTCAACTTCTAAAAGAAACCTCCCCAGCTTGAATCTTTAAAATTAAATATAGATAATACCTGTAAAGCTGCTTTCACACTATAAAGTTCTTACGTTTTAAAGAACCGTTATAATGTTCCGTTATGAAAACCCTTAAAGGAGATGTCCGGCGCAGACTTTTTCTATTCCGTCCTGCCCGGGCTGCAAAAAAAGACAAAGCAAACTTTCACTTACCTCCATATGTTGCCCCGGAGCGCCGCAACAGCTGATGGGTCGGCCGGGCTGTCTGCTTCCTACTTCCTTTAGCCCGGTACGTCACACATCGCTTCAGCCTATCACTGGCCGCAGCGATGTCCCGCCTCGGCCGGTGATAGGCTGAAGCACCGTGTGACGTACCGGGCTAAAGGAAGTAGGAAGTAAAGAGCCCGGCCGACCGATCAGCTGTTGCGGAGCTCCGGGGCAACATATGGAGGTAAGTGAAAGTTTGTTTTGTCTTTTTTTGCAGCCCGGGCAGGACAGAATAGAAAAAGTCTGCGCCGGACATCTCCTTTAAAAATGGCTGTTGCAAAATCTCATTAAAATCCATGGGATTTTTACATTATCCGTTTTAACCCGTCATAACTAGAGATGAGCGAACTTCCAGTAATTCAATTCCTCACGAACTTCCCGGCTCGGCGTTTGCTGACTTTTGCCTGCATAAATGAGTTCAGCTTTCAGGTGCTCCAGTGGGCTGAAAAAGGTGGATACAGTCCTAGGAGAGAGTCTCCTAGGACTGTATCCACCTTTTCCAGCCCACCGGAGTACCTGAAAGCTGAACTCATTTATGCAGGCTAAAGTCAGCAACTGCCGAGCCGAGAAGTTTGTGACAAATCGAATTACTGTAAGTTCGCTCATCTCTAGTCATAACCCGTTATTAATAACAGATGTTATTTTGTGATGGGTGAAAAATAGTGCATGTACCGTTTTTTCTCCCGTCACAAATAATGTCCGTTATTAATAACGGGCTATGACAGGTTAAAATGGATAATGTAAAAATCCCATAGACTTTAATGGTATTTTGTAATGGCCGTTTAACGGCAGTTTTTAAGGGAATATTATAACGGCTCTTTAAAGCAGAAGAACTTTATAGTGTGAAAGCTCTAAACGAAGGAGTTATATGCCTCTACCTCCTCCTATAGGCATGTTCCCCTTAGCTTAGTACTACAGGGGGGGGTCATTACAATTTCTTGGCAGCACAAGCACAGGGGAAGTAAACCATCACACTGTTTCAGGAAGATACAGTAGGCTGTAGATGCTTTATATGGATATACTAAGTACCCCAGAGCAGGTGAAACTCTATATAGCCACATTATGTTCTGACTTAAAGGGGTATCACGCCCCCTCCTGTAGGCTTGCATTGAGGGGCGGAGCGTGACGCCACACGGGGGCATGACGTCACATGCCCCTGGCCCTGCGGTCGAGCGTAATCAGACCCGGAGCGAACACACTCCGGGGACTGATTACAAACGGGGTGCCGCGTGCATGATTGCGGGCGTCCCCAGCTGCGGGTCTCCCGCGATCAGGCATCCTTTGGATAGGGGATAAGATGTGTAAGCACCGGAGTACCCCTTTAAAGAGAAGGTCTTAAAAGAGAGGATCCGCTCTATAACCTTACTATTCCATAGGGTATTTGTAAATGGGTTTGCTAAACCAAACCCTTTTATTTATCGAACTGCACAAATAACTAACCCCAAGTGCATATAAAATGTTATCATGCTCTACTGTTGAGAATATTCCCTTGACTTAATAATAAAGAGAATAAACAGCAAGGTGCAAGTTAAGTGGAAATTTACCAAATGACCCACCCCGCTCCAACACCGGGAGTCAGATGGAAGCACAGTGCAGTTACCAGGAAGGGCTGGTCTGAGGCAGACTTCACGTATGAATGGAACGAGCTGTTCTTTCCAACACTACCACATTAAACCATTAGTCAGTGATTCAAACTCATTTTAGGAAATCAACCACAGACTGTTTAAGAAGGTCCTGAGATGACAACTGACAAATCTCAACACTAAAGAGTATCCAGTAACCTGGAATATTTATAGGGTATGGTCTGGAAACAATCATATACCGGGGCTCTGCAGTTCTACAGCACAATGATCATTTCATTGTTTGAATATGAAATAAGTCTGTTCTCCTAAACAGACCTCATGGCCTCCTACTAGGTCTACCATACCATTCACCATTTGTCGGGCAATATAAAGCTGATCCACCCATCAGCCACATTGGAGAACATTTGCATAATATTTTGAGCAAGAACTACGCCTGCCCAGAGCTTCTGCATGTATAATATTGTGCTGGAACTCTGCTTGACTATGGGTTCCTTCTCCTACTCCAGTTTTCAGTATCCAGTTTTTTTCCCTCCAGTTTATCATCTCATCATCCAGTGCCAGCAGAGTCTACTTTAGGGGTAGCAATTTCAGCAGATCTACATCATCTCCTTGGCTGAGCATTCATCTGTTGAGATGAGTGGGAAATGAGATACCTCTGCTACTTCCAGACACCTCAGGTGGTAGTCTATTGCCTATAAAACTAAATGTTACATTTTAACATGCCTGATGCTTCTTTCCCACAACATCTATCATTGTGGTTGAGTTGCAACATCACCCATACACTGAATGGTAAGCTTTCCCCAACAAAATTGTTGGGTTCAGATGACATTTCTCTAATGTATATGGGCACCTTTAGACTCTACATTTGCTAGTGCCATGTATAAAGAATGATCAGGAGAATCTTCCTTGGAGGTTTTAATCATCATGGTTTTTATTTTCACATCCTAAACCAGGGAAACACAATAAAACATTCTCGAGAGTTATTGTCCTTCCACATCCATTATTGCTTTCCATTCAGAGAAGGTCAAGAAAGTCATAGACCTCATTATACTTACAAGGATACCCAAGCCACTAAATTCCTTCCTTGCTGCAAAGTCTTTCTGGGATAAGATTGTACTTTGAAGGGGAGGAAAGTATCTTGGGATTTGGATTATTTATTCTTGACTTTCCGACAGCCTGTCCTTGACCATAGTCTTGTGTTTTTCTTTCTCTTTGCCATGAATGAGGAGGGATAGACTTTAACAGAAGTCATCAGTTCTATTTTAATATTATAAACCAAAAAGGAGGTGAGGAGAAGGAAGAGGGCCATAAATCTGGCAGTACACAGTAGCAGGAAGCCGAGAGCCCCTGCAATTATTTTTTCAAAGTTCTTAGAGCAATTCCACACTTCCACCAGGAATTCACGTGTTAACCCTTTGATGATAAGGACACTGTGAATCTTCACTTATTTTTTCTTTTACCTTGACTAATCTAATGACTAATGAAAAGGGGCTCAGTATTATGGACTGTATAGCTGGATTGTGTTGAGCGCTCATCAAGGTGAGGGGCCTGCCTATAACACATTGCGCTTCCCAGCTAGCTTTACCTCTCTGGTTAATGCAAGTTTAGGGGATATAATGCGACCCTTAAGAATACATAAAGCTCTTAAGGAAGTAAATTGTGCCATGTTTGAAGATGCAAAGATAACAGCAGTGCTGGGAACGGTCATGTATTGGGGAGGAAGCCAAACAAGAAGAGGAAAGCAGCATACGCTCCTGATTTCGCACAGGAAGCTCCGAACACCTCCTGCCAAAGGGAGATAAGACGGCTCCCATGGCCTATTCTGGACCGGGCCACTGTTATCAACCTTTAGCTGTAACGCTGTCCTCGAGATACTTCACTCTAGTCACTCCCTGTGTTCTCAGCCATTTTTAAAAGCTGCTGCTGCCATTACTAGACAGCATGCCAAACACAATAGAACGATATAATTATAACTGCTGAATGAAAAGCGTTTCCGGGGCAAGCGTGTACTACATGACATCTGTATACAGTACTCGTGCGAGTGATCGAGCTGTGGTGAACCATAAACAGTTGCACAATAAAAGGAGACGCTCACTGTGATTCCTTCCATGCTACACAATAAGGATTTTGGATATAATACAGGTTCCACATATGATAACTACTAGTGGCTCCTGGAACCCAAAGTACTATCTCTAATTATCAGGTAATAGTTATAGAACTAGTCTCCTAATATCTCTCAGATAAGCCTTTGGGCTCCTCAGGCTTCAGGACCAGGTATGACTGCAAAATCTGCACCCTCTATAGTTATACCCCTGCTATTTACTTTTAAGAGTATCTGTGAAAAATGACAGGTATTGAAGGAAAATGAAGGGGTTGTCCCCATCACTCTTTATAAGCCTTCAGTACATTGCTAAGTGCCTAATCAGGCTATGTTTGGAAGTTCCATAGTCAGAAAATGGGTAGGTGGCCAAACAGGTGTGCTGCTGCTCCATTCACTAATGGGACATCTGATCTCCATTCTCGTGTGACTAGTGAGGGTGCCATAGGTTGATCCCCACCCAAATAGTTAGTTATTTCTTCTTTTTTGGATGGTGGGTAACTTTTAATTCTGGATAACCCATTTGAGCAATCTTGTACCCAGAGCAGTATGAAGTATAAACAACTGTGTAGGCATGTACCACAGATGCTGAGGGGAAAGGACAAGAGGCCAACAAGTCAGTCTGCCTTTCCTTGGTTATTTAAATAGAATGCTAGGAATCTATAAGACAAGGATACACTTTGGGAAAGTATTTTTTCATTATGCTTTAATATTATTTTATTTTCAAAAACATTCACCATAAGACCTTAAAGTGGTACTCCGGTGAAAACATTTTTTCTTTTAAATCAACTGGTGACAGAAAGTTAAACATATTTGTAAATTACTTCTATTAAAAAAATCTTAATCCTTCCAGTGCTTATTAGCTGCTGAATGCTACAGGTGAAATTCCTTTCTTTTTGGAACACTGATGACATCACAAGCACAGTGCTCTCTGCTGACATCTCTGTCCATTTTAGCAACCATGCATAGCAGATGTATGCTAAGGGCAGCATGGTGGCTCAGTGGTTAGCACTGCTGCCTTGCAGTGCTGGGAACTTGGGTTCAAATCCCACTAAGGACAAAAATAAGTAAAGTGTCATTATTATTATTATTATAATAACGTCAGCAGAGAGAACTGTGCTCGTGATGTCATCAGAGAGCATTCCAAAAAGAAAAGAATTTCCTCTGTAGTATTCAGTAGCTAATTAGTACAGGAAGGATTAAGATTTTTTAATAGAAATAATTTACAAATATGTTTAACTTTCTGCCACCAGTTGATTTAAAAGAAAAAAGGTTTTCACCGGAGTACCCCTTTAACTTTCCGGCACCAGTTTATTTAAAAGAAAAAAGGTTTTCACCGGAGTACCCCTTTAATGTGTTACTGTAATTCATATTACATTTTACATGCCACACAGACATGTTTAGATCTGGTTCTCGGTGCTGAGACCTCCCCTGATTGTCAGTTATACCTGGGTAAAGCACACAGCAGCATGTTTCCCTCCCTGGCTCAACACGCAGATAGGCCTAATATACTTTAATGGAGCTCATCAATGGGACTGCCCACCAAGCCGTGGAGTGATGTGCGTTTCCATACACTTCACCCGGCTATACCGTATGAGCAATCCTAGCCTTTATTCATGATACATGACAAAATTGTATTTATATTACACTAATGCTTTAATTAATCTTTATTAATTAATATTATTATGAACATGAACATTTAGACAGAAACAAGGTCCCTATTTCTGACAGCAGTTTCAGCACCGTAGACAGCCACCTGCTTTATGAGCATTTGCTTCCTAGCAGAACAAAGTGTAACACCATTTGTTTAACATATTAAAATGACTCAGACAGTAAGTTATTTTCTAGCTAGGAAGAAATTTTGTTTCTGGACTTATTGTTTTTTTTTTTTTTCTTCTCATTAGGCTCATAAATAGCAGCTCCCTAATGGAGCATTAGTAGATGTGAATGTATTGTCTGTCTTTGAACTCCTGTTTATTTTTATCTAAATTGACCAAACTTTATTCAGTGTTTATGAATGTCTAAATATAACTTTTTAGTATTTGAACTTATGTTTTTTTTTTTCTGAAACATAGCTCCTAATGTCTTGCATAGACTTATAATTTATTTACATCCTTAAACTTCTAGGGGGAGCATACATTGAGCTTCCTAATAAAGCAGTATGCTATGTGCTCCTGAGCTCCCTCTGATGGTGGCTGAGGGCAGTCCGAACTGTATCATTTACCTGTACAGGAAATTTAGAGCTCTCTATCACACCACTTTAAGGGAAGATTAAAATTATAATAATTATAGAATGTTGGACCTAAAAACAACAGTGCTAAAAGGTAGCAAATCATTTTCAGTTAAAGGGTTATTCCAATTATACTAATTGTTTTTTATATTGGACTTTATATTGGGTGCCATAAAAATAAAAATGAAACCATACTAACCTGCTCTGATCCCCTACAGCTGGTGTTCTGATGGTGGAGATTACTGTTGCTTATGCAGGAAATGCCAACTCAGCCAAAAACTGTCCCCAGTGTGACCTTCCCCAACCAGGGGTTGGACATGTGGTTATTTCCTACAGAAATGAAACATCATGAAAAGCTGGGAGCAGCGATGAAGGTTTTCAGTGGGAACGCCAGCTGCAGTGGATTGAAGTAGGTAAGTATGGTTTCTTTTTTATTTTACAGCACCCAGAGTCCAATATAAAAGGTATGATATGTCTGGAGTAACACTTCAGGGTTTAAGGGGTTGTCCAGGATTAGAAAAACAGAGCTAATTTCTACAAAAAGAGCATCCCATCTGTATTCAGGTTGAGTAATTCAAGTTGAGTATGGTATTACAACTTAGCTTCATTTATTTCAATGGAACTGAGCTGCAATACCACACACAACCTGAGGACGGGGTGGTGCTGCTTTATGATGAAATCAGCTCCGGTGTTCTAATCCTGGATAACTCCTTTAATATCTGCATAAAACATGGCCCGTGTGAATATATCCTTGATATTAAAGTGAAGTTAGGTCAGTTCAAATTCCTTAGGATATCTCTTATCTTGTCTATCAGAGACTTTATTACATAAGACTCTTTCGTGGACAATATTCTTCCATAAAAAGTAGCTTCTTCTCTATGGTCAGACTCTTGGAATTTCTTAAAGCCCTGAAAGTAATTACTGGACTGCTTACCCCTGGATAAGAGCAGAACCAATAATACTATATTAGGTAACAACTATGTCTGCATGTTCCCTTTATGCAGGTTCACCCATAGTAGATTTGGTTCCCTGAGAGGCCTCTGGAAAATTAAATATCCTTTCCTGTTATTGTGATTTTTGTTTTATTTATACAATATTGAAAAAAATGAACAATTAAATAATTGCAGGAGTTTTAGTTAAAAGAAAGGCAACTGCCCCCCCCCCCCCCCCCCCCCACACACACACACTATTTTCTCAGCCGTTCATATTGAAACCAGATGGCGAATCGTGTAAGGATGTTTTTCATTTTTTATTCAGCATCAAATTCCAGTCTGGGCTTAAGGGCTTAATATTCCATTATAAGGCTTTGTATATGAAAAGCAAAAACAAACCACAGTGAGTCTCCATCTAGTGATTTTCAGCATGGAACTGTACAAATATTTATTCAATGTTGCGATCAATATGTTTGTATAATGGCTAACCATTAAGGAGTTGCCTGGCTATTTTTATTTATTTTTTTCAAATAAGTGTGCCCTGGCTTCTTGATAAAAGTAAAAAAAAACTGTACTTACCTCTCTCACCCCCAGAAGCTGATCACCCCTGCCAAGCAGTTTCAGTTATGACAAAGCCCTGTCTCCATTGCACTTCAGACATTGTCACTTAGTCAATCACTCCCAGTGATTAGCAATGTCTCGTGCCCCACCAGCACCCGGTGAAGCATGGCTGAGACTGGGCACCATGATAGCAGAGGCTGCCGGGGCGAGGGAGGTAAGTACAGGTTATTTAAAAAATATTTGATCAGATAGCCTGGCCACATTTATTAAAATAAAAATAGTTTGACAGGCAATCCTTAGATAGCTGTCAGACTAACACCCATTGGGCTGTAAGCTATCTCTCTCGATCCCAATATACTAATGCACTTTTTGGCAGCAAAAGCATGTATTCTGAATAGGAGGTCAGGGAGAGAAAGAAGCATCTTCCAAAATCCTCTAATAGTGGTTTGAATAAGGTGGTTGAAATTCAAGATACCATTCTAATTCCCTGACATCTCAGGACGTCTCAAGGCCCATACACATTAAATGGTTGGGCATTTACGGTGAAATTAGCAGGTTCATCTGGTATCTAATAACTTTACTATTTGGTACTCACATAGAGGTTGTGTGATCAAAACCATGTATGTCATGGTAAAGATGGTGACCATTCATCATGTTGAGCATGAGAAACCAGACATTAATGTTGTTGCAAAGCAAGTTGGTAGAGAAAAGGCAGGTAATCTCTTCTATTAGATATGAATTAAGGTTTACAGTTAAAGGATTGTAATGCATGATAGCAGCTCTGCATCTGACATTCTTTATAATCATTATGGAAGAAAATGCACATTCCAAAGAAAAAATCACCAAAACTGTCTGCCCATAATCTACATCCAGCATATAATGTATAAGCACCAATCATGGTAAAGTATACTGATGTTAATGAAAATATAGTCTGTACAAAGGCCTCATACACCAGCTCATGGAGTTCTTACAACTATGGAATAATCATCTGTAGGGACTCAGTATGACACTGCATTGGCTCCATGTATACAGCATTGGGTATTCCCAACTTGCAAAGTATTGGACAGAATAGTGGAAAGCAAGCTGTTTGGTGGGGGTCCAGCTGCGGTGAATCCACCGATCACGAGAACAGAGGAAAGTGACAGTGCTCCATTCATTCTCTATGGGGTTTACAAACATTGCCAAGCTCAGTAGACAGGGAATAACTTTGTGAGTTGGATATGCAGTAGGATAAAAATAATCATAAGCTCTATAAATGGGCTAAACATGAGAATGATAAATGATGAAAAAATATTCAAAAGTAAATGAGCCAACCATAGGAACCAATCAGATTGCCACTTGTATATTCCAAAGTTTTATAACACAGGTTCTTCACAGGTTTTTATAAATATAGAGCTCCCAGCAGAAGCCTACCTTGATCCAAAGTGGTTTCTCGTACATGGACGCCAGGTCCAGGTTATTCTGGGTGGTGGAACTCCATATACTGTACATGTCAGAGTTTGCCTGCTGCCCAGCATGTACGGTTGTGGTTCTTGGATTGACATGGATTTCTCATAAATTTGGGGCTTCACTATTGAACAGAAATAAAAGTAAGATATTAGCCATGATCAGAGCATTGACTTATTGAACTATACCGAGAGTGGCATAGCATAAAGAGCAACCAACGTACCATTAACTTTAAGGGTCATGGTAACATTTTTGATAAGATTCCACTGTTTTAGCTTTAGGGACACTGTGTATTCTCCTGCATCTTCTTCAGCCACATCCTTAATAGTTAGGACATCATTGTCTATTAAGTACCGTGCACATTTGTCTGCTGCCAATAAGTTGTTTTTCCACCTGTAATAGAAAGTAGTGCAATAGGTAAGCACACAAGCTGAATACGTCTCATAACATTGTCTTTACAGAAACTAAAGTTGTGCTCTCGTGCTGAAAGAATTTTTCCTCTAACCGTTCACATTGGTCCTTTTCCTTTCCTTGTTTGTTGATGTCAAGGATCACATAGTCTACAGTGCTAATCTTGCCATCAAAAACATTGAAAGGACCTTACTGGACCCCATTATAATTCTTCATGAAATTTTACTAAGCATCTAAACCAGATGACTTGATGGATAATGAAATTACATTGTAATACATGACTTTTTTTTTCACCGGCTATAAGTAGTTTGCACGTGAATGGAATAAATGTCCTTATTTGTTTAATACAATGTTCCTCTTCTGCTCTACGAGAAAGTGCTCTATTTATAACAGAGTTCAACCCCCAAGACGACCTGCATTCAGCTGGTGGAACTTACAAACATCGAGAGTACATGAAAATAACTCAGGATATTTTTAGAACGTGGAATTTGGAACATTTGTGGACAATAAATTTCTTATTTTCACACAAATCCTTTTCTTAACCTCTTATATTATGACCCCTGCATTCATTGCATGGGAAATAACTCATGGGCATGATTATGGGAGTTTTTGGAAGTCTATTTTCTTTGGTTTATTTTCTTTGGTGGGATCTATATATAACCATATGTAACACATTTTGTTCCTCTGAAAATATGTCGAGGAACATCTCAAGAAAAATACGGTACATTTTTCCCTTAAATTGAAACAATTGGTGAAACAAAGCATTACACAATTATCACTGTAATCAATGGCCTGTCCATGTAATGCATGGGCTTGCCAGGTCCTCCAGGGCTTGGGACACTCTATAGAGATGTTCTCTTCTTTTAGTTAATAGATGAATTTACTAAATGTAGTTATGCCAATAATTCTTCATAAGAGGATTCCAAATGTTTTTCTAATATGTATGTTTTTCTAATATATAATATAATATACATAGTTCAGCAATGTGGGCAGATTTAAAATATATTAGTAAAAGTTGCACAGTCACTTCTTTCACACTCAAAAAGATGTCAGACCATGTCTTACTGCTAGGGGTGTCCAGGAAGCACTTAAGAACACAAGAAGATGGGGGCCCCTGTACAATAGTCCCGTTTATCCTATGTCCAACCAACCAAGTAATACTTGAGACCCCTAAGATAGGACTATCTAAGAATTCCCATTTCGGATTCCCATGTGATAGAAAAAAAATGTGGTTCTCAAAGAAACTCTGCACAAGAAGTCAACCACAGAGAATGGAGTATACTGGTACATATCTATGAACAGGAAGTTATTCTACTAGATACTGATCCCTATGGACATCACACTGGGCACAAGAGTGAACTTGATATAACGCCATTAATTTCCTATTATTAAAAGGCACAGGAAATACATCATGAATTGTTCAGAGCTAATAGAATGATGAGAACTGGAATACCTTCAACGCTGCAGAACCTTATGAGAAATACGAGTCCATGACCCTGGAGCACCATTAACATTTGATTGTCTTCCCTTACTATTTCAGGAACTGAAAGTATGGAGGCTATTCCCCTCTACTTTAGTTGTTTTCCTAATGGGATCCGTCACGCAGACCTTTGTTTCAGGTTTAATACATTAGGCCAGTGGCAGTGCTGCTAAGCCTCAGATCTGCCCCACAGATAGCATTGTTTATTAAAGGTGTTTTACCTCTTATTTTTTAATTTTAGAATATTCTGCATTACTGCCAAGAACTGACTACAATAGTTAATTTAGGTAAACCACGAAAAGAATGGGTGCACAATACCAATGACGAAGGTTGAGGTGCTATATATATATTTAGTAATTGACTGGTATCATATTTCAGGCTCCATGATGTCATGAGGTCATGTGAGAATTGTGGTAAACTCACAGTTATGATATGCCTTTAAAGGGATATTCTCAGCTCAAAAAGTTAGCCCCTATCCACAGGATAGCGGATAACAAGTTGATTGGTGAAGGTTCGAAAATTGTCCCCCGAATGAATGGAGCACAGCGCGTCTGTATGCCCAGTGTTCCATTAATTCTCTATGGGACTTACAATTATAACCACTTTCGTGATCATTGGGGGTCCCAGTAGTCAGACCCTCACCAATCAGCTTGTTATCTTCTATCCTGTAGATAGGGGATAACTTTTTGTGCTGGGAATACCCTTTTCATTTTTCCTAAAGGGGATAAAAGTTGCAAGCCACTTTGTGACAAGGACAAAAAAAAAATTTCTATAGTCACTTGCAATCTTTTTCTCCCATGGGTAATAAATAAAACTGCATTACATTTGTGACTTTATTGCAATTTGCACAATTTCAGTAAGTTAATTCTTTCATGCCACTACATTTCCTTTATTTTTGTATTAAACAGTTTCGTGCCGGGCCAACATTCTCATGCATTACTGTAGATCTCACCCCCTTGAGCACAAGCAGCACATTTTTGTTTTGTGAGGGCATAAGAATGGTGAGAATTGGTGGACACTAATTTATAGGTATAAAAATACCTTAAATTGACTGCCAACTATTTACTTCTGTCCAGTTCCTAGTTATTAATGGGTCAATGTGTATGTTGCCAGAAACTGAACTGATTAAAGAACATTAACCTGAAACGCGTCAGATTTGTTGGGGGTCTTTTCCTGTGGCTTTTTAATTATTTATGTCCGTGTGCTTTTCTGCTGCCTTATTATATATTTTTTTTATGCATATTTAATAAATAATGATTTTTTTTTGTAGTGTTGCCTCAACAAATATTTTTTCCACCTGGAAACTAAGGGTTGCCATGCACCTATGCCACCCAGGGGAGCTGAAAATAACTTTTTGTTTACATAGATATTTCTCTTGTCAGACATTAATGAGCTCTGTCACTTAAAGAAAAACTTTTGCCATGTCATAGAGACATGTCAAATGTTTTGATCGGTTGGGGACTGAGTTTTCAGAGCCCAACTGATTGCTAGAACTAGCCAGGAGAAAGGGGCTAGATTACAATGCAAGTCTAAGCCGGGCACTTCTCTCGGACCCCGACTGATCAAAAGTTTTGACATATTAAAAGTTTTTTAAAGCAACAGGTATACTAAAAACCCAGGACCCCACTATTGCAAAGAAACTGTGCTCAATATTGTGAAAATGTATCTGTCAACTTTCCTTCACCTAAGGCATGTATTAAAACACTGCACCCATATCAAAGTGGGTTGTTGGCATTCAACACCCATGAAACATGCCCCCATATACCACTCCCCTACTCCGCCCATGCCTATCAGGGCACTTTTCTCTCATGGTATGAGACCTCGGTGGCATGGGTTCCCAACAGGATTGCTGCATCAGCAATTCTGGTAGACCTGAGGAAGGCAAACGGTGATGCCAAAATGTGTTGTCCAGATATATATGCAATAAACCTTTATGTTGTCCTTTGCATTGCCTGAGGTCATGTTTGGTCCATTGCTGGGTAGCTCCTCTAAGACCCTCTTTGTTTGTTCATCCTTTATCTTTATACTCTTATCGTATACAAATATTGTACAAGTCACTGCCCCTCACATAATCAGTAAAACCTGATCTGATTGGCTGCTTTGTGTTATGGCCCGACTACCTCAAAACAGAGACCCCCCCCCCCCCAGAATAATAGGAGGTCCAATTTTATGTTATTTTAGAGTAGATCCCAATCTGATAACCCAATAACCCATGATCACTTTATCACTGAATACAAAATGCAGCATTACAAATTAAAATGTAGAAGATTAAACATGATCCATAAAAATGTCCAGAGTAAAACGTTACTTGTATTTCGCAGCTAGAAATAGTCACTTGGCAACGGAACACTAGGAAAAATAGTTGAATCAGCATGTCCTACAACAAAAAAAGGCCAAAGTGTAAATATAGTCTGGCAGTCCCTGCTAAAGGACATGACTCATGGTAAGGAAAGCCCAGCGTGGTGACTATTCATTACTTATACAGGACAAAAATTGCTTAACATTACGGGGAAATAAAGGTAAACCACAAAGCCGGTGAAATGGTTGCCAAATATCACTTCTGTGGACTTCTATATAGCTCAATAGATTTCTATGGGTGCAATAACGGAACTTGAAGAGGTTTTCCAGGACTTGTTCATTGAATTCCTATATTAAGAATAGGCCATCGATATCTGATCAACATCCGGCAACCCTATGATGGAAGGTTTACCAGACTCGCACACAGTGAACAGTTGGAATCAGACAGCTCCATACGTTGTGTAGTGGTCATGTTGGGTTACTGCAGCTCAGCTCCCATTCACTTCAATGGGATATGAACTGCAGTACCCTATTATAGCCACAACACAACGTATGGTGCTGTCTGCTTCCAACTCTGTTCTCTGTATATGCGTCTGTATATAACAGCTGATTGACAGGAGTGAAAGGTGTTGGACCCACACTGATCAGATATTGATGTTAGACAACCAGGATGGTTGGGATACACTGTCATACACACACAAAAGGGACTACAACTCCCAGCATGTGTCATTAAGGAGTCTTCAGTCTGTGGTATAACACCAGCATGCTGCCTCTGTAGTCTCCTGGTGGTTGTAGTTCACCACACCTCTATAGGGCATACACCAATGTTTCCCAACCAGGGTGCCTCCAGGTGTTGCAAAACTACAACTCCCAGCATGCCCTGACAGCCTTTGGGCATGCTAGGAGTTGTAGTTTTGCAACAGCTGGAGGCACACTGGTTGGGAAACACTGGTGTAACATGATGTGTATGCTGAATAGGCTAGAACAGTGTTTCCAACTAGTGAGCCTCCAGCTTTTGCAAATGTACAACTACCAGCATGCCAAAAGTCTGTCAGGGCATGCTGGGAGTTGCAGTTTTGCAACAGCTGGAGGCACACTGGTTTGGAAACACTAACATACAACCTACAACTCCCAGCATGTGTCATTCAGGAGTCCCCCCCCCCCTTCACATATAGAGACCCAGTATGAGATTTCTTCCCCTGCAGTCTGTACATCCCTGTGCACCTTGTAATCCTTCACTTCAGATAACACATTTATATTCTGTGTTCCGTTCTCCTGTGCACACCTGCGTCCTCCGGAGCAGAGCAGGGGGGGAGGAGCTGTGTACTATGGCTTCTCATGCAGCACTCCGGGAGGGGGGAGATGAGGGGGCGTGGCTTATTCCTCTCATGCAGACAGAGAGAAAAAAAAGCTCTGACGTCTTGTCCACAAGAGATTCAGAACACGGTGGTACGACAGTAAAAGAAAATCCTCTGAACTACAGAACTTCCTGCCCAACAAACAGGTAAGAAAAACACACACATGCTGCCAAAACATATAACACATATATATTGCAAAAAAACTAAACTTACAAAGAAGATGCCATATAGTCAAAAAAAATTAACCACCGGAGTACCCCTTTAAATGGGTATTTCACTGGAAAACATTATTTTTTTTTTTATCAACTGGTGACAGAAAGTTAAACAGATTTGTAAATTACTTCTATTAAAAAATCTTAATCCTTCCAGTACTTATCAGCTGCTGCATACAATAGAGGGAGTTGTATAGTTCTTTTCTGTCTGACCACAATGCTCTCTGTTAGGAACTTTCCAGAGTAGGAGCAAATCCCCATAGCAAACCTCTCCTGCTCTGGACAGTTCCCGACATGGACAGAGATGTCAGCAGAGAGCACTGTGGTCAGACAGAAAGGAAATTCAAAAATAAAAGAACTTTCTCTGTAGTATACAGCAGCTGATAAGTACTGTAAGGAATAAGATTTTTTAATTGAAGTAATTTACAAATCTGTTTAACTTTCTGGCACCAGTTGATTAAAAAAATGTTTTCCATCGGAGTACCCCTTTTATTGCCGCACTTAAAGTAAAAAGAAGCAATACTCTGCGTACCATGTAATTTCTGGAGGAGGAAAGGCTCTCACTTTCACTGCAAGCCGATAAGATTTCTGACCCACCACAGCTTCTAATACACCGGTCTTGCGAGGTTTAACATTAATGTAAGGAGAAGCTGCACACAAAAACAAAAAACATGTCAGTGAAAACAATAGTAGTCACACAGATATAACATATGCATTCTATATATCTTGATTTAGTGAGATTAAATGGTCGTGTAAAAAAAAAACGTAACTTAGTAGGCAGATAAACTGTTATCTAAAGAATAAGAATAAGTAAAATAAATGTTAAAACAAAACTACAGTGGATGGGGCTTATTTATTAAATAAAATGTGCTAGAGAACATACACAACTCTACAGACACCGCAATACCAGACATAACCCATGGACAAGAGTTTTGCTGTTATGGCAAAAAAAAAGCGTGCATCTGCAGCATGTTATAGAGCAGGAGGAGCTAAGCAGATTGATGTATAGTTTTATAGAAAATGTTCCAGGATAACTTGCCATTAATATGTATGGTCCTACTCAGTGTCAATCACTGGATAGGACCGCCCACATGACTACTTAGCCCAGAATGAGCACATTTCCATAAATAAATGACAAGTTATCCTGAATCTTTTCCCACAAAACTGTATATCAATCAACTCAGCTCCTCCTGCTCTATAACCGGAGGCCTGCAGATGGGACCGTGTATTCAAAGTGACAGATTCCCTTTAAGTTCAGAGCCCCATGAGGATCATCTGTTATACAGTGGTTGTGTGCCATACATTTGTGTGTATGTTATAGTAGTGTTAGTAAATAGGTAGTGTTAGTAAATAGGTAGTGTTAGTCTAAAGGTAGTGTTAGTCTAAAGGTAGTGTTATTCTAAAGGTAGTGTTTGTCAATAGGTAGTGTTATTCTAAAGGTAGTGTTTGTCAATAGGTAGTGTTAGTCTAAAGGAAAGTGTTAGTCAATAGGTAGTGATAGTCTAAAGGTAGTGTTAGTCTAAAGGTAGTGTTAGTCAATAGGTAGTGTTAGTCTAAAGGAAAGTGTTAGTCAATAGGTAGTGTTAGTCAAAGGTAGTGTTAGCCAATAGGTAGTGTTAGTCAAAGGTAGTGTTAGTCTAAAGGTAGTGTTAGCCAATAGGTAGTGTTAGTCTAAAGGTAGTGTTAGTCTAAAGGTAGTGTTAGTCAATAGGTAGTGTTAGTCAATAGGTAGTGTTAGTCAATAGGTAGTGTTAGTCAATAGGTAGTGTTTGTCAATAGGTAGTGTTTGTCAATAGGTAGTGTTAGTCTAAAGGAAGAGTTAGTCTAAAGGTAGTTTTAGCCTAAAGGTAGTGTTAGTCAATAGGTAGTGTTAGTCTAAAGGAAAGTGTTAGCCAATAGGTAGTGTTAGTCTAAAGGTAGTGTTAGTCAATAGGTAGCGTTAGTCTAAAGGTAGTGTTAGTCAATAGGTAGCGTTAGTCTAAAGGTAGTGTTAGTCAATAGGTAGTGTTAGTCTAAAGGTAGTGTTAGCCAATAGGTAGTGTTAGTCTAAAGGAAAGTGTTAGTCAATAGGTAGTGATAGTCTAAAGGTAGTGTTAGTCAATAGGTAGTGTTAGTCTAAAGGAAAGTGTTAGTCAATAGGTAGTGTTAGTCAAAGGTAGTGTTAGTCTAAAGGTAGTGTTAGCCAATAGGTAGTGTTAGTCTAAAGGTAGTGTTAGTCTAAAG
This sequence comes from Hyla sarda, assembly GCF_029499605.1. Taxonomy (NCBI): domain Eukaryota; kingdom Metazoa; phylum Chordata; class Amphibia; order Anura; family Hylidae; genus Hyla; species Hyla sarda. The sequence goes on from NC_079190.1 coordinate 54,802,347, forward strand.
GTAGTGTTAGTCAATAGGTAGTGTTAGTCAATAGGTAGTGTTAGTCAATAGGTAGTGTTAGTCAATAGGTAGTGTTTGTCAATAGGTAGTGTTTGTCAATAGGTAGTGTTAGTCTAAAGGAAGAGTTAGTCTAAAGGTAGTTTTAGCCTAAAGGTAGTGTTAGTCAATAGGTAGTGTTAGTCTAAAGGAAAGTGTTAGCCAATAGGTAGTGTTAGTCTAAAGGTAGTGTTAGTCTAAAGGTAGTGTTAGTCAATAGGTAGCGTTAGTCTAAAGGTAGTGTTAGTCAATAGGTAGCGTTAGTCTAAAGGTAGTGTTAGTCAATAGGTAGTGTTAGTCTAAAGGTAGTGTTAGCCAATAGGTAGTGTTAGTCTAAAGGAAAGTGTTAGTCAATAGGTAGTGATAGTCTAAAGGTAGTGTTAGTCAATAGGTAGTGTTAGTCTAAAGGAAAGTGTTAGTCAATAGGTAGTGTTAGTCAAAGGTAGTGTTAGTCTAAAGGTAGTGTTAGCCAATAGATAGTGTTAGTCAAAGGTAGTGTTAGTCTAAAGGTAGTGTTAGCCAATAGGTAGTGTTAGTCTAAAGGTAGTGTTAGTCTAAAGGTAGTGTTAGTCAATAGGTAGTGTTAGTCAATAGGTAGTGTTAGTCAATAGGTAGTGTTAGTCAATAGGTAGTGTTTGTCAATAGGTAGTGTTAGTCTAAAGGAAGAGTTAGTCTAAAGGTAGTTTTAGCCTAAAGGTAGTGTTAGTCAATAGGTAGTGTTAGTCTAAAGGAAAGTGTTAGCCAATAGGTAGTGTTAGTCTAAAGGTAGTGTTAGTCAATAGGTAGCGTTAGTCTAAAGGTAGTGTTAGTCAATAGGTAGCGTTAGTCTAAAGGTAGTGTTAGTCAATAGGTAGTGTTAGTCTAAAGGTAGTGTTAGCCAATAGGTAGTGTTAGTCTAAAGGTAGTGTTAGTCAATAGGTAGTGTTAGTCTAAAGGTAGTGTTAGTCAAAAGGGAAAGTTAGTCAATAGGTAGTGTTAGTCAAAAGGGAGTGTTAGTCAAAAGGTAGTGTTAGCAAAAAGGGAGTGTTAGTCAATAAGTTGTGTTAATCAAAAGGTTGTGTTAGTAAAAAGATCTTTTTTTCTGTAACATTTCTATTTCTATGACAGTCGTACTAAAGATCCTACCATGAACACGAACTGTTGTATTAATGGATTTGGTTGAAGGTCCATTCTTCGCGGTGCAAGTATACAAGCCTTGATCAATGGTCTTTACTTTGTGAATAAATAGCTTACTGAACACCACAGCTTCTGAGTCTGATAAGATGATTCTCTTTATTATGGAGGCCAGTCGACCAAATTGCTAGGGAAAAAAAACAATACTATAGTAATGGTCATCTGCCTTATCACAATACTCTACTGTCTTACAAATAGGCTTGTTACTATTCTTATTATTCATAAACATAGGCTTCTTATGTATGGTTGCTTTATAGCATTTCTTCTATATTATGTTATGTGTTTTTGTTTTTTTAGCATTTCTTCTGTTTTAGTAATAGCAGCTTACACTCCTTTGTAGCTTTTGTTGTACATATTCCTATAAATATTGACACAGCGAATTATTATGATACTACCTAACTAGATATTTGCCGGAATGCCCGGCCGAAAAAATCTCAGCAGGTATTCTGCAAACAGCAGGCGCCAGCAGAACATGCCGGCGCATCGACTATCAGAAATTGCGCCATTGCCTGCATAGACTGCAATGCCTCTTCAAGCAGATTTCGCAGAAAGAAACGACTTGTCAATTCTTCCTGCAGAGGCCAGAATCGGGATCTCCCTGCCGGCGACAATCCACTGTGTGCAAAATGCAGCATAATCTCACAGAATTTTTCCACCAAATGCCGCTCAGAAATTCTGCAGTGCAAACATGGCCTCACTGTCTGGCTGTGACTAAGCGTCACCCTGTCCTCAGGTTGTGTGTGGTATTACAACTCAATTCACTTGAATGGAACTGAGCTGCAATACCACACACAACCTGAGTTCAGAGATGGCATTGGTTTGGGAAGAAATTAACTCTGCACTGCCCCAGCGTTCGGAACATTCAGTTCCACGCCCTTTGTGACATCATGCCACCCCCATGGTGACATCATACCACACCCCCTCAATGTAAGTCTATGGCAGGGGCATGGTGGCCATCACGCCCCCTCCCATAGACTTACATTGAGGGGGCGTGGCATGACCTGACGATGGGCATGGCAACCCCCAAAGCCCGCACCCTGTGTTCGGAACTAAATGTTCCGAACACTGGGGCAGGGGATTACCCCTTTAAAAACCATGCAGAATTCATACAGAAAGTGCATTTTAAAATTGTAAAACTTTCCATTTTACAAAATGGGATATATATTTGTTAGAATACCCTTTTAGCTCAATGTTATGGATGTATAACCATAATGCATACAGATATGGAAGGATATAAACATTTAGGGAATAGGTCCCTACTCACCATTCCAGGATAGGTCCATTGTATTTCAGCTCTCGAATTTAGATTGGTGGTGACGCTACAATTTATAGCTAGGGTGGCATTACGTAGGAGCCTGATGGAACTTGGCACATCGAGCCACACCTTATGTATTGCACTGGCTGCAAAAAAGGGATAGTTTAAGAATAAAAGGAGTCAAGGAAAAACATACACATAAGAGTGGGGGCACCATAGCAAAGATCATACTAGGCTCCACATTAGGGGAAGGGGTTGGCTTCCCAGAGGGCAAGGTGTTTGTTTTACCCTTTGGCATGGCAACGGTAACAATCCCCTATCCTAGTGGTCTCCAAACTGTGGACCTCCAAATGTTGAAAAAAAAACAACTTCTAGCATGCTCGGACAGCCATTGGCTGTCCAGGCATGCTAGGAGTTGTTGTTTTGCAACATTTGGAGGTCCTCAGTTTGGAAACCATTGCCCTATCCCTTGGTTGCCAACAATGCACTTCCACTGTAGAGGCCAGGTTCTTACCACCCCATAACACCAAATCTGACCTCATGACCCTACAGTATAGAGCATACACCATCTAAGAGAAATAACGAAGAGCAACTATATATTTTACTTACATTGCCTGTTGATATAGTAGGATGAGATGTAAGTGACTCCATTAACATTAGCTTGACATCTTAATAGGCCAATAGGCAACAGATGTATTGGTTTTCGAATAATGAAGCCTTTCTTGTTATCCCAAATAACGTCCTTGTCATCGGGGTGAGATAATACATTTTGAAAGTTCTAATGGGAACAAAGGGGAACATGTTTATATATTGTCACTATCATGTAATAACTTGTACAGTGAAGACATAAAAGACGTTGGTCAAGAGATTATTATTGTACGAATAACTGGTGTGCCAGGACATGTCAAGCTCATGATTAATCATGGGTATCCAAACCTGACTTCAACTATTGCTCTTGGTGATTTAATAGATGCTTTTTCAAAGAAAGCATTATTTAAAAACACACACAACTACACTTCAGGAAAAGGTAAAGCATTAAAGAGGTAGTGCTGGTTTAGAAAAACATGGCTGCTTTTTTCAAGATGCTGTGCCATGACTGTGCCCGTTAATGTATGAAACTGAGTTGCGATACTACACACAATCTGCGAAAAACACAGGTTTGTCCGTTCTTGGGATTTTATCTCCATACTATACTCCAGCCCAGTCTTCCTACCTTAAACTTGTGGGAGATAAAAAGAAACAATGACGCTCCCGTCGTCACATGCTATCCTCAAATCTTGTCCTCATATCCCATTCTCATAACCCGTTCTTAAATCTCATCCTCATATCCCATTCTCATATCCTGTCCTCATATCCCGTCCTCATATCCCGACCTCATATTCCATTCTCATAATCTGTCCTCATATTACATCATCATATCTCATCCTCATATCCCATCCTCATATCACATCATCATATTCCATCCTCATAATCTGTCCTCATATCACATCATCATATCTCATTGTCATATTGCTTCCTCATATCCCGACCTCATATCCTGTCCTCATATCCCGTCCTCATTACCCATTCAATGGGTTGATTTAACTCTACTATATTTTTAGTTTACATATAAGTAGTGTGTAACAAGTTTCATCGAAATATCTTCAGCCATTTGGAAAATATATTGGAACATACCTACGTACATACATACACATACTCATACGTTGGTATCTCCCTCTTTATCTATTTGCTCTGCAACCTTTGATGGATGGTTCCCAATATTCCCAGAGGCAGGTTTCACACATAGTATATAAATGAGTATTTTTAGCCAAGGGAATGGGTCCAAAACACAGAAAAAGATGCAAATCTTCATGATAGCTTTTTTTTCCCCCTCTGGGTCAGTTTCACTTTAAATAGTGACCAAAATACTATGTGTTAATTTTACTCTTCAGTCAAAAAAAAGTAGACTTTGGAACTAAGAACTAAATAAAACCAAAAGTTCAACGTAACCTACCAGCTGAGGTACATGAAAATCCAGAGCACTCGTCTAACCACGTTATAAATAGGAAGCGGTGTTGAGTGACAAGCTTTTCTTCCCAACTTAAGACAGTTTCCCGTGTAGCACGGCAGTGAGCTAGACAGGGCAAACTAAAGAGGTTGCTATAAGTTTAGAAAATGTTGGAAGTCCTGGACTTCCTAGACCTATAAATACCCTGGACATATAAGATATATGGGAACCAAATCTACTCTCAAGGTCTAATCTCCACAATCGTTATGTTTTCCACGCAAACAATTGCTTGTAAACTTCCAAAGCAAAAACAAATACTATTCTGAGAGCTTTTCATCTGGTTTTAAATATAGTTCTGAATGTTTTTTAGATAAAAAAAAGTCGGCTACACAGCAGCGGATATTGCGTCAGACGCGTCATATGGGCTTCACAAAAGAGACCAAAGGCTGATCTCTTATTATGTTAAGTACTAGACAAATAAACTGTGCAAGTTTGTACAATACTTTGAAAATCTACAGCATTTCCACACCAAATCCTACACCAAACTTTAGGCTACGTTCACATGATGGAATTTCTGTGTAAAATTCCGTAAAAGAATTCCGCATTGACATTCTGCTGCAGCAGAGTCCTAATGATTTTAATGGGATTCTGCTACTGTACACCGGGCAGAAATTTCGATTCCGGAGTCTCCATGTCTATTCTTTCTGTGGCGTCCGCACGAAAATGCATTGCCATCTATGAGACAGCTCACTTTGCTGTTGGTGGAATGACCGCATGGAAATTGTCCATTTTTACATTCCACCATCTGAACATAGTCACGAGGCCAAAAACTGCACCAATTCACAACAGTGCACATGCCATGTAAGGGTGCATTCATGATGAGAGTCCCACTCTCAGAAAAAATCTGGGCAGAGATTGTTAGTGCAGAATGTCACCATTGACAGAAATGCAGTCTGTGTGGAATTATGCCAAAACAATTAATATTTTTATTCTTTTGGCGGAAATTCTGCTGAGGAAATTTTGCAGGAAAAATTCAGCACAAGAATTTCCACATCGGAAATTAAGCTGCGGAATCCCGTTGACAGCAACCAGTGTGAACTGGCCTTTAGGGTGTCACTGTGCTAAAAAAAAATAAAACTCTGGGTGCTAGGTAACTGGTGGGGAATAAATAAGTGGTCAAGCACCCATCAATCAGATATTTATGACCTTTACAATCTATAAGCCATTCATGTCAGGAAAACCTTGTTACCTTGTATCAGAATCTTATATAACTTATCTGCCAGCTTAAAATTATCAAACTAAGCTATGGTTAGATTACTTTCTTCATAGCAACTGGACCTCCATTTTTGTTTTACACAAATCTTAATCCCTTCTACAGGCTGTACATTAATAAAATGCAATAACATTTTGGCTACCTCTAGGGGGAGCTTGAAAATTTCCTGCATACATTTTTATTAAGTAAAAAAATGTATTAATTATATTCCATACGCTGATACCCCCCCCCCCCAGTGGTAGCTGCTAGAAGCCAGAATGTTATGGTTATGCAATGACTCATACATGTCTGACTCGAAGGGTTAGATCTTCTTGAGTTAGGCTTGGTTTGGTTGCTGGCTATACCCTAGCTATCTGGGCTGGTCAGCTAACCATGCTGAGATCGCACCTGTGTAGCTGGCTATTTTTACCTGCAGTGTGCTTCTAGTCCTAGCCAGTGAAAGACTCTGTTTAGTAACAAGCAATCTTATAGTGTTTCTGACTTCAGGTTTTTAGCTTTGGCTCAGTTTTTTGACTACTCTCCTGCTTAGTGTTTTGGTACTCTGTTTACTCTTGTTATCGACCCCAGCTAGTCTGACCTCGCTTTACTGTGTGTTTGTCTAGGTTTATTTCTGTTAGTATTGTGTGCCTCCAGCTGTTTCCCGACTCCGACTGTTTTGCATTTTATTGTTTTGACTCTGTCTGTTCCTGCCCGTACATAGAAAGGCATTGTCCTCATCGTTGTGGACCCGTTGTTTAGGACAGGTACGCAAGTAGGCAGGGACAGAGTGTGTGGGCAAGATTAGGACTTCACTCTATCCCTGCCCAACATGACAGGCTATGTCTGTGTCTCAGCTTTGGTATTTGATCTCAATATAACCAACCAAATGAATAATTCTTTAATAATTATTCAACACAGAATTTTAGATCTATTTAGACAAAGATGTCTTCCCCTACATTCTGCAATTACATAACATAAGCAAAACCTGAAGGGACGCTCTGCATCTTTGATCTTAGGCGGTGACTTGTGTGTGACATAAGAAATTGTTCTGGATTCCTATCGGTATAAGATCTAATAGCCGTAGACTGATTTGCTGGCCGTGAACAACATTTCCATCTTACTTCAAGACTTTTGAGAACAAAGACAGTCGTCCTTGAAATCAAACCCTGAAGAGAACATCTTACACTCTCCCAGTGGTGCTGAAAACTGCAAAGTTTTCCAAGTTTAGCTAAAAGGATTTTCTACATCAATTGAGATGCAAAATCCCAGCCCTTGAGACAAAGTCAATGTTTAAATAGAAATTAGGTTGTCCGGTGTGATCAAACTAAAAGAATTGAGTTACACAATAAAAGCAGTATTCCCCTCATTGATCCCCCACTGCTGCTGTTCTAATGGTGCATGAATTTGGTTGACCTACACTTCCCAGTCCTATCTTAATGGCAAATGGCTGACCACAGTGGTGTCCCACCTCATCAGTGATTAGCTGAGCTGGCATTTCAGTGCATCATGATGGGACCTGGAAGTGGAGATCAACCAGACCCATGTACCATCAGAAAAGTGGCAGTGGGGGATCTCCATTTCCTGGTCCCCATCGTGATGCCCTGAAATGCCTGCTCAACCAATCACTAGTGAGGTGGGCCTTCACTGTGTTCAGCCATTTGCCATCAAGATAGGACTGGGAAGTGTAGGTCAACCAAATTCATGCACCATTAGAACAGCAGCAGTGGGGGATCAATGAGGGGAATACTGCTTTGTGGGGGATCAATGTTTGGGATCTGACTGCTACTTAAGAATGACAGCAATAAATAGAAGTCATGTATACCGTATATCATTGGTCTTCATATTGTGGCCCTCCGGATGTTGGAAAACAGCTGTTGGCTTTCCGGGCATGCTCGAAGTTGTAGTTTTGCAACAGCCAGAGGGCGACAGTTTTAGGGACCACTGCCTCATATGATTAGCTCTTTGTATTAAACTTAAAGGACATCATTTTTTATGAAATACAATGTGTCTCCATAGTGTACAGTACCTGTCTTAATGTGACAGTGATATTTGGTGATGTAACCCGGCAAGGGATAACCAACCTCTCTCTTTCTGTTATGGTGATGATTTGGGGTACTTTGTCATGCATGTCTACGAATGCACTGTTCTCGTCTGCAAAAGAATAATAAGAGTTACAATAAGGTGAATGCAAAATGTTAATTATACAATAGACTTGGGCTGTGAACCCTGATTAATCTGAATGAATATTAAAGGAATTAAAGGGGTAGACCTGGTAACTAAAAAAATATCAGATCCCCCACGGCCTCTTGTACGGGTGTCTGTCTACTTACCTATCTACAGCATGCTCCAGGCCCCCACCTTCCTGGACAAGCACAAGTTACGGCCTATTCAGCCAGTCATCGGCTTCGGCAGGACATTGCTGAGGCCATTCATTAGCTGAGCGGACCGTCACTTGCCAGAAGGTGGGGGCCGGACCACGCTGAGGACAGATAAGTAGACAGGGCCCATACAGGAGATTACACAGTTGATCCCCTACGACCAATCACTGATCTACTTTCTAAGTAAGAATGTAGCTATGGGGGTAGAGAGGTAGCAGTCAGACCTGGGCCTCTTTTTTTCTTCTTTTCTCCAGGCCACAGCATGGCGGCAACAGCTAAATCAAAAGTATTTGTAATTTTTTTACTCCCTGAAGTGGTGCCCCCCTTACACTGCAGCCCTAGGCACAGGCCTACAGGTGCCTAGTGCCAAATAAAGTCATGTAAATAGCACATTCAAGGTGGGGGTTCTGTTAAAGGTTTGGGGGGGGGCAAGAACTTTAAGTGACTCTTCTGGTATCTCTCATACTATAAACTTTGTCAGTCTTCCATCTACTTTTTATTAGCACGATAAAAAAACTACATATAAAGTGCAAATCTTAAGATGACCAAGAGTAGAGCAGTAGTAAAATGGCCATGGCAGAGGAAACAAGGAATGGCCCCTAATACAAAGATGACTTCTCAGACGTAAGAATAAAGTCATCGAGTCCAGGGCTCACACTTCTGAGAATAGTAGAATGCGGTCGCCCTCCGATTGGTGAATAGTTGGGTGGTGATGAGCGCACACCCTCTCTAAACCTAATGTGATTGGTGACTGATATCAGCCCATCCAAACCTGAAGACAAAGAGAGGAAATAGCCCTGTAACACCAGAGAGGAAGTTCAGACTAACTATTCTATTTTAGTGACTTGTGAAAAATAGTGATTTTATCCCTTACTAAACCATTGACTGTTCCTTTAAAAACAGCTTTTTGATGAGAGTAACTTTATTTGGACTTTTTAAATTGTAATCATATCTGATCAGTATCACGGAGCCATTATAAAGGGGCAAAAGTATTTTTTTTTTTAGGAAGTCTTTGAGGTTACCAGGTTATCATTACCATGTATGCATTCTCCATCAGTGCTGTACTCCTCAAGCCTAGGAGAGTCTCACAGGTGAGGCGTCCCCTAATTCTTAATCAGGGGCAGTTGAAGTTGGGATAGTTTTGCTGATCACTTCCTAAAAAATGTAGCAATTTTTTTTTTTTTTTGACAAGGCCATAGACCAAAGTTAACCCCCATAATCACCTTGGGGTAAATGTGCCAATCCTGTCTTATATTTAGTCAGTGTCAAATTAGTTCAGACAGTCTAAAAATGCACCAAATTTGTTACAGCATCTTTTAGTTGGCTTACTTTAAGCCAAAATTTGCAGCCAAATTCTGGCACATAGTGTTGTATTTTAAGCCTCTCCATATCTGCTAGTCACTCCGCTAGCACATGCCAGTTTGCCTCTAAGTTAAACCCCTTTCTTGTGAAGTACAAAAGGTGCCTAAAATACATAATACATCACATTTAAGGCATGTATACCATTTATTGGGAAATTAAGTCAGAATTCTAGTGCATTTTGAATAGTAAATTTGAATGTCTTAGCTGGTCCCAGTAGAAATGCTAAGGAGCCTTTCACAGGAAAATTTAAGAAAAACCATGCTGAAAGATAGAAAGTTCATGCATATTTTAACTTTGATAAATATAAATTTAGGACCCTCCAACATTGCAATGCAGCAGTGCTCAATCTTGGTCATGGTGTTGGTGTCCAACTAGAAGAACCCTTTGATAACACTAAAATTCATACCAGTACTATTTTAAAGGGACAATTTTAGTCATTGTGTAAGTGGATTATTCTTGAAACACCAAGTGCAGTTACCATGGCATCCATATTTTCAAAATATGTGCAACAATAAGCCGGTGCCAACAATGATTTCCTCATATTTTAAGGATGTTGAAGGACTTGTGGAAGGCAATTGAAAAACAAACTTGTTTTCCAGGGCTGTTGGATGTGTGAAGAGGTCAATAGTTCCATACTTGTAATCATTTGTAGGTATGATTACTACCGATCCCCGAGGGACACAGTCATTCATGTCACGACTTAAAAAAAAAAAAAAATGTGCAAGAGCAATTTCCTGTATTTTACCATAGATAACATGAAAAGGTGGACAAATAGCTGCCCTGCAGACATAATGTCACCACTCGCTGCTGCCAAATCTCCCGAAGGCCGCTCAATGTTTAAGTCACAAACGTCAGGCTTTGTTTAAGGTTTGGTTTTCTCATTTGATAAAAGAACGTAGTTTAATGGGATGTTTTATTCTTGCCTCAACATTACAATGTCAATATAACTCAGAAAGGCTGTGTTCACACGTTTATGATTTTAATTGCTATTGTTATAAATGGAGGATATGTTTAAGACTAAGACATCTCCACTTTTCAAATCTATTTCTGGCTTTGTATTTAATAATTGCAATTAAAAACCGTGTGAACACAGCCTATAGGAACAAATTAAAATTGCCCCCTGGAAAAATAATCCCAAACATTTATGGGAATTTTCACTAGGGGATTGGACGTTAGAGATGGTGCAGACCCTAAGGATCTTTCAAGCTTATTTGTAACCAGAGCAATGCTGACTTTTGACCAGGTCATACATCATTTTAGAATATAGAGAGAAGAGATAAGGGCTGACAAGCTAGAAGAATGGCTGTAGAGTAACAAGCCAACACTAGAAGATTGGCTGTATAGGTGAAACAAAGCAAAATCCCAAACAGAAAATCCCAAATACAGCAAAAGATAAGCAACGGGGATCAGTTTCGGAAGAACAGTGGTTGGAGCAAGGAAGATAAGTATATATATATATATATATATATATATATATATATATATATATATTTCCCCTCAGGTCGAGCCTATTTCAGTTATAAAAAAAAACACCCTGAAAAACCTCTTTAAGTAATGTGAAGTATTGGATATTATAATAATATCATAGGGACCAAACAATAAGTTAAAGGTGGCAGTAGAGTGGAAGGAGCTGATATCACGCAATGTGTTTCTTACCCGGCATCTCCTAATTAACAAATATATAATTTCCTTTAGATACAGACACAGCCAGAAGACCTTGAGATACATTATTAGTGCAGGAACTGTTGGCGCCATCAAACACGAAGAGGTAAAGACTCTGCATCCTTTCACTGAAACAGCCAAAGCATTGGATTGTTTTCTCAGGAATATATTTTTATCCAATGTTACCTTAGGTCCATCACACTTTGGGCTTGCATTTAGTTAACATAAGCCATTTGGATAACATCTGACACACTTATCCTCCCCAGTTTGTTACTTCCTGGTCCAAAGAGACTGTGAAAGGGGTTGTCTGGCCCACAGGAAGTTAGGAGTTCCAGAGGATGAGACAGGGGTACAAAAGTTCAGCCAAAGACGGTAATGTAGACATCGCCAGGCAAACAAGGAAACAATAGTTTGGGAAAGGGAGGATAGGCATTTTCCGTGCAAAAAATGTGAAAAGAATGGCATTTATAAAGTTTTTCATGAATTCCTTTTATTTCGTTTTTTTTAAATAGCGCCATATTCTGCAGTATTTAGAGGATATTTAATCAGCAATTGGCTTTTTTTGGGTTTTCAACAGTTGCAGGGCAACCAGAAAGAAAGGAATTAAGCATTGGTTATCCTTAAAGGAGATCTTCTACAAAAAATAAACGTATCCCCTATCCACAGGATAAGAAGCTGATCGCGGGGAGTCGGACTGGTGGGATTCCCTGCGATCACTGGGACGGGACCTGGTGCTCAATGAGGAGCGCGTGCTGTAGCCGATACGTGATCTATTCATTCCTATGGGAGCGCCGAAAAGAACCGAGTACTGCTTCTGGGCATCATAGAAATTAATGGTGGAGGTCACTGAGAGCGCCAGGGTCCTGTTCCGGTGATTGCAGGGACCAAAGCGGTTGAAAGGCCCCCCCCGCAGTCAACTATTTATCCCCTATATACTGTGGATAGGGGATAAGTTATTTTTCGCCAAAGTACACCTTTAGGCTGCCGATACACATAAGACGTCTGTCAGCTTATTGGCTAACAGCAATCTCTCTGGATCCCTCCCCATGCACATGTATGTTTGGCGCACTATATATATATATGTTTTAAATGGGAACATGGTAAAAAAAAGAAACCTCTGGTGCCTGTGTATCTTCTGAAGAACAAAAGGATAAGGCAGTTGAAATCCAATGACATCAGATGGTTGGCCAGTCCGGCAAAACTAGCACCATAGTGTAAGGCCCATTTTGATCTAAGCTATGGGTACCTTAATTTAGAATATTATGCCATATGGGTTATATCCATCTTCCCAAAACTAAGAAACAACTGAGTATAAAAGGGAAAACGTAAATGTCCATTGATAATAAAATAAAAAAAATTGGAATTTTCTTTTTTCACTATTTAGAAATTAAATATACATAAAAAAAACAACATAACCTGCTCAGATTTACCTGTAATAAATATATAGATACCGGATGGGTTTCTGGGTGAGGTAAAGAATTCGTACTGGCAGCTGTAGAATCCAGTGTCACTTATCTGAGCGTTGTGCAATGTAAGGTTTCTATGGCACACTGTCATGGGGCTTCCTTGGCAGGAATTATCTGTTATGTGGAACCTTTTGCTTTCTTTCCTGGAAGCAGCTGGGAATTTCCAGGAAACTGTTTGATCACCTCTGCAAAGAAATAAGACTGATAGTTAATAAGGATAACAAATATGCATTTGCCAGGCCAGATTTAGGCAACTATATTGCCTCTCTAAGGGAAAGTGACTTTACAAAAATTGCAAAAATTCCAATAAGATTGAATTTCTTTCAATGGTTGCAACATTTTCCCCCCACTTCTTTAATACCCCCCCCCCAAAAAAAAACAAAAAAAAAACATTTTTTTCATAGAGCTAACTTACAGAAAAATGGTTAATTATTCTATCATGTCATGATACCAGTACTGTACAATTTGTTGTCATGGCTAAATACATGGCTTAGACCATTGTTTTCCAAGCCCATTCCTTAAAGGGGTAGTCTGGTGGAAAACGTGCTTTTTCTAATCAAATGGTACCAGAAAGTTTTGAAAGAGATTTGTAAATTACTTTTATATAAAAAATATAAAATATCTTAATCTTATCAGTTGCTGTATGCTACAGAGGAAGTTGAATTGTTCTTTTCTGTCTGACCACAGGGTTCTCTGCTGACACCTCTGTCCATGTCAGGAACTGTCTAGAGCAGGAGAGGTTTTCTATGGGGATTTGCTCCTACTCTGGACAGTTCCTGACATGGACAGAGGTGTCAGCAGAGAACACTGTGGTCAGACTGGATAGAACTATAGAACTTCCTCTGGAGCATACAGCAGCTGATAAGTACTGGAAGGATTAATATTTTTAAATAGAAGTCATTTACAAATCTGTTTAACTTTTTGGAAACAATTGATTTGAATTTTTTTTTTTCCACCAGAGTACCCCTTTATGTACCCTCAACAGGTCATGGTATGGGGATATCCCATGCAGAGAACACTTGTGGTGATGCCCGATGCACTGACCATAATTATATCAACTGGGAAAGACTAAGAAAATCCTAAAAACAGTTGAAGAGACTTGAGGACCACGCTTGGGAAACACTGGTTTAGACAATCACGATGATGTCTTAGGACAATGGTCTCAAACTGTGGCCCTCCAACTGTTCAAAACTTCGACTCCAAGCATGCCCGGACAGCCAATGGCTGTCCGGGCATGCTGGGAGTCAAAGTTTTGCAACATTTAGAGGGCCGCAGTTTGAGACCACTGTCTTGGAGATGCTGTAATTGACTGTGTCATGGGACTATAGTCAAATAAGATATGAAAGCTGAGCTGTGATTGGTCTCTATGGGAAAAAAACAGACAGTTTTGGTTCCAGGCAGATGGGTAAATCTGGGCCAATATGTTTGGGGAGGCTACAGGTCCCCTTTAATAGGCATCAAGCGATCTTAAAACCAGGCTTACCTGCATGTAAGGTGTATTGGCTGGCCGACTCGTACTACTAACTCCTTCCCCTTTATATTTAATACAGGTGCTTTTAACTTGGAGCCAGAACTGTGACCTAAGAGACAAAGGGAATAATACTATTAAATGCATTCGTTCTGAACAATGAGGATTTAGTATAACATTCCAGGAGAACGGTGAGTGTTTCAGAACATTGTAAAGCAGATACTGGTTCTCCAGTGCACATAAAAAGGCTGATCCCCTGTCACCAAACTAGCATTGCGGACTGATGGTATTCATGATTTGTATCAGGGCCAGAATCGCGATCTTATAGGCATGCTTACAAATAAATCCGAACAGTATTCCTTAGAGGGGTACGGTACTCTGGTTTTGAAAAATGCATCCCCCCTATCCATAATGATTGGCTGAGCAGACAGTTAGGTAGTAGAGTGGTGGGTAAAGTGGTGAGAACCATGGCCCTGTTCTGGAGATCGTGGTGGTCCTAGAGGTCAAACCCACCGCGATCAGCACTTATCCCCTACCCTGTACGTTTTTTTAAGCCGGAGTATCCCTTTAAAGGTGTAAATACTAGTGCAAGTGTTAAATATCACTATACACATACACACTTCATCTTGACACCACAACCATAAATCCATTGTGAAAAAAACAGCACTAAACACTTTACAGTTTACATATAGATACAATCTATATAAAAGTATGTAGTAACTTTGCTTCGCTTTATTGATCCTGTAACTATCCTAGGTTAGGCTGGGTTCACATCACGTTTTTCCCTACACGGGACCGCATACGGCTGGGGGGAGCTAAAAACTTGTGCTCCCGTATCCCTGCCGTATGCAATCCTGTATGTAATTCATTTCAATTGCTCATTTTTCCCCGTATGCGGTTTTCTACCGGACCTAAAACCGTGGGGGAAGATCTGTAAAGTTTGAAGAATGTAAGTATTCCAGATCTACTATATTTCTGCACTGACGGACATCATGCCCCCTTCCACGGACATGCATGAAGTGATGTCACAACATCTGCTGCTGGAACCCAGCGTTTGTTGAGAACACCGGGTGCTGCGCGGAGATCGCAAGGGGTCCCAGTGACGGGACCCCCGTGACCAGATCCTTTGTATAGCCAAGCCCCCTGAACCCAGATTTGATCCAAATGTCGGAGCAATGTCGGGGATGAGTTGTGCACGCAGCTGACAGCCATGAGTACAGCTCAGCCCAGCAAGGAAGGAGTTAATTAGTACTACTGAGAAGTGCTAGTTAATTCCTGGGGGGTACATTCATTATACAGCCAACTGTATACTTACCATGTGATAATTACCATGTCAGCACAACTTAACCCTTTTATTGCCAGTTCTCGCCACAAACAGTACACTTTCAGAAATTTCAGAAAGCTTGCTCAAATCCATTCACCTCCTATCAGTATCGGCATAGTGCACCAGCAGCACAACACACATCCCCCATGTTAGTGATAACTGTTTCCTAGGCCTTTGCTGGTTGAACACCTATTTGGAGAAATCAACCATTCTTCAATTGAGACATGATGCCCCCACCAAATACTGTAGCCGGTCAGTTCACCAACCCTGGACCTAAAAGATGTACAGTCATCCTATAACATGGATACAATATACCAGTTTTTCCAAACCAAGGTGACTCCAGCTGTTGCAAAACTACAGCTCCCAGAATTCCTGGACAGTGAAAGGCCCAAAGAGTCGCGGTCAATGTGTAACTGACATCTAGGTGTAACTGTTTCCCATCTCGCATTGAAATCAATGGGAGCAGGATTTTTTGAACGACATTAGATGGTTTTTGATGCAGACTGTGTCAAAAATCACATAGGGTTTTCCCATGTGACTAGGCCAGACTCATCATTAATAGCCATAGATCTTTATGTACATTAAATTCCTTGTAACTTTGGCCTCGTTAACTTTGGAGTTCCATTCAGGAGTTTAGAGGAGAAAAAATTAGTGCAAGCATTAAGTAATTACCGGGTCACTGACGGATCCCATGCAAGTGAATGGGGTCCGTCATGACCCGGTAGTAGCCGCGCCGGCCTGTTTTAGGGTCCGATTGGCTCAGGAAAAAGAAAAATAGCCGATCGGACCCTTAACAGGTCAGTGCAAACGGCCATGTGAACCTAGCCCTAGAAATCTGTGCAACTAAGGACGTAGGCCACTATTTACACTTCATGGGGGAGATTTCTCAAAACCTGTGTAGAGGAAAAGTGGACCAGTTGCCCATAGCAACCAATCAGATCGCTTCTTTCATTTTTCAGAGGCCTTGTTAAGAAGAAAAGAAGTAATCTGATTGGTTGCTAAGGGCAACGGGTCAACGTTTCCTCTGCACAGGTTTTAATAAATCTCCCCCTATTTATGGCTAAGGAAGACATCTTTGGGACAGTAGTATCGGATATATCAGAGCTTGAATATATTTCTATTATAAGACTGGATATATTGTGGCAAGGCCTCACTTGTGAAATTGATTGGGTCCATATAGGTTTTCTGCCTCTGCATGTAAATAAAAGAGTTCCTGTTCAAGGACGGCAAGCAGGGATTCTGCAAATGGCGAGAAACCGTCATGGAATGCTATCGGAAAGTTGCTTTAAAAGGACATGGCCTAAGGGTGCATTCACACCACGTTTTTGCAATACAGTTCCCGTAGACGTTTTCAATGTGAAAACCATATGGAACCGTATAGAAAACCGCATTCATTGACTCTCCATTGAAAACCGTATACCAAAAGATGGATCAGCTTGTGTCCATTTTGCATCCTGTAAGGTTTTGTCAGTCTTTTTCCCGTACCCAAAGCCGTAGTCTACCACGGTTTTTGGTCCGGGTGAAAAACTGTATGAGGCTAGAATTCCACTGAGGTTTTTGCACTGCGTTTTTTTAGGCATAAAAACGCCAGAAAAAAATGCCAGAAAAACTGACACTGTTTTCATCTGTGTTTTGATGTTTTTTACTGCGTTTTTTACGGCAGAATTCCAGCCTTAAACCGTATACGTTTTTTTAAAACATGGGAGTCGATGGGAACCATACAGAACTGTATGTGCGTACAGTTCCATCAGGTTTTCACCATACGGTTTTTGACTTTGCACAGTTTTTTTTTCTTGGAATTTCAATCAAACAAGTGAAACTTTATTTATGATGGAGTGAAAAGTCAAAAACGTATACATTTTTTTCATAAAAATAGATGCAACTTGACATCATTTTTAAACCGTATACGGGTTAAAATTTGTACACACGTTTTGATACAGTTTAGTCTGGTTTTGAGGAATCAATTTTTCATCAAAAACCTGAGACGGGAACTGTATTGCAAAAACATGGTGTGAATGCACCCTAAGACAGTTGTCTCCAAACCGTGGCCTTCAGATGTTGCAAAACTACAACTCCCAGCATGCCCGGACAGCCGTTGGCTGTCCGGGCATGCTGAGAGTTGTAGTTTTGCAACATCTGGAGGGCCACAGTTTGAAGACCACTGGCCTATGAGAACGGCGCAGTTTATTTACATTATGCTATGATGTGAACTGTGTTCAATACACAACAACATGATGAAAAAGTTCAGCTCTAGGGAGGTGCTGAGTTGGCACATGAACTCTGGTGCCTGCGGGGGCCACATTACATTATAAATGACACATGCAGGGGCCCTGTTCCAGATTGCCATTGACGTTAAAGTTCAAGTTAGACCTCTAACCGGAGAACTCCTTGAAGAAGCAGAATTAATTCACCGTGACATAATACTGCATAACCCATGATGTAAACCATGATGTCCAACCCATTGGAAGTCATTGTAAAATCGGGAATGTGACCCAGAACGTGCAAATGAGCACAAGATCTAACACTTCGTTGTATCCCGGAGCCGTGTCATTTACATAGGCCCAGATTTATCAAACTGTGTGAGAGAACAAATAGAGGGATTTTCGCACAGCGACCAATCACAGCTCAGCTAACGTGCTCTGGTAAAGTGAAAGCTGAGCTGTGATTGGTTGCTGTGGGAAAATCCCTCCATTTTTTCTCTCACACAGTTTGATAAATCTGTGAGTCTGCGGACCATAGTTTACGTGAGGCTGACATCACATCTACAAGGGCGTCCAGAAGGGTTCCTGCAGTTTCTCCATTCTCCGGCGCAGGTTACAGCTGGACGTAATTGGCCATTAGGAAAGAGATTAGCAGGGAATCTGTACTGTACGTTTTGCCAGCTTGTCAAGATCAAAGCCGGCCAAAAATCCTAATACCTTCCTAAATGAAAACAGGGGATTTTTTGCTGAGTTTTGCGCACATGAATGAGATGTTTACAGAACATCTGGAACCCCGGACTGCAGAGTGCTGAAAATACCAGGAACGCACCAGAAGTCACAAGGTGCAGCGCGGAAATGTTACTGTGGATTCGGCATAATACCCTAGTGTGTCAGCAACATCCAGGACACACGGCCTATGCTGCTTTTTATCCAGGAGATTATGGATTCAACCTTACGGAATAACAAAAGTGCTCAAATTAATCCCTGCAATATATTTATTTTATTCTTATTAATACTTTTTTTTGTTTTCAATCATTATTAATATAATTTTTTTTATATTTTGTGATTTTTTTTCCCAATTTTTTTTTCAATTTTTGTTCTTTTTATATTTAGTGATTTGATCATTTTCTGAAATTCTAATGATCACCCATAGTCCAGTGCAAAAGATCCCAACTTGCTGTATGCAGCTATAGACTGAGGTTGCATGGGCTCACCAGAAAAAAATATTTTTAGGGTCACCCGATATAGCTATACAGAACAAGAATAGCCAGTGGGATAACTTGAAGATGTTGGTCCCCAATGCAAAAGGTGTTACAGGGCCTTCAGCTTTGATGATTTATTTATAGCACTGGTCTAGTATAGTATAAATAAAAAAAGAATAAAAAGGGACAGACAAAGGCCGGCGCCTATTGTATTAAACAGTAAAAGTCAGGTATAGGTGAGACCATAAATAGGTTGCTCACCTTAGGCATGTAGGAAGTGCGCCTGTAACACTTGTAATAATGGGGTACACAGAAGTGCATCCACTGCGCTGCTGCTGTGGGGTAGCAGTGAAAAACTGCAAAGTAAAACAAATAAAATACTGGGAAAAAAAACAATAAGTGCTGCATAAACAGGAAGTGGAGATAGCAGATTTGGTAAAACCTGTTGCAGTTTATTTAGTCCAATGACACGTTTCGGGTAGCAACCCTTCTTGAACCTGAAGAAGGGTTGCTACCCGAAACGCGACATTGGACTAAATAAACTGCAACAGGTTTTACCAAATCTGCTATCTCCACTTCACGTTGTATAGGTAAGGGAGACCTTGGGCCCCTCAGGCTCCTGGGCCTGGGTGCCCCCTCTGTACCCCTTATAGTTACGAGCCTATGTATAGCATAACCTCGTCCTGACCATCTTATATCCAGCAGGGCAGCCGAATTTTAGGCACTATAGGGGAAGTTTTCCCCAGCTCCCACTATTTATGTGTGCTATGAACACCGAAGGGTCTTCTGGCTATCTGCTCCTTTATCGTCTTCTTCATGTCACCCCCTCTCCTCCTTTCAAGTGTACCTGTCACTGTAAAAAACTATTGTTACATGTCCTAGAGACATGTCAAACGTTTTCATTGGTTGGGGAGTGTTCAGACCCCAGCCAATTGTTAGAACGAGCAGGGAGAAAAGTGCAGCTGACCAAGACAATCCCATAGACTGACATTGCAAGTTTGTCTCGCTTAGCGTGCTCTTCTTCCAGCTAGTTCTAGCTAATGGTCGCAGTGTGAACATTCAGACCTTGACCGATCAAACTTTTGACATGTTTCTACAAGATGTCAAAGGTTTGTTAAAGTAACAGAACCCACTTTTCATTATTCTGCTAAGGTGCCTATCCTACAGTGCTGAGTGTCCACACTTCAACGTATAACTCAGTAAATATTATGTAATAACATATATTCCCAATGCCAGTGTGCTAAGGGGTAATGTGGCACTGGCCTAGTGATGTACATAGAAGAAAGATCGAAAAGGACCTCATTTTATGGCGACCAAGACAGAAAGGTCTGGGGCTTCTTTGCCCTTGTTTTCCATGACCTTTTGGACAATACCCCAGGGCTGCACTGTTTACTACCAGTAGCAATTTGAATGGGACTAAGGGCCCCCTCTCAAAGGGCCCCATATTAGCTGCATGGTCTGTCTCTTTGGTATGTACACCCATGCACTGGCGCTAATATGTAGTAACCTGGGTGCATGGGCAGAACATAGCTATAAATTGGCATGTGGTGCCCAGCTGTCCATTGTATCCTACACATGTACACTGATAAGTTATATAGGATTTAAGACAGAAAAAAATATTGTGACAGTGGAAGTGATTCTGGTCATGTAGGGGCTAAACCTAACATTTGGTTCAGGGGAGGTGTAGCCATCTATGTCTGACACAATAAAAAGAGTTACCTGTAAAAGAAGTGACACCTCCAGTTATTGAGATCTAGTGGTAATATGATCAGCGGTTGTCCACATCTACATTGAACAGAGTCAATATCAGACAGCTCCGTGCATTTTGTAGTGGTCATGCTAGGTTACTGCAGCTTGACCCCCCCCATTCACTTTAATTGGAGAGGAACTGTAGTAATCCAGAATGGCCACTACACAAGGTATGGCGCTGTCTGTTTCTGGCTCTTTTCTCTGTATATGGAGATGCTGCGGCTCTGAATAATAGCTGATCGTCAGGGAGTCCGGGTGTCAGACCACCACTGATCAGATGTTGAGGATATGCCATCAATAAAAAAGATCTGCAAAAACTCTTTAGTACATTGTTATCTGTGGAACCTATTTTCTGCTGGAATATGGGAGTCTTGTTGCATTTGTGGTCAATAAAGATAAGGCTTGCCTCGAAATCCACTTATAAAAATCACATAGCGATGATCGACCAGGGTCCAAAAGTCAGAATTCCGACAATGGCCTACAATGATACAATGGCCTACAAGGATGAGTCCTAAAGAACCTCAGTACGCCTTGACAACCAGACAAGTAGAGCTGAAATATTGGTTGTTTTATAACGCAGTGATACAACAAGGGCCTATTCACACTACGCATTTTCCAAGCAAAATGCTGTTCAGAAATAATGGTTCAGCAGTCTCCTATTGTTTTTATTGGGATTCTGCTGCACCAATCACACTGAATTCCGTGGAAGAAATTCCCGATCCCAGAGTCCGCCAAAGGAATGAACATTCAGAGCTCTAAATATAATTGGTACATACATGACGGCTGGACCATTTTTGAAAATATCTGACAATAGATAGCAATGCTGTGGCTTAAACTCAAACACACCAAAAAAAGGCAGGGACAAAGAAATAAAACATGACAACCAAGTTCAGCAATGCGAATGTCCTGAACTGTTGCAAACAACACATAGTAGCCTATGGGCTATAATAAGAGCATGAGAAAGCCTCCAGGAATCTGTTTATTGCTGATAAAGTCCCATCATTAATTACAAGAGCAAATGACACAGAGAATTCCACAAATAGCGGAGGATGTATAACTACAACAATAGCAAAGAATTAGCTCATCTCCAAACCACGAAATGAGGAAGGGGGTAGTAAATGGGCAACAGCAATAGGGGTCAGAGGTGAAAAATCTACAATCAAGCAAGGTTAGTCAGGAAATGGCAAAAGAAAAGCTCTAATTGCTTGTTCACTCATTTTCAAATTTTAAATATTTTAAATATCTGAATTCATGGATTTGAATGAATAGATTATTAAAGGGGTTGTCTATTTTTAACAATTTCTTTTTATTAGAAGTGTCTGTGGGCAACGCTGATCACAGGGTATCTCCAGAGATCTACTCTAATCTGTGCAGGAAGCTAGAAAAAAAGTGTTCAACCTCCCTGCAGCACCCCCACAGGGAAAAGTAGGAATTACACAGTGTAGTCAATAGGCAGACCACAATAAGCAAGAACATGATGGTCATCCTAATATAAACCTACAAAAAGAAAAAAATGTGGCAGAAAGAAATAATTCTAAAAAGTATATACTTTATTGATATCATATTAAAATGTATGTAACAATAGTCACATCAAAAATAGTAAATACATACACAAAAACAAGAAAATGGCAAATGAAACACAGGGGAGAGCCTTGGCTGACCAGATGAATATGCTGAAAAATACATAAGTAAAGTGCATGTGCCTCCCAACAAAAATAATGGGGGATATTATGGGGTAAAAGCTGGAATTGTAGAGCTCCCAAGTAAAAATGCACATGCAAAAAGAAAGTACAGAAAGAGCAAACAACAATTTCAATAGCAGCGATACTGAACAGATCACTGGGTACCCAACCATTTCTTAGACGTGTCTGCGAGCAATGCTGATCATCGGGTATCGCCAGAGATCTACTTTAATCTTTGTAAAAAGTTTGAAAAAAAGTGTTCAACCTCCCTGCAGCACCCCCACAGGGAAAAGTAGAAATTACACAGTGAAGTCAATAGGCAGTCAACAAAAAGCAAGAATATGATGGTCCTCCCAATAGTATAACTATGCATTGTTCGTAGCTCATGCCTTGATTGCATGAAGAATTGCGTAAGTGCTGTAAACATTTGCATCTCCTTGGGGTAGCTCGCCATCACAGCTGGGTCCCAGCATACAGAGGGCACACAACAGTATTTAGCAAGTGGTACATGTTAGTCACAGCTGCCTAAATGCATACATTATTTCTTCATCTATATGATGATGTAGATCATAAACCAGTGGCCACTTTTGCCCAAGAACATCAATCTACTCCGCTTGCTATCCACAGAGTACCTAACATTCCCATTCAGAGAATCCAAATTTTAGCCATGGTATTCCTATTAAAAGATAACAAATGTATAAAGCCCTGGGTGGAGCTAGCTCTCTCTCTTAGTTACTGAGTCTTTGCTGAGGTCAAGTCGAGTCCAGTCTGCAGCCACAGTCAATTGCAAGTAAGCTACAGTCATAGCATTGTCAGTCATCAGTCAAGTCAGTCCCTGTCATCTGTCAAGTCAGCATGGCCTGGATTAAATTGTCCAGTCCTACTACAAGTCCCAGCAAGCCCTTAAGGTCTCTGAGTCACTGGTCACCTGGGCCCTGGCTGAACTGTATAGACTTTACCATCTGTTTACCCTCAGTAAAGCTACCGTTGTCCTTGACTTAGTGTCAGAGTCATTATTGCCCCCGTGCCTAGCCCAGGATTTAGCGGTATATGTTCAGGTATTATCGAAGATAAACCACGCCCTGGCATCACGAATACAAGGGGTTAATGCCATCTGTCCCTAGGGTAATTCAATCTGCCCTGCATCACACACTCTACCATAGAAATCACATTTATTAAAGGGGTTCTCTACTTTGGACAATCCCTGCTTGGCAGAAGGTTGCCTTGACAATAGTATCCTGCTCCTAGACTCCCAGAAATCCTCTGTAGGGATAAGAGGCAGCAAGTGTTTAATTTCCCTACAGCGCCACCACAGGACAAACAAAGCATTACAGAGTGCTCATTCTAATCAATGGCTAATGCAGGAATGATCAAGTCCTCCAGAGAGATGTTCTTTGTAACTTCTGTCCCACTCTTGCAAAAAGAGAAAACCCTCCTCTATTAACTCACAATTCCATTATAAAGTATGAAGGGTATTTCTAAACTTTATAATCCCCTAATGTAACAAAGGGCTTTTGGGCAAAGTTTGCTTGCCATAATGGTGGGTTACCACAACCTCAATGTTTCTCTATAAAGGGGAAAAGTGGTGACAACCCTAAGCATGCCAACATGGTTGAAAAACATTGGGGGAGATTTATCAAAACCTGTGTGGAGGAAGAGTGGGGAAAATGCCCAAAACAATCAATCAGATTGCTTCTTTCATTTTTTACAGGCTTCTTTGAAAATGAAAGAAGCGATCTGATTGGTTGCTATTGGCCACTGCACCACTCTTCCTCTACACAGGTTTTGATAAATCTCCCCCATTGAGGTTAAATCTTCATGATCTCGTAGAGATTTACTCATTGTGGACACTTTTGGCCCAGAAAGGTAAATGACAGTCGCCCCCACTGCCACTAGGCCAGTTGAGGATATCAAACCAGTTTTGCAATGTATGTACATCTATGAACCACTGATCGAGTTATCTACACACCGTTATTTTATTTCAATACCCTACAATGACTGCAAGAGGCGAAGGAGCTCCAGAAATGACACAGTTCCAGACCCACCGGGACTCTTCGATGGCCATGTCTGGCCAATGTATGTGAAGCACAAAAATGTCATGGAGGAAATGAATGTCACAGTGGAACAACTTGAAGGGACATATCAACAATATTGTATCAATTACAATGAAATAAGAATTTTAGGTTTATATTTAGGAAGGAATATCAGTCAAGTAATAACATAGCAAAATCATATATGTTTATCTCTTCTTGGCCTAAACTGATGACTACTTCAAAGGATACATTTAGTCGAATGCCTTAAAATACCCTGAGGTAGTCACAGAGTGTTACCCAGACATTACCCAGACAAACCTGGAGTTTACAAGATTAACAATAACTATTATAGATATGACTAATGGAACAGAGCAAAGGTCTCAAATTCTTCCGGGGATTTCTTAAAATGTTCTGGGATCTCAATCGCAAGAGCGTTTAGATGGTAGGGGATCATAAGAAAAAATGTCTTTATGACACTGCTGAAAAATAACGCACTATTGTATCTTACAGGACTGAGAAGAGAATTTGTCTACGGAACTGAAAACACTTGTGGCTCGGTGTCTGACGGGGGTCTCCTGTGTTCACCCATCATTTATACATTTAAACATTTACTGTTTAAATGTACGTATGTTATACTTTGTTGTTATCGCTGTAGACACAGGAGATATCATCAATAAAACCTAATATGATATTTGTGAATCATTGCATAAGTAGACCTTAAAAATTGGTTCCGAAGTCTGCCCAAAAAGCAGTTGTCTTCTGCAGGGCCTTTAAAGTGGTACATCGGAGAGAAAAAAAACATGTTTTCAAATCAACTGGTGCCAGAAAGTTATACAGATTTGTAAATTACTTATATTTAAAATCCTTAGTCCTTCCAGTACTTATCCGCTGGTGTATGCTCCAGAGGAAGTTGTGTAGTTCTTTCCAGTCTGAGCACAGTGCTCTCTGCTGACACCTCTGTCCATGTCAGGAACTGTCCAGGGCAGGAGAGGTTTGCTATTGGGATTAGTCCCTTCTCTGGACAGTTCCTGACATGGACAGAGGTGTCAGCAGAGAGCACTGTGGTCAGACTGGAAAGAACTACACAACTTCCTCTGGAGCATACAACAGCTGATAAGTACTGGAAGGACTAAGGATTTTAAATATAAGTAACATACAAATCTGTATAACTTTCTGGCACCAGTTGATTTGAAAACAACATCTGTATTAGTCCTTCCAGTACTTATCAGCTGTTCCATGCTCCAGAGGAAGTTGTGTAGTTCTTTCCAGTCTGACCACAGTGCTCTCTGCTTTCACCTCTGTCCATGTCAGGAACTGTCCAGAGAAGGAACTAAGCCCTATAGCAAACCTCTCCTCCCATGTACAGTTCCTGACATGGACAGAGGTGTCAGCAGAGAGCACTGTGGTCAGACTGAAAAGAACTACACAACTTCCTGTGAAGCAAACAGCAGCTGATAAGTACTGGAAGGATTAAGATTTTTAAATAGAAGTAATTTACAAATCTGTATGACTTTCTGGCACCAGTTGATCAGAAAACATTTTTCCCCCCTTCCGGAATACCCCCTTCACTGCACCATTATTGTGTCAGGATTGAAGTTCAGGGAAGGTTCCATTATGTAAAATACATTTTCAGGTATATTTCAAGTATACACACATACTTATTGACCCTATTTTACAATATCACCAAATAAACACTCACATAGAAATCCCTTCTCTCATACTGGGGGCTGATGGCCCTTTTACTCGCCTCCATTCCATAGCAAAGAAATGCAGTGTTCCATAACCAGTTCAGTCCTATTTCCACTCCAGTTCTTCTTTTGAGTGACCATTTGGTTGTCATAAGCAACTACTCTACCAAGCTACTCCTTGGATCTCTTGATAAGTAAAAAACAACTTGGACTAGGGCAGTGTTTCCCAACCAGTGTGCCTCCAGCTGTTGCAAAACTACAACTTCCAGCATGCCCGGACAGCCTTTGGCTGTCCGGGCATGCTGGGAGTTGTAGTTTTGCAACAGCTGGAGGCACACTGGTTGGGAAATAGTGGGCTAGAGCATTGCAAACAGTGGGTTTATCAGAAACATACTCCATATTTTACAACCACTCCAAAAGTGTATAAAAATGTGATAGCATACCAAAAAGGCTAAATAGTATATGTTATGAATCCATCTAAAAGCTCCTAAGCCATTCAGAAAAGTCGCTATCTAAATAAATTCCTACAAATTTCTATAGACATAACAATTTCAACTTAAATATATACATACAATCATTAGATACATACATACATACATATAACCCAGTATTGTCTGAACAGTGCAGTAATAATAGCCAACAGTCCTACAGGCAAAATAAGTCTTTGTAAATCTACATATAAAATCAATTAAAGGGGTACTCCGGTGGAAAACATTTTTTTTTAAATCAACTGGTGCTAGAAAGTTAAACAGATTTGTAAATTACTTCTACTAAAAAAAATATTTACTCTTCCAGTACTTTTTAGCAGCTGTATGCTACAGAGGAAATTCTTTTCTTTTTGAATTTATTTTTTGTCTTGTCCACAGTGCTCTCTGCTGACACCTGATGCCAGTATCCGGAACTGTCCAGAGCAGGAGAAAATCCCCATTGCAAACCTGTGCTGCTCTGGACAGTTCCTGATATGGGCATCAGGTGGCACTGTGGACAAGACAAAAAAGAAATTAAAAAAGAAAAGAATTTCCTCTGTAGCATACAGCTGCTTAAAAGTACTGGAAGGGCAAATATTTTTTAATAGAAGTCATTTACAAATCTGTTTAACTTTCTGGCACCAGTTGATTAAAAATAAATAAAATGAAATGTTTTCCACCGGAGTACCCCTTTAACTAGTTGTGAAATGTCATAACTAGCCCCAAATACACAAAATACTTCATATAATCAATGAGTTATAAAACAAGTTTAAATACGGCAAGGGATCTTAACAATTCAATTATTCATTATCATACATTTATCTCTATCTGATCCTACGAGATCTGCGCTCATGTACAGATAGGCTCAAGCAGTCTGATAGGTCCAATGTTTTTAACCCCTTCATGACCCAGCCCATTTTCACCTTCAGGACCTGGCATTTTTTGAAAATCTGACCACTGTCACTTTAAACATTAATAACTCTGGAATGCTTTTAGTTATCATTCTGATTCCGAGATTGTTTTTTCGTGACATATTCTACTTTATGTTATTGGTAAAATTTCACTGATATTTGCATCCTTTCTTGGTAAAAAATCTAAAAATTTCATGAAAATTTTGAAAATTTTGCATTTTTCTAACTTTGAAAGTCTCTGCTTGAAAGAAAAATGGAGATTCCAAATAAATTACATATTGATCCACATATACAATATGTCTACTTTATGTTTGCATCAAAAAATTGACAAGTTTTTACTTTTGGAAGACACCAGAGGGCTTCAAAGTTCCGCAGCAATTTTCCAATTTTTCTCAAGATTTTCAAAATCGTACTTTTTCAGGGCCCAGTTCAGGTTGGAAGTGGATTTTAAGGGTCTTCATATTAGAAATACCCCATAAATCCCCCCATTATAAAAACTGCACCCCCCAAAGTATTCAAAATGACATTCAGTAAGTGTTTTAACCCTTTAGGTGTTTCACAGGAATAGCAGCAAAGTGAAGGAGAACATTTTTACACTCGCATGTTCTTGTAGACCCAATTTTTGAATTTTTACAAGGTGTAAAAGGAGAGAAATCACCCTAAAATTTGTAACCCAATTTCTCTCGAGTAAGGAAATACCTCATATGCGTATGTAAATTGTTCGGTGGGCGCAGTAGAGGGCTCAGGAGGGAAGGAGCGACAATGGGATTTTGGAGAGTCAGTTTTTCTGAAAGGGTTTTTGGGAGGCATGTCCCATTTAGGAAGCCCCTATGGTGCCAGAACAGGACCCACATGTGACCCCATTTTGGAAACTATACCCCTCATGGAATTTAATAAGGGGTGCAGTGAGCATTTACACCCCACTGGCGCTTGACAGATATTTGAAACAGTGGACTGTGCAAATGAAAAATTGTATTTTTCATTTTCACAGACCACTGTTCCAAAAATCTGTCATACACCAGTGGGGTGTAAATTCTCACTGCACCCCTTATTACATTCCGTGAGGGGTGTAGTTTCCAAAATGGGGTCACATATGGATATTTATTGTTTTGCGTTTGTCAGAACTGCTGTAACAATCAGCCACCCCTGTGCAAATCACCTCAAATGTACATGGTGCACTCTCCCTTCTGGGCCTTGTTGTGCGCCCCCAGAGCACTTTGCGCCCACATATGGGGTATCTCCGTACTCGGGAGAAATTGCATTACAAATTTAGAGGGTCTTTTTTTCCCTTTTACCTCTTGTGAAAATGAAAAGTATAGGGCAACACCAGCATGTCAGTGTAAAAAATTTATTTTTTTACACTAACTTGCTGGTGTAGTACCAAACTTCACCTTTTCATAAGGGGTTAAAGAAGAAAAAGCCCCCCAAAATTTGTAAGGCAATTTCTCCTGAGTACAGCGATACCCCATATGTGTCCCAAAACTGTTGCCATGAAATACGACAGGGCTCCAAAGTGAGAGAGCGCCATGCGCATTTGAGGCCTAAATTAGGGATTTGCATAGGGGTGGACATAAGGGTATTCTATGCCAATGATTCCCAAACAGGTTGCAAAACTCCCAGCATGCCTGGACAGTCAATGGCTGTCCGGCAATACTGGGAGTTGTTATTTTGCAACAGCTGGAGGCTCCGTTTTGGAAACAGTAGCGTACCAGACGTTTTTCATTTTTTGGGGGGAGGGGGGCTGTGTAGGGGTATGTGTATATGTAGTGTTTTTTACTTTTTATTTTAGGTTAGTGTTAGTGTAGTGTAGTGTTTTTAGGGTACAGTCACATGGGCAGAGGTTCACAGCAAGTTTGCCGCTGGAAGTTTGAGCTCAAACTTGCAGCACTCACTGTAAACCTCTGCCCATGTGAGTGTACCCTGTACATTCACATTGGGGGGAGGGGGCAAACATCCAGCTGTTGCAAACTCCAAGCATGCCCTTTGGCTGTCCGTGCATGCTGGGAGTTGTAGTTTTGCAACAGCTGGAGGCACACTGGTTTGGAAACACTAAGTTAAGTAATAAACTTTCAAGTGTTTTGCAACCAAACTTAGTGTTTACAAACCAGTGTGCATCCAGCTGTTGCAAAACTACAACTCCCAGCATGAATGGTCTGTCAGTGCATGCTGGGAGTTATAGTTTTGCAACAATTGCAACAGCTGGAGGCACTGAGGTAGGAAACGGACAATGTTTCCCAACTAGTGTGCCTCCAGTTGTTGCAAAACTACAACTCCCAGCATGCCCAGACTGCCCAGGCATGCTGGAAGTTGTAGTTCGGCAATATCTGAAGGATCAGATGTTGCCGAACTACAACTTCCAGCATGCTTGGGCAGTCTGGGCATGCTGGGAGTTGTAGTTTTACAACATCTGGAGGTCCACAGTTTGGAGACCACTGTATAATGGTCTCCAATCTGTGCTCTTCCAGATGTTAGAGAACTACAACTCCCAGCATGCCTGGACAGACTGAGCATGCTGAGATTTGTAGTTTTGCAACATCTGGAAGAGCACAGATTGGAGACCATTATACAGGCTGTCTGGGCATGCTGGGCATGCTGGGAGTTGCAGTTTTGAAACTCCCAGAGGCAGCAGTGAGATCGCTTTACGGCGATCTCACTGCTGCCAATGAAGATGCCGCACTGCTGCCGGAAACTCACCGCCGGGACGCAGCGCCGCCGGGACCGCCTGGAGGACGCCGCTCGCGCCGGGACCGCTCGGGACACCGCATGGCCGGGTAAGTGACGCCGGGGGACGGGTCAGGGACACTTAGCAGAGTGGTGTGTGTCCCGATCCCCGTGATCGGGACTCACACACCGCGCTGCTAAGTATTCTGATAGCTAAACGCTGCTATCAGCTAGTCAGATTTGACTAGCTGATAGCAGCGATCGCTGGGGGGGGGGGGGGGTGGGGGATGAAACCCCCCGTGGTCGCATGTTAAGATGGCTGGCTATCAGTGATAGCCACCATCTTACCGGGCGCTGCGGGATGCCGCGAGTAGCGGCAAAAATTGACGTACCTGTATGTCATGGGTCGGGAACACCTTCCCACTCATGACATACAGGCATGTCATAGGTCGGGAAGGGGTTAAAGGGTACCTTTCATCAAAAAAACTTTTGATATATTATAGATTAATGTATGCAGAATAACTTTCCAATAGCAATGACCACTAGGGGTCTCCCTACCAGTCCTTTTTTATAGATTTAAGACTCATGCAGGAGTCCTAAATCTCAGACTGCATCCGGAACACAGACAAACTCAACACTGCTCACTGCCAGGGACCAAATCTGCGCCCAAAATTTAGGCGCACAACCTACATTTTCAAAAACACTCGGAGAGTTTAATTTAACCTACAAAATGGGCGTGGTTTACTCAAAAATGGGCGTTCACCTAACAAAATGGAAAAATCACTCAGAGTAATTGTGAAATCACTCTGAAAAAAGTGTGATTTCTCAACTCAGAAAAACCGACAGCCCAGGGGTCGAGTGAAAATGGAAAAATTTAGTGTTTTTGAGGAAGGGACAGCTGACCATTGTGGTTCATGATTAAATTACTTGTTTTATACTTTAAAAGCATTTTTAACCCCTCAACGCTTTTATGATTAAATTATGTAATAGATTTTTTTAATTATATATATATATATATATATATATATATATATATATATATTTTTTTTTTTTTTTTAATATATATATATATATTTTTTTTTTTTACTTTTGGGTTGTTAATCCATTAACAATCATGAATGTAAAGTTACATGCTTGTGCAGAGTAACTTTACTTTATTTATTTGGTTTAATTCTTATTTTTCCAGTGCGACACTTTTTATTCCCGTGCGACAGAAAAAAAACGACACATGCGACAGATTAGTAAATCACAAGCAAAAAAAAGACGAGTACACTGGAAAAAAAAAAACCTAACCGACACTCCAGTCTTTGTAAATGAGGGCCAGTGTGTATGTTGAAGGATCACTGTCTAATACAAAACTGTAATAAAATATAATGATCCAGTTAAGTAATGCAACTGTAACCTATTATGATACTGCAGACTGGAGCAATCCAGGAGCATAAAAGCAAATTGGAAATACATTTTTTTTATACACTAACATACACTATAGAGACCACTAACAATGATAGCCTAACCTTGTGCAGGGTCCACAAGGACTTTACCTGGCATTCCAAAAATATGGCTAATTCCCACTCAACTAATGCAAAATTTCTCGTACGCCTCCTAGAAAGGTCTCCATATTGGGCACTTTAACCTAAAATTTCTTCTTCATGAAGTTTTTAATATGCATACAGAAGTAATAGGTGGACATTTATGGAATTAATGACTCATTTCCAATGTCTTTGCGGTTCTGATTTCGGTCATGCTGTTCTGCTTTTGGCTTTCCTATTTAGACCACATTTCTTGGTATTGCCGTGTCACATACTGTACGAGAATCACTCCTACACTTTCTTGCTGGATTTATAGCATTTGAGCTGAAATCATCTCCAGCCGCCCCCTAGTTTTCCACTTTTGGTAACTGAGGGGGAAATCTGATGATAGATAAATATCGCCCACAGAAGTGGCATTACTGCAAAAATTGCCCGGTCATTTCGGGTAATAGACATATAATCATACTGATGTGATGTCACTGGAGAGTCGCGGAAGAATATAATTCATCAGGTCCCATAAGCTTTGGTAGGTCCAATGTTGTCAACCTGTGTCCAGTTATGACAGGACAAACTTTTTGACCTGACAAATACCCCATTAAAAAAAGTAAACTCTCATGTAAGGGAAGGAACTGCAAAGAAATCGTATTACACCACTTGGAAAAGACCACCCAAAATTGCATTAAAGGGGTACTTAAATAGACTTGCATTGAGGGGGCATGGCATGACATCACAAGGGGCATGGCTGTAGTGTCACGACCCCCGCCGCCCGCACCCAGCGTTCTAAACTAACGTTGGGTGCTGCACAGAGATGACGGAGGTCCCAGCTGCGGGACCCCCGTGATCAGAAATCTTATCCCCTATACTTTGGATAGGGGACAAGATGTATAGGGGCAGAGTAACCCTTTAAAAGGTAGTTTTCTATGAGAATGGTCTTCTCAGAGAAAATTGTCATTATTCAAAATGTATGGTGGACTGAAAATCCATCACACAAAATCTGCTCTGGATCACGGGTGGTTCTCTGGAAAGGTTTCACCGTAAAATCACTAGGTTTTCCCTGGTATAAAAATTAAGGAACCATAAAGATCACTAGGGCATATGGCTCCAGGCCTATGACTATGGAGAAGTGGGCTCCAGTCACTTATGCATGGAGGGTAGAACACTTTCTAAGGTTACCGGGTCCAACATGCATAGTATGGTGAGTCTGGAAAGAGGGTCATAGTTGGATTGGACCCAGTCAATAATGATAGTTGGATTGGACCCAGACAATAATGTGAAAGACGGTTGTATTAGGGCAATAACATTAGATAAATGGTTTTTAAACCTTCTCCAATGAGTTGCCTATTACAAGGAATGGTTCTAGCAAGTCATCATGGCATTTCAAACAGGATGTTCTAAAATAGACCTGGAAACTATCAGGATCATCCATTAAAATGTGGACAGTGAATGTACAATCCAGTCCTGGAAAAACATGTCAACTATCTTACTTCCATGGTTCTAAATGTGATATGTTCTTGAGATAATAAAGAGTCGTAAACCTTCCGGGATATGCAAACAACAAAATAGTAGGCAACAACAATACAATAAGAAGGGACAGAAATTGAACCATTAGATTGGCTGGTAAATAATCATGGTTGATTCCTTTCAGTATGATAGTCTGTATTTATCTCATTATTCAATAGAACACTAGATCTAAAATGATATTATTCCACATACAATACAATGTTACAATTGTAGAAGTACAATACCAAATGACCATAATGAGTGCCGAATCAAGTCGGCACCAGAAAGTGTATGGAACTTTGCAAATGAAAAGTGGTTTACTCGTGGTGCTTGTGAAATAGAGGGTGAGTTGAAGAAAAGTACTGTGTCAACCATGTGCAAGATTAGGTCTGAAGCTATGTTAAGTTGCCTTGCCAAGTATTGCCTGTACCTGGAAGGGTTCAAGATGTGCCTGAGAAGCATGCGAAAATGTCCCGTACTGGTCAGCGTCCCGTCCCTGGGCATGGAAACCATGTTTCTGTATCCATGCTGAAGTGGAACTGTGAAGATCCACCCCTTGTTGCCAGGGAAGTGGAAGTCAGAGCTGCATACTGACGCACTTCCGGCTGGTGGCCATTTTCCCAAAGCCCTGCATAAAAGGAGCAGCGCTGCCGGATCCTCACAGTTTGCCAGAAGTCAGTCAGAGGAGCAACGTGGTGGAACAGGCAAGCAGGGGCTGAGGGCACAAAGAATGGAAAGATATGAGCCAAAGATGCTGCCATATGAGGTACGACAAGCGCAGCAGCAGGACACAAAAGCATTGGAGGCCCTGTACATTAAGACGCTAGAACATCCCCGAGAGGGAGAGCCACCCCTATAACGTCGCAGAGCCACGGTCATAAAATTTGACAAAGTGCGGGGGTTTGGCACCCTCATGGACTTTCCTCATGGTGGGACCATCTTGGTTAATCATCAGGCAGTGGAGAATACCCCGTACTCCGGTACAGAGCATGAGAGGAGAGTGGGCGGCTGCGGTGACCCGTCCGAAGAATCCAACCCAGATTCCATTTGCCTACTTCCCATCGGACGACTGGGATGCCAACCCCTTTGGGTTTCCGATGCCTAAAGTCAAAGGTACTGTCCAGGAGGAGGAGTTCTACATGCCCCAAGTGAATGTGCCCAGGCCTACTCCGGTGGTCGAGGAAGTTTGGCCTCACCAGCGGGCATTAACTGAAGTGCCTCGGCCTACTCCCGCAGATGAGGTTTGGCCGGCACAACAGGCACCAACTGCTGTTCCCCAGTGGCGCAAACCCCTGCAGTGCAAATGGTGGTCACCATCAGCCCCACCATAACAGAGTCCATGTTGTCCCAGGTGAACTGGAACACTTGAGTGAGCCCATCAGAGGGGGCACAGTCCCGTGGACCCCGTTATATGTCCCAGCCTCTGAAGCAGTCCGACTGGTGAGAGTTAAAGTTAAAGGAGTCTACCCGTGATAATTATACTGTATATCACTAACTTTCCTTGTGAAGTACTTTTGTTCTCCACAGGTTATGCAATATTTAAGAAGAAGTTCCTGACGAACTTGTCAAGAAGTTTATTTGTAACTATTTGCATAAGTGTATGTACTTGGCTTTTAGCTGTGATTCCTTACTAAGAACTCCCAAAGTGTACCAGGACTGTGGAGCGGTACAATGAAAATATGTATATAGTGTTAGAGTAATATATTTTTGCTCATTCTCTTTGCACAAGTAAATACTTATGTTGGTGTACTATAATGGTTATTTTGTATTTAAAAAAAAATTATATAATGTGTTTGTACAAAATGTCAAGGTGTACAGTGTCTGTTGTGCATGGCAATTGATATAGGAGGTATTCTGACCCAGTCAGGAAAAGTGTAGCCACTACCTCAACACAAGGACAAATTCCCTCAAGGTACAAAAATTTGCTCACATTATAGTGTACAAGGTTATGTACCACACATAGTCAGTTCATATGTAAACACTTAAGTTAGGACTGTAGCATTACTTGTAGTCCCAGTCCACAAATGTCCAATGTATATATATCTGTCTAACATTTTTCTGTCCTCGTGTACAGGGTACTCTACTTGCCAGAGGGTTGCCCTGAAACTAAAAGTAAGACACGTGTAGAGGCAGAGTACATTATGCAGAGGTAAAATGGTTATATAGTATCACACTACTTCTTGAGTTTTGGGGAGAAGTGTTAAGAACTGAAGGGGCCCTAGTGGGTAGATAGCCTCCGGCAGCCCAATCTGCAAGCAGTTACTAAACTCATTAATCCCACATGTTTAGTAACCCAAAGAGCATGTATGGACTTTAACAGTGCTACATGGACTCCGTTCTACCTTGTTCTACAACCAGACCTGTGAAGGAAATTTTGCATAATGCCTCAGGAACAGTCACTAGGCCCCAGTGGCCACTTCAGTCCTCTGCCCTCCAGGACTGGGCGTCGAGGACGACTGTATTTAAGAGGGGATGTTTGTGGTGGCCCAGTAGTTGAGATGTTACCCTGTACCCTTGCTGCCCTGTCAGGCAGCCTCCTTCAGTGTCCTCGGGGCCCATAGCACCTGTTTCCCCCATAAACATATGTTCTGCAGTGTATTGTATTATAAAATGTGTTGTATATTTAAGAGTTATGTCATGTGATTGTTACCCAGGAGGTACCAGTGACCAGGTGATCCCAAGAGTGACCTATAGGCTCCCTGCTAGTCTCCCCCATTTAAGCCCTGGGTGGAGCTAGCTTCTCTCTCTTGGAGCTTAGAGCTCTTGCTTCCTGCTGAAGTCCAGTGCAGTTGTACCTAGTGCCTAGTAGACCTCAAAGTCAAGTCCTGCAGCCACCATCAAGTCAAGTAAGCTAAAGTCACAGCTTTATGAGTCAAGTCATGTCAGTCCCTGTCATCTGTCAAGTCAGCGTGGTCTGCATTCAATTGTCCAGTCCTACTACAAGTCCCAGCAAGCCCTTAAGGTCTCTGAGTCACTGGTCACCTCCTTGGGCCCTGGTTGAACTGTATAGACTTTACCATCTGTTTACCCTCAGTAAACCTACCGTTGTCTGTAACTTGGCATCAGAGTCTTTATTGCCCCTGTGCCTAGCCCAGGATCCAGGGGTATACCTTTGGGTGGTTTTAGGCTAACCACGCCCTGGCTTCACGAATAAAATGGGTTAATGCCATCTGCCCCTAGGGTAACAACATCTGCCCTCATCACACCCCGCTACCACATATTTCCACTAGTGTCGTTGCCATACCTCCACACACATGGTACACAGCTTTGCAATGTGCATGGATCCTAAGCAGAATTCTCTACTTAGTCAGCTGAATTATAGAATTCAAGGACATACCTAAAAAATTATTAGTCCACAGAGAAGTCATTTACTTGCTAAAAAAAATACTATAAAAATTGTTAAAACATTACTGTGATTTAAAAAAAAAATGTCACATGTCACGTAAAAAATTTCAAAAGTTTTGATCTTTCAGGGTTTCACTGCTGAGACTCCTACTGATCTCTAAATGTACATAGGTAACGCACATCGTAGCAAGCTTAAAGGGGTACTCCAGAGGAAAAAAATGTTTTCAAATCAACTGGTGCCATAAAGTTATATAGATTTGTAAATTATTTCTATTTAAAAATCTCAATCCTTCCAGTACTGATCAACTGCTGTATGCTTCAGACAGACTGAGCGCCAAGCCTGGCAGTTAAGCATGCTACCTTGTACTTCACCTGGCTACACCTAGAGATCAGTAGGGATCTCAACAGTGAGACCTCGACTGATCAAAACTTTTCAAATTTTTTTTAGGTTACATTCACGCAAACTATGTCGGCTGTGTACACTAATGTAACTACATGAGTAAACGCAGCATCAAATGATCGGATATGGTAAGTGTCTGTCAATGTACCCTAGAATAACAAATTGCACTTTAAACTTTCAGTGTCATTGATAAGAAACAATGTTCGGAGGCCCAGAAATGTAATTTACACAATATGCTTAGAGTAAAGTAGGTGGGAGACTTGGCTTCCTGCTTCTCCTATCCCAAGGAAGGTAACGCGTCTCCAGATAGTACATAAAAGACACAGGTCAGGTCTGAGTATCATGGACGGTTGGAGGAAATCAAAGTGGAAACACACAGGGGACAAAGAGCAATGCACTCAGGTAAGAGGAAGGAGATGAGCTATTTATAGGTAGGGGACTGGGAAGAACACAGCCAAGGATATGGGAAAGTCATTTCCTTTTGATATCAGGAAAAAGCCTATTTAAGGTAATTAGGAAAAACAGGGATGTCCACTTACGTAGGAGAGACAGGAACAGAGGAGAAGTCGGGAAAGACTGACATGAGAGAGCTGGGGTAGAACCACAGGAATCAGAGGTGTGGCTGGGGTGAGAGGCTTTTCCATGACTCATTGGTGAAGCGTTATCCAAAAATTGGTCAGTTGCAAAATGATAAGGATGTATTGTGGTTGCCCGTATCCATTTCATTTAGTGGTAGGAGTTGTAGTTTTGCCACAGCTGGAGGCACACTAGATGGGAAGCACTGTAGTGGATACACTATGTAGAGCGCTGGATCCATCATTACTAACAATGTATTATTTCTATGTGCAGGCTGACATGACATGAAACCATAAGGATATAGCTGACTACCTAAATTTGTGTATCCAGATGACCCCATTATTCAATGTCCCACTTATAGGGGTCCAGGACCTGGAATGTGAGACCTTATTTAGCAGGTTTCTCCTTCTGAACAGATGAGAGTCTACAGCACTGGTCTCCAATCTGCACACTCCTAGTGTGCCAGGACAGCTGAAAGGTCATGGGTTAGAGGCCACTGCTTTGTGGGGTAAAAATGATCTCTCTCTTTTCTTTCTACCTTAAGGCATTGTTTCCCAACAGTGTGCCTCCAGCTGTTGAAAAACTACAACTCCCAGCATGCTCAGATAGCCTTTAAGTTAGAGACGGGTTAGACACCACTGCTTTGTTAGGTTAAAAAATATGTTTTTTTTTTACGTTAAGGCAGTGTTTCCCAACCAGTGTGCCTTCAGCTGTTGCAAAACTACAACTCCCAGCATACTGGGAGTTGTAGTTTTGCAACAGCTAAAGGTACACCGCCTTAGAAACACCAGGCCATAGCATTTAAAATGGCGGGTT
This sequence comes from Hyla sarda, assembly GCF_029499605.1. Lineage (NCBI taxonomy): Eukaryota > Metazoa > Chordata > Amphibia > Anura > Hylidae > Hyla > Hyla sarda. The sequence continues at coordinate 54,840,470 of NC_079190.1, forward strand.
TATTTTTTTATTTGTTTATTTATTTATTTATTTATTTATGTATCAATTTATTTATCTATTTATTCATTTATCTATTTATTTATCTATTTATTTATTTATGTATCAATTTATTTATCTATTTATTTATTTATGTATCAATTTATTTATCTATTTATTTATTTATCTATTTATTTATCTTCTGTATTCACTCCCTTCAGATGAGTGGTCTGAAATGTGTGGCTCTCTATATAGGTAGCCTGCAGCTATCAGGGAGTGCTGGGAGTGTTAGTTTGGCCACGTCCCTAGAGCCACAGGTAGGAGACCCCCACTTTAGGCTGTATATACCCTTTAATCCGATTCCTGCATGCAACTAATATGTTCTAAGTTTAGTTTTTGTTACATTCCTCTGATGAAAGTGAGAAAGTACATATTTATTTGGCACCTGTAATATTTCGCTCTAGTAAATAACCTACCACAGGCAGATGATCTAATAAAAGGGCACCTTACAGCTCACTAAACTCTATGAACTAATGGAATGGAATGAACCACAATGTTCCCTTTGACGGAGCAGACTGTAACACATCCACCGCTGGGAGACTGCGGCTAGCAACTCTGATAGAAAACACGATATGCAAACTGTTTGCACTGTATGAAGCCAGAGAAGTTTTTTTCCCCCGGGGTTACAGAATGAGTGTACAGGCTAGAATGAGCCAAGAGCTGTAATTCCATGGAATTATAACTGGAAACATCCCTGGGCTTTGTGTCTGGCATTGTGCTGTGTGTGCATGGATGGCCATTGGGTAATTGTAATGCATGCTTCTGAATAAACACAACCACAGCCGCTCATAAAGATCTGCTTCCAGATAGCTCCGACACTTTGGGTACATTGTTTATATCATATTCTGGCACGGTTAGTCTGTGTCTTCAATGGAAATGTAAACCATCTAATCTATACTGATACACTCCGCTTCCTCCGAATCAAAGCTGCTTATCTGGTCCGGCAGACACTGACTTCTACATGGATGTTAAGAAAGAATTCTCTATCTCTGCTTCATTGTTCAATGGCATAAAATACGTTCCTCAGAAGATGTTTTTCCTCAAAGGAGAACTCCAGCAAAAATGAACTTATCCTCTATCCACAGGATCCCCCCGCGATCTCCAGAACAGGACCCAGACTCTCTCAGTGAGGATCGCGTGTTGTCTACCGGTAGATGGCACGTGCTGTACTCTGGTCTTATCGGTGCTCCCGTAGAAGTGACTGAAGCGTGTGCCATTTGCAGCTTGCGCTTCTCACTGAAAGCAGGGTCCCATTCTGGAGATTGTGGGGGGTCCCAGCAGTCGGATCCCTGGGATCGGGGATTGGCTACTTATCCCCTATCCTGTGGATAGGGGATAAGTACATTTTTGCCAATGTTCTCCTTTAAGACAGCGGACAGGCAATGTCCTCTGATTCTCTTATATACACTCTTGGCTGACTGTGTTTTCTATGGGGAGAGGAGGGTAAATTGCTGCCAGAAAGATGAGACAGAAGGGAGATGAAGGAAACTTTTAAATACATAACGGGAATCAACACAGTGAAGGAGGAGAGGACATATAGAAGAAGAAAAACTACCACAAGAGGGCATAGTCTTATATTAGAGGGGAAAGGTTTCTGCAGTTATATCAGGAGTTACTATTTTACTGAGAGAGTAGTGGATGCATGGAATAGCCTTCCTGCAGAAGTGGTCGCTGCAAATACAGTTAAAGAGTTTAAGCATGCAGGGGATAGGTATAAGGCTATCCTTCAAGATAGGGATATCCTTCAAGACAGTCTAGATGGGCCGAATGGTTCTTATCTGCCAACACATTCTATGTTTCGGCTTATCATCCTTGAGGGCAAAAGGATGGGGCGTGTGGAAATCCAACTGCCTGATCAGTTGGGGAAAGTCAAGAAGTCCCCATACACATTAGATGGTGAGCTGGTCCCACTGTGTATGTCCAGCTTTAAATTCAGTCAGCTGACCTAGCCCGGTATCTAGACCCGGACTCATTGGCACCCTCCTCTCAGCACCCAAAACCAAGGCGTTTGCCACACTAGTCCCCTAACAACATATCTGTCCCAAAAAGACACTGGGTTATGCTATTAAGATTTTTCAATATGTCAGAAAACCTAAATCTTCTCCATCTTCAGAAGTCTACAACAGTGGTCTCCAACCTGAGGCTCTCTAGCTGCTATGAAAGTACAACTCCCAATATGATGGGTGAAGTAGTTTCACAACAGCTGGAGAACCACAGGAATAGGACAACTTTAGTGCAGCCTTAGCCGGTGTATGATCTTATATCTAAATAGTCTTCTCTATGTTACAACTTGGTGGAACTAAATCGCTGAATTGTTGGGATGTAACAGCAAGATAGGAGATATGTTACATATATGGTGGGGATGTAAGGGTGTACATATCCTATGGATAGAGGTTATGGACTTATATAACTTGGTTACATTACACCAGGTCTCTCCAACTCCAGCGATTGACTTAATTTCAATAACTGCAATGCCAGCTAAAAATGTAAGAGGTGATATATTAAGCTTCTTTTTAATAGCGGTTAGGCAAATTATAGCCAGAACTTGGAAATCGAATATATCACTAACTCGGATCATGTGGCTAGAGGCCCTGGATAATCCCCCATCATGTGCCCCTCACATATAATGCCCCCATCATGCGCCCCTCACATATAATGCCCCCATTATGCCTCCAGACAGGCCCCCCGATAGATATGACCCCCATCAGGTGTGGCTCCCAAGTAGGTATAGAGGCCCCAGATAGATATGACCCCCATCACTGATGGGGTAATATCTATCTGGGGGCCTGTCTACCTACTAGGGAGCCCTACCTGATGATCAAATAGGGGTTCCCAATAGATGTACAGGCCCTTAGATAGTTATTACCCCTTGCAGGTAGGGCTCCTATTTAAACAATTATGCCCCCTAAGAAGATAGGTTAGCACCTGGTGATAAGCAGGTCCTCCCTTATTAGGCAAGTAATTAGGCAAATTAATTTTCACAGCTACAGTGCTTACATCTCCCTGCTGCAGCCTAAAACGAGCCTTCTTTGCGGGGATGCGTGCGTTAGGTGACGTCATCACTGCAGATGCGATGATGTCACCAATCGCGCGCATCCCTCCAGGAAGGCTCGTAGCAGTGTGTGCCGACGTGTGTGAAGTCTTCCAGCATTTAGTGCTGCTTGCCAGAAGTAGGGCTAAATGCCTGAATAAATCACCTGCCCGGTCCGGGCCGCAAAATTTCGTTCCGAGGGCTGCAAATGGCCCGTGGGTCCGGGAGTTTGAGACCCCTGATCTACAGAAATTGGAGGAACTTAGAGCTGTAGATAATGATTCATTGGAGGATTTTAGGAAGATCTGAAAAGATTGGTCCCTATTTAGAAAATTTAGGGCAATGCTGGATCGGTTAGACCAGGCAAGTACTTTATAATTTGTTTCAAATCATTTATATACATTTTTTAAGAATAACAATAAGAAAACACAATAAAAATAAATCGGCATATCTCAAACTAATATCAAAATGAACACATTTTAAGCAATGCGGATGAAAACGGCTTCCATTTGCAGTCCTTTGGATTTGGAGAAGACCTGTTGACAGTTCTTTAGTAGAGTCCATGCAGCTGAGAGCAGTTTGATAGATGTATAAAGTAATATATAATTTGAACTGGAGCCAGAGGAAAATACCCTAACCTAATGTGTTTTCCAATTGTGTATGTCTTCTCATATGCTTTATAGTTAACTTAGTTTGTTATTTCCCCCTATCCCTATAGTGATAAGGATTTCCTTAGTATGAGTCAAATGGGAGTGGGGAAATGTATACTTGTTTTTCCTTGTATATATAAATAATTTTATAAAATAAACAAGAAATGTAATACTAAAAGATCTTTGGACTATTAAAGGTACAGGTTAAGGTCTTAGATTCGCTTTCAGCTCTATAATACCATAAAAAACAATATTAATAACTATAATTATCAAATCCATCACAACCATCATCTTCATCATGTCAATGGTTCAAATAACATGGGGAAACCACAAAATTACCTCATATTAGTATCTGTAAAGGTACAAACCATGAAGAGGACCTTCACAACATAGTGTGACATCTCTTGGTGTAAAAAGTGTAAATAATATCGCATTCAGTAACATTGGCCCCAAAACAAATCACACAAAGTCCTATCAAAAGCGAAGTCTTCAATATCTGCCTTCTATGATGCTGTATAGCTAATGCAAAAATAGAACACGGTCTTCAATTCTGTCTTTCTTTGGGTAATTATCATTTGGGGTTCTTTAGCTATTGTATCATAGCAATGTACAGAATGACCTTCCTACAGAAGCTGGGAGATAGCCCTTATCCTCAAGCATCTTACTGGCTTGTACTGGTTTCTGAAACTGTTTTGTAGACTTTGTAGTTATAGAAGATTGCGATAGATAGATAAATAGATAGATAGATAGACACATATGAGATAGATAAATATCCACATAAAAGAAGATAGAAGCACTCCGGATCATGTGAAGAAAAAGTGTATGGCTTTATTCACCAAACATCAGAGCGACGTTTCGGCCGTTTCACACAGCCATTGTCAAGACAATGGCCATGTGAGACGGCTGATACGTCGCTCTGATATGTGGTGAACTGGAGTGCTGCAATCTTCTTTTGTGTGTATATCTTTGGGACTGTGACCAAGTCTAACTATAGTCAGCACCATCCAGTAACAAAACCATAGAAGTGCTGCCCAACCTCTGGAAGTAGATAGATGGATAGATAGGAGATGGATAGATAGATATGAGATAGATATGAGATAGATAGATACATAGATAGATAGATATGAGATAGATATGAGATAGATAGATTTGAGATAGATTGATAGATATCAGATAGATAGATAGATAGATATGAGACAGATAGATAGATAGATAGATAGATATGAGATAGATTGATAGATATGAGATAGATTGATAGATATGAGATAGATAGATATGAGATGGATAGATAGATATGAGAGATAGATAGATAAATAGATAGATATGAGATAGATAGATATGAGATAGAGTGATAGATATGAGATAGATAGATAGATATGAGAGATAGATAGATAAATAGATGGATATAAGATAGATAAAGAAGAGATAGAGATAGATGATAGATAGATAGATAGATAGAGTGAGAGAGATGGATAGACACTAGTTATAAAATAGATTCTTTATCTTGAAAGATTAAACTTTCCTAACAAAATCCAAAAATATAAACATTAAACTAACCATTTAGGGAGCATAGCACTACAATCAATGGCAATGAAGACGAGCTGTCACATTCACAATGATATAATACATGTAACAAAAAATGCAATAAAAAATCCCCAAAAGCCTTCTCCAGCTATAAAACAAGTGTCCTTTAAAGTAGCATTGCTTCCCTTATGTCACCTCCTGACAGCTTCACCAAGATGTTCTAGATACAGAGTGTAGCAGAAAGATATAGGGACAGTGCAACACAGTTATTCAATCTCTGGTACCCCAAGAGGCACAAGCAAAAACCGAAGATTAGGATGGTGCACTTAACGTAAAGCCAAAGTGTTACCAAATATATATGGTTCTCCAGCTGTTGCAAAACTACAACTCCCATCATGCCTGTACAGCCTGTCAGGGTATGATGGCAACTGGAAAGCCACTGGTACCGCAAGAGGCACAAGCAAAAACCGAAGCTTGGGATGGTGCACTTAACGAAAAGCCAAAGTGTTACCAAATATATATGGTTCTCCAGCTGTTGCAAAACTACAACTCCCATCATGCCTGTACAGCCTGTCAGGGTATGATGGCAACTGGAAAGCCACAGGTTAGAGAACACTGTAATGTATCCAACATCCCTTTCTGTAATACATCCAGAATCATACCATGTATTGTATCAAGAAACCTGCTATTCAATTCATCCAGAATTATACAATGTAATGTATCAAAAAGCCTACTATGCAATGCATCCAGGATCATGCCATGGGATGTATCCAACTTTACATTCTGTAATGTATCTAGAATTCTACTGTGCATTGCTTCCAAAATCATACAATGGGATGTATCAAGAAACCTACTATGCAATGTGTCCAGAATCCTGCCAAGAGATGTATCCAACATCATATTCTGTAATGTATCTAGAATCCTTATTTGTATTGCTTCCAGAATCATACAATGTAATGTATCAAGAAACCTACTATGCAATGTGTCCAGAATCATGCCAAGTGATGTATCCAACATCATATTCCAGAATGATACTATATAATGTATCAAGAAGCCATTCAGAATGATGCCAAGTGATGTATCCAACATCATGTTCTGTAATGAATCTAGAATCCTACTTTGTATTGCTTCCAGAATCATACGATATAATGTATCAAGAAGCCATTCAGAATGATGCCATGGAATGTATCCAACATCATATTCTGTAATGTATCTAGATTCCTTATTTAGAACCATCATACAAGAAAGTCCAGATCACCTCCGTGTTCCTGCACGCCCGGACAGGCGTGGACTACACCGTGAGATAAATGGAAGAGAAGGATGGAAGTCCACCGCAGCTCCCGTAAAAACTTAGCTTTATTGTAAATTCAGCAACAGGTACGGTAGACAAGTGACACGTTTCGTTTCGTCAAAGAACCTTAGTCATACATGTATGACTAAGGTTCTTTGACGAACCGAAACGCGTCACCTGTCTACCGTACCTGTTGCTGAATTTACAATAAAGCTGAGATTTTACGGGAGCTGCGCTGGACTTCCATCCTTTTCTTCCATAGAATCCTTATTTGTATTGCTTCCAGAATCATGCCAAAAGATGTATCCAACATCATATTCTGTAATGTATCTAGAATCCTTATTTGTATTGCTTCCAGAATCATGCCAAGAGATGTATCCAACATCATATTCTGTAATGTATCTAGAATCCTTATTTGTATTTCTTCCAGTATCATACTATATAATGTATATAATGTATCAAGAAGCCATTCAGAATGATGCCATGGAATGTATTCAACACTATCATACTATCTACTACATCCAGAATCATACCATCAAATGTATCCAAATCTCACATTAAACTATTTACATTTCATGGACCTGCAAAGTCCAAACAGACCTAGGACCACATCGGACATGCTGTAAGGTATAGTCCAACATCTGTTGAGTAGCCAAATTGTCCACATCTGTCTTAATAATAAAATATTTCATCATTCAACTATGGACACTAAAATTTGATAACAGTAATTTTATATGCTTGTTAAACCAGGTTTTATCTAAGATATGCTTATATATAAAAAAAAAAAAAAGTATTTATTTATGGCAGTGTTTCCCAACCAGGGTGCCTCCAGCTGTTGCAAAACTACAACTCCCAACATGCCCGGACAGCCGAAGGCTGTCCGGGCATGTTGGGAGTTGTAGTTTTGCAACAGCTGGAGGCACACTGGTTGGGAAACACTGATTCATGGACCTCAATACACAGCCCAGATGTTGAGGGATGCACCTACCTGTCAGCATCAGGCATCCAAACACCAAGCACAGCATTGCCACAGTAACACAGCTTAACATCTCTATCTGAGCAGTACTATCTCTGCCCTAGATCCCGCAATGATGAGCTTCGGAGATGCTGGGGGTAGTAGTGATGAATGAAAGGATGAGCCTCCAGTAAGAAGTGTCCTCCCTGGTCCTCAGGCTGGGAGTGCTGAAAGTTTATCCTGCACCAGAGAGCTATCCAGCAATACTGAGAACTCCTCTCTCCTCACCAGCTTCCTGCAAAATGACTTGTACACAGCAGTGTGTCCTTAGCTGCAGAGTGGGAAGGAATATCCTAAAGGACAAAGTGCTGGAACCCCAGGGAGATATCCATTCATTATGTGCAGCCAAATTCTCACACCCCTGATATAACCTCTTCTAACTGATGGCATCTGCTACCACTCCCTCTGTCCATGACATCACATAAGCCCTGGTATAAAGGCAGCTGGCTCTACCACATGCAGTCACTAACTGGTCACAGCTGCAGGGGCCACATCTCCCCGACAGTTCTGCATCCCAGCAGTCATCACTGAGCAGGAACAGCATTGTTTCATTTACACTTCATTAGGGTCACACGCACAAAACAGGATTTGATGCAAGATGTTTGTAGTCCCCCGCAGGCACTGAAAGCCCCTCTACCCCAATGGCCGCCTGCGGCTGGGATAAGATAGGTTCACAACACTGGGGCGCTGACAGATTATTTACTTTCTAATAAATCGTCTTTTACGTCATGTAAAAAAATAAATAAACTGCAATCGTATATATTGCCAGTAATAAAACAAACCAAACAGGTCTGTGTGCAGTGTATAGTAAAGCCATATTCGCACATACAGTGAAATGCATAAAAAACGTAAACGTTTACCGGTAGAAATGCATATAAAACAATCCATTTAAAAAAAAAAAGAAAAAGTGACCTGTTAGGTTTGTGATTGATGATATCCACTCCATCAGGAATTGCAAATGCAAAGAATTAGTAATGAAGATTCGGCTGGCCTTAGAAGTCAGTGGCTCTCCACTCCAGCTAATACAACGGGGTCCAAAATGGGATATTACCCTCCCCCTATGATGTCTGTGTGCCCTAATGGGGCATATGGAAATAGCTTGAGTTCTTAAGACTAGATTCCTACAAACATTAGAAAGAAGGGACATTGTGCCCGCCTGAACCTGAATTTCCAGGTTTATTATTTATTTATTTATTTAGCACTGCCTATTCCATAGTGTTGTTGAGAAATTATCACATCAGTCCCGGTCTCTACTGGGGCAGTAATGTTTTTAAAATGTGGGAGAAAACCCATACATACAATGGGAAGTATACAAACTCCATACAGATGTTACCATGGTTGGAGTTGAACCCAGAATCCAAGTGCTGCAAGTTAACAGTGCTAGCTTCTGAGCCACTGTGCTGCGAATAATCTGCCTGTTATGTTATGTTATGTTAAGGTTATGTTATAGTTTGGTTTGAGATGGTTTGGTATGGTTTGGTTTGGTATGGAACGGTTTGGTATGGTTTGGTATGGTATGGTTTGGTATGGTTTGGTATGGTATGGTTTGGTATGGTATGGTTTAGTTTGGTTTGGTATGGTTTGGTTTGGTTTGGTATGGTTTGGTATGGTAGGGTTTGGTATGGCTTGGTATGGTATGGTTTTGTTTGGTATGGTTTAGTATGGTATGGTTTGGTTTGGTATGGTATGGTATGGTTTGGTTTGGTATGGTCTGGTTTGGTATGGTTTGGTAGATTTTTATGACATAGTATCTATAGTAGCTATCAGAGGAGCCTAGGTGCAGGGTTTATGTCACCAAACTGTCAGAACAGTATGACAATGTATACCACAGTGTACGTGATCTATGATGCCAGATCTATTGATTCAAATAAACTGAACTTAGTCTAGGCTATTTTCAGATGTAAAAATAGCCGAAAGTGGCCATACACATTAGATAAAAGTAGGTTGATGGCTGAATGAATGATCATCGATTGTTTCATAGATGCAGCCATATACATTTTCGAACCTAACAGACATGATCAATAATAATAATAATAATAATAATAATTTTATTTATATAGCGCCTACAGATTCCACAGCGCTTACAATTATGGGGTCCAAACAAAGACAAGTATCAGACATAATATTACACAATAACTATTCAAACAAGAGGTGTGGGGATATGTTGAGGATATGTTGAGGCCAATTAAAGAATGTTATAGGCCTGTCTGAAGAGATGTGTTTTCAGGCCATGTTTGAAACTATGGATGTTGTTGTTGAGTCTGAGGGATTGAGGGATAGCATTCCAGAGAACCGGTGCAGCATGAGTGAAGTCTTGGAGACGGGAGTGAGAAGTTCGGATTATAGAAGATGTTAGTGTGCGGTCATTAGCAGATCGGAGAGAATGTGTAGGATGGTAGACGGAGATGAGAGAGGAGATGTAGGGAGGTGCAGCATTGTGGAGGGCTTTGTGTGTGAGACTGAGGATTTTGTACTGTATTCTGGACTGAATTGGTAACCAGTGTAGTGACTGGCACATGGAGGAGGTTTCGGTGTAGCGGCTGGAGAGGAAGATGAGTCTGGCTGCGGCATTAAGGATGGACTGAAGAGGAGAGAGTTTGGAGAAAGGAAGGCCTATTAGTAAAGAGTTGCAGTAGTCGAGGCGGGAGTGAATCAAAGCAATAATGAGAGTTTTAGCAGTTTCAGTAGTGAGAAACGGGCGGATTCTGGAAATGTTTTTGAGATGCAGGTGACAAGAACGTGAAAGAGACTGAATATGGGGAGTGAAAGACAGATCAGAGTCAAGTATAACTCCAAGACAGCGAGCCTGCTGCCCGGGAGTTATGGTAGTACCACATACCGAGATGGAAATGTCAGGGTTAGGTACAGTATCAGTTGATGGAGAAAATGACACCAGGCGAAGGACAAGTAATCTTTCTAAAAATATTCTGAGAATATTCTATCCCTTTTTTGAACGACAAACCGATTATTACACTAAAATCTCCCGACATGACTGACTTCTTATCGAACAATAACAAACTGGTGGCTAAAACCTTTGTTCATTGTAAAATTTTACCTAACCATCAATTTTTCACTCCCCGGCCCACCGCCAGATCTGTCCCTTTCACTCCATAGGCTAATGCAGTGGATTAGTTGGATTTGATTGCCAGCCAGGGAGCGAGGCGCACACTGTTGCGCACTTCACCTGGCTGAAACTTGCAATCACAGTGGATCTCAGTACTGAGACCCGTGTGATCTAAACCTCTGACATGTCTGGACAACATGTCAAAATATTTTGAAAATGACAGTGACGCTTTAATCTTAGGTGCATAGGCTTATGGGCTACTAAATTATGTAAAATAACTAGAAATATGTTGACTTTAAAAAAAAAGCAGTTTTTGTTGGAATGCTGAAATCAAACCTGAAAACATATTCTGGTATTGAAGGTGAAAATTGCCTGCATCCATATGCCCTATTGAGGCATGATTATCCCGTAATATACATATAAAAGATAAGTTAAAGGTAATTGGAATATAAAGAGGCAATAGAGAAGCAATGAGGCATGAGTGACCTGGAAGACCTTTAACTTTTGCTTTGTCCTGTCCCCCATAGACTCATGCCTCTTGCAATGTGTTTAGCAGGATAGGGGTTAATTACATAGGAACTAAGTGTCAGCATCCAATTTCCATCCATTTCATTGTGCCCATAGTTAAAGGACAATAGCTAATAAATGGACATATATAGCTTGTAAGCGGCCCCACCTAACTATCTACGAGCCTTTATTTTTAGTGTCTCCTGATCGCAGTCACTTCTGAAGGCCTTCAAGTCTCGGTTTCCCGGTGTGGATTAGTAATAAAACGGGAAGAGCACGATCCAAGTTAATTTCTAGCCCAGAAAGGAAACGCTGTTTCCTGTATTGTACTAGCTGGTGCCAACAAGACGGACACAGAGCTCCATTGTCCTCCTAAGAATCCCATGGTCGGGAGAGATCCTTGAGAAAATCCACCTTCCTTAAGAACAGACTTTTGATGTCCATGAAGAGGGTGACATGTGTGATACCTTCTGTGTGACATGAAATACAGGGCCACTGGGCATGGGGAGGAAAGACCCCTGTGGCTAAGATTATCCTTATCGGCTTAAGTGATCAGGGCATTGACAATCATAGCAGGGGGTATGTGGATAACCCTTTGTGTGCTGGGCTTATACAATTAACTTGTACTCTCTATGGCTCAATGCTCTTATATGCCTTTAAAAGTAAACTTTAATGAGAATCTGCAATAGAATATGGTTACAAGTGATGTCATCTAGTAATAGGGAGTAAATGAAGCTGGTTAGGGCACAGATCTCTGGTCTGTGGTATCTTGGCTTCGACATTGATGATAAGCCTAAGAAAATGGACAAAGTATTTCACACCGAAATTGAGGGATGGGCTGGCCCACCAGAGTATTGAGAACACTCTAGTTGGCCTGCAATTATGGGCCACAAAGGTCCAGAAGAAGACAATCTTATTTGCTGGTGACCAGAGATGAGCGAACGTTTGAAAAATTCGATTTGAATCTATGTTAAAAATGGCTATTTCTGGCCTACATAGAGCCTCAATAGGGGTGAAGAACACTCTGCTGTGTTCCAACATGCATATGGAGTGTGCTAGGGTAGTGAAATTATACTGTTATTCAGAATGACATGCAGATTACAGGCATCGCTTTTAGAATCACAGCCGCTGAGCGGCACAATGACAGAGCCTGGAGGTGGAATCAGTGTGAGGAGACCATATAGATGCTGAATGACACCGCATGGAGGTGTTGGCAGCATGAGGAGACCATATAGTGGCTGAATGACACAGCTTGGATGAGGCTGAAGCATGAGGAGACCATATAGTGGCTGAATGACACAGCGTGGAGGTGTTGGCCGCATGAGGAGACCATATAGTGGCTGAATGACACAGCGTGGAGGTGTTGGCAGCATGAGGAGACCATACAGTGGCTGAATGACAAAGCTTGGATGAGGCTGACGCATGAGGAGACATTTAGTGGCTGAATGACACAGCGTGGAGGTGGCATCAGTATGAGGAGACCATAAAGTGGCTGAATTACACAGTGTGGAGGTGTTGGCAGCATGACGAGACCATATAGTGGCTGAATGGCACAGCCAGGAGTTGGCAGCAGCATAAGTAGACACTAGGCCTTCACAATCCTTAAGATTACAAGATGAATTCTGAAATTTAAACCGAAGATTTTGGGTAGCTAGTGCTACCATAACAAAATTTGTATTCCCAGGCCCAGCATCAGTAAACCGTGTATTGCCTGAATGACATAGCCTGGAGTTGGTTGAAGCATGAGGAGACCATTTAGTGCCTGAATAGCACAGCCTGGAGTTGGCAGCATCATGAGTATACACTAGGCCTTCACAATCCCTAAGAAAAAAAGACGAAGTTTGCAATTTAAACTGAAGATTTAGGGTAACTAGTGCTACCATAAAATTTTTAGGCCCAGACCCAGGCCCAGCAGCATCAGTAAACCATATATTGGCTGAATGACACAGCCTGGAGTTGGCTGAAGCATGAGTAGATCAGTGCTTCACAATCCCAAAGAAAAAACTGATGACGTTTGAAATTCAAACTAAAGTTTTAGAGTAACTAATGCTACCATAAAATTGTTTAGGCCCAGACCCAGGCCCAGCAGCATCAGTAAACCATATATAAATGCTGAATGACACAGCCCGGAGTTGGCAGAAGCACAAGGAGACCATTGAAATGTATGATTTTTAAATATATATTTAACCCGTACAGGACCTAGGGCGTATGCATACGCCTTCTGTACCTGGGTCTTAAGGACCCAGGGCGTACAGGTACGCCCGTGGGAATTCCGGTCCCTGCCGCGTGCCGGGCAGGGATCGGACTGGGGTGACTGCTGATATCAATCAGCAGGCACCCCGCGCAAATGCCGAGGGGGGTCATTAGACCACCCAATGTCGGCAATTGACGCAAATCGCAAGTGAAATCGCACTTGCGATTTGCGCAATTCCGGGTCTTACGGGTCACGTGTGACCCGATGACCCGGAGATACAAGGTGATCGGGTGTGTAGAATACACCCCCTATCACCTACTGTATCTATGGGGAGGTGGGGATTTCGCCACCCCCTCAGGAGAGCTGCTATTAGCTGGACGATCGTCCAGCAAATAGCAGCCGGCAGGGGAGGGGTTAAACAGCTTCCTCTGCAGCGCTGACCGTTAGCTGGGTTCAGTCAGCCGTCAGAGCTGCAAGAGGAGCCAGGGACCCCCCCTCTGCCCCCATCGGATCGCTTCAGGAGACCCGTAGATTCCCTAGATCAGGGACAGAATCAACCAGGGAAAGGTAGGGAAATCCATGTAAATAAAGTTAAAAAAAAAGTTTAAAAAAATAGTAAAAAAAATACTCAGAAGAGATGGGGTTACACATTTTGGGGGGCATTTTCTCCTATTAACCCTTGTAAAAATTAAAAATTTGGGGGAAAACTAGAATTTTAGTGGGAAAAAAAAGAAAATCATTTACACATCCAACTTTAACGAAAAGTCGTGAAACCTGTGGGGTGTTAAGGCTCACTGGACCCTTTGTTACATTCCTTGAGGGGTGTAGTTTCCAAAATAGTATGCCATGTGGTTTTTTTTTTTTTTTGCTGTCCTGACACCATAGGGGCTTCCTAAATGCAACATGCCCCCAAAAACCATTTCATAAAAACTCACTCTCCAAAATCCCTCTGTCGCTCCTTCCCTTCTGAGCCCTCTAGTGCACCCGCCGAACACTTGACATACACATATGAGGTATTTCCTTACTCGAGAGAAATTGGGTTACACATTTTAGGAAGATTTCCCTCCTTTTACCCCTTGTAAAAATTAAAAAAATGGGTCTACAAGAACAAGCGAGTGTAAAAAATGAAGATTTTGAATGTTCTCCTTCAATTTGCTGCTATTCCTGTGAAACACCTAAAGGGTTAACAAACCTTTTGAATGTAATTTTGAATACTTTGAGGGGTGCAGTTTTTATAATGGGGTCATTTGTGGGGCATTTCAAATATAAAAGCCCTTCAAATCCACTTCAAAACAGAACTGGGCCCTGAAAAATTTCGATTTTGAAAATTTTGTGAAAAATTGGAAAATTGCTGCTATACTTTGAAGCCCTCTGATGTCTTCCAAAAGTAAAAACATGTCAACTTTATGATGCAATTATAAAGTAGACATGGTGTATATGTGAATCAATATATAATTTATTTGGAATATTCATTTTTCTTATAAGCAGAGAGCTTCAAAGTTAAAAAAATGCAACATTTTCACCAGGAATTTTTCACCAAGAAACGATGCAAGTATCAACAAAATTTTACCACTAACATAAATTAGTATATGTCACAAAAAAACAATCTCGGAATCAGAATGAAAGGTAAAAGCATCCCAGAGTTATTAATGCTTAAAGTGAAAGTGGTCAGATGTTCAAAAAATGGCCGGGTCCTACAGTGAAAATTGGCTGGGTCCTTAAGGGGTTAAGATTTAGAAATTTAAATTAAGGATTTTGAAATTGAACTTTTAATTCCCAATGTCACATGGCAGCACAATGACAGAGCCTGGAGGTGGCATCAGTAGCAGGAGACCATATAATGGCTGAATGGCACAGCCTGGAGTTGGCTGAAGCATGAGAAGAGACCATATAGTGGCTGAATGGCACAGCATGGAGGTGGCTGAAGCATGAGAAGGTGATATGGTGTCTGAATGGCACAGCTGGGAGTTGGCAGAAGCATGAGGAGAGCATTGAAATTTAAGAATTTTCAATAGAAATTTAATCTAACAAGGAGTCACATGTCACATGGCAGCACAATGACAGAGCCTGGAGGTGGCATCAGTAGGAGGAGACCATATAGTGGTTGAATGGCACAGCCTGGAGTTGGCTGAAGCATGAGGAGACCATAAAGTGTCTGAATGCCACAGTCTGGAGTTGGTGGTAGATGAGGAGACAATAGGGCCTCACAATCTCTAAGAATAAAGGATGAATTTAGAAATTTCCATTGAAGATGTATAGTACCTAGTGCTACCATAAACATAAATAGGTAATGTCCTAGGCCCAGCAGCATCACTAAACCATGTAGTTGCTGAATGACACAGTTAGGAGCAGGCAGAAGCATGCGTACACAAGAGGGGTTCACAACCCCAACATTAAAAGGTTAATGTTGAAATCTCCATTGAAGATGCATGTTGGCTAGTGCTACCATCCCAAAATTTAAGGCCCAAGCCCAGCAGCATCAGTAAGCCAAGTAGTTCCTGAAACACACAGTCAGGAGCAGACATCAGCAGTACAGAAGAGGGTTTTATAACCCCTTACATTGAAAGATCAATGTTGAAATCTCAATTAGGCATGTATGTAAGCTAGTGCTAACATAAAAAAATGTAAGGCCCAAGCCAAGCAGCTTCAGTAAGCCAAGTAGTTCCTGAAAGACACAGTCAGGAGCAGGCAGCAGCAGTACTCAATAGGGTTTCATAACCCCTAAGATTGAAAGATCAATGTTGAAATCTCTATTGAAGAGGTATGTTACCTTGTGCTATCATCAAAGAATTTAAGGCCCAAGCCCAGCAGCATCACAAAGCACAGTTGTTCCTGAAACACACAGCCTGGAGCAGGCATCAACATGAGTTTACAAGAGGGCTTCACAACCCCTAACATTAAAATGTTAATGATGAAATCTGTATAGAAGATGTATGTTAGCTAGTGCTAACATCAAAACATTTTAGGCACAGGCCCAGCAGCATCACTAAACCACATAGTTGCTGAAACACACAAACTGGATCAGGCCGCAGCAGAAGTGCACAAGAGTGCTTAATAACCCCTAACATTAATAGGTGAATATTGAAATCTGTATAGAAGATGTATGTTAGCTAGTGCTAACATCAACAAAAATTTAGGCACAGGCCCAGCAGCATCAGTAAGCCAAGTAGTTCCTGAAACACACAGCCTGGATCAGGCAGTAGGATGCGTACATAAGAGGGCTTCACAACCCCTAACATTAAAAGATCAATGTTGAAATCTCAATTGAGCATGTATGTTTGCTAGTGCTACCATAAAAAATGTGTGGTTAATATCCAAGACAGTCCCAGCAGCATCAGAAAACAATACTGTATACTGGCTGAGTGACACAGCCTGGAGGTGGGAAAATCATAAGATGCCCATATAGTGTCTGAATGGTACAGCCTGGAGGTGGCCGAAGCATGAGGAGACCATATAGTGGCTGAATGGAACAGCCTGAAGGTGGCAGAAGCAGCATCAGGAGTCCTGAAAGTGACACAGTGACAGAGGGGTGCGGTTGGTGGCAATACCAGTATCAGTGATGAAGGTGGCTGGAATGTTTGTAACTTGGGATCAGTACCTTAAATCTGTTTGGCACTATCCATATTTGTGAAGTGTTGGTGTAGCACCATGGTCGAGTTCTCCTTGGGGTGACTATGGCCCCCGCCGCACTAAACACCCACTCTGATGGCATACTCCTGGCCAGGCAGGACAGCTTTTCCAGGGCAAACTCAGCTAGTTGCGGCCATAAATCAAGCTTGGCTGCCCAGAAGTCCAGGGGATCTTCAAAGTTTGTTGGAATGGCCATGTCAAGGTATGCCACCACCTGCTGGTTCAGTTCCTGCTCCATGTCGACCTGCTGCTGATGAGTTGCTTCACTATGCGGGTGAAGAAAGGTACTCATCAGCGACTGTAGACTCAGGCTGCTCCTGCTACCCCACCCCTCCCCCAGCAGCCATGGCAGTGGAAGGTGAGCGCAGAGGGCCCCCCGAGTAAGACCTGCTAGTGGATGGACAAGGGCGCCGATAGGCATCAGCCAACTGACTACGTAGGATCTCTCTGTAGTAGGTCAGTTTATCCTCCCTCTCAGTGGGTGTAAAAAAACAAAAAACATTTTGTGCCGATAGTGAGGGTCCAATAAGGTGGAGAGCCAGAAGTCATCCCGCTGCCGAATGTTGACAATTCGGCGGTCACTATGCAAGAAACTGAGCATGCATCGTGCCATTTGTGCAAGTGACTCGGAGGGACTCCCTGCCTCCATATCCACTGCGCACTGCCATGGTGTGCCTTGGTCCTCTGTCTCACCTTCCTCATAACCCTCTAGCTTCTCTAGTTGATCATGCTCCTCCTCTCCTGTCAGATGACTAGAAACGCTGCCCATCTCATGAAACCTTAACTGTTCTCCACTATGCCCCTCATCCTCCTCCTCCTCTCCTCCTACAGTTCAGCCCCCACAGGGCTCATGTGGCCATGAGATGTAGGCACAACATCTCCATTGCCCTGACCAGCCATCGTTTCCAACACTTGTTGTAGGAAATGAAGCAGTGGAATGATGTCGTTCACCCCTTAATCCTGGTGATTTCCATATAATGTGGCTTCCACAAAGGGCCTGAGCAAATGGCAGGTGTCACGTATGAGCTGCCACTGGTTCACATTGAAGTTACACAAGAGAGTACCCCTACCTGCTTGGATCATCAAGAAATCGGTGATGGCTTTTCTCTGTCCGTACAGTCAGTCCATAATATGGAGGGTGGAATTCAAACGTGTGGGAACGTCACAAATCACAAATCGTGTTGGGGGATACCATTCTGACACTGCAGCTGAAGGAGGGTGTGCTTTTCGGTGTACGAGTGGCTGAAGTGCTTGTTAGGATGTCTTGTCATTGTTAGGATGTCTTGCAAATGGGGGGAACACTTCAGGAACTGCTTGACAACCAGATTTAACACGTGTGCCATGCAGGGAGCATGGCTCACCCTTCCTTGTTGCAGTGCGGCCAAGATGTTCTTCGCATTGTCGGTCACCATGGTTTCATGGAGTTTTCGTGGAGTAAGCCATGCTCCGATTTCTTTACAAATTACTTTTAGCAGTTCCTCCCGTGTGACTCTTTTCGCCAAGGCAAACCATGTGAAGAACAGCATGAATCCGCCGTGCCCTGCACACATGGTATGCTGAAGGTCCACTGAGACTTTTCCGGGTAGTGGAGGCTGAGGACATGGTGGAGGAGGAGGAGGTAGAGTTGCACACTGTCATAGGACCAACGGGCTGTCAGCATGGAGGAGGAAGCGGCAGGACCTGTCCAAGTTGGGGTTGTGGCTGTGCAGGAACCACATTCAGCCAGTGAGCCGTAAAGGACATGTATTGTCCCTGACTGTAGCTAGAGCTCCAGACGTCGGCGCTGCCATGCACTTTGGTACACACCGACAGGCTAAAGGACTGGCCCACCTTCTCTTGCACAAAATTGTGCAGGGCTGGTATTGCCTTCTTCGCAAAAAAATTACAGTTTGGCACTCTCCACCTCGGCTCAGCATAAGCCATCAGTTCTCTGAAAGGTGCAGAGTACACCACTTTAAAAAAGGGAGGGACTGCAGCACCAGCAACTTGGACAGGAGCACATTCAGCTTCTGCGCCATTGGATGGGTGGGCGCATACTGTTGTCTCTTGGACATGGCTTTGCGGATGTATTGTTGGCAAAATGGCTGACTAAAAGTGGGAGAAGCAGGAGCATCTGGAGTGACAGAAGGAGGGCATGACACACAGCTCCCTTCGGCTGAGGTGGTGGAACCTTGGCTGGCTGAAAGAGGGAGTGGTGTGCCACTGGGTGATGCAGCAGGCTGGACCACTACATCAGAGCGACGGTTCTCCCAGGATGCTTTATGGTGGCGAAGCATATGTTGAAGCAGGGCCGTGGTGACAACATTGGGAACCTGGCCACGCTACACCTTCTGCCGACATATCTTGAATGTGGCTATGTGAACCGCCTCTGGATGCTTGATGAGAAACTGCCACACTGCCGATTAGCTGATTTTCCCACCAACAGTCCACACTAATTGACTGCTACTGCCGCCGACTCTAGGAACCCCTGTTCCACTACCTCCCGGGAAAGTAGGCTGCCGCGAAGCAGGTAGTCTCCCCGGGCACGTTTGGCTCCAGAATTTCCACTTCTGCCACCACGCTGACTGCCAACCATGCTACTGCCTTGCTGGCTCCGCTGCTGCCTCACAGGCAACCTGCAACTCTCTTCTCCTGATGATGATGAAGCCCCTTCTGCACCCAGCTCCCAATTGCGATCGGTTTCATCATCAACAACAAGTGTCTGCACATCGCTGATGTCCTCCTCCGGTTCCACAACAGTGTCTGCTTCAGGACCATGAACCCTGGCAACACCGCCTCCCACGTCACTCTCCCCATCACTACTTGCCCGCCTAGCTGAGGAAGCGGATTATGTCTCCTCCACTTCTTGGCTGGGCAGTAGCTACTGACTGTCCTCTAGTAGATCGTCCTCAGTGAATAGTGGAGCTGAACCCACAACATAAGATACTTCTGTAGGAGAGGGAACAGCATGGGACAGAGGCAATGGGAGGACAGGGACTGCTCCCGGGCCATGCCAACTGAGGGTTGTGTCTGAGGAACCCACCGACTGTTGACTGGGGGTGTCAGATGTCACTTGTGATGAAGTGGATGACCATGTTAACCAATTGACGACGGCAGATGGGTTGCTGGTCGAGACATGACCGATAGCTGATAACGGGATAACTCAGGCCTCTCGCTGCGACTCCGGCTGCCTCTCGCCCCTAGTCTGCTGCCAACTCTGCCTGAAGTATTTAGGCCTCTGCCACTCCTCTGTGCACGTCCTGGCACTTCTCTGCCTGACAAACTTAGTGCGTATATGAGGGGAGTACAATATGTTTCACTATGCTTAAAACAGTATTTGTCTAGAACAGCAGCAGGTGTGCACTTTTGGCTGTCCTTTCACAGCTCTTGACAGATTAACAGGTACAAAATAGTGCATTACTTAGATGTATGTACGTGGTATGCACTTATGAGGGCAGAAAAATGCGCTACAATGGGCATAAAAACTCTGTAATTTTTTTTAAAACACCAGTCGGTGATTACTTTTGTCTGTCCTCTCACAGTATGTAGGCCCTTGACAGATTAACAGGTACAAAATAGTACACTACTTAGATGTATGTATGCGGTATGCACTTATGAGGGCAGAAAAATGCACTACAATGCACCTAAAAACTCTGTAATTTTTTTAAAACACCAGCCAGTGATTATTGTTTGGCTGTCCTTTCACATTATGTAGCTTCCTGACAGATTAGCAGGTACAAAATAGTACACTACTTAGATGTACGTATGTGGTATGCACTGATGAGTGCAGAAAAATGCACTACAGTACCCTCAAAAAATATATATTTTTGTAAAACACCAGCAGTACACAACAGTGCTGCAGCTAAAAAAAAAAAAAGCTGTGTATGAAACACAAAATTGCACTCTGTCACAGACTACTAGGAATGGACTGCTGGTCATTATACCATCCACAGACTAGTATAACCAGCAAATGATTTTTTGTGGAACAAAGACACTGAATTGCACTTAAAAATTATTCCTGCCTCCTCTGCTAAGATTTATGAGGTTGAGGCAGCTTGTTGAAATGTATGAGGCAACACACAGCGATGTGCCCAGGAGGTTAATGCCTGCAGCTGCAGTAAAAATCCTTTTCTGTGAAATAAACAATGCTCTCCGTCCACGAGAACGCTGATGTGACTAGGAGGATGTTAAACGCTGCTGGAATGCGCTTTTCTCTGCTCTAACACACACACAGCCTGTCCATCCTATCTCTCTGCAGTGTAATGAATGAAGTGGCTGGCCGCAATATGGTTGCCGATTATAAAGGGCTGTGACATCACAGGGGCCACCGGCTGCTGATAAGCTGCATCCTGCATGTGATTCAGGGTCATTCCGCCTACTTCCCTTCCCGCCTTGTACTGACATGTGGATCCGCCATTTTAGATGCCCTGAAGCCTGGAACGCTGTAAAAATTTTGTTTAATGAAGCGATTAGCGCGATATTCGCATTCGTTGTGCATCAAATATTTCCTGAAATTCGTAACAAATTCGGGTTCGTCAGCTTCGATTCGCTCATCTCTACTGGTGACATTGGGGACAATATCTTGTCGCTAGGATCTATTTCTCATGGGATGATTCTGAAATAGCCTAGTAGCCATTATTGATGACATGTTGTGTGTTGTGTTCTGTATAGATGATGTCATCTGTTGAACCTAGAGGTAGCCATATACATAAAATAGTTGTTGGCCAAACACGTGTTCAGCTACAAGCTATGTGTTCTAAGTCCCCCATACACATGAATGCTTAACCAAGCAGTCATGTATGTGGAGTGGGAAGGGTACATTTGGTTTGGCACATGGGATTTTACTTGACACAAAGTGACCAAAGTCCCATGGGATTGTTCATACGTACGATTGTGCCAAAACCATGCCATACAAAACTGCCAGATCACTGTGGGCTTAAAGAAAACAAACAAAAAACAACACATAGGCAGATGATAAGCTGACTTTAGATGATTGTGTCAAACGGATGGTCAGCAGGTCCCGCAGCAGGTTCAGCTAGCACGTCAAATATTTATGGCCTGCTTAGAATTTCCTATTCTGATGCTATGAACTCAGCAGGAAAAATAGAAGCCATATAGAGTGGTGTCTTAAGTTACAATATTAACTGGTTCCAGGATGACTATAGTATGGTGATACCATTGTATGTTGAAAACATAATTCTATAGAAACCTGGTAATTGGTGCTGAAGCCCAAAATGTCATCCAAAAATAGTAAAAAGTTAGGATTAACCCCTTAAGGACTCAGGGTTTTTCAGTTTTTGCACTTTTGTTTTTTCCTCCTTACCTTTTAAAAATCATAACCCTTTAAATTTTCCACCTAAAAATCCATATTATGGCTTATTTTTTGCGTCACCAATTCTACTTTGCAGTGACTTTAGTCATTTTACCCAAAAATTCACGGCGAAACGGAAAAAAAAATCATTGTGCGACAAAATCGAAGAAAAAACACCATTTTGTAACTTTTGGGGGCTTCCGTTTCTACGCAGTGCATATTTCAGTAAAAATTACACCTTATCATTATTCTGTAGGTCCATACGGTTAAAATGATACCCTACTTATATAGGTTTGATTTTGTCATACTTCTGGAAAAAATCATAACTACATGCAGGAAAATGTATACGTTTAAAAATGTCATCTTCTGACCCCTATAACTTTTTTTTATTTTTCCACGTACAGGGCGGTATGAGGACTCATTTTTTGCGCCGTGATCTGAAGTTTTTATCGGTATGATTTTTGTCTTGATCGGACTTTTTTTTATCACTTTTTATTCATTTTTAAATGGTATAAAAAGTGACAAAAAATATGCTTTTTTGGACTTTGGAATTTTTTTGTACGTACGCCATTGACCGTGCAGTTTAATTAATGACATATTTTTATACTTCGGACATTTATGCACGCGGTGATACCACATATGTTTATTTTTTTTTATTTACACAGTTTTTTTTTATGGGAAAAGGGGGGGGGGTGATTCAAACTTTTATCAGGGAAGGGGTTAAATGACCTTTATTAACACTTTTTTTTTACTTTTTTTTGCAGTGTTATAGGTCCCATAGGGACCTATAACACTGCACACACTGATCTCTCATGCTGATCACTAACGTGTATTAACACGCCTGTGATCAGTGTTATCGACGCTTGACTGCTCCTCCCTGGACCTCAGGCACGGAGCAGTCATTCGTCGATCGGACACCGAGGAGGCAGGTAAGGGCCCTCCCGGTGTCCTGTAAGCTGTTGGAGACGCCGTGACTTCACCGCGGTTGTCCCGAACAGCCCGGGACTAGCCCGGATAGTTTCACTTTCACTTTAGAAGCGGCGGTCAGCTTTGACCACCGCTTCTAAAGG
This sequence comes from Hyla sarda, assembly GCF_029499605.1. Taxonomy (NCBI): domain Eukaryota; kingdom Metazoa; phylum Chordata; class Amphibia; order Anura; family Hylidae; genus Hyla; species Hyla sarda. The sequence goes on from NC_079190.1 coordinate 54,863,772, forward strand.
GTTAATACCGCACATTGCCGCGATCGGCGATGTGTGATATTAGCCGCGGGTCCCGGCCATTGATGAGCGCCGGGACCGACGCGATGTGATGCGGGGTCGCAGCGCGACCCCGCTTCATATCGCAGGAGCCGGCACAGGACGTAAATATACCTGCGTCATTAAGGGGTTAAAGAAAAATAAGTAGATAACTAATACAGATAAAGCAAGTCCTTACATATAAAAGTAATAACGATCTGCTGGAGCTGTAAATCACTGTCTATGTAGAGGACAGGAGCTTCCTCAGGGTCCTGTACAGTACACACAGTGTCCCAAAAAAGTAACATGGAGCCGTCCTCACCTGGTGTCCAAAGGAGCAGCTAACCCTGGCACAGGTAAAGAGTACAGAACATGTAATACCTCCCTGTACTGTAGGGAGGCGCTAACAGACACCAGTCAATGCATGCACTTCAGTAATACAGGTGTTTTACTAGTGAATGCCCATTCTGATTGGTCAGTTCTTCTGGTCATTGATGTGTTTTGCAGATCTGGACTGTCCGTAGCATTGTATGTTGTGTCTGATTTCAAGGTACAATGGTCCAGAAAAGACCATTGTATGGTGAAAATATCGTAATATCACTGCATATGATTCATTTCTTCATTTACATTGCATTTTGAAAGGAAAAAAGTAATTGACCATACACAAGTGAAAACATAAGCCACAAAATAAGTTTTCTGATTTAATACTGTTACATCAACTTCTGCAAAAACTTACTACTGAATATGAGACTTTATAATAGTGCTAAAATGGGAAGATGATATCACTGTTCTAGGGAAGAAACTGGTGTCACACTATGCTTGAGAAGGTATGGAAATCAATGGGTGTGAGTGAGCAATTATATCATATATTCTCCATCATACTGGCAACCTAAAAATATTATATTACGGGTATGACCTATGTGTCTAATGGGAGCCATGAGCCATCAGGGGTGTAACTTTCATCTCGAAATGCAAACTCTATGACAGGGTCTTCAACTATCTTGTGCAATTTATGATACTAATGTCTTCTGATGTAGCAAATCGCCCTTTGGGCCTCTTTCAACCAGCTTGGGTGCGACTCTCTGTTATCTCTCGACACCAGTGGTCTTCAAACTATGGACCTCCAGATTTTGCAAAACAAGAATTTCCAATATGCCCGAACAGCCAACGGCTAAAAGTTGTAGTTATGCAACATCTAGAGGTCCACAGTTTGGAGACCTCTGCTGTACACCATACTTTATATTCATGTGTGGTTCAGAAGCTACATAGTCTCACAAGCCACATTTTGCTACTAAACCAAATGATGTCAATCTTGGTTATATCATATTATAATCATATGGAATTCCCATGGGGAAATTAAAAATGGGGTCCTCTTTCCTGGCTTCCCTCTGAATAATGCGCCCCCCCCCCCCCCCCAAAATGCAACATCCATTTCAGAAGCTATTATAAAATGATTGTATCATTTTTGCTAGAGATGATCGAACTGACAGTAAATTCGATTCGTCACGAACTTCTCGGCTCGGCAGTTGATGACTTTTCCTGCATAAATTAGTTCAGCTTTCAGGTGCTCCGATGGGCTGGAAAAGGTGGATACAGTCCTAGGAGACTCTTTCCTAGGAATGTATCCACCTTTTCCAGCCCCCCGGAGCACCTGAAAGCTGAACTCATTTATGCAGGATAAGTCATCAACTGCCGAGCCGAGAAGTTCGTGACTAATCGAATTTACTGTAAGTTCGCTCATCTCTAATTTTTGCAGACACGTTTCATTGTAGATTACTAGCAATGAGATAACCTCTTTAATATGAAAATATGGATATTTATCTGAAATAAAAATATAGACCAAATCACTGAAAAAAATTATAGAATTTATGTAAGTTAAAATGTCATCACTGCATGAATAGCACAATACTTGTTTGGGGGAGCGGTTGTTGTCTGGTATAGAAAAGACCATGATCATGAAGCCGCAAATCAGTTGGGTAACACAATGGTGTATGAGCCCCTTAAGAGTAATCCTTTTCCAGTGTTGTTAACAAGGTATGATCGTTACTAAGGAAATATACAGACAAGTGTATCATATCTGAAGCCAATGCCTGTAAACGATGCCCCCCCCTCCCAAAACACCCGTACTGGTATATACTACCTAAAATCCATAAGTCGCTGATCCAGCCCCGGAACGTCCCATTGTCTCTGGGATTGAATCAGCGACTGAAGCCCTCTCTGGCTATTTGGATTGGCTGCTTTCCCCTTTATTACAACATATGCCAACCTATTTAAGGGATACAGGGGATCTGATATCAGCACTAAATAATTTTGAGTGGCAGGATTCCTAATCACTAGACTCCATATATGTAGAGAGCCTCTACACCTGCATCCCTCATGATGCGGGTGTAGAGGCGATCAGAGAGGTCCTCCTGAGTACTGAAAAACCTGTAGAATTCAGTGATTTTGTGGTTGAGGCACTTATGTGTGGTTGCCCGGTACAGGAGTTGTTATCCTGTACCCTAGCTGCCCGGTCAGACAGCCTCCCTGCAGTGTCCCCTGGGCCCCTGCGCCTGTTCCCCTTGTATAGTTATCTTTATGCTGTGTATTGTATATAAAAGGGTTATGACCTTAAGAACCGTGATTAACCAGTGTCATGTGATTGTAACCCAGTGAGGTATCAGTGACCATGTGACCTATGGGACCCCTCCTGGTCTCCCCCATATAAACCCTGGGAGGAGCTAGCCCGCACGCTTGATTTCCAGTTAAAGGGGTACTCCGCTGCTCAGCGTCTGGAACAAACGGACAGCCGTCACGCCCCCTCTCATAGACTTGCATTGAGGGGGCAGGACGTGATGTCATGAGGGGGTGGGGCTATGATGTCACAAGCTCCCGGCATGGCTCCAGTGTTCGGAACAGTTTGTTGCAAATGCTGAGCAGCAGAGTATCCCTTTAAGTCTTTGCTGAGGTCCAGTGCAGTCAAGTCCTAAGAGTGTGTCTGGAGTCCAGAGGAGGCCACAAGTCAACCACGCAGCCACAAGTCTACAGCCCCCAGGTCCCAGTCAAAGCCTGGTAAGCAACAAAAGGGGTATATCAGTCTCAGTCAAGTCAGTCAAAGTCAACCTGTCTTCAATCAGCGTGGCCTGCATCAAAATTGTCCCAGTCCACTGCAAGTCCCAGCAAGCCCTAAGGTCTCTGGAGTCAATGGTCCCTCCACAGGCCTAGCCAAGCTGTATAACCTATTTCACCTGCCTAACTCAGTAATGCAACCGTTGTTCCGTAACTTGGCGTCAGAGTCATTATTGCCCCGGTGCCTTACCCAGGATCCACCCAAATCCACCTTTGGGTGGTATTGAGGATAAACCATGGCCTGGCGTTAGGAAAACAAGGAGTTAATGCCATCTGCACCTAGGGCAATTCCATTGGCCCTCATCACACCCTCTACCACATATGGTCGTCTTGGATAATAATGTTTTTCAATATGGGGACACCTGGTACAGACAGAAACAGGGCTTGGCTATGGGCACGCCTATCTCTTGCACATATGCCAACCTATTTCTGTCTGTACTGGAGAGGAGGTACATTTTTTCCTCTACCAACTCCTTTGTCAGCCAGATTAAACGCATCCTACATTTTGTAGATGACATATTTGTCCTCTGGAAAGGGGAGAGGACTCCTTCTCCAATTTTGTTTCCCATTTAAACACTGTTAATAGGATGAACACGACTTTTACCAAAGTGTTTGGAGGTAGTTTTCTTGAATTCCTTGATACTAAAATCAATGTCCAAGATGGCAGGCTAGTTACATCAGGCCATAGAAAAGAGATAGCACTGAATGCTCTTCTCCACTTTGAGAGCTCTCATCCTTTTCATATGAATAGGAACATTCCCTACAGCCAGCTTGTCCGGTTGAAAAGAATTATAATGACAATGAGGTCTTTCTATCCCAAGCGAATAAATTAAAAATCAGATTTCTGAACAGGGGATACCCAGAATGCGTTATTGAGGATGCTATGCAAAAAGTTTACAAAAATCCCCGAAATTAGTTATTGCATCCTAAAAAAGAAGAAATGTGACAAGCCTCAAAAATTTGTCATCTCATTTGATAACACCCCCCTCAATAATACAATCAGAAACACCATTAACAAATACTGGTACATGATTGAACAGGACCCACAATTAACAGATATTGCAAAGAACCACCCTATGATCACCTATTGCCGTAATAAAACCATAGGGAATGCCCTTAAGAAAATGACCACACAAATTAAAGATGCAAAAAAAGTAAACTGGTTAAAGGGTTTATAACCTACTGATAACTACCGATGTGCTAATTGCTCCGTTTGTGAACACAACCTAGCTAGGGCCTCATACAGACTAGGTGCTCATACCATCACGGTCAGAGAATTAATTATTTGTCAAACTTCTTTTGTAATATACAGTATGCCCTGATATGCCCTTGTGGCTTTTTTATATTGGTAAGACGAAAAGAAAGTTAAATCAGTGTGTGAAGGAGCACCTTAGATCTTTAAAAACAAAAGTAGGTGCCTCTCGCTTTATAAACCATTTAGATAGAGTCTTACCACCATAATGATCACAGAGCTGTAAAGTTTGCAGGCATAGAACAAGTTAATTGTCCAAGAAGGGGAGAAGACCGACACAAGCTGCTACTCTGTTCAGAAACTAGATGGATCATGAAACTTGATGTGTTAGGTCCGCTAGGCTTAAATGAGCGAAATGAGCTAAATGTCTTCCTTTCATTCACAGTAGGTATTGTTGTTTTTAACTGTTTGTGGATTTATGACATATTACTAGTGGTTTTACTATATGTTTACATGTTTCTATGGTTACATACTATGTTAAAACCATGTACCTGTAGCGGGATGACATCACCAGGGGCCTGAGGAAGCGCCAACAGGCATGAAACGGCCGCTGTCGTCCAGGTGAGACGTCCTTGCTGTTTGCTGCTCTACTTGTTGCTGTCACGATGCCGGCTGGCAGGTAGTGGATCCTCTGTGCCAGAGAGGGATTGGCGTGGACCGTGCTAGTGGATCGGTTCTAAGTCACTACTGGTTTTCACCAGAGCCCGCCGCAAAGCGGGATGGTCTTGCTGCGGCGGTAGTGACCAGGTCGTATCCACTAGCAACGGCTCAACCTCTCTGGCTGCTGAAGATAGGCGCGGTACAAGGGAGTAGACAGAAGCAAGGTCGGACGTAGCAGAAGGTCGGGGCAGGCAGCAAGGATCGTAGTCAGGGGCAACGGCAGGAGGTCTGGAACACAGGCTAGGAACACACAAGGAAACGCTTTCACTGGCACGATGGCAACAAGATCCGGCAAGGAAGTGCAGGGGAAGTGAGGTAATATAGGGAAGTGCACAGGTGATCAGACTAATTGGAACCACTGCGCCAATCAGCGGCGCAGTGGCCCTTTAAATCGCAAAGACCCGGCGCGCGCGCGCCCTAGGGAGCGGGGCCGCGCGCGCCGGGACAGGACCGACGGAGAGCGAGTCAGGTACGGGAGCCGGGGTGCGCATCGCGAGCGGGCGCTACCCGCATCGCGAATCGCATCCCGGCTGGAGGCGGTATCGCAGCGCCCCGGGTCAGTGGATCTGACCGAAGCGCTGCAGTGAGGAGAGTGTAGCGAGCGCTCCGGGGAGGAGCGGGGACCCGGAGCGCTCGGCGTAACAGTACCCCCCCCCCTTGGATCTCCCCCTCTTCTTAGAGCCTGAGAACCTGAGGAGCAGACTTTTGTCTAGGATATTGTCCTCAGGTTCCCAGGATCTCTCTTCTGGACCACAACCCTCCCAATCCACTAAAAAAAAGGTTTTCCCTCTGACCTTTTTGGATGCCAGAATCTCTTTGACGGAGAAGATGTCCGAGGAGCCGGAAACAGGAGTGGGAGGAACAGATTTGGGAGAGAAACGGTTGATGATAAGTGGTTTAAGAAGAGAAACGTGAAAGGCATTAGGAATACGAAGAGAAGGAGGAAGAAGAAGTTTGTAAGAGACAGGATTAATCTGGCACAAAATTTTGAAAGGACCAAGATAGCGTGGTCCCAACTTGTAGCTAGGGACACGGAAGCGGACATATTTAGCGGAGAGCTATACCTTGTCTCCAGGGGAAAAAATGGGAGGAGCTCTTCTTTTCTTATCCGCGAACTTCTTCATGCGTGATGAAGCCTGTAAGAGAGAATTTTGGGTCTCTCTCCATATGATGGAAAGGTCACGAGAAATTTCATCCACAGCGGGCAGACCAGAGGGCAAGGGGGTAGGGAGGGGGGGAAGAGGGTGACGGCCGTACACCACGAAAAATGGGGATTTGGAGGAAGATTCAGAGACTCTGAAGTTATACGAGAATTCGGCCCATGGTAGAAGATCTGCCCAGTCATCCTGGCGGGAGGAAACAAAATGTCGTAAATAATCACCCAAGACCTGGTTAATTCTTTCTACTTGTCCATTGGATTGAGGATGATATGCAGAAGAAAAATTTAATTTAATCTTGAGTTGTTTACAGAGAGCCCTCCAGAATTTAGACACGAATTGGACGCCTCTATCCGAGACGATCTGCGTAGGCAACCCGTGAAGACGAAAAATGTGTACAAAAAATTGTTTAGCCAACTGAGGCGCTGAAGGAAGACCAGGAAGAGGGATGAAATGTGCCATTTTGGAGAATCGATCAACGACCACCCAAATAACAGTGTTGCCACGGGAAGGGGGTAAGTCAGTAATAAAATCCATACCAATCAGAGACCAAGGCTGTTCGGGGACAGGCAGAGGATGAAGAAAACCAGCGGGCTTCTGGCGAGGAGTCTTATCCCGGGCACAGATAGTGCAGGCTCGCACAAAGTCCACAACATCCGTCTCCAGAGTCGGCCACCAATAGAAGCGAGAGATGAGTTGCACAGATTTCTTGATGCCCGCATGACCTGCGAGATGGGAGGAGTGACCCCATTTGAGGATTCCGAGGCGTTGGCGTGGAGAAACAAAGGTCTTTCCTGGAGGAGTTTGCCTGATGGAGGCTGGAGAAGTGGAAATCAGGCAGTCAGGAGGAATGATGTGTTGCGGAGAGAGTTCAATTTCAGAAGCATCCGAGGAACGAGAGAGAGCATCGGCCCTAATGTTCTTATCGGCAGGCCGAAAGTAAATTTCAAAATTAAATCGGGCAAAGAACAGAGACCACCTGGCCTGGCGAGGATTCAGCCGTTGGGCAGACTGGAGGTAGGAGAGGTTCTTGTGATCGGTGTAAATAATAACTGGAAACCTTGATCCCTCCAGCAGATGCCTCCATTCCTCAAGTGCTAATTTAATGGCTAGAAGCTCTCGATCCCCGATGGAGTAGTTCCTCTCCGCCGGAGAGAAGGTCCTAGAAAAAAAACCACAAGTGACAGCATGCCCGGAAGAATTTTTTTGTAGAAGGACAGCTCCAGCTCCCACTGAGGAGGCATCAACCTCCAATAGGAAGGGTTTGGATGGGTCAGGTCTGGAGAGCACGGGAGCCGAAGAAAAGGCAGACTTGAGCCGTTTAAAGGCGTCTTCCGCTTGAGGAGGCCAAGACTTGGGATCGGCATTTTTTTTGGTTAAAGCCACGATAGGAGCCACAACGGTAGAAAAATGTGGAATAAATTGCCTGTAATAATTGGCGAACCCCAAAAAACGTTGGATAGCACGGAGTCCGGAGGGGCGTGGCCAATCTAAGACGGCAGAGAGTTTGTCTGGATCCATTTGTAGTCCCTGGCCAGAGACCAAGTATCCTAGGAAAGGAAGAGATTGGCATTCAAACAGACATTTCTCTATTTTGGCATAGAGTTGATTGTCACGAAGTCTCTGAAGAACCATACGGACATGCTGGCGGTGTTCTTCTAGATTGGCAGAAAAAATCAGGATATCGTCCAGATATACAACAACACAGGAGTATAAGAGATCACGAAAAATTTCATTAACAAAGTCTTGGAAGACGGCAGGGGCGTTGCACAGGCCAAAGGGCATGACCAGATACTCAAAGTGTCCATCTCTGGTGTTAAATGCCGTTTTCCATTCATCCCCCTCTCTGATGCGGATGAGATTATAAGCACCTCTTAAGTCCAGTTTGGTAAAGATGTGGGCACCTTGGAGGCGATCAAAGAGTTCAGAGATGAGGGGTAGGGGGTAGCGGTTCTTAACCGTGATTTTATTAAGACCGCGGTAGTCAATGCAAGGACGTAGGGAGCCATCTTTTTTGGACACAAAGAAAAATCCGGCTCCGGCAGGAGAGGAGGATTTACGGATAAAGCCCTTTTTTAAATTTTCCTGGACGTATTCAGACATGGCAAGAGTCTCTGGGGCGGACAGAGGATAAATTCTGCCCCGGGGTGGAGTAGTGCCCGGGAGGAGGTCGATAGGACAATCATAAGGCCTGTGAGGAGGTAGAGTCTCAGCTTGTTTTTTGCAAAAAACATCCGCAAAGTCCATATAGGCCTTAGGGAGGCCGGTTACAGGAGGAACCACAGAGTCACGGCAAGGGTTACTGGGAACCGGTTTTAGGCAGTCCTTGGAACAAGAGGGCCCCCAACTCTTGATCTCCCCAGTGGACCAATCCAGGGTTGGGGAATGAAGTTGAAGCCAGGGAAGTCCAAGGAGAATTTCAGAAGTGCAATTGGGGAGGACCAAAAGTTCAATCCTCTCGTGATGAGATCCGATGCACATTAGAAGGGGCTCCGTGCGGAAACGTATGGTACAGTCCAATCTTTCATTGTTTACACAATTGATGTAGAGGGGTCTGGCGAGACTGGTCACTGGGATGTTGAACCTGTTGACGAGAGAGGCCAAAATAAAATTTCCTGCAGATCCGGAGTCCAAGAAGGCCATAGTAGAGAAGGAGAAGGCAGAGGCAGATATCCGCACAGGCACAGTAAGACGTGGAGAAGCAGAGTAGACATCAAGGACTGTCTCACCTTTGTGCGGAGTCAGCGTACGTCTTTCCAGGCGGGGAGGACGGATAGGACAATCCTTCAGGAAGTGTTCGGTACTAGCACAGTACAGGCAGAGACTCTCCATGCGGCGTCGTGTCCTCTCTTGAGGTGTCAGGCGAGACCGGTCGACCTGCATAGCCTCCACGGCGGGAGGCACAGGAACAGATTGCAGGGGACCAGAGGAGAGAGGAGCCGGGGAGAAGAAACGCCTCGTGCGAACAGAGTCCATATCCTGGCGGAGCTCCTGACGCCTTTCGGAAAAACGCATGTCAATGCGAGTGGCTAGGTGAATGAGTTCATGTAGATTAGCAGGGATTTCTCGTGCGGCCAGAACATCTTTAATGTTGCTGGATAGGCCTTTTTTAAAGGTCGCGCAGAGGGCCTCATTATTCCAGGATAATTCTGAAGCAAGAGTACGGAATTGTACGGCATACTCGCCAACGGAAGAATTACCCTGGACCAGGTTCAACAGGGCAGTCTCAGCAGAAGAGGCTCGGGCAGGTTCCTCAAAGACACTTCGGATTTCCGAGAAGAAGGAGTGTACAGAGGCAGTGACGGGGTCATTGCGGTCCCAGAGCGGTGTGGCCCAAGACAGGGCTTTTCCAGACAGAAGGCTGACTACGAAAGCCACTTTAGACCTTTCAGTGGGAAACTGGTCCGACATCATCTCCAAGTGCAGGGAACATTGGGAAAGAAAGCCACGGCAAAACTTAGAGTCCCCATCAAATTTATCCGGCAAGGATAGGCGTAGACCAGAAGCGGCCACTCGCTGCGGAGGAGGTGCAGGAGCTGGCGGAGGAGATGATTGCTGAAGCTGTGGTAGTAACTGCTGTAGCATAACGGTCAGTTGAGACAGCTGTTGGCCTTGTTGCGCTATCTGTTGTGACTGCTGGGCGACCACCGTGGTGAGGTCAGCGACAACTGGCAGAGGAACTTCAGCGGGATCCATGGCCGGATCTACTGTCACGATGCCGGCTGGCAGGTAGTGGATCCTCTGTGCCAGAGAGGGATTGGCGTGGACCGTGCTAGTGGATCGGTTCTAAGTCACTACTGGTTTTCACCAGAGCCCGCCGCAAAGCGGGATGGTCTTGCTGCGGCGGTAGTGACCAGGTCGTATCCACTAGCAACGGCTCAACCTCTCTGGCTGCTGAAGATAGGCGCGGTACAAGGGAGTAGACAGAAGCAAGGTCGGACGTAGCAGAAGGTCGGGGCAGGCAGCAAGGATCGTAGTCAGGGGCAACGGCAGGAGGTCTGGAACACAGGCTAGGAACACACAAGGAAACGCTTTCACTGGCACGATGGCAACAAGATCCGGCAAGGAAGTGCAGGGGAAGTGAGGTAATATAGGGAAGTGCACAGGTGATCAGACTAATTGGAACCACTGCGCCAATCAGCGGCGCAGTGGCCCTTTAAATCGCAAAGACCCGGCGCGCGCGCGCCCTAGGGAGCGGGGCCGCGCGCGCCGGGACAGGACCGACGGAGAGCGAGTCAGGTACGGGAGCCGGGGTGCGCATCGCGAGCGGGCGCTACCCGCATCGCGAATCGCATCCCGGCTGGAGGCGGTATCGCAGCGCCCCGGGTCAGTGGATCTGACCGGAGCGCTGCAGTGAGGAGAGTGTAGCGAGCGCTCCGGGGAGGAGCGGGGACCCGGAGCGCTCGGCGTAACAGTTGCACTTTGGGGATGCTGCTGTTCATATTGGGACTTTTCATGTACAAGACATGTTGCTGAATAAAATAGCTTAAACAACAACAAAGACGTGGTCTCAAATGCCTGGAGGTGCTCAACCCCAAATGCGGTTGTGCATTTATGCTGGGGGAGCAGATCCTGCCCTTGTAGTCCATTGCTAGGGGAGATCCCCAGCATAAAAATGCATACAATGGAGGATGCCTGCAGCGGACTACAAGTGCCACAATAGAATCCTACACCAGATAAACGGTGTGGATGTGTAACAATTAGAATAATACAAGAATGTAGATGCACTACTGTGGTAGATGTAAACAATGACATTGGCTATCCCTCAACACTGATGTTAAAATTGAGACATTCGCCAGTGTATCCTTATATGAAGGACACACCAGAGCCCGCACACCAACGCCAAGATTTCTCAAGTGGCACGGGACCTAACACTAAACTTACCTGTGCATGAAACGCAAAACCTGGGGCCAGTGGGCAATTGTGGCAATTACGGTAGTCTGCTGCAGGCATCCCCCATTGTATTCATTTTTATGCTGGGGATCGCCCCAGCAACAGACCACAAGGGCAGGATCTGCTTCCCCAGCATAAATGCACAACCGCATTTGGGGTTTAGCACCTCCTGCCATTTGAGACCACTTCTTTGTTGTTGTTTAAACTTTATACTTGGAGGTGTGTAAACTACATATGTAATGCGCCTTGAACATCTCCCAGGCAGCATTAAGGTTCACCTGTGAGGCCATGCACCTATATCAGCCAACTTAGGTGGGGCTTGTAGTCTGCCTCCCTCCTCCCATTGTATGTGTGCTCAGTCACACTGGAGGCAGTGGCGTCTCCAGCATTCATATTTAGGGGGGGGCACATGGGGGGCCAGTGACAAAAGTGGGGGGGGCAATTTTAAAACGTGTGTGTATGTGTATATATATATATATATATATATATATATATATATATATATATATACATACACACACATATACACACACACACACACACATACACCATGCAGAACATGTTTAATTTACCTTACCTTATCACAATACAGACCCCTGAATCATCACCACTTACCATAAAACAGACCCCATAATCAGACCCCACTATAATACAGACCCCAGAATCAGATCCCTGCATAATAGACCCCATCCCCCTCCATAATACAGACCCCAGTCGTGTTGCGCAATAATATACATACAGTTACATTAACTGACTCACAATTCACATCTTTTATGGTCGGCGTCATCCTCTTTCCTTCTGTTCTCCATCTGGCTCAGACCGTCATGACGACTTCTTCCAGCCAAAGCCCATCACTGCAGCATCTGCAAGACAAACATCTTAGTTTCTGCATTTTTTCCAGTGCCCTCCCCAGAAGTGCAGAATTCAGTGGAGTTTATTCCATTCCAAACAGTGTTACAGAGCAAGCAACGTTTCAGCGACCTGTCTTCACCTTTGCCAAGCACTAGAAGCGACGAATCGTAGCCTGCTCTGTAACTCTGTTTAGAATGGAATAAACTCCACTGAACTGCACTTGATACTTTGGTGTGCTAAGATTGTCCTTGGATATAGGTGGCTAGCTAGGTTGGTAGGAAGCCAATTAGGTAGATAGGTAGCGATGTAGATATGGAGGTTCATAGGTAGGTAGCAAGGTAGCTAAGTAGGTAGCCAGGTAGGTAAGTGGGTAGCTATGTATGTAGGTAGGTAGCTGGGTAGCTAGCTAGCTAGGTAATTAGGTTGCTATGTAGGTAAGTAGCTATGTAGGTAAGTAACCAGGAGGCTAAGTAGGTGGGTAGGTAGCCAGTAATAAGGTTGGAAGCCAGATAGGGAAGTAGCCAGGCAGGTAATTAGGTATTTTTCAAGGTAGGGAAATAGCCAGGCAGGTAACTAGGTAGGTTGCCAGGTAGGGAAGTAGCCAAGCAGGTAATTGGGTAGGTAGCCAAGTAGGGAAGTAGCTAGTGCTCCTTCACATCATCACCCCCCTCTCACCTACACCCCCCTCACCTCCTCCACATCATCACCCCCCTCTCCTCCTCCACATCATCACCCCCCTCTCCTCCTCCACATCATCACCCCCCTCTCACCTACACCCCCCTCACCTCCTCCACATCATCACCCCCCTCTCCTCCTCCACATCATCACCCCCCTCTCCTCCTCCACATCATCACCCCCCTCTCCTCCTCCACATCATCACCCCCCTCTCACCTGCACATCATCACCCCCCTCTCCTCCTCCACATCATCACCCCCCTCTCCTCCTCCACATCATCACCCCCCTCTCACCTACACACAACCCCCCTCACCTCCTCCACATCATCACCCCCCTCTCCTCCTCCACATCATCACCCCCCTCTCACCTGCACATCATCACCCCCCTCACCTCCTCCACATCATCGCCCCCCTCTCCTCCTCCACATCATCACCCCCTCTCCTCCTCCATATCATCACCCCCTCTCCTCCTCCACATCATCACCCCCCTCTCACCTGTACACAACCCCCCTCACCTCCTCCACATCATCGCCCCCCTCTCCTCCTCCACATCATCGCCACCCTCTCCTCCTCCACATCATCACCCCCTCTCACCTACACACAACCCACCTCAGCTCCTCCACATCATCGCCCCCCCTCTCCTCCTCCACATCATCACCCCCTCTCCTCCTCCATATCATCACCCCCTCTCCTCCTCCACATCATCCCCCCCTCTCCTCCTCCACATCATCACCCCCCTCTCACCTGTACACAACCCCCCTCACCTCCTCTACATCATCGCCCCCCTCTCCTCCTCCACATCATCATCCCCCTCTCACCTGCACATCATCACCCCCCTCACCTCCTCTACATCATCGCCCCCTCTCACCTGCACATCATCACCCCCCTCACCTCCTCCACATCATCAACCCCCTCTCACCTGCACCCCCCCTCACCTCCTCCACATCATCACCCCCCTCTCACCTGCACAGACCCCCCTCACCTCCTCCACATCATCACCCCCCTCACCTCCTCCACATCATCACCCCCCTCACCTCCTCCACATCATCACCCCCCTCACCTCCTCCACATCATCACCCCCCTCACCTCCTCCACATCATCACCCCCCTCACCTCCTCCACATCATCACCCCCCCTCACCTCCTCCACATCATCACCCCCCCTCACCTCCTCCACATCATCACCCCCCTCACCTCCTCCACATCATCACCCCCCTCACCTCCTTCACATCATCACCCCCCTCACCTCCTCCACATCATCACCACCCTCACCTCCTCCACCCCCCCCTCCTCCACATCATCAACCCCCCCCACCCCCCCCTCCTCCACATCATCAACCCCCCCCACCCCCCCCTCCTCCACATCATCGACCCCACCCCCCACCCCTCCTCCACATCATCGACCCCCCACCCCTCCTCCACATCATCGACCCCACCCCCCACCCCTCCTCCACATCATCGACCCCCCACCCCCCCTCCTCCACATCATCAACCCCCCCCACCCCCCCTCCTCCACATCATCAACCCCCTCCCACCCCCCCCCTCCTCCACATCATCAACCTCCCCCTCCTCCACATCATCGACCCCCCCCCACCCCTCCTCCACATCATCGACCCCCCCCACCCCTCCTCCACATCATCGACCCCACCCCCCACCCCTCCTCCACATCATCGACCCCCCCACCCCCCCTCCTCCACATCATCAACCCCCCCACCCCCCCTCCTCCACATCATCAACCACCCCCACCCCCCCCCCCCCTCCTCCACATCATCAACCCCCCCCCCACCCCCCCACCCTCCTCCACATCATCAACCCCCCCCACCCCCCCTCCTCCACATCATCAACCCCCCCCCACACCCCCCCTCCTCCACATCATCAACCCCCCCCCCGCCCCACCCTACCCCCACCCCCATGATGATTAAAAAATTGAAAATAAACCTTTTACTCACCTATACGCACGCTCTCCTCAGCAGCACAGGGGGCTGCGTTCTTCTCCCGCTATAGTGCAGGCGCCGATGAGTGACGTCATCGGCGCCTGCACTGCGTGGGGGCAGAGTTCACAGGTCTCCTCTCAGTGAAGCGGCAGGTCCTGCGGCTCACACTGAGAGGAGGCTTAGCTGTGTGTGCACACAGCTGAAAGCGGCGCTGGCTCGCCTGGGGATCCGGGACAAGTGTCCTGGATCCCCATTAGCGGAGTGAGCACCTCTCCGCCCGGAGCCCCGCGTGCCATGAGTGGTTGCCGACCCGACTATTTTAAATTGGGGGGGGCACAAGGGGGGGCACGGCCTGATCTAGGGGGGGCCATGGCCCCCTCTGGCCCCCCCCTAGCGACGCCACTGACTGGAGGGTACCTGGGAGGAGGCTGTTAGTCGGCCTAATGCGGCTGTAATTGTCCACTGGCCCCTGGTTTTGCTTATCATGCACAGGTAATACTGGCTAATGTTTAAATTTTAACATCAGTGTTGAGGGATAGCCAATGTCATTGTATACATCTACCACAATAGTGCACTTAAATTCTTGTATTATATGAATAAAATAGCTGCATGAAGATCTAGCTGGGTGAGTGCGATCTACAGTTCTTTTTCCTTGGACAATACTTGTTTAATTTCCTATAATATAAAATGTTTTAATGGCTGTTCAACAGAAATCGGAATCTATCTATCTATCTAGGAACAAATGGCAGAAACAGCACAACCTTTCAGTAAATAGAGGATGACGTGTGCCCGTGGACAATAACCTGGTCCCAGTCGCAGATCAGGTACAGACATCCAAATACCAAGCAAAGAACTCCAGTGGCACTCCAAATATTCAAAGCAAAATGTAGTGTTTATTCACCCATGGGTCAATAAACACTACATTTTGCTTTGAATATTTGAAGTGCCACTGGAGTTCTTTGCTTGGTATTTGGATATCTATCTATCTATCTCATATCATTCATCTATCTATCTATCTATCTATCTCATATCTATCTCATATCTATCTATCTATCATCTATCTATCTATGTATCTTCTATCTATCTCATATCTACCTATCTCATATCTATCTATCTCATATCTACCTATCTCATATCTTGTCTATCTATCTCATATCTATCTCATATCTATTTATCTCATATCCATCTATCTATCTCATATCTATCTATCTATTTATCTCATATCTATCTATCTATTTCACAAGTGTAAGTGTATGGGAGATTTATCAAAACCTGGGCAGAGGAAAAGTTGCCCAGTTGTCCATAGCAACCAATCAGATCGCTTCTTTCATTTTGCAGAGGCCTTGTTAAAAATGAAAGAAGCGATCTGATTGGTTGCTATGGGCCACTGGGCAACTTTTCCTCTGCCCAGGTTTTGATAAATAATTGTGTAAATGTAAATGTATGCTCTATGGGGGAGCTATTTCAAAACCTGTTCAGAGGAAAAGTTGTCCAGTTACCAATAGTGATGAGTGGCATAGGCCATATTCAAATTCGTGATATTTCGCGAATATATGGACGAATATTCTTCATATATTCGCGAAATTCGCATATTCATTTTTTTTGCGTATTCGAAAATATATGCGCATATTCGCGAATATTGAGCCCTGCCTTCTTTAAAGGGGTACTCCGGTGCTTAAACATCTTATCCCCTATCCAAAGGATAGGGGATAAGATGCCTGATCGCGGGAGTCCCGCAGCTGGGGACCCCCGGGATCATGCACGCGGCACCCCATTTGTAATCAGACCCGGAGCGTGTTCGCTCCGGTTCTGATTATGGTCGACCGCAGGGCGGGCGGCGTGTGACGTCATGCCTCCGCCCCCGTGTGACGTCACGCTCCGCCCCTCAATGCAAGCCTACGGGAGGGGGCGTGATAGCTATCACGCCCCCTCCCTTCGGCTCGCATTGAGGGGCGGAGCGTGACGTCACACGGGGGCGGAGGCATGACGTCACACGCCGCCGGCCCTGCGGTCGCCGGTAATCAGTCCTGGAGCGAACACGCTCCGGGCACTGATTACAAACGGGGTGATGCATGCATGATCCCGGGGGTCCCCAGCTGCGGGACTCCCGCGATCAGGCATCTTATCCCCTATCCTTTGAATAGGGGATAAGATGATTAAGCACCGGAGAACCCCTTTAATGGTATAGGGAACTGTGACTAGTGCATTAACTCTGTGATTTTTTGCTCTCTGAAACCAATAGGCCCATTGTGGTCTATGGGGATCGCACAGCATGTAAAATAGTAAACTAAGCAGGACCGTCTCGGCAGCACAGTGGATGGGAGACCACCAGGGGTTCGAGTCCCAGTGTGGGACAGAGTTTTACAGTGTTTGGGCTTAACTTTACTTTCCTGGAAACACTGCGGCTTAACTTTACTTTCTTGGAAACGCTGCTGAGTTGCCCGTAGCAACCAATCAGATTGCTTCTTTCATTTTTCACAAAGTTGCCCATAGCAACCAGACTACTTCCTTCATTTTTCAGAGGCCTTTTCAAAAATGAAGGAAGCAATCTGATTGGTTGCTATGGGCAACTGCCCAACTCTTCCTCTACACTGGTTTTCTGCATATGCGCATATTGGCGAATATTGAGTCCTCCCTTCTTTAATTAATGGTATAGGGAACTATGGCTGGTGCATTAACTCCGTGGTTTTTTGCCCATTGAAACCAATAGGCCCAATGTGGATCTCACGGCATGTTAAACAGTAAGCTAAGCAGGACAGTCTCGGCAGCACAGTGGATGGGAGACCACCATGGGTTTGAGTTCTGGGGTGGGACAGAGTGTTACAGTGCTGTGGTTTAACTTTACTTTCCTGGAAAAGCAGCTGAGTTGCCCATAGCAACCAATCAGATTGCTTCTTTAATTTTTGAAAAGGCATCTGAAAAATGAAGGACGCAATCTGGTTGCTATGGGCAACTCAGAAACTTTTCCAGGAAAAGTTTCTGAGTTGCCCATAGCAACCAATCAGATCGCTTCTTTCATTTTGCAGAGGCCTTGTGAAAAATGAAAGAAGCAATCTGATGGGCCATGGGCATCTGCCATGGGCAACTCAGCAGCGTTTCCAGGAAAGTAAAATTAAATGGGCACTGTCATGAAGTAAAAAAATTGATATGTTGTAGTACTTAAGTACTACAACATATCTCTAATATACTTTAATTCAAAAAAAGGGATTTTAAACAAGTTTAAAATCACTTTTAAATGCACTGCGGGGGTCGTGTGAGGGGACAGGAGAACTCCCCCTGTATGTATGTGGTGTATATACAGGATCTAGTGTGGCACATACAGTGCATCTGTATGTGTAATGTCAACATGGGCTAGTCTGGTATACAGCATGCATCTATTCTGTATGGTGTGTGTGTATATATATATATATATATATATATATATACACAGTGCATTTATTCTGTATGGTGTGTGTGTATATATATATATATATATATATATATATACAGTGCATTTATTCTGTATGGTGTGTGTGTATATATATATATATATATATATATATATATATATATATATACATATATATATATATATATACATATATATATATATATATATATATATATATATATATATATACACACACTAGTGGCCGAATACATTCAACAGTGACGTCACTACTTAATTTAGACTCATTTTAGCCTGGCAATGAGTCGAAATTCAGGCACTGCGGTGCTCCCTCCGGCCTGTCAATCAAACAGGCGAGAGCGAGCATGCTGATAGCTGGGGCTGCGCGCATTGGCCAGCTCCACTGGTCTTGCGCACGGCCCCGCCCGCCCCCGTTACCCTGTCCCTGTGCCCACGAGCGCGATCGCTACCATCACCGCTAGCAGGGTCCCTGTGCCCACTAGCGGTGTCACAAGAATGCCGAGCGCGGCTCTGTTCCCCGTCCCTGTCAGCTCTCAGGGTACGGGAACAGATTTAAAAGCCTCGCGCGCAACTAACGTAGTACTGCGCATGCGCAGTACTATGCAAATAGCGCAGGGCTAACGCCAGGCTCCCAGCGCTGCCTACGTTAGCCCTACCCTATTTGCGTAGTGCTGCGCCTGCTCAGTACTACATTAGCCGCGCGCAAGGCTTTTAAATCTATTCCCGTACCTTGAGAGCTGACAGGGACGGGGAACAGAGCCGCGCTCTGCATTCTTGTGACACCGCTAGTGGGCACAGGGACCCCGTTAGCGGTGATGGTAGCGCTCTCGCTCGCGGGAGGCATTCTTGTGACACTATGACACTAGACAATTCACAACTACAATTCTCAGCATGGCCTGACAGCTAATAGCAATCATGGCATGCTGGGAGTTGTAGTTGGGAAACAGCTGGAGGCACCCTATTAGATAAATAACACTCATGCATAGACGATGTGAGGGCGGAAGCAAGCGCCCAGCAAGGCGTCAGTGACGTCGCGCCTGTTGGGAAGCGCTGCTTCCTGCCCTGCTTTATAGAGCAGATTTAGAAGCACTAAATCTGCTCTATTAAAGTGATTAAAACATTTTTGAAGCCAGATAGGGGATTAGGGCTAGATTACTACTAGGTAGGGACATATTAGATTATATGGTACTTGGTGGGAGCTACTCTTTAAGCCACAACACTGTAAAAATCTGTGCCACCCAGGGATTCGAACCCATGGTGGTCTCCCATCCACTGTACTGTCAAGATGGTGCTGCTTAGCTTACTGTTTTACATGCCATGAGATCCCCATAGACCACAATGGGCCTATTGGTTTCAATGGGCAAAAATTCACATAGTTAATGCACTAGTCACAGTTCCCTATACCATGAAATAAGGGAAGACTCAATATTCGCGCATATGCGCATACATTTTCGCATATGCGCATACAATTTTGCATATGCGAAAAAAATGAATATTCATAATTACGAATATATAGCACTATATTCGTAATATTCACAAATATGCGATATTCGCGATTAAAATTCGAATTGTGAATATTCGCGAGCAACACTAGTTACAATAAGATCCCCCATTGCTGCAGTTGGGTCACTTTCTGTGCTCCCATAGGAAATGCCCATTCAACTACCTGCCGCAGTCAGTCAGTTGTTGGGGCGGAGTACCCCTTTAATTTACTTTACTTTACTATAGTAAATGTGTATAAGAAATTACCTTGTGAACCTAACATGACCCAATATACATGTTAGAGAGAATATCATTACTACACAAACACATATGTACATGTTAGAAATTATTTCTTATAGATCTGACCGTACAATTCTGGACTAGTTAAAAAATAGTGATCAGAAGTAAGTAGGAATTTCTTGGTGCAGAAAGTATCTTAGATGGAATGAAATCCATGACCTAAGGACTCCAAAACAGCAGTACTGACCACTGGTCACCAGGTCACCCAATTATCTCCAAAAATAGAAGACTACACAAAACATCCAAAAACTTAGTTCTACATGACTTCCTGCAAAAAATGTTAGCAGGTGGTAGGAACATGACTGCAGATTCATTATGAATCGGCTTTCTTTCCGGAGGAATTATATGTTGAATTTGTATTATTAAAATTATATTTGCAAGCAAGACGTGCAAAAATAAGGGAACAAAATCAGTGCATTGTATTTGTGTCATAGAAACGTCCCCCACCCACTTGTTCTACTTTCATAATATATTTTGTTTATTACAAAAAATGTTATTTACACCATATGACCTATCACACACCCAATGAATCAGCCACCTTTTTAACCAAGTGGTAGTTTGTGCTTAGAAATATGTATGCAAAAAAGCATCCAAATACATTTAAAACTGCAGCTATACTTTAAAGGGGTATTCCACTGCCCCAGCATTCTGCAAATTTTATTCCGAACGCTTGGAGCTGGCGGCGGGGGTCGTGACATCACACCCCGCCCCTTCAATGCAAGTCTATGGGAGGGGGCGTGGTGGCCGCCACGCCCCCTCCCATAGACTTGCATTAAGGGGGCGTGGCACAACATCACAATGGGCGTGGCCATGACATCAAGATCCCCGCCACCTGCACCCAGTGTTCTAAATGAATGCTAGGTGGAGCACAGAGATCGTGGGGGTCCCAGCTGCGGGAACTCGCAATCAGACATCTTATCCCCTATCCTTTGGATAGGGGATAAGATGTTTAGGGGCAGAGTACCCCTTTAAATTGTTTTTTACACAGTTGTCCCCTTCAACATCATCCACTTTTATTACACCATGCGCTCATATTCACTTTGGACCTATACATACAGTGGTGCTTGAACATTTGTAAATCCATCAGAATTTTCTGTATTTTTGCATAGTTTAACCTAAATTTTCATCAGAAGTATAAGTATAAAAATAGATACAGGGAACCACATAAAAAATAAAAAATAAATATTAGACTTGGTCCCTACATCACATATAGTAAGTGAACCTTTGCTTTCAGTATCTGTAGAACCCCCTTGTGCCGTAATAACATTTCCATTAATTGTTAGTCCCGCACATTGCCTTGGAAGAATATTAGCCCATGCCTCCATACAAAACAGCTTCAGCTCTATAATATGGTGGGTTTCTCCCTTAAACTGCTTGCTTTAGATCCTTCCTCAACATTTCTATTGGATTAAGGTCAGTACTTTGACTTCTCCCTTCCAGAAACTCAACCTAATTCTTCTTTAACCATTCTTTGGAAGAACGATTTGTGTTCTTAGGGTCATTGTTTTGCTGCATGAGCCAAATTCTCTTCAGCTCATGAACAAATGTCCTGACATTTTCCTTTAGAATTAGCTGGTATATTTCAGAAAATGTTTCTCCATCAATGATGGCAAGCTGTTCTAGTCCAGATGCAGCGAAATTAACTCACTATGATATTATCACCACTGTGTTTCACAGTCGGTATTAGGTTTTTATGCTAAAATGTTGCATTTAACTTTCTCTAACCATAATGCTTCTCATGTAAACCAAAAAAGCTCTATTTTGGCCTTATCCATCCACAAAACAATATTACAATAGTCATTGGGCCTGTCCAGGTGGGCAGCAATGCAGATGGGCAGCAATGTTCTTTTTGGAGAACAACATATTTTCTTTGCAATCCTGTCATGCACACCATTGTTGTTCAGTGTACTCCTGATAGTGGACTCAAGGATGTTACCTTGGGTTCCTTTTTGACCTTAAGGACCAATATATGCCTTGCTCTTGGCATGATCTTGTGTCTAATATTGGTCTAAATGCAGATTGGTGTAGTCTAAACTCTTGAGAGATGGTTTTGTAACCTTTTCCAGCCTGAGGGTCTTAGAAATCTTCTTTTGTTTGTGCGGTGATAAACTTCCTCAACCATGTGTTGTGAATATCAGACTTTGATGGGTCCTTGTTCTAAAACAGACCAAGTCTATTTTTTTTGATTCACTTGATTGATTTGGTTCTCTTAGGGGGAGATTTATCAAAAAGAAAGAGGAAATCCGTCTCCCAGGACTGGATAAAAGTAGTAGCTTTATTGAATCATATTAAAATCCAAAATAGAAAAAATATAAGATGGCTAAAAGAACAAGCGAAACGCACCAACGCGTTTCGACTTGTTAACAAGTCTTAATCATGATTAAGACTTGTTAACAAGTTGAAACGCGTTGGTGCGTTTCGTTTGTTCTTTTAGCCATCTTATATTTTTTCTATTTTTGATTTTAATATGATTCAATAAAGCTACTACTTTTATCCAGTCCTGGGAGCCGGATTTCCTCTTTCGTTTTGCTTACCTGTTGCACCTGGGTACACGGCCCTTGTCTTCATTCCGAAGCTTCCGCTGGAGGGTGTGCTGAATTCAACTATGATCTGGGTCTGCATGCTACAAACGGTGAGCTGAATCTTACTATATCTATTTGAGATTTATCAAAACCTGTCCAGAGGAAAAGTTGCTCAGTTGCCCATAGCCACCAATCAGATCGCTTCTTTCATTTTTAACAAGCCCTCTGCAAAATGAAAGAAGCAATTTGATTGGTTGCTATGGGCAACTGGGCAATTTTACCTCTGCACAGGTTTTGATAAATCTCCCCCTTAATCTTTAAGGTAAAAATGTGATGTGGTTTTAGGTCGAATTTATGCAGAAAGCTAAAAAAAATCTGAATGTTTCACAAACAGCACTGTACACAGAGACTTGCTGGTATCTGGCTCATCCACCTTTACATACACTACTCTATTTATAAAGATGGCTGTCCAATTGTAGAACTCAAGCAGGTTTTCCATTTGTCTCAACTCTACTTCCTCATACATTGTAAGCTCTGGCAAGTGAGCCCTCGCTATTTTTGTTTGAATTAACAATAGTGTGTAAGTGTATCATGACCTTGGCAGATTTGATGCAAGTTTTCCACAGCGGCAAGCTCATAGCAAATCTGCCCATGTGTATGTACCCTATTTCCATAATGTCAGGTTTTTCCTGTATATGTACCCTCAGAATTTTTTTTTATTTTAACCAGAAACAAAGAAATACATATAATAAGTGAGTTATTAAAATTGGATCCATATTTGACTGAGACTAATAGGGTCCACCAGAGAAGTCCATTCTTAGGCCTCCATCATACAAGTATGCAGAATATATTTGCATGCCCCCCTTTTTTTTATACACAAAAATCCATAGACTTTAGTGTATTTTGTAGGAAATCATGAGCCTACTTTCAATGTTTCTCACCAGAAAATTATCAATGCTGCTAGACTAGGGTGCTGAGTCCAAGGAACCCTCTCGTACTTCACCATTAACCTTCACAAGGAGGTATGAACTTTTATTGTGTCCCAGGTTGCAGTAGCTAGAATAGTCGTTCAATGAAAGTGGAAAAGCTAGTAGATCTGAAACAAAGCCATGGGTCAATAATGGATTATCAGTTAGGTTTAGGCAAGACTTTACATAATGACCTATAACTACCTTGATAAAAGTGAATCCTTTCCTAAGCAAGAGGCAAATCTATAAGAAAGTCCATTGAGATCTTGGTCCAAGGTTTGAGGAGAATAGACAAAGATTGGAAGAGTCTTGATGGTGCTTGTCCAGATGGCTTAACCTAAACACTTGTGGTACAGGAGGAAATTAATCTATTTGTTCTTTTCATTCAGGCCACTAATAGTATCTCAAAAATTTTTTTTTTCCTAAAATGTTTGATTCCAAAATTTCTTGGCAAAAACAAATGTTCCCAGGACAATACCCCATGGCAGAGAATAGAAGGTACCAACAAACATTCTGGGGGGAACTTCAGGTGAAATATTTGTAGCTGTCAGGAAGGAAATATAATGGTTCAAAGGACCTGTCAACCAGATAAGAGTCTAGTGACTTAACATTGATTGCCTGGGAAGACTGGAGATACTCCAATTTTTTTTGCCAGTAAAGAGGATAATGGTAAAATATGTGTTCTTCCATAGATGTTGCCATCCCTCTAAGGCATAAGTTTACTGCCAGCAAATCTCGATCTCCAATGGAATAGTTTGTCTTAACAGAACATCAGAGAACCACAAATCATTTTTATCTACCATTAGATTGTTGGGAAAACACTGTCCCAACTCTGAGTATGGAAACACTGACTTCTTAGAAGAACAGTTGGTTTGGATCAGGAGGATGGGGAATAAGATTGCCTTGAACTACAGAGGCTGGAAGCTTTGAGTTAGGGTGAAAACAAAAAAAACACTTAATTAATTCAACTTTTGAATTAATTGATAAATAATAGTTCGTTTCTTAAGCTGGGTTCACGCATTCAGGTTTTTAATTGCAATTATTGAATACAGAGCTGGGAATGGAGTTAAAGAGAGTGTTTGTTGCAGATTTGCTGCTGCAGATTTGTTGCTGCAGATTTTGCTGCCCATTTACTTCTATGGGCAGCAAAATCTGCTGAAGCAAATCTGCAGCAAAAATATGCACATGTGAATGCACCCTAGAGCTTGAAGAATGATGAACTAGAACATTTCTTTGACATAAAAGACCCTTACGTAAAGCCACACTGAAGGGACATATGTCTCTGAGGAATAAAGGAGTCATAGAGAGAAATCTTGAGTCAAGGCAATGAATATTCAATACAATTTAAAGTTGCACCTGAAAAGGTAGTAGCTAGAAAGGGAAATACTAGGCTTACCAGATATGTAGACCTACTAAGTAGATAGAAGACATCCCTTTGTGGTACCAAGACAGCATATAGAAATAGCAGTTAGACAGGCTAGGTCAGAGCATGTTGAGTCCCTGTATAGCAGTATAAAGGCAAAATGTAAGATCCGGCAAAGTTCTTTCAGTACAATATACAGACAGAAGGTTAGGAAAGGCTGCAGACTGCAAGACGTTGTGGTGACAGGTATGGAAGCCCTTTGTGATCGTGACGCCAGGGCGTGGTTTATCTAATTCCCCACCTGAGGTATAGCCGATGCTTGCTGGGCCAGGCACAGGGCAAATAATCACTCCTGGGGCATTTGTAAATAGATGGTGTATATGCAGCATACTTCACACTGCACAAAACTGCATATTCCTCACTCACTATACACACAGGGCTTTCCAGCGGCAGCCCTTTGTGTGCAGTGAGTTTTGGAAGCGGAGCCCTGCGTCACAGTCACGCCGGCAGGCGGCCCCGCCTCCAAAACTCACTACACGCATAGGGCTGCCACCGGAAAGCCCTGCGTGTATATTGAGCGAGGAATATGTAGCGTATTTCCCGCTGCTACCGCAAATTTTGCGCAGCGTGAAATACGCTGCGTATACGCCAGGTGGGAATGCACCCTTGCACAACTTTTGTAAATTTAGAGTAAGAGTGTATGTTCTTTGATGAATTTTGTGCAAATATAGAAAGGCCCCCCTTGCTCTACCGTGCACTTCTTCTCTACCACACACTTCACAGAGCTGTGGCGTTTTCCCATGGTACACTGCTCACATAAGCTAGAAGTGCTGGAGCAGCAGTGTGCGCCGAACAAAACTCTGCACCATAGTAAAATCATAAATCTTTACAAAATACATAAAGGGGGAGATTCTCAAAGAATTTTGCGCCCCAAAAAATCTATTTCATTTTGGTGCAAAAAGTTTCTACCACATTTTCAAAGAGCTTTGTGCCGCGGTTTACACTGTTCACGTCAGTTTTGTAAAATTGTGCGTGTCCACGTAATTGTGCGTGTCTGCATTACATGATATTTTCAAAGGGGTGAGAGTCCAGTTTACATAAAAAATTTCACACCAGCTTTTTGATAATCACAGAAAATGATGTAGTTTAATTTTAAATTTTTTTCTTAGTTTTTTGGGGAAAGGTCTTATTTAAGTAATTATAAAAAAAAAAAATTATTATTGAAAAATGTTATTAAAAAATATATATATTTATATTTTTTTCTTGGTCACTGCACCTGCACTCACATTTAAGCTCAGAAATGTTTTATTTATACAGTTATCGCTTGTCTGGGCACTAGTAATCATGGAATATTTCATGAGATGTTTCCACCAGAATTTTCTGGAATTGTAAATTGTAAAAAAAAAATTTGGTTGCGAAAAAAAACAAAAGTGCGGCGAAAATTAATTTTCACATATTTTCAAAGCAGCAAAAGAGACCTTTGAAAATGTGAGGGAAAAAAAAAGGTGTGAATAATATCGCTGGAACAGAAATTACTGTCGTTTTTGAGAATCTCCCCCAGAACGTCTGTGTTTAACCCCTTAAGGACATAGGGCGTATCCATATGCCCCCGTTTCCAAGTCCTTAACCTCTTAAGGACCTACGACGTACGGGGACGTCCCTGCACCCTGGGCCTTAAGGACCCAGGACGTCCCCGTACGTCCTGGCGTTTTCCGGTCTCTGCCGCTCGCCAGGCAGAGATCGGAACCGGATGCCTGCTGAAATCCTTCAGCAGGCATCCAGGGCAAACGCCGAGGGGGGCCATGTAGGCCCCCCATGTCGGCGATCGCCGCAAATCGCAAGGGAAATCGCCCTTGCGATTTGCGGCGATACCGGGCTGATCGGGTCTCTGGGACCCGACCGCCCGGTAATTTCGCATGATCCCGGCTGTCACAGACAGCCAGGACCATGCTAACGTATAGGAGCGAGGTGGCAAGCCGGCCACCTCCTCCTATACCCTGCGATCTGTCGGTTAGTTAACCGACCAATCGCAGGAGGGGGGGCGGTTACTTCCTCCCGTCCTGCCCGGCCCCTGAAAGTCCGGAGAGGACGGGAGGAAGATCGGAGGACGCGGCGGGGGACGGGGGAGTGCTGGGGACCGGCCCCGGTACTTACCTCGTCCCTGAAGACCCGGATCCCGGCGAGGAAGATGGCGGCGGCGGCGACAGGTGAGTAGATCTTCAGCCGCGGTCGGGCCCTTTACAGCAATGCACGTCGCCGTAAAGCGACATGCATTGCTGTAATAGGACCCTGCATACTACAACTCCCAGCATGCCCAGACAGCCCTTGGCGTCTGGGCATGCTGGGAGTTGCAGTTTTGCAACATCTGGAGGTCCACAGTTTTTGGACCACTGTGCCCTTCCAGATGTTGCAAAACTACACATCCTCAGCATGCCCTTACTGTCCAGGCATGCTGGGAGTTGCAGTGCTGTAACATCTGGCCCTTCAGATGTTGCAGAACTACAACTCCCAGCATGCCTGGACAGTTTTGGCATACTGGGGGTTGTAGTTTTGCAACATCTGGAAGGGCACAGATTGGGAACCACTGTATTAGTGGTCTGCAAACTGTAGTCCTCCAGATGTTGCAAAACTACAACTCCAAGCATGCTGGGAGTTGTAGTTCGGCAACATCTGGCTCTAAAGATGTTGCCGAACTACTACTCCCAGCATGCCTGAGAATGTTTGGGAGTTGTGGTTTTGCAACAGCTGGAGGCACACTGGTTGGGAAACATTGTTTCCTAACTCAGTGTTTCCCAACCCGTGTGCCTCCAGCTGTTGCAAAACCACAACTCCCAAACATTCTCAGGCATGCTGGGAGTAGTAGTTTTGCAACAGCTGGAGGTCCCCCCCTGTGAATGTACAGGGTACATTCACATGGGCAGGGGGCTTACAGTGAGTATCGGGCTGCAAGTTTGCAATGCAGCAAATTTTGCGCGGCAGCTCAAACTCGCTGTAACCCCCCGCCCATGTGACTGTACCCTAAAAACACTACACTACACTAACACAAAATAAAATAAAAAGTAAAAAACACCACATATACACATACCCCTACACAGCCCCCCTCCCTCCCCAATAAAAATGAAAAACGCCTGGTACTCCACTCTTTCCAAAATGGAGCCTCCAGCTGTTGCAAAACAACAACTCCCAGTATTGCCGGACAGCCGTTGACTGTCCAGGCATGCTGGGAGTTTTGCAACAGCTGGAGGCACCCTGTTTGGGAATCACTGGCGTAGAATACCCCTATGTCCACCCCTATGCAAATCCCTAATTCAGGCCTCAAATGCACATGGCGCTCTCACTTTGGAGCCCTGTCGTATTTCAAGGCAAATCTTGGGGGTCTTTTTCTCCTTTCACCCCTTATGAAAAGGTGAAGTTGGGGTCTACACCAGCATGTTAGTGTAAAAAAATAAACTTTTTACACTAACATGCTGGTGTTGCCCTATACTTTTCATTTTGACAATAGGTAAAGGGGAAAAAAGCCCCCCAAAATTTGTAACGCAATTTCTCCCGAGTACGGAGATACCCCATATGTGGGCGCAAACTGCTCTGAGGGCGCACAACAAGGCCCAGAAGGGAGAGTGCGCCATGTACATTTGAGGTGATTTGCACAGGGGTGGCTGATTGTTACAGCGGTTTTGACAAACGCAAAAAAAAAAAAACCCCACATGTGACCCCATTTCGGAAACTACACCCCTCACGGAATGTAATGAGGGGTGCAGTGAGAATTTACACCCCACAGATCTCTGACAGATCTTTGGAACAGTGGGCTGTGCAAATAAAAAATGTTGTACAGCCCACTGTTCCAAAGATATGACAGACACCAGTGGGGGGTAAATGCTCACTTTACACCTTCTTACGTTCCTCAAGGGGTCTAGTTTCCAAAATGGTATGCCATGTGGGGGTTATTTTGCTGTCCTGGCACCATATGGGCTTCCTAAATGCGACATGCCCCCGAGCAAAATTTGCTCTCAAAAAGCCAAATATGACTCCTTCTCTTCTGAGCATTGTAGTTCGCCCGTAGTGCACTTCAGGTCAACTTATGGGGTACCTCCATACTCAGAAGAGATGTGGTTACAAATTTTGGGGGGTATTTTCTGCTATTAACCCTTGCAAAAATGTGAAATTTGGGGGGGAAACACACCTTTTAGTGATTTTTTTTTTTTTTTTTTTACGTATGCAAAAGTCGTGAAACCCCTGTGGGGTATTAAGGCTCACTTTATTTCTTGTTACGTTCCACAAGGGGTCTAGTTTCCAAAATGGTATGCCATGTGTTTTTTTTTTGCTGTCCTGGCACAATAGGGGCTTCCTAAATGCGACATGCCCCCGAGCAAAATTTGCTCTCAAAAAGCCAAATATGACTCCTTCTCTTCTGAGCATTGTAGTTCACCCATAGTACACCTCAGGTCAACTTATGGGGTACCTTCATACTCAGAAGTGATGGGGTTACAATGTTTTGGGGGTATTTTCTGCTATTAACCCTTGCAAAAATGTGAAATTTGGGGGGCAACACACATTTTAGTGAAATTTTATTTTTATTTTTTTTACATATGCAAAAGTCGTGAATCTCCTGTGGGGTATTAAGGCTCACTTTATTCCTTGTTACGTACCTCAAGGGGTCTAGTTTCCAAAATGGTATGCCATGTGGGGGATTTTTGCTGTTCTGGCACCATACGGGCTTCCTAAATGCAACATGCCCCCCAAAAACCATTTTAAAAAAACGTACTCTCCAAAATCCCCTTGTCGCTCCTTCGCTTCTGAGCCCTCTACTGCACCCGCCGAACACTTTACATAGACATATGAGGTGCGTGCTTACTCGAGAGAAATTGGGCTACAAATATAAGTATACATTTTCTCCTTTTACCCCTTGTAAAAATAAAAAAATTGGGTCTACAAGAACATGCGAGTGTAAAAAATGAAGATTGTGAATTTTCTCCTTTACTTTGCTGTTATTCCTGTGAAACACCTAAAGGGTTAAAACGCGGACTGAATGTCATTTTGAATACTTTGGGGGGTGCAGTTTTTATAATGGGGTTATTTGTGGGGTATTTCTAATATGAAGACCCTTCAAATCCACTTCAAACCTGAACTGGTCCATGAAAAATTGTGAGTTTGGAAATTTTGTGAAAAATTGGAAAATTGCTGCTGAACTTTGAAGACCTCTGGTGTCTTCCAAAAGTAAAAACACATAAATTTTATGATGCAAACATAAAATAGACATATTGTATATGTGAATAAGAAAAAAAATGATTTGGAATATGCATTTTCCTTACAAGCAGAGAGCTTCAAAGTTAGAAAAATGCTAAATTTTCACATTTTTCATAAAATTTTGGGATTTTTCACCAAGAAAGGATGCAAGTTACCACAAAATTTTACCACTATGTTAAAGTAGAATATGTCACGAAAAAACAATCTCGGAATCAGAATGATATCTTAAAGCATTCTAGAGTTATTAATGTTTAAAGTGAGAGTGGTCAGAATTGCAAAAAATGGCCGGGTCCTGAGGTGTAAAATGGCTGGGTCCTTAAGGGGTTAAAGAAGATATCCCATGCAGCAAAGAAAAAAAAATACCTAGCCATTCCATAGTATATTCACCTACCACCTCTCTGACATGTTTGTGATTTTTCGCCCCCCATTCACCGGCTATTCAGCTCATAAATTCCAGTTACTTCCTGGTTATGGTGGCTATGCCTGTGATCTCAAAGACTACATTTCCCTGCATGCACTGCTCACATTTCCTGCTCTCAGCTGCCTGAGCAGAGAGCTTGTTACCACCCCTAACTTATGTTAGTCACTCCCACAGCTCTGCTAGCTCCCTCCCACATAACACTGAGCTCCAATCATAGCCCAATACAGCAGGGTGGCCACATAACACTGAGCTCCAATCATATCCCTATACAGCAGGGTGGTCACATAACACTGAGCTCCAATCATAGCCCTATACAGCAGGGTGGTCACATAACACTGAGCTCCAATCATATCCCTATACAGCAGGGTGGTCACATAACACTGAGCTCCAATCATAGCCCTATACAGCAGGGTGGTCACATAACACTGAGCTCCAATCATATCCCTATACAGCAGGGTGATCACATAACACTGAGCTCCAATCATAGCCCTATACAGCAGGGTGGTCACATAACACTGAGCTCCAATCATATCCCTATACAGCAGGGTGGTCACATAACACAGAGCTCCAATCATAGCCCTATACAGCAGGGTGATCACATAACACTGAGCTCCAATCATATCCCTATACAGCAGGGTGGCCACATAACACAGAGCTCCAATCATAGCCCTATACAGCAGGGTGGCCACATAACACTGAGCTCCAATCATAGCCCTATACAGCAGGGTGGCCACATAACACTGAGCTCCAATCATAGCCCTATACAGCAGGGTGATCACATAACACTGAGCTCCAATCATATCCCTATACAGCAGGATGGCCACATAACACTGAGCTCCAATCATAGCCCTATACAGCAGGGTGGTCACATAACACTGAGCTCCAATCATAGCCCTATACAGCAGGGTGGCCACATAACACAGAGCTCCAATCATAGCCCTATACAGCAGGGTGGCCACATAACACTGAGCTCCAATCATATCCCTATACAGCAGGGTGGCCACATAACACAGAGCTCCAATCATAGCCCTATACAGCAGGGTGGCCACATAACACTGAGCTCCAATCATAGCCCTATACAGCAGGATGACCACATAACACTGAGCTCCAATCATAGCCCTATACAGCAGGGTGGTCACATAACACTGAGCTCCAATCATAGCCCTATACAGCAGGGTGGTCACATAACACTGAGCTCCAATCATAGCCCTATACAGCAGGGTGGTCACATAACACTGAGCTCCAATCATAGCCCTATACAGCAGGGTGGCCACATAACACTGAGCTCCAATCATAGCCCTATACAGCAGGGTGATCACATAACACAGAGCTCCAATCATAGCCCTATACAGCAGGGTGGCCACATAACACTGAGCTCCAATCATAGCCCTATACAGCAGGGTGGTCACATAACACTGAGCTCCAATCATAGCCCTATACAGCAGGGTGGACACATAACACTGAGCTCCAATCATATCCCTATACAGCAGGGTGGCCACATAACACTGAGCTCCAATCATAGCCCTATACAGCAGGGTGGTCACATAACACTGAGCTCCAATCATATCCCTATACAGCAGGGTGGCCACATAACACAGAGCTCCAATCATAGCCCTATACAGCAGGGTGGCCACATAACACTGAGCTCCAATCATAGCCCTATACAGCAGGATGACCACATAACACTGAGCTCCAATCATAGCCCTATACAGCAGGGTGATCACATAACACTGAGCTCCAATCATAGCCCTATACAGCAGGGTGGTCACATAACACTGAGCTCCAATCATATCCCTATACAGCAGGATGACCACATAACACTGAGCTCCAATCATATCCCTATACAGCAGGGTGGTCACATAACACTGAGCTCCAATCATATCCCTATACAGCAGGGTGGTCACATAACACTGAGCTCCAATCATATCCCTATACAGCAGGGTGGCCACATAACACTGAGCTCCAATCATAGCCCTATACAGCAGGATGACCACATAACACTGAGCTCCAATCATATCCATATACAGCAGGGTGGCCACATAACACTGAGCTCCAATCATAGCCCTATACAGCAGGGTGACCACATAACACTGAGCTCCAATCATATCCCTATACAGCAGGGTGGTCACATAACACTGAGCTCCAATCATATCCCTATACAGCAGGGTGGCCACATAACACTGAGCTCCAATCATATCCCTATACAGCAGGGTGATCACATAACACTGAGCTCCAATCATATCCCTATACAGCAGGGTGGTCACATAACACTGAGCTCCAATCATAGCCCTATACAGCAGGGTGACCACATAACACTGAGCTCCAATCATAGCCCTATACAGCAGGGTGGCCACATAACACTGAGCTCCAATCATAGCCCTATACAGCAGGGTGGCCACATAACACTGAGCTCCAATCATAGCCCTATACAGCAGGGTGGCCACATAACACTGAGCTCCAATCATAGCCCTATACAGCAGGGTGGTCACATAACACTGAGCTCCAATCATATCCCTATACAGCAGGGTGGTCACATAACACAGAGCTCCAATCATAGCCCTATACAGCAGGGTGGTCACATAACACTGAGCTCCAATCATATCCCTATACAGCAGGGTGGTCACATAACACTGAGCTCCAATCATATCCCTATACAGCAGGGTGATCACATAACACTGAGCTCCAATCATAGCCCTATACAGCAGGGTGGCCACATAACACTGAGCTCCAATCATAGCCCTATACAGCAGGGTGGCCACATAACACTGAGCTCCAATCATAGCCCTATACAGCAGGGTGGCCACATAACACTGAGCTCCAATCATAGCCCTATACAGCAGGGTGGTCACATAACACTGAGCTCCAATCATAGCCCTATACAGCAGGGTGGCCACATAACACTGAGCTCCAATCATAGCCCTATACAGCAGGGTGGCCACATAACACTGAGCTCCAATCATAGCCCTATACAGCAGGGTGGCCACATAACACTGAGCTCCAATCATAGCCCTATACAGCAGGGTGGTCACATAACACTGAGCTCCAATCATAGCCCTATACAGCAGGGTGGTCACATAACACTGAGCTCCAATCATAGCCCTATACAGCAGGGTGATCACATAACACTGAGCTCCAATCATAGCCCTATACAGCAGGGTGGCCACATAACACTGAGCTCCAATCATATCCCTATACAGCAGGGTGGTCACATAACACAGAGCTCCAATCATAGCCCTATACAGCAGGGTGGCCACATAACACTGAGCTCCAATCATAGCCCTATACAGCAGGGTGGCCACATAACACTGAGCTCCAATCATAGCCCTATACAGCAGGGTGGTCACATAACACTGAGCTCCAATCATATCCCTATACAGCAGGGTGGCCACATAACACTGAGCTCCAATCATAGCCCTATACAGCAGGGTGGCCACATAACACTGAGCTCCAATCATAGCCCTATACAGCAGGGTGATCACATAACACAGAGCTCCAATCATAGCCCTATACAGCAGGGTGGCCACATAACACTGAGCTCCAATCATAGCCCTATACAGCAGGGTGGCCACATAACACTGAGCTCCAATCATAGCCCTATACAGCAGGGTGGTCACATAACACTGAGCTCCAATCATAGCCCTATACAGCAGGGTGGTCACATAACACTGAGCTCCAATCATATCCCTATACAGCAGGGTGGTCACATAACACTGAGCTCCAATCATAGCCCTATACAGCAGGATGGCCACATAACACTGAGCTCCAATCATAGCCCTATACAGCAGGGTGGTCACATAACACTGAGCTCCAATCATATCCCTATACAGCAGGGTGGTCACATAACACTGAGCTCCAATCATAGCCCTATACAGCAGGGTGATCACATAACACTGAGCTCCAATCATAGCCCTATACAGCAGGGTGGCCACATAACACTGAGCTCCAATCATATCCCTATACAGCAGGGTGGTCACATAACACAGAGCTCCAATCATAGCCCTATACAGCAGGATGACCACATAACACTGAGCTCCAATCATAGCCCTATACAGCAGGATGACCACATAACACTGAGCTCCAATCATAGCCCTATACAGCAGGGTGGTCACATAACACTCAGCTCCAATCATAGCCCTATACAGCAGGGTGATCACATAACACTGAGCTCCAATCATAGCCCTATACAGCAGGGTGGCCACATAACACTGAGCTCCAATCATAGCCCTATACAGCAGGATGACCACATAACACTGAGCTCCAATCATATCCCTATACAGCAGGGTGGTCACATAACACTGAGCTCCAATCATAGCCCTATACAGCAGGGTGGACACATAACACAGAGCTCCAATCATAGCCCTATACAGCAGGGTGGTCACATAACACTGAGCTCCAATCATATCCCTATACAGCAGGGTGATCACATAACACTGAGCTCCAATCATAGCCCTATACAGCAGGGTGGCCACATAACACTGAGCTCCAATCATAGCCCTATACAGCAGGGTGGCCACATAACACTGAGCTCCAATCATAGCCCTATACAGCAGGGGGGCCACATAACACTGAGCTCCAATCATAGCCCTATACAGCAGGGTGGCCACATAACACTGAGCTCCAATCATAGCCCTATACAGCAGGGTGGCCACATAACACTGAGCTCCAATCATAGCCCTATACAGCAGGGGGGCCACATAACACTGAGCTCCAATCATAGCCCTATACAGCAGGGTGGCCACATAACACTGAGCTCCAATCATAGCCCTATACAGCAGGGTGATCACATAACACTGAGCTCCAATCATAGCCCTATACAGCAGGGTGGTCACATAACACTGAGCTCCAATCATAGCCCTATACAGCAGGGTGGCCACATAACACTGAGCTCCAATCATAGCCCTATACAGCAGGGTGGTCACATAACACAGAGCTCCAATCATAGCCCTATACAGCAGGATGACCACATAACACTGAGCTCCAATCATAGCCCTATACAGCAGGGTGGTCACATAACACTGAGCTCCAATCATAGCCCTATACAGCAGGGTGATCACATAACACAGAGCTCCAATCATAGCCCTATACAGCAGGGTGGTCACATAACACTGAGCTCCAATCATAGCCCTATACAGCAGGGTGGCCACATAACACTGAGCTCCAATCATAGCCCTATACAGCAGGGTGGCCACATAACACTGAGCTCCAATCATAGCCCTATACAGCAGGGTGGCCACATAACACTGAGCTCCAATCATAGCCCTATACAGCAGGGTGGCCACATAACACTGAGCTCCAATCATAGCCCTATACAGCAGGGGGGCCACATAACACTGAGCTCCAATCATAGCCCTATACAGCAGGGTGGCCACATAACACTGAGCTCCAATCATATCCCTATACAGCAGGGTGATCACATAACACTGAGCTCCAATCATAGCCCTATACAGCAGGGTGGTCACATAACACTGAGCTCCAATCATAGCCCTATACAGCAGGGTGGCCACATAACACTGAGCTCCAATCATAGCCCTATACAGCAGGGTGGTCACATAACACAGAGCTCCAATCATAGCCCTATACAGCAGGATGACCACATAACACAGAGCTCCAATCATAGCCCTATACAGCAGGGTGGCCACATAACACTGAGCTCCAATCATAGCCCTATACAGCAGGGTGATCACATAACACTGAGCTCCAATCATAGCCCTATACAGCAGGGTGGCCACATAACACTGAGCTCCAATCATAGCCCTATACAGCAGGGTGGTCACATAACACTGAGCTCCAATCATATCCCTATACAGCAGGGTGGCCACATAACACTGAGCTCCAATCATAGCCCTATACAGCAGGGTGGCCACATAACACTGAGCTCCAATCATAGCCCTATACAGCAGGGTGGCCACATAACACTGAGCTCCAATCATAGCCCTATACAGCAGGATGGCCACATAACACTGAGCTCCAATCATAGCCCTATACAGCAGGGTGGTCACATAACACTGAGCTCCAATCATATCCCTATACAGCAGGGTGGTCACATAACACTGAGCTCCAATCATAGCCCTATACAGCAGGATGACCACATAACACTGAGCTCCAATCATAGCCCTATACAGCAGGGTGGTCACATAACACTCAGCTCCAATCATAGCCCTATACAGCAGGGTGGTCACATAACACTGAGCTCCAATCATATCCCTATACAGCAGGGTGGCCACATAACACTGAGCTCCAATCATATCCCTATACAGCAGGGTGATCACATAACACTGAGCTCCAATCATAGCCCTATACAGCAGGGTGGCCACATAACACTGAGCTCCAATCATAGCCCTATACAGCAGGGTGGTCACATAACACTGAGCTCCAATCATAGCCCTATACAGCAGGGTGGCCACATAACACTGAGCTCCAATCATATCCCTATACAGCAGGGTGGTCACATAACACAGAGCTCCAATCATAGCCCTATACAGCAGGATGACCACATAACACTGAGCTCCAATCATAGCCCTATACAGCAGGGTGGTCACATAACACTCAGCTCCAATCATAGCCCTATACAGCAGGGTGATCACATAACACTGAGCTCCAATCATAGCCCTATACAGCAGGGTGGCCACATAACACTGAGCTCCAATCATAGCCCTATACAGCAGGAAGACCACATAACACTGAGCTCCAATCATATCCCTATACAGCAGGGTGGTCACATAACACTGAGCTCCAATCATAGCCCTATACAGCAGGGTGGCCACATAACACTGAGCTCCAATCATATCCCTATACAGCAGGGTGGCCACATAACACTGAGCTCCAATCATAGCCCTATACAGCAGGATGACCACATAACACTGAGCTCCAATCATAGCCCTATACAGCAGGGTGATCACATAACACTGAGCTCCAATCATAGCCCTATACAGCAGGGTGGTCACATAACACTGAGCTCCAATCATAGCCCTATACAGCAGGGTGGCCACATAACACAGAGCTCCAATCATATCCCTATACAGCAGGGTGGCCACATAACACTGAGCTCCAATCATAGCCCTATACAGCAGGGTGATCACATAACACTGAGCTCCAATCATATCCCTATACAGCAGGGTGGCCACATAACACTGAGCTCCAATCATATCCCTATACAGCAGGGTGGCCACATAACACTGAGCTCCAATCATAGCCCTATACAGCAGGGTGGCCACATAACACTGAGCTCCAATCATAGCCCTATACAGCAGGGGGGCCACATAACACTGAGCTCCAATCATAGCCCTATACAGCAGGGTGGCCACATAACACTGAGCTCCAATCATAGCCCTATACAGCAGGGTGGCCACATAACACTGAGCTCCAATCATAGCCCTATACAGCAGGGGGGCCACATAACACTGAGCTCCAATCATAGCCCTATACAGCAGGGTGGCCACATAACACTGAGCTCCAATCATAGCCCTATACAGCAGGGTGGTCACATAACACTGAGCTCCAATCATAGCCCTATACAGCAGGGTGGTCACATAACACTGAGCTCCAATCATATCCCTATACAGCAGGGTGGCCACATAACACTGAGCTCCAATCATAGCCCTATACAGCAGGGTGGTCACATAACACTGAGCTCCAATCATAGCCCTATACAGCAGGGTGGACACATAACACAGAGCTCCAATCATAGCCCTATACAGCAGGGTGGTCACATAACACTGAGCTCCAATCATAGCCCTATACAGCAGGGTGATCACATAACACTGAGCTCCAATCATAGCCCTATACAGCAGGGTGGCCACATAACACTGAGCTCCAATCATAGCCCTATACAGCAGGGTGGCCACATAACACTGAGCTCCAATCATAGCCCTATACAGCAGGGTGGCCACATAACACTGAGCTCCAATCATAGCCCTATACAGCAGGGGGGGCCACATAACACTGAGCTCCAATCATAGCCCTATACAGCAGGGTGGCCACATAACACAGAGCTCCAATCATATCCCTATACAGCAGGGTGACCACATAACACTGAGCTCCAATCATAGCCCTATACAGCAGGGTGGTCACATAACACTGAGCTCCAATCATATCCCTATACAGCAGGGTGGCCACATAACACTGAGCTCCAATCATAGCCCTATACAGCAGGGTGGTCACATAACACTGAGCTCCAATCATAGCCCTATACAGCAGGGTGGCCACGAGGAAACAAAATGTAATCTCAGTGCTCAGAGAGAGGGACCCTGGAGTAGAAGCTGCAGTTTTACACTGTAAAATCCTTCCCTCCCCCTCCTGCTTTACACTGGCACAATCACCTCCCCCCCTTCTCTGCCCTGCACTCCTCTCTCCCCAGTGCTCAGTGTGACAGCTCCCTCCCCTCCCCCCTCTCCTCCGTTCTCAGTGTAAAAACATTAGCAAGGAGAGGGGAGAGAACTATGATCTGAATCAGCCGGCATATAGGCAGTGCTGCTCAGCCAATCACTGCAGAACAGAGGGAGGACAGTGTGAATATTCATCAGATGGGAGGGGCTAAGGCCGAGCACAGGGAGCTCTCTGCAGCACAGGGGTTTTCTGGGTAATTGTCACGTCACGGCCCCGGGATGCTGCTGATAACAGCCTGAATAGGGGGTCGAAAGTCATGAAAACCTGGAACAGCTGAATTTCCTGTCAGACAGAAGAATGCAGAAAAAGCTTGTTTCTAAGCAGCATTGGTAATGGAAGTGATTTACAAACCTATATAACTTTACCTTCTGCACTAAAAGCTGAACAATTTTTTACTGTGAGACTTGTCCTTTAAGAACCGAGGGCGTATGGATACGCCCTGAGCATTTCCGGCCCCCGCCGCTAGCTGGAGCGGAGCCGGTGCCGGATGCCTGCTGA
Source organism: Hyla sarda (assembly GCF_029499605.1). Taxonomy (NCBI): domain Eukaryota; kingdom Metazoa; phylum Chordata; class Amphibia; order Anura; family Hylidae; genus Hyla; species Hyla sarda. The sequence continues at coordinate 54,902,906 of NC_079190.1, forward strand.
AATCGTTCAGCAGGCATCCCGGCATATCGCCCAGGGGGGTCATTATGTCCCCCCATGTCGGCAATTGCCGCAGATCGCTGGACAATTCAGTCCAGCGATCTGCGGCGGATTCCGGGTCAATCGGGTCTCCAGTGACCCGATGACCCGGAATTACTGGCTGATCGGGGCCGTCAGAGACGGCCCCGAACAGCCATTGCCAGCAGGGGTCAGGTGGCACTGGTGCCACCTCACGATCGCCCTGATTCGTCGGCAGGATTACCGGCCGACCAATCAGAGCGCCTGCTGCGGGTGTCACTCCCGCAACCCGCTCCGCCCCTCTTCAGGAGGACGTGAGCGGGTGCGGGAAGACGACCCCGGGTGCTGGGGACCCCGATCCCCGGCGTCCCTGTTGGGATCGGGGCCCCAGGAGCGACGGCGGTGGCGAGGGACTGACCTGTGCGGCGGCATCGTTGAGCAGCAGCAGGAGGTGAGTGACAGCCTCCTGCTGTTGCTTAGCAACAGCTCCCAGCATGCAAAAAGGGCATGCTGGTAGCTGTAGTTATGCAACAGCAGGAGGCAGACCACCACAACTCCCAGCATGCCCTTATGGGCATGCTGGGAATTGTAGTTTTGCAACAGCTGGAGGCACATTTTTCTATGGAAAAGTGTACCTTCAGCTGTTGTATAACTACAACTCCCAGCTTGCACAATCAGCTAAAGTGCATGCTGGGAGTTGTAGTGGTGCATCTGGTGGTTGCATAACTACAACTCCCAGCATGCCCGTTGGCTGTCGGTGACTGCTGAGAGTTGTAGTTTTGCAACAGCTGAAGGCACACTGAGTTAAGTAGCAAACCAGTGTGTCTCCAGCTGTTGCATAACTACAATCCCCAGCATCCCCAGCCAAAGTAGTATGCCTCCGGCTGTTGCATTACTACAAGACCCAGCATGCCCTTCCGCTGTCCGTACATGCTGGGGGTTGTAGCTTTTGCAACAGCTGAAGGCACACTGGTTGCAAAACACTGAGTTTGTTACCAAACTCGGTGTTTCACAACCTGTGTGTCTCCAGCTGTTGCAAAACTACAACTCCCAGCATGCACTGATAGACCGTACATGCTGGGAGTTGTAGTTTTGCAACAGCTGGATGTTTCTCCCCCCCCAATGTGAACGTACAGGGTACACTCACATGGGCGGAGGATTACAGTAAGTATCCGGCTGCAAGTTTGAGCTGCGTCAAATGTTCTGCCGCAGCTCAAACTGCCAGCGAGAAACTACTGTGAACCCCCGCCCGTGTGACTGTACCCTACAAACACTACATTAACAAAAAATAAAATAAAAAGTAAAAAAAACACTACATATACACATACCCCTACACAGCCCCCCCCCCCCAATAAAAATGAAAAACGTCTGGTACGCCACTGTTTCCAAAACAGAGCCTCCAGCGGTTGCAAAACTACAACTCCCAGCATGCACTGATAGACCGTACATGCTGGGAGTTGTAGTTTTGCAACAGCTGGATGTTCCCCCCCCCCCCCCCCCCAATGTGAACGTACAGGGTACACTCACATGGGCGGAGGATTACAGTAAGTATCCGGCTGCAAGTTTGAGCTGCGGCAAATTTTCTGCCACAGCTCAAGCTGCCAGCGAAAAACTACTGTGAACCCCCGTCCGTGCGACTGTACCCTAAAAACACTACACTACACTAACACAAAATAAAATAAAAAGTAAAAAACACTACATATACACATACCCCTATACAACCCCCCTCCCCTCCCCAATAAAAATGAAAAATGTCTGGTACGCCACTGTTTCCAGAACGGAGTCTCCAGCTGTTGCAAAACAACTACTCCCAGTATTGCCAGATAGCCACTGACTGTCTAGGCATGCTGGGAGTTTTACAACAGCTGGAGGCACCCTGTTTGGGAATCACTGGCGTAGAATACCCCTATGTCCACCCCTATGCAAGTCCCTAATTTAGGCCTCAAATGCGCATGGCGCTCTCACTTTGAAGCCCTGTCGTATTTCAAGGCAACAGTTTAGGGCCACATATGGGGTATCGCCGTACTCGGGAGAAATTGTGTTACAAATTTTGGGGGGTATTTTCAGCTATTACCCTTTTTTAAAAATGTAAAATTTTTGGGAAAACAAGCATTTTAGGCAAAAAAATAATTTTTTTTTTTACATATACAAAAGTCATAAAACACCTGTGGGGTATAAAGGTTCACTTGACCCCTTGTTACGTTCCCCGAGGGGTCTAGTTTCCAAAATGGTATGCCATGTGTTTTTTTTTTTTTGCTGTCCTGGCACCATAGGGGCTTCCTAAATGCGGCATGCCCCCAGAGCAAAATTTGCTTTCAAAAAGCCAAATGTGACTCCTTCTCTTCTGAGACCTGTAGTGCGCCAGCAGAGCCCTTTTCACCCCCATATGGGGTGTTTTCTGAATCGGGAGAAATTGGGCTTCAAATTTTGGGGGGTGTTTTCTGCTATTACCCTTTTTAAAAATGTAAAAAATTGGGGAAACCAAGCATTTTAGGTAAAAATAAATAATTTTTTTTTCACATATGCAAAAGTCGTGAAACACCTGTAGAGTATTAAGGTTCACATTACCCCTTGTTACGTTCCCCGAGGGGTCTAGTTTCCAAAATGGTATGCCATGTGTTTTTTTTTTGCTGTTCTGGCACCATAGGGGCTTCCTAAATGCGGCATGCCCCCAGAGCAAAATTTGCTTTCAAAAAGCCAAATGTGACTCCTTCTCTTCTGAGACCTGTAGTGCGCCAGCAGAGCACTTTTCACCCCCATATGGGGTGTTTTCTGAATCAGGAGAAATTGGGCTTAAAATTTTGGGGGGTATTTTCTGCTATTACCCTTTTTAAAAATGTAAAAATTTTGGGAGACCAAGCATATTAGGTAAAAAAAAATATTTTTTTTTACATATCCAAAAGTCGTGAAACACCTGTAGGGTATTAAGGTTCACATTACCCCTTGTTACGTTCCCCGAGGGGTCTAGTTTCCAAAATGGTATGCCATGTGTTTTTTTTGTTGCTGTTCTGGCACCATAGGGGCTTCCTAAATGCGGCATGCCCCCAGAGCAAAATTTGCTTTCAAAAAGCCAAATGTGACTCCTTCTCTTCTGAGACCTGTAGTGCGCCAGCAGAGCAATTTTCACCCCCATATGGGGTGTTTTCTGAATCGGGAGAAATTGGGTTTCAAATTTTGGGGGGTATTTTCTGCTATTACCCTTTTTAAAAATGTAACATTTTTGGGAAACCAAGCATTTTAGGTAAAAAAAAATTTTTTTTTACATAAGCAAAAGTCGTGAATCACCTGTAGGGTATTAAGGTTCACTTTACCCCTTGTTACGTTCCCTGAGGGGTCTAGTTTCCAAAATGGTATGCCATGTGTTTTTTTTTGCTGTCCTGGCACCATAGGGGCTTCCTAAAGGTGACATGCCCCCCAAAAACCATTTGTCGCTCCTTCCCTTCTGAGCCCTCTACTGCACCCGCCGAACACTTTACATAGACATATGAGGTATGTATTTACTCGAGAGAAATTGGGTTTCAAATACAAGTAAAAATTTTCTCCTTTTTACCCCTTGCAAAAATTAAAAAATTGGGTCTACAAGAACATGCGAGTGTAAAAAATGAAGATTGTGAATTTTCTCCTTCACTTTGCTGCTATTCCTGTGAAACACCTAAAGGGTTAAAACGCTGACTTAATGTCATTTTGAATACTTTGGGGGGTGCAGTTTTTATAATGGGGTCATTTATGGGGTATTTCTAATATGAAGACCCTTCAAATCCACTTCAAACTTGAACTGGTCCGTAAAAAATTGTGAGTTTGAAAATTTTGTGAAAAATGTCAAAATTGCTGCTGAACTTTGAAGCCCTCTGGTGTCTTCCAAAAGTAAAAACTCATAAATTTTATGATGCAAACATAAAGTAGACATATTGTATATGTGAACCCAAACATTTTTTATTTTGAATATCCATTTTCCTTACTAGCAGAGAGCTTCAAAGTTAGAAAAATGCAAAATTTTCATTTTTTTCATCAAATTTTGGGATTTTTTTTTACCAAGAAAGGATGCAAGTTACCATAAAATTTTACCACTAAGTTAAAGTAGAATATGTCACGAAAAAACAATCTCGGAATCAGAATGATAACTAAAAGCATTCTAGAGTTATTAATGTTTAAAGTGATAGTGGTCAGATGTTCAAAAAATGCTCTGGTCCTTAAGGTGAAAAAGGGCTCGGTCCTTAAGGGGTTAAAAAATATGTAATTTTGCTGAACAATCTGTCCCCTTACCTCTATATCAGTGTCTACCAACCAGAATGCCTACAAGTGTTGCAAAACTTGGCATGCTGGGAGTTGCAGTTTTGCAAAAGCTGGAGGCACCCTGGTAGTAGAAATCAGTGTGCAACATGGGTATGGAGCAGAGCAGAATGTGTGATTATGTGTAAGCATGTCCACGCACACACTCAACTTTGCTACATACACCTGATCACACACTCAGCTCTGGTACATAGTTCCGCCGAGCGCTCTGGGTCCCTGTTCCTCCCCGGAGCGCTCGTGGAGTTCTTCTGTGTGCAGCGCCTCGGTCAGATCCGCTGACCGGGAGCGCTGCTCTATTATCCCCGGCGAGGATGCGATCCGCGTGGCGGGACGCGCCCGCCCGCCCGCGGGTCGCATCCCAATCCTCTCACCTGCCCCATCCTCCTACTGTTCCATCCCGACGCGCGCTGCCCCCTCTCTAGGGCGCGCGTGCGCCGGCTCTCTGAAATTTAAAGGCCCAGTGCACCACTAATTGGCCCACGTCATCGCCTCTCTGGCACAGAGGATCCACTACCAGTGTCCTCCTCGCATACCAGTCCGGATCCTGACAGTAGATCCGGCCATGGATCCCACTGAGGTGCCGCTGCCAGGTCTTGCTGACCTCACCACCGTGATCGCCCAGCAATCCCAGCAGATTGCCCAACAAGGACAACAGCTGTCTCAGTTGACTGCCATGTTTCAGCAGCTTCTGCCTCCAGAGCAGCAACCATCTCCTCCGCCAGCTCCAGCATCTCCTCGACAGCGAGCTACCGCTTCCATGTCCAGAGTCCGCCTGTCTCTACCTGACAAGTTTGATGGGGATTCTAAGCTGTGCCGTAGGTTCCTGACCCAGTGTTCGCTGCACCTGGAGATCATGTCGGACCAGTTTCCCACAGAACGGTCTAAGGTGGCATTTGTGGTCAGTCTGCTATCTGGAAAGGCCTTGTCCTGGGCCACACCGCTTTGGGACCGCAACGATCCTGCCACTGCTACCATTCAGTCCTTCTTCACCGAAATACGCAGTGTCTTTGAGGAACCTGCCCGTGCATCTTCCGCTGAAACAGCCTTGCTAAACCTCATCCAAGGAGACTCTACAGTGGGCGAATATGCCGTACAGTTCCGCACACTGCTCTGAGTTGGCCTGGAATAATGAGGCTCTCTGTGCGACCTTCAAGAAAGGTTTATCCAGCTACATCAAGGATTGTCTGGTCGCACGAGAGATACCCTCCTCCCTGACTGAACTCATCCACTTGGCTACCCATTGAAAGACGCCAGGAGCTTCGCCAGGAAAAGGATCTTGTTCGCACCAGGCGTAATCCGCGCCTGGCGCCTCTCTTTCAGCAACCATTGCAACCTGTTTTTGTGCCTTCCGCCGAGGAGGCCATGCAAGTCGACCGGTCTCGCCTGACCCAACAAGAGAGGACTCGCCGTAGGAACGAGAATTTGTGCCTGTACTGTGCGAGCTCTGAACATTTCTTAAGGGACTGTCCTCTTCGTCCTCCGCGTCAGGGAAACGCACGCACCTAGTGAATGTGTGAGAGGCGTTACTAGGTGTGAACTCTTCCTCTCCACGTCTGAATATACCAGTACGGATTTCCTTGCCCACTAAGTCTTCCTTCTCTGCTGAGGCCTTTCTGGACTCTGGTTCAACGGGAAATTTCATTGAAGCTTCATTGATCAATAAATTTAATATCCCTGTGACCTGTCTCCTCAAACCATTCTACATTTCCTCCATGAATGGTCAAAATCTGGACTGTACCGTGCGCTATCGCACTCAACCCTTGCGCATGGGTGTTGGTGTCCTCCATCACGAGGACATAGAATTTTTTGTACTTCCTAACTGTACCTCGGAAGTCTTACTTGGCCTGCCGTGGCTGCAGCGCCACACACATACCCTAGATTGGTTGTCTGGGGACATTAAAAGTTGGGGTCCTTCCTGTCACAAGCGATGTCTGAAGTCTCTACTCATTTGTCAAGTTTGCATCACTACACCTCTGCCAGGCGTACCTAAGGCCTACCAGGACTTCTCTGATGTGTTCTGTAAAAAGCAAGCAGAGGCCCTACCACCACACAGACCCTTTGACTGTCCCATTGACTTGCTTCCTGGCACTACTCCACCCCATGGCAGAATTTTCCCTCTATCCACTCCAGAAACGCAGGCCATGTCTGAATATATACAAGAAAACCTTAAAAAGGGTTTTATCAGAAAATCTTCATCTCCTGCAGGAGCAGGCTTCTTTTTCGTTGCTAAAAAAGATGGATCCCTACGGCCTTGCATTGATTACCGCGGTCTTAACAAAATTATTGTAAAGAACCGTTATCCTTTGTCTCTCATCTCAGAACTATTTGATCGCCTGCGGGGAGCAAAAATCTTTACCAAACTCGATCTTAGGGGTGCCTATAATCTCATCCGTATTAGAGAAGGTGACGAATGGGAAACCGCGTTCAATACTAGAGATAGACGGACACTTTGAGTATCTTGTCATGCCCTTTGGACTTTGCAACGTCCCTGCAGTCTTTCACTTTGTAAATTAGATTTTTCAGGACATGCTGTATTCCTGTGTGGTAGTATATCTTGATGATATCCTCATTTTTTCCTCCAACCTAGAGGAACACCGCCTCCATGTCCGTCAAGTGCTCCAGCGTCTATGCAAAAACCATCTTTATGCCAAAATTGAAAAATGTCTCTTTGAGTGCAGCAGTCTACCCTTCCTGGGATACATAGTGTCCGGTCAGGGCCTTCAAATGGACCCTGACAAGCTATCTGCGGTTTTAGATTGGCCACGCCCCACTGGTCTACAAGCTATCCAACGCTTTCTCGGATTTGCAAATTATTACCATCAATTTATTCCCCACTTCTCCACCATCGTTGCTCCTGTTGTTGCATTAACCAAGAAAAATGCTAATCTGAAACCCTGGCCGCCGCAGGCGGAGGAAGCCTTTAACCACCTCAAAGCTGCCTTAGCCTCTGCTCCTGTACTGTCCAGGCCTGATCCATTGAAGCCCTTTATCCTCGAAGTGGATGCCTCATCTGTTCAATGCTGGTGCAATCTTAATAAAAAAAAAAACATCTGGAAAGACCCTCACCTGCGTTTTTTTCTCCAAAACCCTTTCTCCTGCAGAGAAAAATTACTCGATTGGCGACTGAGAACTCTAGGCCATCAAGTTGGCACTTGAGGAGTGGAGACATCTCTTGGAAGGATCCGTTTACCCCATCATCATCTATACGGACCATAAAAACTTGTCCTATCTTCAATCTGCACAACGATTGAATCCATGCCAAGCTAGATGGTCGTTGTTTTTTGCCCGCTTCAATTTTGTAATACATTTTCGTCCTGCCAACAAAAATGTCAGGGCTGATGCTCTATCACGTTCCACCGATGTCTCCGAATCTGAAACTCTTCCTCAGCACATTATTCCTCCTGAGTGCCTTATCTCCTCTGCTCCTACCACCCTTGTGCAAATTTCTCCTGGAAAGACCTTCGTGCCTCCACGCCTTCGGCTCAAAATCCTTAAATGGGGTCAGTCCTCTCATCTGGCCGGACATGCTGGTGTCAAGAAGTCTGTGCAGTTAATTTCCAGACACTATTGGTGGTCTTCCCTGGAGAAGGACGTGACTGATTTCGTCCGGGCTTGTACTGTTTGTGCCCGTGACAAAACCCCACGCCAGAAACCTGCAGGTCTTCTTCTTCCTCTGTCTGTCCTGAACAGCCATGGTCCCATATAGCCATGGACTTCAATACTGACCTTCCATCGTCTCACGGCAATACAGTCATTTGGGTGGTCGATGACCGTTTTTCTAAAATGGCTCATTTTGTCCCTCTGCCAGGACTGCCTACTGCGCCTCAATTGGCAAAAAAAAAATTCTTCATATTTTTCGCCTCCATGGGCTTCCCACGCACATCGTATCTGACACAGGCGTGCAATTTGTTTCCAAATTTTGGAGAGTGCTATGTAGTCAATTAAAAATCAAATTAAATTTCTCTTCTGCTTACCACCCTCAATCCAACGGTCAAGTGGAAAGAGTAAATTAAATATTCAGTGACTACTTGTGTCATTTTGTCTCCCGTCAAGATGACTGGGTGGACCTTTTGCCCTGGGCCGAATTTTCATACAATTTTAAAGATTCTGAGTCTTCTTCCAAGTCCCCATTTTTTGTGGTGTACAGCCGTCACCCGATTCCCCCCTCCCTATTCCCTCTTCCTCTGGAGTTCCTGCTGTGGATGAATTGACTCAAGATTTTTCCTCCATCCGGAATGAGACTCGTAATTCTCTTTAGCTGGCCTCATCTCGAATGAAGAAACATGCCGATAAAAAGAGAAGACCTCCTCCTGGGGACAAAGTGTGGCTTTCAGCTAGGTACATTCGTTTCCGTGTGCCTAGCTACAAGCTAGGTCCTCGTTTTCTTGGACCTTTTAAAATCATAAACAAATCAATCCTGTCTCCTACCAACTTCATCTTCCCCTTTCTCTTCGTATTCCCAACTCTTTCCATGTTTCTCTTCTTAAACCTCTCATACTTAACCATTATTCCCCCAAGGTCACTGTTCCTGCTCCTGTTTATGGCTCCTCTGATGTCTTCCCTGTCAAAGAGATCCTCGTCTCCAAGGTCGTCCAAGGTAAAAGATTTTTTTTAATTGATTGGGAGAATTGGGGTCCAGAAGAGAGGTTCTGGGAACCTGAGGCAAACATTCTTGACAAAGAACTCGTCTGCAGATTCCTGGGCTCCAAAAGGAGGGGGAGACCAAAGGGGGGGGGGGTTACTTTACTCCGAGCGCTCCGGGTCCCTGTTTCTCCCCGGAGCGCTCGCGGCGTTCTTCTGTGTGCAGCGCCCCGGTCAGACCCACTGACCGGGAGCGCTGCTCTAGTATCCCCGGCGGGGATGCGATCCGCGTGGTGGGACGTGCCCGCACGCGGGTCGCATCCCAATCCTCTCACCTGCCCCGTCCTCCTACTGTTCCGTCCCGGCGCGCGCGGCCCCGCTCTCTAGGGCGTGCGCCGGCTCTCTGAAATTTAAAGGGCCAGTGTACCACTAATTGGTGCCTGGTCCAATCAAGTGTAATCACTCCCATTCCTATAAAAACCCACTTCCCCTTCCTGTCCTTGCCGGATCTTGTTGCCTTTGTGCCAGTGAAAGTGTTTTTGTGAGCCCTTTGCCTGTGTATCCAGACCCTTGCTGTTGCCCCTGACTACGAACCGTTGTCACCTGCCCTGACCTTCTGCTACGTCTGACCTTGCCTTTGCCTTGTCCTTGTGTCGGGCGCCAGTCTCCACCAGAGGGGTAGAGTCGCTACAGGGTGAAACAACCTGGGGGTTACCTGCCGCAGCAAGTCCATCCCGCTTTGCGGCGGGCTCTGGGGAAAACCAGTAACCCCTTAGATTCCGTTCCCCTGGTATGGCCCACGCCATCGCCTCTCTGGCACAGAGGATCCACTACCAGTGTCCTCCCCGCATACCAGTCCAGATCCTGACATACATACACCTGATCACACACTCAGCTCTGCTGTATGCACACAGTCACACACTCAGCTCTGCTGAATACACATTCACACACTCAGCACTGCTGCATACATATTCACACACTCAGCTCTGCTGCATATACACAATCACACACTCAGCTCTGCTGCATATACACAATCACACAGTCAGCTCTGCTGCGTATACACACTCACACACTCAACTCTGCTACATACAAACACACACACTCAGCTCAGCTACATACACACAATCACACATATACATAGGGGGACATTTTTCAATGTTGGTGTAAGTTGAAGTTTTTTGTAAATCGTTTTGGTTGGTCTAAATTTGGTGCAATTGTACCAAACTTACCATACTTGTGCAAGGCACATGATACATTTTGTGCAAAGTTCTAAATCTCCACACAGTTCTATTTGTACACCTGAACTGCACCTCACAGGAAAAGTGGACACAGGTATTTTGTTCTATTGCTTTGAGGCCAGGATTCCATTGAGGTTTTTTGTCCACCAGCAAAAATGCCAGAAAAACTGTCACAGCTTTTTTCTGCGTTTTGTCAGTTTTTCTTGCGTCTTTGCTGGTGTGTGGAAACAGTCATTTTTTGTACCCTGTGGCAATTTTTTTTACTGCCTTCAGGGTACCACTCCATGGGTCAGACGCAGAGTGCCCGGTCCACAGAATGTAAGGAGGTAAGGAGTGATGTATAGCATATACATATACAGGGTGCAGAGCATCACTACTTGCCTCCGACGGCTTTATAGTATACAGGGGTGCATAGTGTACCCATGTACACTATACAGGAGTCCAGCATGGAAAGAGTTAACCCATGCTGCTGCTGAGCAGTTCTGGGTTAAGTCTTTGTATGATATCCTGTATATACAGCTTTCTATAGATGACTGTATATACAGGATACAGTAGGCAGACATCAACAATTGGAGGCTCCCTGTGTAGAAACACTCCAGGGGAGAGCGCTAAAAATGTGCTAACTTTTTTTCTTCTTCTCATTTTAGATACGTGAATGCAAAGGACTACATCAGATTCAGTGGATTGCGACGATGAAAAGCGTTTTCAAAATGTCAATAAAAGGGTTAATGAGGGCTTTGGAGGAGTGATTTTTTAAATAAAAAAATTTTTTCAATGTGTTGTATTTTTTATAATTGAATTTTCAGGCTTAGTAGTGGAAGCCGTCTTGTATACAGAATCCATTACTAAGCCGGCGCTTAGCCCCAAAATCAGTTAGCGCTAACCCCCAATTATTACCTCGGTACCCACCACCACAGGGGTGCCAGGAAGAGCCAGTACCAACAGGCCCGGAGCATCAAAAATGGTGCTCCTGGGCCTAGGCGGTAACAGGCTGGCGTTATTTAGGCTGGGGAGGGCCAGTAACAATGGTCCTCACCCACCCTGGTAATGTCAGGCTGTTGCTGCTTGGTTGGTATCTGGCTGTTACTGAAAAAAGGGGGAACCACACACTTTTTAAATTTATTTATTTATAAATAAAAAAAATCTGGCAGTGGTCAGGTGGGCCAAAGGATTGTTGTCCATGTAGACAGTAAATGTAAATGCCGTAGTAGCCAAATAATCCTTGAACTTTTCGGATACGGCCCACACCAGGGTGAGAAGTTCCAACTTAAATGAACTGCAATTGGTATCGTTCTTTTCTTCCCCTCGCAGGTGTATGCAATCACTGTTTTGGGACAGGACAGCTCCTAGGCCTTCAAAACTGGCATCAGTATATAGCCGGAATGGACGGATACACCAAGATGGGTGGCTGGTAGAGATGCTGCGAATTGTTCGCCGGCGAACAGTTCCCGGCGAATTTCGCATGTTCGCGTTCGCATCGCCGGGCAAACATATGTGTAGTTCGATCCGCCCCCTATACTTTAACATTGCAGTAAACTTTGACCCTGTGAGTCAGAGTCAGCAGATACATTACAGCCAATCAGCAGCAGTCCCTCCCTTCCAGACCCTCCTACCTCTTGCACGGACGCCATTTTAGCCTCATTCAGCATGCTGCAGGCTTAGGAAGTGGAGGGTTAGAGAAGCTGCTCCTGCTGTATAGGGAAAGCTATAGCTAGGTTGCTGCTAGGTGGTGTATTCAGGGTCCAGTTTACTCCTAAAGCACTAGTGTAACATCTGCTTTAAGGACAGCACCCAAAAAAGCCCTTTTAAGGCTGAAAGATATCAGTCCTGGTTGGGAGGGAACCACTGGTTAAAAGGGGTACTCCAGAATCAAACTTAAGTTCCTTCAAGCAACTAACTACTACAGTATTCAAAAAGCTGAAAGATATCAGTCCGTGTGTTTTGCAACAGCTGTAGGCACCCTGGTTGGAGACCACTGCTTAAAAGGGGAACTCCGCTGGCAAGCTTTTTTTTTTTTAACGCAACTAACTACTACAGTATTCAAAGGGCTGGAAAGTTTTTTTGCTCATTGTCCCACTAGTGCAAATCACATTAGGTGTGACAGTTGTGCAAATAAAAAAAATACCTTTTTTGGCTGTTAAATAAAATCATTCATCACTGTTAGCTCACGTCACAGTTGCCATTTTTCCTGCCTGCAGGGCAAATTGTGTCACCCTAGTGCAAATCACATTTGGTATTGTCACTGAGAAGAGGAGTCGCCTTGGTCCAAAAAGTCTGGATTACTTCACCTTTCTGAAGCTGAATGAGGGATGGATCCCGAAGGGACTGACACTGGGCGATACATTTGACTGAGCAAGGCCTGATCAGATTAGCTGCCTTGGGCTAAAAATGGTCCACATGCTGCTGTATTTGAACTCTGAATGCCGGATGACTTGCGTGACTTATCCGCTCCCAACTAGGGTTCAAGCCGCAATGTTTTAGGGCACTTTCTGCCTGGCGAAACAAACAGATATTTTTATGGCCACTGCCACAGCAGCGGCTGCGACAATACTAAATTTTCCAGCCAGGTGTACATGCCTAATTTTTCGGGACTCTGCTGCTGCACTTGTGATGGTGCTGCAATTTGTCTGGCTGCTGCTACAGCTGCGGCTGCGACAATACCCAATTTTTCATCCATGTGTACATGCCTAATTTTAACGGCCTCGGCTGCTGCACTTGTTATGGTGCTGCAATTTTTATGGCCGCTGCTACAGAAGCGGCTGCAATAATACACCATTTTTCAGGCATGTGTACATGCCTAATTTTTCTGGTACTCTCTGTTGACATCTCTGTCCATTTTAGCAACTGTGGATATTAGATGTATCCTAAGGGTAGCATGGTGGCTCAGAGGTCAGCACTGCTGCCTTGCAGTGCTGGGGCCTTGGGTTCAAATCCCACTATGTGCTGCCTAATATGGGGGAATCTATGTGCTGCCTAAAGGGGGTCTCAATGTTCTGCCTAAAGGGGGCTAAAGCACATTATTCCAAACCATTTAGGAATAATAGGTGATTTATGCCCTTTATGGATTAAAACCAGACTCTGCATCAACTATGTAATTTTCCATGGGAGTTTTGTCATGGATCCCCCTCCGGCACGCCACAGTCCAGGTGTTAGTCCCCTTGATACAACTTTTAAATCACTATTGTAGCCAGAAAGAGTCCCTGTGGGTTTTAATATTCGCCTGCCCATTGAAGTCAATTTTATGTTTGCGACATCACTATTTCCAAACCATTCTACCATACATATCCAGCAAGGTACAGAACTGCAATTCAAAATATAAAATAACAATGCTGTTCGGAATCCAACTAATACTGCTATACTATGTCAAAATAGTAAAGGTGAAATAAAAGGAGTATTCCGGGATATAAAAACGTATTCCTTATCCTAAGGGCCGACCGCTGGCACCCCCGTGATCTCCTGCACGGTGGCCCGCCTCTCGCCAAATAGCGGATGTCGACCATCTTACCAAGTGGTGGCCGACACCCCCCTCAATACAGTGCTATGGCAGAGACAGAGATTGCCGAATGCACTGATACGGCTTTCCCATAGCAATGTTTTGTGGGGGCGTTACAGCTGCTGCTTCGTATGGAGGTCAAACATGCCCCCTTCCTGCAGACTGCTTGGGTCCTATACGGGAGATCATGGGAGGTCCCAGTGGTCAGACCCGCTGCAACTGACACTTATCCCTTATCCTTAGCATAGGGAATACGTTTTTATATACCAGAATACTCCTTTAATGGTCAGGAGTATTAAAAAAGCAACATTTAACCTCTGGCAAGTACCTGCACTCAAATGGCACACATAAATTAATAATAATAATCATAAAATCTGTCAGAGATTAGTTCCGCAGAGACAGGCAAAATCCAGCAAAAGAGCAGTCAGAGACAGTGAAACAGATGTATAGTGCAAACAGGGATTTTCCTGTCTTCATTTTTAGCACAACACAAAAATAAATCCTGTTTGACAAATTGCAAACAAGATCTTCCCTATGGGGAGGCAGGATGGATAGCTGACTTTGCAATGAGATTGCGCAAATGTTAAGTTTGTGATGCCAGAAGTAGGGTTGTGTATGTAGATAGATGACAGTGAATGATGAAGGTTGTAGTGTCATGTGGCAGGAGTGGTGCAAACCCTGCATTTTTATGTAGAATCCCACAAAACCACTACTTCAAATAAGTTGTCTTCCTAACACAAGGCCCGGGAAATAACACCTCCAAAGCGTTTTATATAGGGTTTATCGAAAAACAACTTGAATTTTAATTCAGGCGCAGTTCTCACCACAGAAAAATAACAATTTGGTATAATGCTGAACTGGTGAAACAGCTCTTGAGATACACTTTGTAGTAAAGGAGCAAATGGTAAATTGTCACTGGTCACAGTCCAGAAGTAATTTTAAGATATAAGATTTGGTTGTATTGAGACTTAGTAACATAGTTGTTTCTCCTTTGTGGTATGTGTTAGACTCAGAAGCTAGTTCGACCCTGGGTGATATATGTTCCCTTTTTGGTGTGGACCGGCTTGTTCTTTACTACACTAGGATGAGACTTAGGTACAGGATTTAGACTTGACTTGTGACTGGAACTCAGCGCTGGCCAATGTAACTGAGTTAGCTATCAGGGGTCTTCACAGGGGTGGTCTATGGTAAACTATGCAAGGATCTCTTCCCTCACTTACATTTCCCATCACTCACTCACATTTCCTCGGGTAATTCAAGACAAAACTTTCTTTAGTGCATCCAGAAAGTATATCCCAGATGTTAGTTTGTCCTTGATTAGTCCAGGTCCGTAGGATTAGCGCACCTAGTCTTTCAGGCCCTTAGGAATATATGTTTCTCCTGAATGCTACCTCTTCTGGTATCTCTGTAGCAGGACACGCAAGGAAGGTTTGAATGTGTTGGAACAGTGTTGGAGTGTTAAAGGGAAACTCCTTCTGAAGGTGGTAGAGCTGCAGTATAGGTGTTCTCTCTTCTCAGGCTATTCCAGAACTTACTATCCATCATGTGCTCTTAAGATCCTCCCATATCAATGGGATTGGGGTGAAGACAGGACAGACCTTAGCCCTAAATGGCTAACAGTGGACATGTTGCAGATTGCCATTGCTTTCACAGTGTAAATAAACTTCTCAGTGCATGCATGCAATATATTGAAAAACTGGAAAATACATTTGCAATATAATACCATTTAAAGAAATAGACTTTAGCCTTTTTGGGACAGACTTTAAGCAGAACAGTAACTGTTTTAACTACAGCCACCTAGACAGTGTTCAGAGTATCAACAGGTGACCCTGCTCTGGAACACAACACAAACAGGTGACTTCCTACCAGTTACCCGAGCAAAACAATATACATCAAAATGTGTTACCTTACACCTCTCTTACTGTCCTATAGAGGCTACAGATCTCAAGTTTCCAACTCACATATTTTTCTGCAGACTGAGACAAGCCCCTGTTTGTAAACCCAGTAAGAAGCAGCTTCCAGCACCTGTGCTGATTTGACCCAAACTGAAAACCTTTACTGGCCATGAAGGTAATGAGCTGCCCCACTACCAATCTGCCTGCCATTTAATAAAAAATTGATATGGTAAACTTTACCAAAAGTTTCTTAACAGCTTTAGTCTGCTAGAGATTTTATACTATCCCATGTTACTGTTACGTTATGCGCTTTGGACGCACATGCTGGCTGTGAGCACATGGACCCTTTACCTGCTGCTGCCGGCTGGGCTGGGATTCACATCGCGGGACGCTCCTGCATGTGAATCCCAGCCCGTCACACCCCTGGTGCTTCTCCTGCCCCTGCATCTGCCTCTCTGCTCCAGCGCGGGTGTCCCCGTCCCCTAGGGCGTGTGCACATTGGAGCTTTAAGATTTAAAGGGCCAGTGCGCCCATTAGTGAAGTAACACCTGTGGCTCATTGATAAATTCCTCCACCTTCTACACTTCTCTGCTGGATTTTTGTTGCCCTAGTGCCTGAGAGAAAGCATTCCTGAGAGTTGCCTTGCCGTGTATCATACCCTTTGCTCTGTGACCTGACCTGGCTCCTTTGCCGCCTGCCTACTAACCACTTGCTACGTTCCTGACAACGCTACTGTGCCGCCTGCCCTGACCTTCTGCTATCCTGACCACGAGTTGCCTCATCCCACCTGTGCCACGAATCTCCTCAGCTGCCTGTGTGGTCGAACCATGCCAGGGGTAGCAACCTGGGTGCCACCTGCCTAAGCAAGTCCATCCTGCTTTGCGGCGGGCTCTGGTGAAAACCAGCTGCACCTTAGACTCCGCTCTCTGGTATGGTCCGAGTCATCTGCCACACAGTTCCAGCGGATCCACTATCATCAGTGTTCCAGTCTTCTGAAACGTGAGTGTTACAGTTACACAATGGGACATGTGACAAATTTCTTGGATGAGATACACGCTTCCTAAAACCTGGCAGATACGAATGGCAGGTCCTGCTGTTTCTTAGCAACAGCTCCCAGCATGCACAAAAGGGCATGCTGGGAGTTGTAGTTATGCAACATAAAGAGGCACACCACTACAACTCCCAGCATGCCCTTTGGCTGTATGTGCATGCTGGGAGTTGTAGTTATGTAACAGCTACTGTTGGATAACTACAACTCCCAGCATGCACAGACAACAAAAGGGCAAGCTGAGACTTGTAGTGGTGTGCCTCCGGCTGTTACATAACTTCATATCCCAGCATGCCTTTTGGCAGTCAGTGCATGCTGAGAGTTGTAGTTTTGCAACAGCTGGAGGCACCCTGAGAAACGCTGAGTTAGGTTATGTTACCTAACTCAGTGTTTCCGCACTAGTATGCCTTCAGCTGTTGCAAAACTACAACTCCCAGCATGCACTGACAGCCAAAGAGCATGCTGGGAGTTGTAGTTATGCAACAGCAGGAGGCACACCACTATAACTCCCAGCATGCCCTTTGGCTGTCTTTGCATGCTGGGGGTTGTAGTCATGCAACAGCCACTGTTGAATAACTACAACTCCCAGCATGTACAGACAACAAAAGGGCATGCTGGGAGTTGTAGTAGTATACCTCCAGCTGTTGCATCTACACCTCGCAGCATGCCTTTCGGCAGTCAGTGCATGCTGGGAGTTGTAGTTTTGCAATAGTTGGAGGCACACTGGTTGAGAAACGCTGAATTAGGGTCTGTCACCTAACTCAGTGTTTCCTAAGTATGTGTGCCTCCAGCTGTTGCATAACTACAACTCCCAGCATGCACAGTCTGTCAGTACATGCTGGGAGTTGTAATCTTGCAACAGCTGGAGGTTTGTACCCCCCCCCCCCCCCGCATGTGAATGTACAGGGTACATTCACACGGGCGGGGGTTTACAGTGAGTTTCCTGCTACAAATTTGAGGTGTGGCTGCTCAAACTCCAAATGCAGAGCTCGCTGTAAACCCCTTAAAACACTACACTACACAAAATAGGGAGAAAAACACTGCATATACCTTACACTGCCCCCCCCACCACCACCACCAATAAAGATGAAAAATGGCACTGTTGCCAAAATTGAGCCTCCAGCTGTTGCAAAACTACAACTCCCAGCATTGCCGGACAGCCATTGACTGTCCAGGCATGCTGGGAGTTTTGCAACAGCTGGTGGCCCCCTGTTTGGGAAACACTGCCGTACGGAATTTTTAATAGCGGAGGCAATTGTAACCCTTCAATCCGGGCCCGCCCCTATGCAAATCCCTAATTTGGGTCTCAAATGTGCATGGCGCTCTCTCCCTCCAGAGCCCTGTCATATTTCAAGGCAACCGTTAAGGACCACATATGGGGAATTTTTGTACACAAGAGAAATGGTGTTACAAATTTTGTTGGGCTTTTTCTACTTTTACACATTATGAAAAGGAAAAGTTGGGGGCTACACCATAAATTTTTTTACATTAACATGCTGGTGTTGCCCATACTTTTTATTTTCCCAAGGTGTAAAACAAAAGGGCTCAGGATTGAAAATGCACCATGTACATTTGAGACCTAAATTGGTGATTTGCACAGGGGTGGCCGATTAACAGCAGTTCTGACATAATAGCATTATTTTTTTTTTTCACTAAAATGCTGGCGTTACCCAAAATGTTTCATTTTCACAAAGGGAAATAGGAGAAAAAGTCCCCCAAAATTGTAGCCCCATTTCTTTTGAGTAAGGAAATACCCCATATGTGCATATAAAGTGCTCTGCGGGCGCACTACAATACTCAGGAGAGAAGGAGCAAAATTTATGGATAGAGAATTTGGCTGGAATTGAAGGCCATGTGCATTTGCAAAGCCCCCATCGTGCCAGAACAGTGGGTCCCCCACATGTGACGCCGTTTTGGAAACTACACCCCTCACAGAATGTAATAAGGGGTGCAATGAGCATTTACACCCCACTGGTGTCTTTTGAACAGTGATCCATGAAAATGAAAAATTAAATTTTTTATTTGCACAGCCCACTGTTCCAAAGATCTGTCAAACGCCAGTGGGGTGTAAATGCTCACTGCACCCCTTATTACATTAAGTGAGGGGTGTAGTTTCCACAATGGGGTCACATGTGGGGGGTCCACTTTACTGGTACCATGGGGGCTTTGTAAATGCACATGGCCCCCGACTTCAATTCCAGCCAAAGTCTCTCTCCAAAAGCCCAATGGCGCTCCCTCTTTTCTGAGACCTGTAGTGCGCCAGCAGAGCACTTTACGTCCACATATGGGGTATTTTCTTACTCTGGAGCAATTGGACTTAAAATTTTGGGGCCTTTTTTCTCCTTTTACCCCTTGTGGAAATGAAAAATTTGGGGTAAAATCAAATTAAAATCAAATTTTTCATTTTTTAATTTTTACGGCCCACTGTCACAATAAACCTGTGAGGTGTAAGTACTCACTTTCCTTGAGGTGTGTAGTTTCCCCAATATTGTGCCATGTGCTTTTTTTTTTTGCTGTTCTGGCACCCCGGGGACTTTCTAAATGCAACATCCCCCCCCAAAGACCATTTCAGCAAAATTCTCTTTCCAAAAGCCAAATTTTGCTCCTTCCCTTCTGAGCATAGTAGCACGTGCATAGAGCACTTTACAGATTTTGGGGGGCTCTTTCTCCCTATACTCCTTGTAGAAAAAAAAATGGGGCTACATGAACATTTCTCCTCCATTTTGCTGCTATTCCTGTGAAACACCTAAAAGGTTAACAAACTCTCTGAACATCATTTTGAATACTTTGAGGGGTGAAGTTTCTGTAATCGGGTCATATATGGGGTATTTCTCACAGAAAGGCCCCTCAAATCCATTTCAAACTTAACTGGTCCCTGAAAAAATCTGATTTTGAATTTTTCGTGAACATTTGGAAAATTGCTGCTATACTTTGAAGCTCTCTAATGTCTTCAAAAAGTAAAAACCTGTCAACTTTATGATGCCAACATAAAGTAGACACATCGTATATGTGAATCAATATATCATTTATTTGATATGTCCATTTTCATAGTTTCAAAGTTAGAAATTTTGGGATTTTTCACCATGAAAGGATGCAAGTAACAATGAAAATTTACCAGTATGTTAAAGTAGAATATGTCACGAAAAAACAATCCAGGAATCAGAATAAAAGGTTACAGCATACCAGAGTTATTAATGCATAAATGTACAGTGGGCTTAGTCGTTAAGGGGTCGTTAAGGGGTTAGAGTCCCTAAGGGGTTAAAGGGAACTGGTTTTAGAATTCTTACGTTTTTAGGTACATTAATGATGGGCTATGTTCAGTGCCACAACAGTTGCAGTGCTTTTCTTACATAACTATGTGGATGTCCTACTTCCCCCTCCCCTCAATCTCCTATTTCCCTTTTACCCTTCATCCTTCCCTTTCCCATAAACATCTAAAAATGTAAAAACAAACATGTACAAACAGTGGACTTCAAAGTATTGTTGCCATTTTCATACACAGGCCTCAGATGTCTTCAGTGATGAAGAGATACGGCAACAGTTCACATTGTAAACATAATAGTTATGGAATAAAGCAGCACCTCCATTCTGAAACCATCTAAGGTTTAGAGGAATCTTAGATAATTGTTTACACTGTGAGATTGTATTATATTATTTCATAAGTCAATATTAATCCCAGGTAAGATCAGTTTTAGGGTAACACGTACAGGATCTGCTGCATATTTTGTGCAGCTGATTTTGCTACCCATTAACTTCAATGGGTAGCAAAATCAGCTGCAAAAAAATCTGCAGCAAAAATCTGCAGCTGATCCTGTACGTGTGAACCTAGCCTTAGGGTAAGGTCATACGTAACAGATCTGCAGCGTATTTTGCAAATCCGCCGGTGACCCGACCCATACTGCGCATGCGCGTGGTGACTTGCAGGCCCCTGTGTGGCTACTCAGAGCGGCGGATTGCCACTGCGAGCAACCCAGGGGACGGGGCTAGACGGGGCAACAGCTGAAGGAATACTATGGGTCGGGTCACCGGCAGATCCGCAGCGTAAAATACGCTCCAGATCCATTACATGTGACCCTATCCTTTAGGGTGTATTCACACGTACAGTATTCTGTGCATATTTGATGAGCAGGATTTAAAGGGGTGTTCCGGTGAAAACTGTTTTTTTCATATCAACTGGCTCCAGAAAGTTAAACAGATTTGTAAATTACTTCTATTAAAAAATCTTAATCCTTCCAGTACTTATTAGTGTCTGTATACTACAGAGGAAATTCTTTTCTTTTTGGATTTCTTTTCTGTCACGAACACAGTGCTATTGGCTGACAACTCTGTCCATTTCAGGAACTGTACAGAGCAAGAGAAAATCCCCATAGCAAACATATGCTGCTCTGGACATTTCCTAAAATAGACAGAGATGTCAGCAGAGAGCACTGTGTTCGTGACAGAAAAGAAATCCAAAAAGAAAATAATTTCCTATGTATTATACAGATGCTAATAAGTACTGGAAGGATTAAGATTTTATTTTAATTTTTTTAAAGAAGTAATTTACAAATCTGTTTAACTTTCTGGCACCAGTTGATTAAAAAAAAAAAAAACGTTTTCCATCGGAGTACCCCATGAATCCTACCAGTACTTATCAGCTGCTGAAGTTGAGTTGTTCTTTTCTGTCTGACAACAGTGATCTCTGCTGACACCTCTGTCTGTCTCAGGAACTGTCCAGTGCAGGATAGGTTTGCTGTGGGAATTTGCTCCTACTCTGGACAGTTCCTGGACAGAACAACTCAACTTCATCAGTTGATAAGTACTGGTAGGATTAAGTTTTTTTTAATAGAAGTAATTTACAAATCCGTTTAACTTTCTGGAGCCAGTTGATATGAAAAAAAAAATAGTTTTTCACCGGAGTACCCCTTTAAAACTGCAGAGTTTATGCTGAAGAGTTCAAAGTATATTAAATGACTAAACACAGCATCAAATCTGCAGGTCAAATCCTGCGCACCAATATGCCCAGGATACTGTATGTGTGAATACACCCTTATACTTTAAAATGGCATTTTGTATTCCTTTTTATTCGGAGCACATTACGTTACCATGAAGACGTGTCAGCAAAATGACACTTTTTATAAATGGCTCCCATTGTATCACATCAGCATCCTGTTTGCATCTGCCAAATGTGTATGAGCCCCATCATACAAACATTTACAGAATAACACAATGGGAAGGGGAAGGGGGACTTGGCAAGTAACAACTCAAATACTGTCAGAGACGCTAGCAAGAAACAGCAAAAATAAATATATAAAATGACTCAATTAATCATGCCACTCAAAGGGGTACTCTTGTGCATGGAAAAAAAATGTTTGCTTAAATCCCTCTTCTATAGTTATATAACTCTGTAGTGTCCTTCTGTAGCATATTTAGAACCCTTACAACTCATTTCATATCCCCCAACCCCCTACTGGAAGTATCGTGTATTACCGTATTTTTCGCCCTATAGGACGAACCGGCATATAAGACACACCCTATTTTAATGGTGCAAAATCTAGAAAAAAAAGATTCTGTACCCAACAGTGATCTTCAACCTGCGGACCTCCAGATGTTGCAAAACTACAACTCCCAGCATGCCCGGACAGCCAACGGCTGTGGTTATTAGTGTTACTATGGCTGCTAAGGGGTAAGCATATAGATAGCATCCTCTTCGTGTGCTGCACAGACAGGACAACAGCCATATGTATAAACGTGACTTCCAGAAGAAAACAGAAGGTCGGAGCACTAGTGCTTCAACCTTTTTTCTTCTTCTGGGAGTTACTTTTATATGATAGTCAACCCCGTTATTCTTTGTGGTGCCACCATTTTCTGACAAAATGTCACACAGTTTAGTCACATAGATCAAGATGCCCCCTTTAAGCCATCCCCCTGAGTGACATTCGTAGCTGAGGTGTGCTGCTCAGCTCCCACATGGATGATGTCACTCAGTGAAAGAGCGCTCTGTGCGCATGTGCATGGGCAACACGTTCATTCTAGGAGCCGACACCAGACTATATAGAGGCCAGATGAAGTGGGTGAATCCCGCAAAACTACCGATGTAGCCTCCAAGCGCTCCTTGAAAACGCCGACTTCACCTATGTCCCCGGACTCCACCGACTAATGACCGAAGCCTAGCAGTCAGTGCGTATTACTTTCTTTTATATACCATTTATGATACTGCAACTTTCCTAATATGCACCCCGCAGGTGGTCGCTATATCAGGACACCCGGACCGCCATATGTAAAGGCATACCAGACCTTCATATTCCAGCTCAATTAGAAGCGTTACATTGTATTAACCCCATGGGTGCCCCCATTTGTTCTTCTACTAATACTGCGGAGTTCAATAGAACACTTGTAGCTCTACATCTGTAAGCGCATTCGAATGGCTTAAATATACACTGCCCAATGCCCTAGGCTTGGTATATGACTGTCATGACCGGGGGTGGACAGGGAGAGTGAGCCGGAACTATCCCTAATAACATTCTCCCTGCCTACTTGCCCATTCGTCCTAAATGGCGGATCAACAACCACGGTGCCTACCTGCGCTAAAGTGAAATGGGCGTAAAACAAAAAATAATATACATAGTCGGTCACAGACCAGAAACAGAACAGGAAAACTACCAAACAACCAGGTATACCAGACAGAATATAAACTCATAAACAGGGCAGGATATAGTGTACTAACATACAGTTCAAAAACCAAAACCAAGATAAATGGCAAATATGAATAAATTAACTAGATATGATATAGAATGAGTAAACAGCAGAAACCAGGAAATGCAGGGGATGAACAGAAGAACTGAATGCTAAAGAACTGATCAGGAACATAGAACACTGTACACACTGGACTCAGATAACTAACATAAACAGATTAAGGTCAGAGGACACAGATCAGTGAGTAAGCACAGAGGACACTATGGACCAATGGTAAAGCACAGGGGAAACACTAGACCAGTGATCATGTTCACTATGATCAGTGCATGTACAAAAAAACTCCAAAGATCAGAAATCATGAACTCTCTAGACTCCCCACTCCCTACATTGAGGGACATTAATACTAAAGCCAAATAGACTACTAGCCAGTGGGGCACACTCCACCATGTGAGCAGTTTACTGGCCTAGTAGGAAACAGAAATATAATACACGCAACACCAAATACAGGGTATGGTACAAACAAGACTCACAGTGTGAACATAGACTAAGTTACAAGGCTAAAGCAGAACAGACATACAATAATCCTAAAAACCAACAAATGTAATACAGACTAAAATCTATAATAAACAGGACTATTTACCATGGTTAAAAACTCAGAAATATCACAAGACAAATACAAGGTTCATGATTAAGCAGACATGGTCAGCATTGCATAAATCTCCAGCAACCAGAGTGCAGCAGAGCTAGGGTTTTAAAGCCACACCCGAGCTGCAATTGGATGAGAACATTAATAGGATATACAGAAACAGTACAGCATTAGGTTCCGGAGCAGGTTCCGGAGCGGGGCCATCCTTATCAGGGCGTCAACTCCGCCTGGACCAATGGTAAAGCACAGGGGAAACACTAGACCAGTGATCATGTTCACTATGATCAGTGCATGTACAAAAAAACTCCAAAGATCAGAAATCATGAACTCTCTAGACTCCCCACTCCCTACATTGAGGGACATTAATACTAAAGCCAAATAGACTACTAGCCAGTGGGGCACACTCCACCATGTGAGCAGTTTACTGGCCTAGTAGGAAACAGAAATATAAAACACGGAACACTAAATACAGGGTATGGTACAAACAAGACTCACAGTGTGAACATAGACTAAGTTACAAGGCTAAAGCAGAACAGACATACAATAATCCTAAAAACCAACAAATGTAATACAGACTAAAATCTATAATAAACAGGACTATTTACCATGGTTAAAAACTCAGAAATATCACAAGACAAATACAAGGTTCATGATTAAGCAGACATGGTCAGCATTGCATAAATCTCCAGCAACCAGAGTGCAGCAGAGCTAGGGTTTTAAAGCCACACCCGAGCTGCAATTGGATGAGAACATTAATAGGATATACAGGAACAGTACAGCATTAGGTTCCGGAGCAGGTTCCGGAGCGGGGCCATCCTTATCAGGGCGTCAACTCCGCCTGGAGTTAGGTCTAGTGTGAGGGCCAACCAGGGAGACTGTGAGGTAGTAGCCAACCACATCATATTGGCATATACGACCCCCAATAGTCCCCTCCCTCTCTTATCTTCACCTATACCTCACCTTTAGTCAGGAGGTGATATATATATATATATATATTTTTTTTTTTTTTCATCATTACTATATAAATATTATTCTTCTTCTTGTTACTTAGACCGGCAGAGCAATTGTATCTTCTTTGTTTCATCTACTGTTACGCTGAGCGCTCCGGGTCTCCGCTCCTCCCCGAAGCGCTCGCAGCGTTCTTTAATTCGCAGCGCTCCGGTCAGACCTGCTGACCGGGTGCGCTGCGATATTGCTCCCAGCCGGGATGCGATTCGCGATGCGGGACGCGCCCGCTCGCGATGCGCATCTCGGTCCCCGTACCTGACCCGTTCCCCGTCTGTGTTGTCCCTGTGCGCGTGGCCCCGCTCCTTAGGGCGCGCGCGCGCCGGGTCTCTGCAATTTAAAGGGCCAGTGCACCAATGATTGGTGCCTGGCCCAATCACCTTGATTAGTTTCCACCTGTGCACTCCCTACTTATACCTCACTTCCCCTGCACTCCCGCCGGATCTTGTTGCCCTTGTGCCAGAGAAAGCCTTTCCTTGAGTGTTCCTAGCCTGTGTTCCAGACCTCCTGCCGTTGCCCCTGACTATGATCCTTGCTGCCTGCCCTGACCTTCTGCTACGTCCGACCTTGCTCTTGCCTTATCCCTTGTACCATGCCTATCTCAGCAGTCAGAGAGGGTGAGCCGTTGCCGGTGGATACGACCTGGTTGCTACCGCCGCTGCAAGACCATCCCACTTTGCGGCGGGCTCTGGTGAAAACCAGTAGCTACTTAGAACCGGTCCACCGACACGGTCCACGCCAAACCCTCTCTGACACAGAGGATCCACCTCCTGCCTGCCGAACCGTGACATCTACTATGACATGTTTTGGCCTAGACCCTGATTGGGGGTTCTGGGTATGATTTACATATCAATTGTTTTTGATCACATTTTTTATGTGTATTTTTTTTGATGGTATAGGACCCATTCTGGATCCTTTTTAAGAGATTTATTAAAGGTTAAGTCTTAGTGGTTTTTTTTTTGGTGATTTGCTGATTTATCTGGTTACGGTGATATTTTTGTCACGGAAGAATTACACAGAAACTGCCTACAAACAAAAACCAGTGTCTGAACAGACCCCAAGACATAAAAACACAAAAACAAGTAAATGGATATTACAATGACAACCAATTTATCTTGCAGTATAGAATGGACATCTATACACCATCACATGCAGTTATCCAGTGCTGGTCTCTCAACCACTGGGGCAAGCAATGTTGACAAGTGCTGACAAGTTGGCCTACGCGCATATCAATCTGCCAGACTGATAAATATCAAGGTCTCTCAGTTCAAGGATTTTGTCCTCATTTCAAGACAAGTGGCAATAACTGGCACATTGGTGAACAGTAGGGATCGCACAGTCATAATATACTGACAATCTGATTTTGGAGGTTCCATGTGACTGAAAAAATTTGCATTTCAGTCTTGCTTTTATATCATTGAAGCCCCTGCCACACAAGCCACAGACTGGAGCTTGGTGCTTAAATATTTGATCATTTTTAGATCTCAGTGACACCTGCTACTTCCTTAATTTGCATAACTTTACGGCTTTTCCTTCCTGGGGTTGCATTTTCAATATTGAAGAGTGCATAATATAGCGAATACTCTGGAGGCTTTCATAGAGTCAGCACTGTGGGAGCCTAGGCTGAAGCTCCCATTGATTTTATTGGGAACTTTAGTGTGAAACTGTCCAGAAAGAAGTGGCTTGTTAATTGTTTTACGCATGTTTGTCTCTAGAAGTTAATGGGAGATACCATGAAGCTAATGACCCACGTAAACCTACTCTAAATAGGCTCCAATTAACCCCTTTAACTAAACAGGGCATAAATGTACATCCTGGTATCCTGGTACTTATAGCACCAGGACATACACTTACATCCTGTACATGACGCAAGCACCGGACTGGTGCTCGCATCATGCACGGCAGCTCTCTGCTGCTTAAAGCAGCCAGGGATCTGCCGATAATGGCGGACGTCAGCAATCATGCTGATGTTCGCCAGTAACACCTCAGATGCCGTGACCAATACAGATCACAACATCTGCGGCAATGCGGCACTTTGAATGGATGATCGAATCACCCGCGACCCTGACATTGAGCAGACCAGGGAAGAAGATTGCTGATAAAACTCATCAGTGCTATGGCTATGCATTGCATTGTTCAGTATCTGCAATCTAAGGATAGCTTAGCTATAACTAGTCCCCTATGGGACATAAAATGTGTAAAAAAAAAATAGTAAAACAAAGTTAAAAACAAAAAGTAAAAAAGCCCCTTCCAAATAAAAATTGAAATGGCCCCTTTTTCCCATTTTACCCCAAAAAGTGTGAAAAAAAAAATTAATAAACATATTTGGTATTGCCGCGTGCGTAGATGTCTGAACTATCAAAATATAAAGATCCCAAACAGTGAATGGCGGAAACATTTAAAAAAGTCCTAAATTTATCCTTTTTTTTGTCACATCACATTATAAAAAACTTATATAAAGCGAAGTTACATATGCACAAAAGGGGTACAGATAAAAACGACAGATCACAGCGTGAAAAAATGAGCCCTCATACTGCCCTATATAAGGAAAAATTAGAAAATGATAGGTTGTCAAAATAGAATGATTTTAAACACATTTATTTTGTTAAAAAAGTTTTTTTTAAGCAGTACAATAATAGAAAAGTATGTAACCATGGTATCATTTTAATCGCATTGACCCACAGAATGAAGAAAACATGTAATTTTTAAGTGTACAGCGCAAAAACAAAACCTTCCAAACTTTGCAAAAATGCGGTTTTCTTTTCAATTTCTCCACACAAATAATATTTTTTTTGGCTGTGCCGTACATTTTATGGTAAAATGAGTGATGTCATTACAAAGTACAATTTGTTGTGAAAAAAACAAACCCTCATATAAGTCTGTGGATGGAAAAATTGAACAGTTATGATTTTTAGAAGGCGAGGAGGAAAAAACAAAAATGCAAAAATAAAATGGGCTGTGTCCTCAAGGGGTTAAAAATCTGTATCAATCTTTGTGTGAGCATGCTCACTTGGTCCATTCTTTAGATCAGTAGGTGTCGTAAACAATGAGAATCAGAGCCTCTTCATCTTCACATTTTAAAAGTCATAACTTTCTTATTTTTCCATTTGTTTGAGGGCTTCTTGTCTTGTAGAATTTGAAGGCTTCTTGATTTGTGGAATTTTAGTGACTTTTAGTTTCATAGGCTCCATTTTGGTGCTTTTGGAACTTTTTCTTTTTTTTATTCCTGGAGGCTGGAATAACATTTTCAGTAATAAAATGTTTAAGGAAATCATTTTTTTTTTTACAAATTTTTACCCCACTTTTTTTGTACCACATGCGACTTCACCATGCAATTTTTCAGATTTTTTGATTGCTTAATTAATACATTTCAATGCTTCTGTATTGCAGTGTAACAGTCTATTTGGTCCTGCTTTAGGCTCTGGTACATAGTAGACCTCCAAAGAGCCATATTGGAGACACACTACCTTCTAGTACTGACTGTGTGCGGTAGAAAAATGTAAGGAAAACTGTCACCCTGATCATACACTAAACCCAATACACTGGGTTATAGTGTGGGTGACCAGGAGTCCAAAGAGGTGTCACTTACTTTTGATATTGCCCAGAGAAGTTCTGTTGCTCAACTGAGTTAATAGCGCGCAATAGGCAGGGCCCTGCTGGCTGCCTGCCCCCTACTCATCATATTCATATTCAGCGACTCAACATCCTAGTGACGTGAGTTGCATGTTATGTGAGCGCAGCTCTCAGAGCAAGGAGCACATGGGCCGTTCTTTTACAGTTGTTCTCGCAAGATTCAGCTCTCATGTGATTAGGACGTGAGAGCCGACTGTTAAAGAGAGTGGCGCTGCGCTCACGTTCAGTAGCTGAATAATAGAGGGGCCGGCAGTAGAGAAGGCTGAAAGAAGCAGGGGGCGGGCGGGCAGCCAGCAGGGCCCCACCTCTTGCACGCAATAAAGGGGTATTTCAGGTATAAAAAACTGGCCTTTTTACTTTCAAAGACAACGCCCTCCTTGTCTCCACTTTGGGTGTGGTTCTACGACTTGACTGTATTAACTTCAATGGAACTGAACTGCAGAACCACACCCAAACTGGAGAAACGGAGTTCGCTATCTTTGAAAGAAAAATGGCCTGTTTTTTGATTCCTGGAATACCCCTTTAACTCAATTGAGCAATGGAACTTCTCCGGGCAACATCAAAGGAACCACTGGACCAATTTTGGTAAGTGACACATCCTTGGACTCCCACACTATAACCCAGTGTATTGGGTTTAGTGTGGGTGATCAGGGGGACAGTTTTCCTTTAAAGGAGAACTTCGGCAAAAATGAACTCATCAACTATCCACAAGATAGGGGATAAGTAGCTGACTGCGGGAGGTCCAACCGCTGGGACCCCCTGCAAACTCCAGGACGGGCCCCGGTGCTCAGTGAGGAGCTGCTGTGCGGCAAATAGCAGGCAAGCATCATCTGTGCTCCGATAGAAATTAATGGAACATGTGCCATCTACTGGTAGATGACACGTGCTCCTCACTGAGAGAGCTGGGGTCCTGTCCCAGAGATCAGCTACTTATCCCCTATCCTGTGGATAGGGTATAAGTTAACTTTTGCTGGAGTTCTCTTTTAATTAACAGCAAAATACCATAGACTATGACAGTGTCAAGAATTCTAAAACGTGTATAAGACTGAATTTACATTTGCTTTGAGGCTCCATTTGAGGATTCTGCTTACTTGATCTCAATGGACAAAAGATAACCACAAGCAATTTTTCCCCGATCAAATCCTGCTAAATAAATGGAAACCAGACAGAAACCTGATGGACCCCACTGAAGTCAATGGGATCTCTCTGTATCCATTGGGATGAGTTGATATCTGTTGTGTACATACCATAAGTTTACTGGCTCTGAATGGAATCTAGGAGGCCCAGAATGGATCTCCAAAGCAAATGTGATCCTAGTCTAACCCCTTTTCCTCAGATATCAGGGGGTGAAGGGGGAGATGCATGTAGAGCTTTATCTGTATGCAAAATGTATAGTTTTGCTCCCTGTTTTTAATACACCTTTAGGAGTGTAACGGATATTGAGATGATTCTGCTTAGCTATGTTCCAATCTACACAGCAAAGCTGACAAGTGAACTGAAGAAAACAGGTCTATTGTGACTGCTCTACTGTCAATGTTAAAACTGGAAAATATTTTTACTGTACATAATCACATAAAATAATCTTTAAAAAGTAAGCCAACCGTGATTTGAGTAAAATATTTGCACATTGTGAGACCAATTGGTTGCTAGTAAAAATTAATCCTAACTACCCCATATAAAAGATGTAGCTATCTGACAGTGTAACCATAGCACCCAGTCTGTCCCGCATGAAAGCTTTTAAGATCAAAGCAGGATTGGCATTGTGCCGATAGAAGAGAAGGGAATAGCTGTATGGCAACAGTATTAACATGCAGTTCTACTGGTCTATGTTATCAGATTGTTCTAAAAAAATATATATATATCTACCCTTCAAATGGCCTGTCCTCTAGTAGTAAGTATGTGAATCTCTTTACTAGTTTAACTTTTAATGTACAATGTTTCCTTTGAACACAAACAGGATATTTCTTTTAGTTAGGCAATAACATCAGGGCAGGAATTTTCTTCTTACATTTGCTCCCTGGGGTCATGTGCTTCAACATTATTTCAAAAATAAAGGACGAGAAAGTGCAACTTTTTTGAAGCATATGCTCTGACAATTAACATAGAATATGCCCCAAAATCACATTTGAAAACGTTATGTGTAAATGACGCCTTTATTACAACCCAAAATGAATATAGACACCATATAAATACAGACCCCAAACCATATTCTCTATATTAAAACAGACCCCAGACCATACTCTCTATATAGAAACAGACCACAAACCATACCCTTTATATAAATACAGACCAGGCAGTCTATATAAATAAAGACCACAGACCAGACCCTCTATATAAATACAGACCTCAAACCATACCTTCTATATTAGTACAGACCAGGCCCTCTATATAAATACAGACCCCAGACAAGACCCTCTATATAAATGCAGACCTCAAACCATACCCTATACTGTATACAGTAAATACAAACCTTAGACCAGGCCCTCTATATAAATACAGATCCCAGACCAGACACTAGACCAGACTTTCTATATAAATAAAGACCAGACTAATGATACTCACCTCTCCTTGCTCCTACAGCTTACAACCCTTGTCGCTCCCTGGTGTCATAATGTTTACTCCGGCAAAAGGACAATGGGGGAGATTTATCAAAACCCGTGCAGAGGAAAAGTTGCCCAGTTGCCCATAGCAACCAATTAGATTGGTTCTTTAATTTTGCAGAGGCCTTGTTAAAAATGAAAGAAGCAATCTGATTGGTTGATAAACCTCCCCCATTATCTGTGTATATTTCCAAGATGACTGACAAAGGTAAGTATTTAGGCACTTAGCAGGACAGGTGGAAAATTTGAAAGTTCTTTAGGAGTCCAGTAAATCCCTGTTCAATTGGAACCTTCCAAACAGATGACAAAAACTATATAAACTACAATTTCTATATATAATAGTGAGAAAATAACCTGTTTTGACTGAAACATTGGACTGGATACAGACAACAAAAACCATGTGAAGTCTGAACTCTTAATAATGTTCCCTAATTCATACTTTCCTTGCTCCCTTCCCCATAACATCCCCCCTATTCCCCTACCACTGTCGTTGAGCCCCAAACCGGATGCACAGCACATCTGGGATCAAAGTAGACACGAGACATTTACAGATTTGCCAATCAGCAGCTAAAGTGCCACTGAAGGAAAAGAAGATTTCCTGGTCTGCAAGTGTGGTGTAAAATTCTTCAACTTTTATTGCTCTTTCATATTTATAAATACAAGTTCACTGACTCTTATTGACATATTCTGCTGTTGACCATGCCTCTGGTGTTGACTATGCCTCCCTTATTGAACATGCATCTGCTGTTGACCATACCTCTCTCCTCTTGACCATGCCTCTGCTGTTGACCATGCCACTACTGTTGACCATGCCACTGCTGTTGACCATGCCTCCGCTGTTGACCATGCCTCTGCTGTTGACCATGCCTCTGATGTTGACCATTCCTATGATGTTGGCCATGCCTCTGCTGTTGACAATGCCCCTGTTGTTTACCATGCCTCTGCTGTTGACAATGACTCTGCTGTTGACCATGCCTCCGCTGTTGACCATGCCTCTGCTGTTGACCATGCCTCTGCTGTTGACCATGCCTCTGATGTTGACCATGCCTCTGATGTTGACCCTGCCTCTGATGTTGACCCTGCCTCTGATGTTGACCATGCCTCTGATGTTGACCATGCCTCTGCTGTTGGCCATGCCCCTGCTTTTGACAATGCCTCAGCTGTTGACCATGCCTCTGCTGTTGACCATGCCTCAGCTGTTGACCATGCCTCAGCTGTTGACCATGCCTCAGCTGTTGACCATGCCTCTGCTGTTGACCATGCCTCTGCTGTTGACCATGCCTCTGCTGTTGACCATGCCTCTGATGTTGACCATGCCTCTGCTGTTGGCCATTGCTCCTGCTTTTGACAATGCCTCAGCTGTTGACCATGCCTCTGCTGTTGACCATGCCTATGATGTTGACCATGCCTATGATGTTGACCATGCCTCAGCTGTTGACCATGCCTCTGATGTTGACCATGCCTCTGCTGTTGACCATGCCTATGATGTTGACCATGCCTCTGATGTTGACCATGCCTCAGCTGTTGACCATGCCTCTGCTGTTGACCATGCCTCAGCTGTTGACCATGCCTCTGATGTTGACCATGCCTCTGATGTTGACCATGCCTCTGATGTTGACCATGCCTCTGATGTTGACAATGCCTCTGATGTTGACAATGCCTCTGCTGTTGACCATGCCTCTGCTGTTGACCATGCCATTGCTGTTGACCATGCCTCCATACTTGGTACATTTACAATTGTGGTAGCCATGGGGGTGTTAGGAGAAGTTACCTTATCACTTTGTGACGCCAGGGCACCGATATCCTATACACGGTCTAAGGTTGGATACAGCTTCTCCTGGGCCAGACACGGGGAGTAAATGAACACACCGACGTGAGGTTTACTAAGCTGAGTGCAGTTGGTATGACATAGGCATTTGGTTTTGGGTGAGAGGATGCAGTATAACCCCTTGGGAGCCCTGTTACCTTGCTGGGACTTATGGTGCTTTCACCAAACTGATTAATACTGACTTGTAAGAAGGGTAGATGAATCCTGCTAGGTATTGAAGCCTTCTCCACAGGGGCATTAATTTCCACCCTACAGGAGATCCTTGCAGAATGACCAGAAGACTTAGATTTGAGTTAGGCCTTCCCTGAGAGCACACAGCACAACACACCTGAATTTAGGGGTTCCCATTGGCAGGCAGGGTCACATGGGGTTCACTGCTCTCTCTTAAGGGTACAATAACACAGGAATAACATACATACAGATAACAATAGAATTCATTAGAAAAATATATTACTTTTCAATAAAGTGCAAACATAATTAGTATAACAATAAGTCCTTTGGTGAGCCCAACACCTTGTGCTGCAAAGCTGCCCAAAGAGGTCTGAAGCCACAGGACAGCCATTGGTGCTGGGACACCACACAAAAAATTCCTTATGATCAAATGATTAACAGTAACCACCATTGAGGAGCATGGTTTGGCAAATAAAATGTGCCATAAGTCAGACATATATATTATACACACCCCTCAATTTCCTGCCCCTATAGTTTTTCATACAATTCAGTGGCTACTGCCATTTTTCCACTATGAAATCTGAACTGCAGAGAAATCCTAGAACAGTGTTTACCAACCAGTGTGCCTCATGCTGTTGCAAAACTACGACTTCCAGCATGCCTAGACAGCCAAAAGCTCTCCAGGCATGCTGGAAGTTGTAGTTTTGCAACAGCTGGAGGAGCATCAGTTGGAAAACAATGCCCTGGAAGCATGCTTCATCTTAGCTGTCAGAGAATTTAAGGAATATGTAAGAGAAAAAGGTAGCAGCAATAGGAAGAAATGAGAGGAAGTTAAAGTGAAAAACATCTCTCTCTGGGAATGAGAAAGAAAGGGGTAGGAAATGAGAGGAAGGTGACAGTGGACAGAGGGAAGGATGGAGATAAGGAAACGAGAAACGTGGGAAAGGATGGCACATTGGTGACAGAATGTGCATTCTGACACTGCGCCATCACATTTACATCGCTTTACATTACAATGTTAACACTATATGGATCTGTCAGGAATGGGGTGGACAAGATACAAGATTTTTATTTATAATTTTTTTTAAATTTTTCTAGGAAAAGCATGCAAGACTACAGAACTAGTGCTCGGGGGAAGCATTAAAATAAGAGTATGATCATATTCTACTTTCTATGTTGCTAGAGTTGACGTACACCAACACTAGACCTTATGTTATCATTCTGCAAGTTAATACAAATTTTTTATCCAGGCCCCAGCTCAGATTCTGAATAGCACCGCTCCAGTCTTTCCTCTTGCACGTGCATAGGGTTCCACCCATGTAAAGGCCAGTATGTCCTGATCTGACTTCAACCAATGCCCAAGTGCTCCAGGCTACCTTAGGACCTTTCTCTCCCATCACTCCTTGCCTGAGTGATATGTTCTTTTATGCCTTAGGTGTTGGTTTTATTTCAGTTTGGGATCAACCTGGCTTTTATTCTTGACCATGTCTTCTTTTCTTCCCCCATCCTGACCCTTACTTGTCTACTGCTTACAACCAAACTACTCTTGCCCTGACCTGCAACTTGGTGATTTCTGTCCATACCACTGCCACTGCCAGTCATGGAAGACTAATCATGGGTAGGGACCTGGACATTAAATGTGGGGAAGTCATCACAATCTTGTAGGGATGAAGAGTGAAGAACACATAATTATCTGATCAGTAATTTAGCATTAAGTTAAATCCATTAGTTAGTCAGTTACTCTGGTTTTAAGAAGTTCTTGAAAGTAGTTCTTTCCAGTCTGATCACAGTGCTCTCTGATGCCACCCCTGTTTGTGCCCGGAACTGTTCAGAGCAGGAGAGGTTTGCCATGGAGATTTGTCCATGCTCTTGACAGTACCTGGCATGGACAGAGGTGTCAGCAGAGAGCATTGTGGTCAGACTGGAAAGAACTACACAGCTTCCTCTGTGGCGTACAGCCACTTTTTTTTTTTTAATAGAGGTTATCTACAAATCTGTATAACTTTCACCAGTTGATTTGAAAACATTTTCCCCTCCAAAGTACCCATTTAAGATGTATTTACATCTAGAAAATTTGTGGTAGAAACTTTTTGCACTGGGTTTCTTGAGCACAGATGTCCATTATTCAATGGGTATGGCACTGCCATCATGGTTTCCGTTGTAAGGAAAGCCATCACAGTGGTGTGAACAGAGCCTAAAGGACCATTTACATACAGCTCAAATAATTCCAGCCTTGGCCACATGAATGATAGCTGGATGGTTGTATGGCCCTTTAATTTCACCATAGGATCGTTATCGTTGGAATGAGTATAGTTGGCCTGCAAAAAGGGCCAGCGATCAAGAAAATGCTCAACCATCATGTAAATGATGATTTTAATGGCTACACAAAAG
Organism: Hyla sarda; assembly: GCF_029499605.1. Taxonomy (NCBI): domain Eukaryota; kingdom Metazoa; phylum Chordata; class Amphibia; order Anura; family Hylidae; genus Hyla; species Hyla sarda. The sequence goes on from NC_079190.1 coordinate 54,938,415, forward strand.
ATTTGTTTAGCTGACGAATGAACCTTCTCTTGCTGATCACTGGCCCTTTACACAGCCAATTATCAGGAAAGAGTATATGCCCCAGACCTGTAGCATTAGCGGAGGGCCACATGGGAGTCCCCTCCATACACCAAAAGTCTGTTTTGGGAAATTGTGCTGTTCCCCTCCCCCTTTTTTACGGCTTAGTTAGGGTTAATACATTTCCCTGTAGTGGTTTGTTCCTTATCACCCAGCTTCTGTTAGCTGGCAGATGAGGATGATTTTACCTGGATTAGAATTGCTCCTCAGGTATCTGGGCACTGGTTGGCGGATCCATCCAGTGGTGGGAAGAAGTTGTTAATTTAAATAGCTGCCGCTGCCTTCTGCTGCGCTGTTCACCAGGATCAAGCAAGAAGAGGAGCTGCCCACCCTCCCTCCCTATGTTCTGTTGTGGTGATTATTTAATCACCCTTAATAAATGACTGTGGCCCATTTATCTTCCTACTAATGGTCTGTGTGTTTTATTTCTAGTGGTTAAAGGGGTAATCCCCTGGATAGATTTTTTAAATGAAGTGGTGCCAGAAAGCTAAACAGATTTGTAAATGACTTCTATTTAAAAATCTTAATCCTTCCAGTACTTATTAGCTGCTGTATACTACATAGGAAGTTCTTTTCTTTTTGAATTTCTTTTTATGTCTGACCACAGTGCTCTCTACTGACACATCTGTTCATGTCAGGAACTGTCTAGAGCAGGAGCAAATCCCCATAGCAAACCTCTCTTGCTCTGGACAGTTCCTGACATGGACAGAGGTGTCAGCAGAGAGCACTGTTCTCAGACAGAAAGGAAATTCAAAAAGAAAAGAACTTCCTCTGTAGTATACAGCAGCTGATAAGTACTGGAAGGATTAAGATTTTTAAATAGAAGGGATTTACAAATCTGTTTAACTTTCTGACACCAGTTAATTTAAAGGAAAATGTTTTCTAGTGGAGTACCCCTTTAACCCCTTAAGGACCCAGGACGTACTAAAACGTCCTGGCACCCTGGGCTTTAAGGACCCAGGACGTACTAGTACGTCCTGGTGTTTCTCCGGTCTCTGCCGCGCCCCGGGCAGAGATCGGAAGCGGATGCCTGCTGAAATCCTTCAGCAGCCATCCAGGGCAAACGCCAAGGGGGGCCATGTAGGCCCCTCATGTCGGCGATCGCCGCAAATCGCAAGGGAAATCGCCCTTGCGATCTGCGGCGATACCGGGCTGATCGGGTCTCTGGGACCCGACCGCCCGGTAATTTTGCATGATCCCGGCTGTCACAGACAGCCAGGATCATGCTGAAGACTAGGAGCGAGGTGGCAAGCCGGCCACCTCCTCCTATACCCTGCGATCTGTCGGTTAGTTAACCGACCAATCGCAGGAGGGGGGCGGTTACTTCCTCCCGCTCTGCCCGGCCCCTGGAAGTCCGGAGAGGACGGGAGGAAGACCGGAGGACGCGGCGGGGGACGGGGGAGTGCTGGGGACCGGCCCCGGTACTTACCTCGTCCCTGAAGACCTGGATCCCGGCGATGAAGACGGCGGCAGCGGCGACAGGTGAGTAGATCTTCAGCCACGGTCGGGCCCTTTACAGCAATGCACGCCGCCGTAAAGCGACATGCATTGCTGTAATGGGACCCTGTAAACTACAACTCCCAGCATGCCCTTGGCGTCTGGGCATGCTGGGAGTTGCAGTTTTGCAACATCTGGAGGTCCTCAGTTTGGAGACCACTGTGCCCTTCCAGATGTTGCAAAACTACACATCCTCACCATGCCCTTACTGTCCAGGCATGCTGGGAGTTGTAGTTCTGTAACATCTGGCCCTTCAGATGTTGCAGAACTATAACTCCCAGCATGCCTGGACAGTTTTGGCATACTGGGAGTTGTAGTTTTGCAACATCTGGAGGGCTGCGGCTGGGACACCACTACACAGTGGTCCCCAAACTGTTCTCCTCCAGCTTTTGCGTAACCACTACTCCCAATATGCCCTTCGGCTGCCTGGGCATGCTGGGAGTTGTGGTTTTGCAACAACTGGAGGCACACTGGTTGGGAAACATTGTCTGTTTCCTAACTCAGTGTTTCCCAACCCGTGTGCCTCCAGCTGTTGCAAAACTATAACTGCCAGCATGCACTGATAGACTGTGCATGCTGGGAGTTGTAGTTTTGCAACAGCTTGAGGTTTCCCCCCCCCCCCCCCCTGTGAACGTACAGGGTACATTCACATGGGCATGGGGCTTACAGTGAGTATCAGGCTGCAAGTTTGCGATGCAGCAAATTTTGCGCGGCAGCTCAAACTCGCAGCGGGAAACTCGCTGTAATCCCCCGCCTGTGTGATTGTACCCTAAAAACACTACACTACACTAACACAAAATAAAAAAAAAGTAAAAAACACCACATATACACATACCCCTACACAGCCCCCCTCCCCAATAAAAATGAAAAACGTCTGGTACGCCACTGTTTCCAAAATGGAGCCTCCAGCTGTTGCAAAACAACAACTCCCAGTATTGCCGGACAGCCGTTGACTGCCCAAGCATGCTGGGAGTTTTGCAACAGCTGGAGGCACCCTGTTTGGGAATCGCTGGCGTAGAATACCCCTATGTTCACCCCTGTGCAAATCCCTAATTCAGGCCTCAAATGGGCATGGCGCTCTCACTTTGGAGCCCTGTCGTATTTCAAGGCAACAGTTTAGGGCCACATATGGGGTATCGCCGTACTCGGGAGAAATTGCCTAACAAATTTTGGGGGGCTTTTTCTCATTTCACCCCTTATGAAAAGGGGACGTTGGGGTCTACAGCAGCATGTTGGTGTAAAAAAAAATTTTTTTTACACTAACATGCTGGTGTTGCCCTATACTTTTCATTTTGACAAGAGGTAAAAGGGAAAAAAGCCCCCCAAAATTTGTAATGCAGTTTCTCCCGACTACGGAGATACCCCATATGTGGGCGTAAAGTGCTCTGGGGGCGCACAACAAGGCCCAGAAGGGAGAGTGCACCATGCACATTTGAAGTGATTTGCACAGGGGTGGCTGATTGTTACAGCGGTTTTGACAAATGCAAAAAAAACAAAACCCCACATGTGACCCCATTTCGGAAACTACACCCCTCACGGAATGTAATGAGGGGTGCAGTGAGAATTTACACCCCACAAAAAAATTTGTACAGCCCACTGTTCCAAAGATCTGACAGACACCAGTGGGGGGTAAATGCTCACTGTACCCCTTTTTACGTTCCTCAAGGGGTATAGTTTCCAAAATGGTATGCCATGTAGGGGTTATTTTGTTGTCCTGGCACCATAGGGGCTTCCTAAATGCAACATGCCCCCGAGCAAAATTTGCTCTCAAAAAGCCAAATATGACTCCTTCTCTTCTGAGCATTCTAGTTCGCCCGTAGTGCACTTCAGGTCAACTTATGGGGTACCTCCATACTCAGAAGAGATGGGGTTACAAATTTTGGGGGGTATTTTCTGCTATTAACCCTTGCAAAAATGTGAAATTTTGGGGGAAACACACATTTTAGTGAAAACATTTTTTTTTTTACATATGCAAAAGTCGTGAAACACATGTGGGGTATTAAGGCTCACTTTATTCCTTGTTACGTTCCCCAAGTGGTCTAGTTTCCAAAATGGTATGCCATGTGGGTTATTTTTGCTGTTCTGGCACCATAAGGGCTTCCTAAATGCAACATGCCCCCCAAAAACCATTTCTGAAAAACTTACTCTCCAAAATCCCCTTGTCGCTCCTTCGCTTCTGAGCCCTCTACTACGCCCTCCGAACACTTTACATAGACATATGAGGTATGTGCTTACTCGAGAGAAATTGGGCTACAAACACAAGTATAAATTTTCTCCTTTTACCCCTTGTAAAAATTCTAAAATTGGGTCTACAAGAAAATACGAGTGTAAAAAATGAAGATTGTGAATTTTCTCCTCCACTTTGCTGCTATTCCTGTGAAACACCTAAAGGGTTAAAACGCTCACTGAATGTCATTTTGAATACTTTGGGGGGTGCAGTTTTTATAATGGGGTCATTTGTGGGGTATTTCTAATATGAAGACCCTTCAAATCCACTTCAAACCTGAACTGGTCCCTGAAAAATAGTGAGTTTGAAAATTTTGTGAAAAATTTGAAAATTGCTGCTGAACTTTGAAGCCCTCTGATGTCTTCCAAAAGTAAAAACTCGTCAATTTTATGATGCAAACATAAAGTAGACATATTGTATATGTGAAGAAAATAAAATAAATATTTGGAATATCCATTTTCCTTACAAGCAGAAAGCTTCAAAGTTAGAAAAATGCTAAATTTTCAAATTTTTCATCAAATTTTGGGATTTTTCACCAAGAAATGATGCAAGTTACCACAAAATTTTACCTCTATGTTAAAGTAGAATATGTCACGAAAAAACAATCTCGGAATCAGAATGATAACTAAAAGCATTCCAGAGTTATTAATGTTTAAAGTGACAGTGGTCAGATGTGCAAAAAATGGCCGGGTCCTAAGGTGTAAAATGGCTGGGTCCTTAAGGGGTTAAGTCACTTTTGGGGTTATGGAGGAAAGTGCTCCCATGCCTATTCCGCCCATAATCGGCCCCTTGTAAAAGACCCTTAAGAGGAAATGTTTGCTGTAGCTGAGACCTGGACTGATGGATTTAAAGGGGTACTCTGGTGCTAAGACATCTTATCCCCTATCCAAATGATAGGGGATAAGATGCCTGATCGCGGGGGTCCCGCCGCTGGGGACCCCCATGATCTTGCACGCAGCACCCCGTTAGAATCAGTCCCCGGAGCGAGCTCGCTCCGGGTCTGATTACTGTCGATCACGATTATATAGATCCAAATGTACATATCCCAAAACACTCAAAGGAAACTCTTTAATAAAACTGAATCATTGTTAACACCAAAAGGGGCTTTTGTTGTTCATACAATGTAAATGTCTATAAGGATATGAGTAATAAGGACAGATTTGTACTCCTAGTAATAGAATTTGTCACAAACACAATACATCTTCATGGAGTCCAGAGAGCAGCAGCAAGAAAACACAAATGCTGACTGTTGTAGGATACTGTGAGATGTTACATCCGGGATGGAGGACAACAATGCATAATGCATATACATGTGTGATATTACCATCTGTTTAAGCGCTGTGACCTCCATTACAGTGTTACATTGTTACACATACAAGAATGCTCTTTATAGGAGATTTAGAATTTCTGGTGTTTTGGGCAATTCAACTGTGAAGCTAAGATGGTCTATCAAAGCCACATGGACAAACCAATAGCACCGATAGGACTATGTGTACAGCCAGTAATACAAATTCTGCTGTTATGCATATGTATTAAAGGGAATTTATCACCAGCATAGACATGTTTGATGTAGGAAGCCAGTAAGGAATTGTGCATTGTATGGAAGTAACATGACCAGGTATAAGAGGACTTATTACTTCCTGCAAGACTCTGACTATCCTATAGTAAAGTAAGCTATAATTTTGGAGGATGGTTTTAATTCAGAGAAGGTTGGTTTTATATTGTGTTAACCCAGTACATTATAGGTATTCTTTGCCTTCCTGTCAATAAGGAAATATCAGCATTAGACTGATAGTATATTCAGATTCATGACCCAAAAGCAGTCGACTAGTGATATTTGGGCCATCTCTCACACATAGATATTTATTTAGAGGGACTTAAAAGCATAGCAGACCATGACCACACTTTAGTCTCATTTAACCCCTTAGCGACTCAGCCCATTTACTCAAAACAATTTTCGTTTTTGGCACTTTAGTTTTTTCCTCCTCAATTTTGCACCTACAAACCCCTATAAGGGCTTGGTTTTTGTGTCATCAATTGTACTTTGTAATGACATTACTTATATTACTTTATAACATAATCTGCGGCAAAACAAAAAATTCTGTAGGTCCATAAGGTTACAGGGATAACCAATTTATGTAGGTTTTATTTATTTTACTACTTAAAAAAAATAAAAATAACTACATGCACCAAAATGAGTATGTTTAAAATTGTTATCTTCTGACCCCTATAACTTTTTTATTTTTCTGCATATGGCTATATGAGGGCTCATTTTTTGCGCCGTGGTCTGTAGTTTTTATCGGTACCATTTTTGTTTTGATGGGAATTGTTGATCGCTTTTTATTAATATTTTTATGGTATATGAAGTGACCAAAAATTCTCTATTTTAGACTTTTTTTTTTTTTTTTTTTTTTACATGTACGCCATCTGCTGTGCGGTTACATTATTTTGTTTAAAAAATAGGAAAGGGGGGGTGATTTAAACTTTTATTAGGGGGGCTTATTCTCATGTATTAACCCCAGGTCCTGGCGGCTGATAGCAGTCGGGCCCCACGGGTTTTGAAGCGGTCTCCGCTCGTGAGAATGCTTTAAACCCCGGTAACAGGACTCAGGACATACAGGTACACCCGGACTCGGGAATGGGGCATACCTGTATGCCCTACATCCTTAAGTGGTAAATAAATATATACATACATAAAAAACATATACATACATGAAAATTCAGTAAATATAATAACCTCAGAAGAACAACACACAGCAGATTCCACTGTGTCATTATTTAATTAAATTATTGTTTGAAAAACTAGGTACACCAATATAACTTCCAAAGGACTTAAGAGGGCAAGTAGCAGCCAGGTGCTGCTAATCAAAGTTATGGCAGTTTGCTGGTCTGGAGCATTTAGTCGTGTATTAACACAATGTCAAAGAGGAAAGATATTGGCAATGATATTGGAGAAAAGCAATTGTTGCTGCCCCTCAGTCTGAAAGGGTTTTAAAGGGGTTATACGGGAATAGAAAAACAGAGTTTTTTTTTTTTTTTTTAAACACTCCCTGTCTGCCTCCAGATTGGGTGTGGTTCTCAGTTCCATTGAAGTGAATGGTGCCAAGTTGTAATACCACACACAACATGGGGACAGACGTGGAGCTGTCTTTGAAAGAAATTAGCAATGTTTTTCTATTCCAATATAACTCCTTTAAAACTCTTTCAGACTGAGGGGCAGCAAAATTGCTTTTCTCCAATATCATTGCCTTTTAACACTATTTCTACATGGATCAGGATAGAGTCCATTGTCGTCAGCGTCACCTGCACTACAAGCTTATACCAACACCCTAGTGCGGTTGATGCTGATGACAGATTCCCTTTAAGAAAACAGGGTTAAACTCCAATACCAGATAAAGCCAAGGACATGAGAGGAATCCTTTGAATCCTTTATGCAGTGAACATATCCATGTGAACTATAAACAGAGTATCCACTTAAAATTATTTAGAGTCAAAGACCTGCAAAGTAATCGATAAGCATGTCTATCATTTCCTTCAAAACACAGGCATTGTCTGGCTTTAGATGTGGCACATTCATGTACTGACTCTATGCATAGCACCATGTACTTCTCATTGCGACTGATGGTGTAAGAGCTTTGGCTTAAAGGAAGCTGCTCAGATACGCCTTGAGCTAAGTAAATATCCTTGTTCCATGTTACAGCTCTCATCAGTGTCTTATCATGAACAGAGAACACGAATGGAATGGAAATAGGAAAAGAAGAAATATGTATAATGACCACACCAACCTTGAACACCCAAATTATCTAAAATACACAAGAAACCAGATAAAGGGTTCCAAGCCCAGAAAACATGTAGAAAATGATCTTAGCAAAAGTAAACTCATAGTTGGCTGTTGGCAACTGGGACAATCTACAAGGTACAGAATCTCAATACTGGAAAATGAAGGAGAAGTCCAGCACTGCAATGGAGGCAGCTTTATTGAGTGAGAAGCACACAGTAAAAACACACTAGTCAGACATGTTTCAAGCGCGAACGCTCTTCCTCGGTGACGATGTCACCGAGGAAGAGCGTTCGCGCTTGAAACATGTCTGACTAGTGTGTTTTTACTGTGTGCTTCTCACTCAATAAAGCTGCCTATACTGCAGTGCTGGACTTCTCCTTCATTTTCCAATATCCGGGGCGCCTAGCCGGGCACCGGTCCGTGCATAGCACGATACGGGAGGTGAGCTGGACTTTCCTTATTCTTTACAGAATCTCAATACATTGCTGTACAATAAGCTTACAATAAGCGTACAATAAAGCACGATATGGGAGGTGAGCTGGACTTTCCTTATTCTTTACAGAATCTCAATACATTGCTGTACAATAAGCGTACAATAAGCGTACAATAAACTGACATATTTCAACATATATTTCCACTAAACTCGGAACCAGGCAACTTAGGAGGGATCAACGTGGAATTAGTTATTCTTTCCATTCCTCCTCCAAGGGGTTAACCTTTATCATGTTTTTCCTGCTTTTAGGGGGAAGAGTTAGATTTTGCTTGTAAAATTGTGTTGTTTACCATGATTGATGGTCAATGACATGTATTGCTAGGTAGACTATCAGTTTCAGCTCGGCCACAAGTAGGAGACTGAAAACCTGTCTCGGTTAACTGACCCACCAAAGGGGCATAGACATCCCCTGAAGAAAGACAAGACTGCTTTAAAGAAGAGGGAAGAGCCATGGAGATCCTTCCCTCTATGAAGGAGCTCATCACTGAACCTTATACCAGAGCTAAAGAGGATGGGATTTTGGTGTGGCTGGAGAGGTTGGATGTGGTTCTGCAGCCCAGTTCCATTGAAGTGAATGGAGCCAAGTTGTAAAACCACACCCATAATGGAGACAGACATTTTTATTCCTGGACAACCCCTTTAAGGATCCCCTATTTGTATGTTTTTGGTGACCATTGCTGGTGGCACAGACCGCTTTACCCACCTCCGCATAAACAAGGGACATGGGGGGGGGGGGGGGGCGGCATTTATCAATTTTGCCTGTCGACAGTTTCTTTTTACCCTTTTTTTTCACTTTGGTTTTCGTAGACATGCACCAAATTTATCATTTGGTGCAAGTTGTTAGTAATTTTGTCTCAAAGGTTGAAATCAGCTGTTCACAGCGCCTTTTACACAGAACTTACCACCACAGAGGACGCGTATCTTACCCCGTAGAGCAGCCATTTCGGAGTCCCTCCTGCAGTATATCAGCAAGCGACGTGAGTTATTTTCTTTTGTGGGGTTTATAGCCACCATGGGAAATGGATTTTATTTTCAACTCGAGGCTAGGACTCCACTGTGATTTTTGCCCTGCGATTTTTGTGGCATAAAAACATCTGAAAATAACGCCAGAAAAACTGCCAGTTTTCCCTGCATTTTGGAGTTTATTCTGGTGTTTTTTCTTGCGTTTTTACCTTTTCTTGCGTTTCCACTTGGTTTTTTGTCCTGCGTTTTTAGGGATAAAAAAAAAAAACGCATGAGAAATCGCCAGTGCACTGTCCTGCATCTGGCGTTTTTTTCTGGCGTTTTTTCATTTGTAATTGTTTTTTTGTTTTGTTTTTTGTACCCAAAATTTGTGTGGGGTGCCAAAAAAAAAAAAAAAAAAAAAGGATGCTGCAGTGAGGAAAAACATTTTATTAAACGAAGTGTATATATTTTATAACCAACTTTTTAGTATTTTTTAATAAAGTGTGTGTGTTTCACTTTTTTCTCTCTATTTTTTACATTTTTTAGTTAGTACTACTACTCCCAGCATGGAACAGACTGTTCCATGCTGGGAGTAGTAGTACCTGTAGTAATAGTCAGATCGCCCCGGGTCTCAGTCCTGACACCCGATGCGATCGTCCATAATATACCAGAAATATGGCTCTATACAGTGCTCACATCTCTGCACTATACTCCAGCCAGTGATGTGAATAGAACATAATTCATTCATATTTCCCACCCAGAGCTGTGATTGGCCAGATGGTTGCAGCCAATCACAGCTCTGAGAGAAATATGAATGAGTGAGTGGCCAGCCCGGAGTATAGTGCAGAGCAGGGATGTGAGCGATGTATACAGCCACTCCATCTCTGCTATAGACAGGACGATCACAGAGGGTGTCAGTAGTGACATCCACTGTGATGTGTCCTTAAGCAGGCACTACTACTCCCAACATGGAGCACACTCTGCTCCATGCTGGGAGCTGTAGTACCTGTATTAATAGAAAGATCGCAGCGAGTGTAACTTCTGATACCCGCTTTGATCTGTCTATTAATGCAGGTACTACAGCTCCCAGCACGAGGCAGAGTGTGCTCCATGTTGGGAGTAGTATTACCTGCAGTTATGGAAAGATCACAGCGGGTATCACTCCTGACACCCACTGTGATCCTCCTGTATAATGTATAGATGCGGCCGCTCTCCTATGGTCTCCTGCACTGCCATATATTTAAACATATTCCTATTTCTCACAGAGAGCTGTGATTGGCTGGAACCATCTGGCCAATCACAGCTCTGCGGGAAATATGAATATGTGTATATATACGTCAGTGCAGGGGACCATAGAAGAGCGCCCGCCGCATTATACAGAAAGATCGCAGCGGGCGATCTGTCTATTAGTACAGGTACTACTACTCCCATCATGGAACAGTGTGTTCCATGCTGGGAGTAGTAGTACTACCTAAAAAATGTAAAAAAAAGTGAAAAACCCACACATTACATTTTTATTATTGTCGGTTACATTTTTAGTGCTTTATCCGCCCACATAAATTGATCCCTGTTTAAAAATTGGAATTTGCCTTTGTTTACATTTTCTGACATTGCTAAGTGTGTTTTCCATGTGCAAAATTTCTTGGCGGTGAATTGTGCCAAAAAAAAACCTAAAGGCGCAAAATTGTGCCAAAGATCGATTGGCGCAAATGATGAATTAGTGACTAAAGTTAAAATCACACACACGACCGTGTGATTTTAAGAAAGTTGTAAAAATGACAGTGGAGAGAATGCGCCAAACTTTGGCGCAAAAAGACACTGCACCAAAGCATTGCGCCAAAGTTACGTGAAAAAAAAACCACATAAATCCTTTGATAAATACTTCCCATACTGTACATATATGTGTTTTTGTTTTATATCCAGTCTGTATTAACATACTAACTGTAGTATTGCATAAGAAACATAGAAACATAGAATGTGTCGTCAGATAAGAACCATTTGGCCCATCTAGTCTGCCCAATAATCTGAATCCTATCGATAGTCCCTGGCCCTATCTTATATGAAGGATAGCCTTATGCCTATCCCATGCATGTTTAAACTCCTTCACTGTATTTGCAGCGACCACTTCTGCAGGAAGGCTATTCCATGCATCCACTACTCTCTCAGTAAAGTAATACATTTCCTGGTATCACTCTGCTGCTTCACTCTATTTTCATGGACGAGGCGTTTCGGCCCATATTGCTCACTGTGCTCAGCCTTCAGCTTCTCAATTATGCTGTTAAATTCGGCCTTCCTGCGGGCCCTTTCTATCTGTGCTGTGGGGACCGGTGGATGGGACTTCCCTGGCTGGGGAAGAACATGGTCCCACATGACCTGAATCAGCTCAGGCTTGTCGCCGAACACCCATTTTGGGAGAGGGGGTGAGCGCGAGCGTGCACTACGCAGGGTGACTTGGGACAGGGGGACCTCTCTCTCTGGGCTGGATGAGGAAGAGAAATCGGCTTCCGCCGGGGTACTCACATCTGAGTCTTCCTTTTCACTTTTCTCTGAGTCGGCACCATCTTAGGTGTCTCTTCACATGTAGCACTGGGCTCCGCCATGTCTGTACAATTCGCTGCTATCTCCAGACTGTAGAGGTCTGGTCATGTGGCTTCTTTTATATGGGGCTCCCACAAGATGGCTGCCAGCCGGAAGGACGTCATCGGTGCAGCTCTGACCTCCTGTCCCCCGACAAACACAAGCAAAAGATTACAGTTCCTCTTCGGCATTGCAACGTGTACTTGGTGTCCACGCCCAGGGGCGGGTCGCAAACCAGCACGGGACATTTTCGCGCGCTTCTCTGGTAAATCTTTAACCCTTTCAGGTACTTGTTGCAGTGGAGAGTGCCATCATCCATCCTCTCGCTGGTCGGAATCGGGGGGGCCCCCTGTGCTCACCTTCCACTGCCATGGCTGCTGGGGAGGGGTTGGGTGGCAGGAGCAGTACCAGCTCCATCAGCAGCAGCCTGAGTCTACAGTCGCTGATGAGTAGCTTTCTTCACCTGCATAGTGAAGCAACTCATCAGCAGCAGGTAGACCTGGAGCAGGACCTGAACCAGCAGGTGGTGGCATACCTTGACATGTCCATGCCAACACACCTTGAAGAGCCGCTGGACTTCTGGGCAGCCAAACTTAATTTGTGGCCGCAACTAACAGAGTTTTCCCTGGAAAAGCTGTCCTGCCCGGCCAGTAGTGTGCCATCAGAGCGGTGTTTAGTGCAGCGGGGGCCATAGTTGCCCCAAGGAGAACTCATCTGTCCACGAAAAATGTGGAGAGACTGACCTTTGTGAAGATGAATCAGGAATGGATCAGCCAGGATTTCAAACCACCAATGCCTGATGCATGAGAGTAGATTGACCATGGTGCCACATTGCATTGATAGGACTTATTGATCTAAAATGCACTATTTTGGACTTTGGAATTTTTTTGCACGGAAAAGGGGGGTGATTCAAACTTTTAATAGGGAAGGGGTTAAATGATCTTTAGTCACTTTTTTTTCCCCCCTTTTTTTTGCAGTGTTATAGCCCTCATAGGGACCTATAACACTGCACACACTGATCTTTCACATTGATCACTGGTTTCTCATAGGAAACCAGTGATCGATGATTCTGCCGCTTGACTGCTCATGCCTGGATCTCAGGCACTGAGCAGTCATTCGGCGATCGGACAGCGAGGAGGCAGGTAGCGACCCTCCGGCTGTCCTGCAAGCTGTTGGGATGCCGCGATTTCGGCGCGGCTATTCCGAACAACCCACTGAGCTAACCGTCAGTTTTTACTTTCACTTTTAGCCGCGTGGCTCAGCTTTGAGCGGGCGGTTAAAGGGTTAATAGCTATTAGCGACCGGGTCCCGGCTTCACTATGACGCCGGCCCCGCTGCGATATGATGCGGGGTCACCGTTGGACCCCACGTTACATATCACGGGAGCGGGACCAAGGACGTACTCATACGTCCTTGGTCCTTAAGGGGTTAAGGCGCTGCTACCCAGTTACAAACATTCCTCCTCATCAGACCTTTTTTTAACCCACCTTCGTCACCGGGTACTGGTATTGCCACCCACCGCACCACTCTGTCACTTGGTCACTTTCAGGACTCCTGATGCTGCTGCTGCCACCTCCAGGTTGTCTCATTCTGCCACTATATGGTCTCTTCTCATGCTTCAGCCAACTCCAGGCTGTGTCATTCAGCCACTATATGGTCTCCTCATGCTTCAGCCACCTCCAGGATATGCCATTCATCCAATATATGGTTTACTGATGCTTCAGCCAGCTACTGTCTGTGTCATTCAGCAACTACATGCTTTATGAATGCTGCTGGACCTAGGACATTACCTATATGTATAAAGCCCAAAGGGTTGTATTTGTGGGAGGGGCTGTACATATGTACATTCCCTCAGGACTGGTGTGGCGTTTTTGTAGTTTAACTTTGTGTGGCTGCAAGTGAGCTATCTCGTCTCCTCACTTCCGGCTCAGGTGTTTGGCTCCTGTGATTCGCATGTTACAGCAGTGCGGCGTTGGTGGGTAAGTTCCGGCTTGCCGGCGTCTGTATCTCATGTACGGTGTTTTTATGTATGGTCAGGGCACGTTACACACTTGCTCTGCACCATAACAGGCTGCCTTCCGCTGCAATTTGCTCTTCATTCAGTTTCGTTATGTTAGGTGTTATGGCAGCTGCTCACGTCAGAGCGAGAATCACGTCTGGTGCCAGTATGGTTTAAATTTAAAGTAGGAGTATAAGTAATTTCTCGGGGTATTTTGTTTAAACAGTACTAGGGTTTATATGTATTTGGGGGATATCCCTTAAAAACAGGGGCAACACTTGAGATTGATGAGGGCAGGTGTAGTATGGTGCAGGGGGCAGTTTAGAGGTAATCCGTTGGGGGGGGGGGGGGGGGGGGATGGCATGCATGCTCCAGGCCTCTTGCCTGTGTCCAGACTGTCAGGTTTTGCATGGGGCAGCTAAGTCCGGGGGGTCCTGGGGCATGCGTTCACATTTCCCGGAAGAGGTTTGGCCATGAAAACATGGCAATTGTATGGATATTGAATAAACATAAAAATAAATAAATAAATAAAAATGTATGTGAAGATAATTATGTATACATGTGTATGTTTCTGTTGCTCCAGCTGCGTTGGGAGTGTGGAAGTCGGTGTATCATAGGAAGTGGTCATAAATTGCGTAAGTTTTCAGGGGCAGGTGTTTGATGCTACAGTATGCATGTCTCGTGATCACACCTAATGCTACGTAGGGAGGCATAGGTTGTTGGGGGCTTGTTACTGACACGTTTTTCAGAGCAATGCACAAATTGAAATTGTTGGGTACATATTATAATTGTAGCTTATTATATAGTTATGTTGGGTTATGTAGTATTCTGCCACAGTATTTTCATGATATGTTTTCATAGTTATAGCCGTCATTCACATTCAGTTATGTTTTAATTTACTTACCCGGTTACCTGACTCATTCTTCAGGATTGGGGGGTGAATTACGGTTGTTACTGATTCATCTTCAGAGCAACTGATATGGCATTCTTGTCAAGTGACTTGACACGTTTTCAGGTCAGATACAGTCTCGCTTCTTGTGTTTTACACTTACGTATTTGCTTTGTTTCTTTGATACATAGAAATCTGCCACGGCTATTTTTCACGATATGTTTCTATACTCACATCTTTCATTTGCGGTCAGGTTTTCGTTTAGTATTGCAGGTCCGGTGTTGGTCGTTGTTTCAGTTTAAATACCTGTGCCCCCTAGGTGGGTATATTAAAAAAAAAAAAGAAAATGGTTCATGGAAAAAAAATTTAAAGGTTCAGATATGTTTGTTTATTTACTTACCCAGTCACCTGGCTCCTCTTCAGGTTAGGGGGTTAATTACAGTTGTTACTGACTCGTTTTCAGAGCAATTTGGTGTTGTATTTTATTTATGTGACTTGACACGTTTTCAGGTCAGATACAACCTCGTTTGTTGTATTACACACTTACGTTTTCGTTTCATTTAGTGGTTATGTAGTAATCTGCCACAGTATTTTCATGATATGTTTTTATGGTTATAGCCGTCATTCACGTTCAGTAATGTTTTCATTTACATACCCGGTTACATGACTCGTTCTTCAGGATTGAGGGGTGAATTACGGTTGTTATTGACACATCTTCAGAGCAACTGATATTACATTCTTGTTTTATGGTACTTGACATGTTTTCAGGTCAGATACAGTCTCGCTTCTTGTGTTTTACACTTACGTATTTGCTTTATTTCTTTGATACATAGTAATCTGCTACGGCTATTGTTCATGATATGTTTCTATACTCATATCTTTCATTTACGGTCAGGTTTTCGTTTAGTATTGCAGGTCCGGTGTCGGTTGTTGTTTCAGGGAAAGAGGTTCATGAAAAATAAAAAATAAAAACATATCTGCAACAATTATAATCTAGCCACATGTAATTATAACCAGTGCAGACTATTACATGTTCATTTCAAGTGTTTCTGGGCTCATCCCCCTTCACTGTGTTCTATAAAAGGTGGTTCTTCCTATCTAGGAGTTATCCAGATGAATGTATTGAAAGGGTATCTTGAGCCCCATTGTCACGATTCGGCAGGCTGGAGGTGGATCCTCTGTGCCAGAGAGGGATAGGCGTGGACCGTGCTAGTGGACCGGTTCTAAGCTGCTACTGGTTTTCACCAGAGCCCGCCGCAAAGCGGGATGGACTTGCAGCGGCGGTAGCAACCAGGTCGTATCCACTAGCAACGGCTCAACCTCTCTGACTGCTGAAGATAGGCGCGGTACAAGGGAGTAGACAAGAGCAAGGTCGGACGTAGCAGAAGGTCGGGGCAGGCAGCAAGAATCGTAGTCAATATGGCAATAGCAGGAGGTCAAGTACACAGTATGGACAAACACAGTAAACGCTTTCTCTAGGCACTAAGGCAACAAGATCCGGCAAGGGAGTGCAGGGGCAGTGAGCAGATATAGTCTGGGAGCAGGTGGGAGCCAATTAAGCTAATTGGGCCAGGCACCAATCATTGGTGCACTGGCCCTTTTAGTCTCAGAGAGCTGGCGCGTGCGCGCCCTAGAGAGCGGAGCCGCGCGCGCCAGCACATGACAGCAGGGGACCGGGACGGGTAAGTGACCTGGGATGCGATTCGCGAGCGGGCGCGTCCCGCTGTGCGAATCGCATCCCCGACGGCCATGACAGTGCAGCGCTCCCGGTCAGCGGGACTGACCGGGGCGCTGCGGGGAGAGAGACGCCGTGAGCGCTCTGGGGAGGAGCGGGGACCCGGAGCGCTAGGCGTAACAGTACCCCCCCCCTTAGGTCTCCCCTTTTCTTTGTCCGGTAACTGCCTCCCCTGGGATGAGGACACCGGGAAAGAATGGAGGGTTTCCTCAACGGCAGGCAGTACAGCAGGAGTGGGAATGGGGAGGGAGGGCAGAGGGCGAAGCCTGGCACGGGGCAGTGTGACACCAGGACGGGGGCCATGAGGAGGCACTGAGGCTTGCCTGACGGGACTGGGAGGGGGGGAGAGGCACTTCCTATGACAGGCAGAGTCCCAGTTCTTGATCTCCCCGGTGGTCCAATCAAGGGTGGGAGAATGAAGCCGGAGCCATGGCAGACCGAGGAGGACCTCAGAGGTACAGTTGGGAAGGACGAATAACTCAATCCTTTCGTGGTGGGGTCCAATACACATCAGGAGGGGTTCTGTGCGGTAACGCACGGTGCAATCCAACCTGACTCCGTTGACCGCGGAAATGTAGAGCGGCTTGACGAGACGGGTCACCGGGATGCGGAATTTATTCACCAAAGACTCCAGAATAAAATTCCCAGAGGCACCAGAGTCCAAGCAGGCCACGGCTGAGAGGGAGGAGTTGGCTGAAGGGGAAATCCGCACGGGCACCATGAGACGTGGAGAAGCCGACTTAGAATCAAGAGACGCCACACCCACGAGAGCTGGGTGCGAGCGTGCGTTTCCCAGACGTGGAGGACGAATAGGGCAATCCACCAAGAAATGTTCGGTACTGGCACAGTACAGACAAAGATTTTCTTCCCTACGGCGATTCCTCTCTTCCTGGGTCAGGCGAGACCGATCCACTTGCATGGCCTCCTCGGCGGGAGGCCCAGGCGTAGAATGCAACGGAGACTGTGGGAGAGGTGCCCAGAGATCTAAGTCTTTTTCCTGGCGGAGCTCTTGATGTCTCTCAGAAAAACGCATGTCAATGCGGGTGGCCAAATGGATAAGTTCTTGCAGGTTGGCAGGAATCTCTCGTGCGGCCAGCACATCCTTGATGCGACTGGATAGGCCTTTTTTAAAGGTCGCGCAGAGAGCCTCGTTATTCCATGATAATTCGGAAGCAAGAGTACGAAATTGGATGGCGTACTCGCCCACTGAAGAATTACCCTGGGCCAGGTTCAGCAGGGCAGTCTCGGCAGAAGAAGCTCGGGCAGGTTCCTCAAAGACACTTCGAATTTCCGAGAAGAAGGAGTGTACAGAGGCAGTGACGGGGTCATTGCGGTCCCAGAGCGGTGTGGCCCATGACAGAGCTTTCCCAGACAGAAGGCTGACTACGAAAGCCACCTTAGACCTTTCAGTAGGAAACTGGTCCGACATCATCTCCAAGTGCAGGGAACATTGCGAAAGAAAGCCACGGCAAAACTTAGAGTCCCCATCAAATTTGTCCGGCAGGGACAAGCGGAGGCTAGGAGCGGCCACTCGCTGCGGAAGAGGTGCAGGAGCCGGCGGAGGAGATGGTTGTTGCTGCTGTAGCTGTGACTGAAATTGCTGTAGCTGTGACTGAAGCTGCTGTAGCTGCGACTGAAGTTGCTGTGTCATGGTGGTCAAGTACGACAGCTGGTGATCTTGTTGGGCGATCTGTCGAGCTTGCTGGGCGACCAGCGTAGTGAGGTCAGAGACAACTGGCAGGGGAACCTCAGCGGGATCCATGGCCGGATCTACTGTCACGATTCGGCAGGCTGGAGGTGGATCCTCTGTGCCAGAGATGGATAGGCGTGGACCGTGCTAGTGGACCGGTTCTAAGCTGCTACTGGTTTTCACCAGAGCCCGCCGCAAAGCGGGATGGTCTTGCAGCGGCGGTAGCAACCAGGTCGTATCCACTAGCAACGGCTCAACCTCTCTGACTGCTGAAGATAGGCGCGGTACAAGGGAGTAGACAAGAGCAAGGTCGGACGTAGCAGAAGGTCGGGGCAGGCAGCAAGAATCGTAGTCAATATGGCAATAGCAGGAGGTCAAGTACACAGTATGGACAAACACAGTAAACGCTTTCTCTAGGCACTAAGGCAACAAGATCCAGCAAGGGAGTGCAGGGGCAGTGAGCAGATATAGTCTGGGAGCAGGTGGGAGCCAATTAAGCTAATTGGGCCAGGCACCAATCATTGGTGCACTGGCCCTTTAAGTCTCAGAGAGCTGGCGCGCGCGCGCCCTAGAGAGCGGAGCCGCGCGCGCCAGCACATGACAGCAGGGGACCGGGACGGGTAAGTGACCTGGGATGCGATTCGCGAGCGGGCGCGTCCCGCTGTGCGAATCGCATCCCCGACGGCCATGACAGTGCAGCGCTCCCGGTCAGCGGGACTGACCGGGGCGCTGCGGGGAGAGAGACGCCGTGAGCCCTCCGGGGAGGAGCGGGGACCCGGAGCGCTAGGCGTAACACCCATCCTGATGCGGAATGGGTACATTGGCTGTTGGATGGTTTCAGTAGCTGTTCCATACAGGGTTGGTGGCTTTGACACAGACCACGTGTGAAAGTAGGAACTTGTTGTCGGCAGCCAATGAACCCATGACGGTATCAGAATTACTAAATAGGGAAGAGGAGAAGGGTTACATGATTGGTCCTTTTCCAGTACCTCCTTCCAGGCTTGGCGGGTAAGCCCTATTGTTATTGTTACAGGCAAGTTCAATAACAAAAAGTGTTTGATTTTTGATTTATCAGCACCACATGGGTCAGTCATACCTAGTATCAATTAATTTTTTCCATCATGTGAATTTGCTATGAAATATTCCTCCATAGATCAAGCAATTCAGATGTTGGTAGTGATGGGTTCAGGTACCTGGTGGTCTAAAGTAAAAAGGAACTTTGGCAATGGTATGTAGTCAAGTGGCAATAACTATATTATTTTGCGGTTAAGCTGACGTTCAGTTCAAAATCCAGTCCTTGACTTTTCGATCAATTGGCTTGTGCCTTGCAGTGGATTTTACAGCACTTAGTTGGCTGTACTAGACTTGTGCATGACCAAAATTTTCGTTTTGTTTCTTTTTTTTCGGATAACATTTGTTTTGTTCTGTTAAACCATCGGGATACAGTAATTCGTTTAATTCTGTTTTCGGACACATTCGTATATTTTTTTTTTCAGTTCTATTCGGAAACTGTTCGGCTGTCGGATGCATTCGTTATTTCATATCTATTCGTTATATACATATATCATTCGTTTCACTTTCATTTTTGGACGATTTTGTTATTCGTTTTAATGCTTATTTCTAATGCTTATTTCTAACGCAGGCCTTGCTGATCCTCTCTTGTTACCTTAGCTTGTTTTGTAGTTGTCTCTGTGCCAGAAGCCAAGTTTTCCTAAGGTAAACTGTCCATTTGTGCAAATCCAGTGACTCCACACTCCAGTAACACCAGACAAACTCTCACAGGACTACCTCACAACTAGTTAAAACAGCCTCACTGTCTGTGATACAGTAGGGATTGACTGGAATAAGCTAATTGGCTAAAAGGTATCATGTGACAATGAACTCCGATCATGCGACCTCCCAAGGACCAATTAAAAAAATCAAATTCATTATTTACTTTTGTTTCACGGTTAACAAATGCATTCGTTATCTTACAAATGCATTAGTTATTTTATGAATGTATTCATTAATCTGATGTTCGTATTATCGTGGTTATTCGGAAATGTTCCAAATATGTTTTTGTGCATTCGGATCAATCCGAATTCCCGAAAATGGTAAAATTCATATAAGTTGGCATTCGTGCCGAAACTAATTGCACATGTCTAGCCTGTACCAATGTTATCCATTACCTGGATGATTTCCTGTTGATCGAGCCCCCTCAGCAGGAAACTTGGCAGTTGGTGGAAACACTTGAAATATTTAAGCTATTAGGAGTTCCGGTATCCCTTACAAAGGTGGAAGGTCCAACTAGGGTTTTACATTTTCTTGGGATAGTCTTAGACACCCAAAAAATGGAGGCCTGGTTACCTGTAGAAAAGCTAAAACGCATCCAAGACATGATGGGCAAGTTTGTAAGGTCCCAGGTTACAAATAAAGCAGAGTTACAAAGTCTCCTGGGGATGCTGGCATTTCGATGAGGGTGATTCCACAGGGTTGAGGGTTTATATCAAGGTTATTGGAGTTGCTAGCATCAGTACCTCATCAGGACAGTATGGTCCGGTTGGGACAATCAGCGATGGCTGATCTGCTTATGTGGCAGCAGTTTCTGGTTAATTGGAACGGGGTGTGCTTTTTTTCTACCAGTGGTCTCCCCCGAATTTCCCCGCTTTTTTACGGATGTCTCCTCCAGAGTTAGCTTCGCAGCTATATACGGCTCACGATGGATAGCAAGCAGGTGGCCCAGTCAGGAGGATAACATTCCCGGGTTCGTGGATAGCTCCACCAAATTGTCCCCATTGTGGCTGCAGCACAAGTCTGGGGGGATAGCTGGCGTAATAATTCAGTGGTATTTATTTGTGATAACTCTGCCACGGTGGAAATCATTAACCCCTTAACAACGCAGGACGTAAATGTACGTCCTGGTGAGGTGGTACTTAACGCACCAGGACGTACATTTACGTCCAAAGCATAACCGCAAGCATCGGAGCGATGCCCGGATCATGCGCCGCAGGTCCCGGCAGGTAATCGCAGCCAGGGACCCGCCCGTAATGGCGGACATCCGCGATCCTGCAGATGTCCGCCATTAACCCCTCAGATGCTATGATCAATACAGATCACGGCATCTGCAGCATCGCGGTCACTAAAATGGATGATCAGATCGCCCGCAGCGCTGTCGGCGTAGTCCGATCATCCAGCAGGGCAGATGGAGGTCCCCTCACCTGGCTCCGCTGCCTTCCTGGCATCTTCTGCTCTGATCTGCCTTCCCGAAAACCAGAGCAGAAGATCACCGATAACCCTTATCAGTGCTATGTCCTATACATAGCCCTGAACAGTATTAGCAATTGAGTGATTGCTATAAATTGTCCCCTATGGGGAATATTAAAGTGTTAAAAATAAAAGTAAAAAATAAAGTTAAAAAAAATTTGAAAAACCCACTCCCCCAATAAAAACGTAAATTGTCCCATTTTCCCTATTTCACCCCTAAAAGTGTTAAAAAATATTTTATATACATATTTGTTATCACCGTGTGCGTAAATATCTGAACTATTAAAATAAAATGTTAATGATACCGTACGGTGAACGGCCTGAACGTAAAAAAAAAAAAAAGTCCAAAATAGATGCTTTTTTATATCCCCAAAAAATTTATAAAAAATGTATTAAAAGTTCTATATAAGCAAATATGGTATCAATAAAAAGTACAGATCATGGCGCAAAAAATTAGTCCTCATACCGCCGCTTATACGGAAAAATGAAAAAGTTATAGGTCTTCAAAATAGGGGGATTTTAAATGTATTAATTTGGTTAAAAAGTTTATGATTTTTTTTAAGCGCAACAGTAATAGAAAAGTACATTATCATGGGTATCATTTTAATCATATTGACCCAAAGAATAAAGAACACATGTCATTTTTACCGTAAATTGTACGGTGTGAAAACAAAACCTTCCAAAATTTACAAAATTGCGGTTTTCTTTTTAATTTCACCACACAAATACATTACCATACATTTTATGGTAAAGTGAGTGAAAGCATTACAACGGACAACTGGTCACGCAAAAAACAAGCCCTCATACTAGTCTGTGGATGAAAATATAAATGAGTTATGATTTTTTGAAGGCGAGGAGGAAAAAACGAAAATGTAAAAATGTAATTGTCTGCGTCCTTAAGGCCCAAATGGGCCGCGTCCTTAACCCCTTAACGACGAAGGACGTATATTTACGTCCTCCGCCGGCTCCCGCGATATGCCACGGGGTCACGCGATGTCCACATGGCACATCGGGTCGGTCCCGGCGGCTATCAATGGCCGGGACCCGCGGCTAATACAGGACATCCCCGATCGCGGTGATGCCCTGTATTATCCCTTCAGACGCGGCGATCAAAGCTGACCGCCGCGTCTGAAGTGAAAGTGAAAGTGATCCGGCTGCTCAGTCGGGCTGTTCGGGACCGTAAAATCACGGCGTCCCGAACAGCTTACAGGACAAGCCCTTACCTGCCTCCTTGGTGTCCGATCGATGAATGACTGCTCCATGCCTGAGATCCAGGCAGGAGCAGTCAAGCGCCGATAACACTGATCACAGGCCTGTTAACACACGCCAGTGATCAGCATGAGAGATCAGTGTTTGCAGTGTTATAGGTCCCTATGGGACCTATAACACTGCAAAAAAAGTTTAAAAAAAGTGTTAATAAAGGTCATTAAACCCCTTCGGTAATAAAAGGTTGAATCACCCCCCTTTTCCCATAAAAAAAAACAGCGTAAATAAAAATAAACATATGTGGTATCGCCGCGTGCTTAAATTTCCGAACTATAAAATTTATATCATTAATTAAACCGCACGGTCAATGGTGTACACGTAAAAAAAATTTTTGGTCACTTTTTATACCATTAAAAAATGATTAAAAATTGATCAAAATGTCCGATCAAAACAAAAATGGTACCGATAAAAACTTCAGATCACGGTTCAAAAAATGAGTCCTCATACCGCCCTGTACGTGGAAAAATAAAAAAGTTATAGGGGTCAGAATAGGACATTTTTAAACGTATAAATTTTCCTGTATGTAGTTATGATTTTTTCCATAAGTACGACAAAATCAAACCTATATAAGTAGGGTATAATTTCAACCATATGGACCTACAGAATAATGATAAGGTGTCATTTTTACCGAAATATGCACTGCGTAGAAACGGAAGCCACCAAAAGTTACAAAATGGCGTTTTTCCTTTGATTTTCTCGCACAATTATTTTTTTTCCGTTTCACCGTGAATTTTTGGGTAAAATGACTAATGTTCCTGCCATCATCCAGCCCCCTCTCACCCTCTTTAGTTCTGTACAGTACTCACCTCCGCTCGGCAGGTGCTACAGGACTGTCCGGTGGGGAGGTCGTCCGGTGGGATAGTGGTTCCGGGCTGCCTCTTCTCCGCGCTTCGGGCCCGGCCCCGGAATAGTCACGTTGCCTTGACGACGACGCAGAGGTACGTTCATTTCCAACGTTCCTCTGCGTCACCGTCAAGGCAACGCCTCTATTCTGGGCCCGAAGCGCGGAGAAGAGGCCTCCCCAGTGAAGATGGCAGCCCGGAACCAGTATCCCACCGGACGACCTCCCCACCGGACAGTCCTGCAGCACCCGACCAGCGCCGAGCGGAGGTGAGTACAGAACTAAAGGGGGTGAGAGGGGGCTGGATGATGTTGAAGGCCGCAGTGGTCTTCAACCTGCGGACCTCCAGAGGTTTCAAAACTACAACTCCCAGCAAGTCCGGACAGCCGATGGCTGCCCGGGCTTGCTGGGAGTTGTAGTTTTGAAACATCTGGAGGTCCGCAGGTTGAAGACCATGATGATGACATGTGGTGATGATGACAAGGGGATGATGAAGGAGGGGGGGGATTATGACAAGGGGATGATGAAGGGGGGGGGGATTATGACAAGGGGATGATGAAGGGGGGGTGTGCCCGGGCTTGCTGGGAGTTGTAGTTTTGAAACATCTGGAGGTCCGCAGGTTGAAGACCATGATGATGACATGTGGTGATGATGACAAGGGGATGATGAAGGAGGGGGGGGATTATGACAAGGGGATGATGAAGGGGGGGGGGATTATGACAAGGGGATGATGAAGGGGGGGTGTGTGGAATGATGACAGGGGGATGATGAAGGCTGGTGGGATGATGACAAGAGGATGATGAAGGGGGGGTGGGATGATGACAAGGGGATGATGACAGGCGGTGATGATGAAGGGGGGATGATGACAGGCAGTGATGATGAAGGGGGGATGATGACAGGGTGATGATGAAGGGGGGGGATGATGACAGGGTGATGATGATGAGGGTGTTAATGACGGGGGTCTGGATGATGACAGGGGGGGATGATGTATTTCCCACCCTAGGCTTATAGTTGAGTCAATAACTTTTCCTGGGATTTTGGGGTGAAATTAGGGGCCTCGGCTTATATTCGGGTCGGCTTATACTCGAGTATATACGGTAGATCGAAGTCAGTGGAATTGATGAAGTTTTTGAGGAAATTAGTTTGGATTGCCTTACAATTAAATTTTCATTTTGTGGCAAAACATATTGAAGGTGTAAAAAAATTTAGCAGCTGATGCAAGTTATAATATGACGTTTTCTTTCAGGTGATGCCTGGGGCAGACACGTACGGTTCTCCAGTTCCACAGTTCCATTTGCTCAGCATGGATTAGAACAATACAAGCAGTTGGCACAAAAGGTGATAATGAGATCATTAGCACCCAGTATTGCTTGCTCATACAATTTAGCTTTTGGTATATACAAAAAATTTTTAGCTGACTTTTCCAGTCGCTCTGAAGATTGCATTTCTAATTTAGCTTGTTAGGTGACTTTAGCCATCACACGAAGAAATTATCTTACAATACGATAAAGGTATACTTGGCAGGTATACAGCATTTCCAGTCAATGGGATATCCAAGCTGGCCTTCGGTATTTTCAGTTCATGCGGTCAAATCTGTGCTTCGTGGTGTACGTAGCACCTCGGCTATTAGGAGAGTGGTCAGGTTGCCAGTTTCAGGTGACATATTCAGGAAATTATCTGACCTATTAGATACAGCACCATTTGGATTTTGCGAAGTGCATTGAAAAAAAACAAACAAACAACTATGTACTTAATTTTTTTTATAGTTTCCTTAGGCCGAGGGAAGTTACTGCCAGTTCTGGAGGTGCTAAACCTGTACTAAGGCAACAATTGTCTCGAGTCAGAGACAATTGGGTTTTATCCCTGTTGGGCACCAAGACATCCAAATCTGAGTTGTTGGTTACATATTTCCCCACAGGTCATAAGTGGTGTCCGGTTAGGGTATTGGATCGATTCATGGCAAGTACAAGTGGGGTGGGTTTTGGTTTGTCTTTATTGTCGTTAGGCACTTCTCCACTTTTAACTAGTTTTTCACAAGTTCGATACGTTCTATGCTAGGTCTAGATGCACAGAATTTTCTGGCCACTCTTTCAGAATAGGGGCTGCATCGGCTGCTTCCAAGCATAAGGTGCCCGCTCATATTATCAAGAGGTTGGGTAGATGGAAATCATCTTGTTATGCATGTCCCATTCCAAACCCAGAGAAAGAAATGTCTGATGTGTTTAAATTGTTAGGTTTGTAATTAAATAAAACAGCATGCTTACCTATTTTGGCTTGTCTTTTGCACTCTATAGGCGTGCCCTCATTACACGAGGTGGTGGCACACCTCAGACCGCTTATAGTATAGAGGTCAGGTAAGTATGTTGTTACGCCGAGCGCTCCGGGTCCCCGCTCCTCCCCGGAGCGCTCGCTTCTCTCTCGTTACCGCAGCGCTCCGGGCAGCTCCACTGACCCGGTGCGCTGCGATACCGTCTCCAGCCGGGATGCGATTCGCGATGCGGGTAGCGCCCGCTCGCGATGCGCATCCCGGCTCCCGTACCTGACTCGCTCTCCGTCTGTCCTGTCCCGGCGCGCGCGGCCCCGCTCCCTAGGGCGCGCGCGCGCCGGGTCTCTGCGATTTAAAGGGCCACTGCGCCGCTGATTGGCGCAGTGGTTCCAATTAGTGTGTTCACCTGTGCACTCCCTATTTATACCTCACTTCCCCTTCACTCCCTCGCCGGATCTTGTTGCCATTGTGCCAGTGAAAGCGTTTCCTTGTGTGTTCCTAGCCTGTGTTCCAGACCTCCTGCCGTTGCCCCCGACTACGATCCTTGCTGCCTGCCCCGACCTTCTGCTACGTCCGACCTTGCTTCTGTCTACTCCCTTGTACCGCGCCTATCTTCAGCAGTCAGAGAGGTTGAGCCGTTGCTAGTGGATACGACCTGGTCACTACCGCCGCAGCAAGACCATCCCGCTTTGCGGCGGGCTCTGGTGAAAACCAGTAGTGACTTAGAACCGATCCACTAGCACGGTCCACGCCAATCCCTCTCTGGCACAGAGGATCCACTACCTGCCAGCCGGCATCGTGACAGTAGATCCGGCCATGGATCCCGCTGAAGTTCCTCTGCCAGTTGTCGCCGACCTCACCACGGTGGTCGCCCAGCAGTCACAACAGATAGCGCAACAAGGCCAACAGCTGTCTCAACTGACCGTGATGCTACAGCAGCTACTACCACAGCTTCAGCAATCATCTCCTCCGCCAGCTCCTGCACCTCCTCCGCAGCGAGTGGCCGCTTCTGGTCTACGACTATCCTTGCCGGATAAATTTGATGGGGACTCTAAATTCTGCCGTGGCTTTCTTTCCCAATGTTCCCTGCACTTGGAGATGATGTCGGACCAGTTTCCTACTGAAAGGTCTAAGGTGGCTTTCGTAGTCAGCCTTCTGTCTGGAAAAGCTCTGTCATGGGCCACACCGCTCTGGGACCGCAATGACCCCGTCACTGCCTCTATACACTCCTTCTTCTCGGAAATTCGAAGTGTCTTTGAGGAACCTGCCCGAGCCTCTTCTGCTGAGACTGCCCTGTTGAACCTGGTCCAGGGTAATTCTTCCGTTGGCGAGTACGCCGTACAATTCCGTACTCTTGCTTCAGAATTATCCTGGAATAATGAGGCCCTCTGCGCGACCTTTAAAAAAGGCCTATCCAGCAACATTAAAGATGTTCTGGCCGCACGAGAAATCCCTGCTAACCTACATGAACTCATCCATCTTGCCACTCGCATTGACATGCGTTTTTCCGAAAGGCGTCAGGAGCTCCGCCAGGATATGGACTTTGTTCGCACAAGGCGTTTTTTCTCCCCGGCTCCTCTCTCCTCTGGTCCTCTGCAATCCGTTCCTGTGCCTCCCGCCGTGGAGGCTATGCAGGTCGACCGGTCTCGCCTGACACCTCAAGAGAGGACACGACGCCGCATGGAGAATCTCTGCCTGTACTGTGCCAGTACCGAACACTTCCTGAAGGATTGTCCTATCCGTCCTCCCCGCCTGGAAAGACGTACGCTGACTCCGCACAAAGGTGAGACAGTCCTTGATGTCTACTCTGCTTCTCCACGTCTTACTGTGCCTGTGCGGATATCTGCCTCTGCCTTCTCCTTCTCTACTATGGCCTTCTTGGATTCCGGATCTGCAGGAAATTTTATTTTGGCCTCTCTCGTCAACAGGTTCAACATCCCAGTGACCAGTCTCGCCAGACCCCTCTACATCAATTGTGTAAACAATGAAAGATTGGACTGTACCATACGTTTCCGCACGGAGCCCCTTCTAATGTGCATCGGACCTCATCACGAGAAGATTGAATTTTTGGTCCTCCCCAATTGCACTTCCGAAATCCTCCTTGGACTACCCTGGCTTCAACTCCATTCCCCAACCCTGGATTGGTCCACTGGGGAGATCAAGAGTTGGGGGCCCGCTTGTTTCAAGGACTGCCTAAAACCGGTTCCCAGTACCCCTTGCCGTGACTCTGTGGTTCCCCCTGTAACCGGTCTCCCTAAGGCCTATATGGACTTTGCGGATGTTTTTTGCAAAAAACAAGCTGAGACTCTACCTCCTCACAGGCCTTATGATTGTCCTATTGACCTCCTCCCGGGCACTACTCCACCCCGGGGCAGAATCTATCCTCTGTCCGCCCCAGAGACTCTTGCTATGTCGGAGTACATCCAGGAAAATTTAAAAAAAGGCTTTATCCGTAAATCCTCCTCTCCTGCCGGAGCCGGATTTTTCTTTGTGTCCAAAAAAGATGGCTCTCTACGTCCTTGCATTGACTACCGCGGTCTTAATAAAATCACGGTAAAGAACCGCTACCCCCTACCCCTCATCTCTGAACTCTTTGATCGCCTCCAAGGTGCCCACATCTTTACCAAACTGGACTTAAGAGGTGCTTATAATCTCATCCGCATCAGAGAGGGGGATGAATGGAAAACGGCATTTAACACTAGAGATGGACACTTTGAGTATCTGGTCATGCCCTTTGGCCTGTGCAACGCCCCTGCCGTCTTCCAAGACTTTGTTAATGAAATTTTTCGTGATCTCTTATACTCCTGTGTTGTTGTATATCTGGACGATATCCTGATTTTTTCTGCCAATCTAGAAGAACACCGCCAGCATGTCCGTATGGTTCTTCAGAGACTTCGTGACAATCAACTTTATGCCAAGATAGAGAAATGTCTGTTTGAATGCCAATCTCTTCCTTTCCTAGGATACTTGGTCTCTGGCCAGGGACTACAAATGGATCCAGACAAACTCTCTGCCGTCTTAGATTGGCCACGCCCCTCCGGACTCCGTGCTATCCAACGTTTTTTGGGGTTCGCCAATTATTACAGGCAATTTATTCCACATTTTTCTACCGTTGTGGCCCCTATCGTGGCTTTAACCAAAAAAAATGCCAATCCCAAGTCTTGGCCTCCTCAAGCGGAAGACGCATTTAAACGGCTCAAGTCTGCCTTTTCTTCGGCTCCCGTGCTCTCCAGACCTGACCCATCTAAACCCTTCCTATTGGAGGTTGATGCCTCCTCTGTAGGAGCTGGAGCGGTCCTTCTACAAAAAAATTCTTCCGGGCATGCTGTTACTTGTGGTTTTTTTTCTAGGACCTTCTCTCCGGCGGAGAGGAACTACTCCATCGGGGATCGAGAGCTTCTAGCCATTAAATTAGCACTTGAGGAATGGAGGCATCTGCTGGAGGGATCAAGATTTCCAGTTATTATTTACACCGATCACAAGAACCTCTCCTATCTCCAGTCTGCCCAACGGCTGAATCCTCGCCAGGCCAGGTGGTCTCTGTTCTTTGCCCGATTTAATTTTGAAATTCACTTTCGGCCTGCCGATAAGAACATTAGGGCCGATGCTCTCTCTCGTTCCTCGGATGCCTCGGAAGTTGAACTCTCTCCGCAACACATCATTCCTCCTGACTGCCTGATTTCCACTTCTCCTGCCTCCATCAGGCAAACTCCTCCAGGAAAGACCTTCGTCTCTCCACGCCAACGCCTCGGAATCCTCAAATGGGGTCACTCCTCCCATCTCGCAGGTCATGCAGGCATCAAGAAATCTGTGCAACTCATCTCTCGCTTCTATTGGTGGCCGACTCTGGAGACGGATGTCGTGGACTTTGTGCGAGCCTGCACTGTCTGTGCCCGGGATAAGACTCCTCGCCAGAAGCCCGCTGGTTTTCTTCATCCTCTGCCTGTCCCCGAACAGCCTTGGTCTCTGATTGGTATGGATTTTATTACAGACCTACCCCCATCCCGTGGCAACACTGTTGTTTGGGTGGTCGTTGATCGATTCTCCAAGATGGCACATTTCATCCCTCTTCCTGGTCTTCCTTCAGCGCCTCAGTTGGCTAAACAATTTTTTGTACACATTTTTCGTCTTCACGGGTTGCCCACACAGATAGTCTCGGATAGAGGCGTCCAATTCGTGTCTAAATTCTGGAGGGCTCTCTGTAAACAACTCAAGATTAAATTAAACTTTTCTTCTGCATATCATCCTCAATCCAATGGACAAGTAGAAAGAATTAACCAGGTCTTGGGTGATTATTTACGACATTTTGTTTCCTCCCGCCAGGATGATTGGGCAGATCTTCTACCATGGGCCGAATTCTCGTATAACTTTAGAGTCTCTGAATCTTCCTCCAAATCCCCATTTTTCGTGGTGTACGGCCGTCACCCTCTTCCCCCCCTCCCTACTCCCTTGCCCTCTGGTTTGCCCGCTGTAGATGAAGTGACTCGTGATCTTTCCACCATATGGAAAGAGACCCAAGATTCTCTTTTACAGGCTTTATCTCGCATGAAAAAGTTTGCCGATAAGAAAAGAAGAGCTCCCCCCATTTTTGCTCCCGGAGACAAGGTATGGCTCTCCGCTAAATATGTCCGCTTTCGTGTCCCCAGTTACAAACTGGGTCCACGCTATCTTGGTCCTTTCAAAGTCTTGTGCCAAATTAATCCTGTCTCTTACAAACTTCTTCTTCCTCCTTCTCTCCGTATTCCTAATGCCTTTCATGTCTCTCTTCTTAAACCACTCATCATCAACCGTTTCTCTCCCAAGTTAGTTTCTCCCACTCCTGTCTCCGGTTCTTCTGACGTCTTCTCAGTGAAAGACATACTGGCCTCCAAGACGGTCAGAGGAAAAAGGTTCTTTTTGGTGGATTGGGAGGGCTGTGGACCTGAAGAGAGATCCTGGGAACCTGAGGACAACATCCTAGACAAAAGTCTGCTCCTCAGGTTCTCAGGCTCTAAGAAGAGGGGGAGACCCAAGGGGGGGGGTACTGTTACGCCGAGCGCTCCGGGTCCCCGCTCCTCCCCGGAGCGCTCGCTTCTCTCTCGCTACCGCAGCGCTCCGGGCAGCTCCACTGACCCGGTGCACTGCGATACCGTCTCCAGCCGGGATGCGATTCGCGATGCGGGTAGCGCCCGCTCGCGATGCGCATCCCGGCTCCCGTACCTGACTCGCTCTCCGTCTGTCCTGTCCCGGCGCGCGCGGCCCCGCACCCTAGGGCGCGCGCGCGCCGGGTCTCTGCGATTTAAAGGGCCACTGCGCCGCTGATTGGCGCAGTGGTTCCAATTAGTGTGTTCACC
The DNA here is from genome assembly GCF_029499605.1 of Hyla sarda. Classification (NCBI taxonomy): domain Eukaryota; kingdom Metazoa; phylum Chordata; class Amphibia; order Anura; family Hylidae; genus Hyla; species Hyla sarda. The sequence goes on from NC_079190.1 coordinate 54,969,275, forward strand.
TGTGCACTCCCTATTTATACCTCACTTCCCCTTCACTCCCTCGCCGGATCTTGTTGCCATTGTGCCAGTGAAAGCGTTTCCTTGTGTGTTCCTAGCCTGTGTTCCAGACCTCCTGCCGTTGCCCCCGACTACGATCCTTGCTGCCTGCCCCGACCTTCTGCTACGTCCGACCTTGCTTCTGTCTACTCCCTTGTACCGCGCCTATCTTCAGCAGTCAGAGAGGTTGAGCCGTTGCTAGTGGATACGACCTGGTCACTACCGCCGCAGCAAGACCATCCCGCTTTGCGGCGGGCTCTGGTGAAAACCAGTAGTGACTTAGAACCGATCCACTAGCACGGTCCACGCCAATCCCTCTCTGGCACAGAGGATCCACTACCTGCCAGCCGGCATCGTGACATATGTGTTCCAGTGGAAAGCCATGACCACAAGTATAAAGCCCAGACAGCTGTATTTGTGGGAGGGGCTGTACATATATAAACCCCGGTCTTTCATTCCCTCATGGCGGGTGTGGAGTTTTTCTTTCCATCCAGCCTCCACCTTTTTTCTTTCCATTTTAACCATGGGGTATGCCCTCTATAGGCGTGCCCTCATTACACGCAGTTATGGCACACCTCAGACCGCTTATAGTATAGAGGTCAGGTAAGTACGTGTTCCGGTGGAAAGCCATAGATCTTCAATTTTCAAATTTCAAAATTATTCTTTTATTCTTAGAGATTGTGAAGCCCTAGTGTCTCCTCATCTGCCGCCAACTCCAGGCTGTGCCATTCAGACACTATATGGTCTCTTCGTGCTGCCAAAAACTCCAGGCTGTGCCATTCAGACACTATATGGTCTCCCCATGCTGCCACAAACTCCAGGCAGTCATTCAGCCACTATATGGTCTCCTCATACTGATGCCGCCTCCAGGCTGTTTCATTTAGCCACTACAGTGGTCCCTCAACATATGATATTAATTGGTTCCAGGAGAACCATCATATGTTGAAACCATCATATGTCGAGTACATATGTCTATGTAAAAATGGTAATTGGTTCTGGGGCCTCGGAACCATTGTATGTTGAATACATATCTCTATGGGAAACTGCTAATTGGTTCTGGGATGACCATTGTATGTGGAGTGTATGGGGAGTGTTTAACAAACCAGGGTGCCTCCAGCTGTTGCACAACTACAACTCCCAGCATGCATGTACAGCTATTGACTGTGTGGGCATGCTGGGAGTTATAGTTTTGCAACAGCTGGAGGCACACTGATAGGGAAACATTGATGTATGGGGTGTATAGTGTGTCTATGTATTGTATGTGATGTGTGACATCGCATACAGTACTGTACAGTTCTTTAAATACCTTCAGGGGGGACAGAATGTCCTCCATTACGATCCTGCCGACTACAGCTCTATAGGAAAGGAAGGGGAGGGCAGCCAGCAGCTCATTGGATGCCTGCAGCAAGATGCTGCAGGCTATTGGCTATGGCTGCACTGGGGGGGCGGGGCTTACACGGAGCTCACAGTGGAAGCCTGCATGAGTTAGCAGGACAGCATGTGAGTAACAGGAGGCAGAACGGGGCACACGGGGCACATTAAACAACTATCTGTCAGTTGCTGAAGTTGTCAGCGCTCTCAGATAGCTGTTTGTACGATGGCCCCGACACACAGCAGCATCATATGTCGATGCTGCCTTCAACATACGATGGGCTCTGAGAGGCCATCATATGTTGAAATGATCATATGTCGGGGCCATCATAAGTTGGGGGGTCACTGTATATGGTCTCTTCTCATTCTTCAGCCAACTCCAGGCTGTGTCATTCAGCCAATATATGGCTTACTGATGCTTCTGGGCCTGGGCCTAAACATTTTTTTATGGTAGCACTAGCTACCTTACATCTTCACTTTTCATTTCAAAATTCATCTTTTAATCTTAGGGATTGTGAAGCCCTGGTATCTCCTTATGCTGCTGCCAACTCTAGGCTGTGAATTCAGACACTATATGGACTCCTGATGCTTCAGCCAACTCCAGGCTGTGTCATTCAGCCAATATATGGTTTACTGATGCTGCTTGGCCTGGGTCTGGGCCTAAAAATTTTTTTGATGGTAGCACTAGCTACCCTAAATTTTCTATTTAAATTTCAAAATTCATCTTTTAATCTTAGGGATTGTGAAGCCCTAGTGTCTCATCGTGCTGCTGCCAACTCCAGGCTGTGCCATTCAGACACTATATGGTCTCCTGATGCTTCAGCCAACTCCAGGCTGTGTCATTCAGCCAATATATGGTTTACTGATGCTGCTGGGCCTGGGTTTGGGCCTAAATCTCTTTTATGGTAGCAGTAGCTACCCTAAATCTTCCATTTAAATTTCACATTTTGTCTTTTAATTTTAGCCCTAGTGTGAAGCCCTACTCATGCTGCTGCCAACTCCAGGCTGTGCCATTCAGACACTATATGGTCTCCTCATGCTGCCAACACCTCCACGCTGTGTCATTCAGCCACAATATGGTCTCCTCATACTTCAGCCACATCCAAGCTGTGTCATTCAGCCACCATATGGTCTCCTGATGCTTCAGCCACATCCAAGCTGTGTCATTCAGCCGATATATGGTTTACTGCTGCTGCTCATGCTGCCAACACCTCAACGCTGTGTCATTTTGCCACTGTACTGTCTCCTCATGCTGCCAACACCTCAACGCTGGGTAATTTTGCCACTGTACTGTCTCCTCATGCTGCCAACACCTCCACGCTGTGTCACTCAGGCACTATATGGTCTCCTCATGCTGACAACACCTCCACGCTGTGTCATTCAGTCACTATATTGTCTCCTCATACTTATGCCACCTCCAGGCTCTGTCATTGTGCTGCTGTGTGTCAGTGATTCTAAAAGCAATGCCGGTAATCTGCATGTTATTCTGAAAAACAGTATTATTTCACTACCCCAGCACACTCCATATGCGTGTTAGAACACAGCAAAGGGTTCTATGCTCCTATTGAAGCTCTGTGTAGTCCAGAAATAGCGGTTTTTAATATAGATTTGCTGCGAATAAATTCAGATTGAACTGATTTTTTTCGAAGAATTTGGCACATTTTTCAAAAGTTCGCTCATCTCTATTTATCACCCTTTTCAATTAATATATTCTCTGTTTCGAATTTTCTCATTTATAGCGTGGTGATGGGGTGTGTGGTGCAGGGCACATGTTGTTACCCTAGGGGCAGATGGCATTAACCCCTTGTATTCGTGACGCCAGGGCATGGTTTAGCCTACAACCACCCGAAGGTATACCGCTGGATCCTGGGCTAGGCACGGGGGCAATAAAGACTCCGACGCCAAGTTACAGACAACGGTAGCTTTACTGAGGGTAGACAGTTTGTAAAGTCTATACACTTCAGCCAAGGCCCAAGGAGGTGACCAGTGATGCAGAGAACTTAAGGGCTTGCTGGGACTTGTAGTAGGACTGGACAATTGAATGCAGACTTGACAGATGACAGGGACTGACTTGACTCATAAAGCTGTGACTTTAGCTTACTTGACTTGATGGTGGCTGCAGGACTTAACTTTGACGTCTCCAACACTCTGGACACACACACTAGGCACGGCTGCACTGGGCCTCAGCTTAGCAGAAGAGCAGAGCTCAAAGAGAGAGAAGCTCCACCCAGGGCTTATATGGGGAAGACTAGCAGGGAGCCCATAGGTCACTCTTGGGATCACCTGGTCACTGGTGTTACGCCGAGCGCTCCGGGTCCCCTCTCCTCCCCGGAGCGCTCGCAACATCCTCGCTACTGCAGCGCCCCGGTCAGATCTACTGACCGGGTGCGCTGCGATACCGCCCCCAGCCGGGATGCGAGCGATGCGCACCCCGGCTCCCGTACCTGACTCGCTCTCCGTCGGTCCTGTCCCGGCGCGCGCGGCCCCGCTCCCTAGGGCGCGCGCGCGCCGGGTCTCTGCGATTTAAAGGGCCACTGCGCCACTGATTGGCGCAGTTGGCCTAATTAGTGTGTTCACCTGTGCACTCCCTATGTATACCTCACTTCCCCTTCACTCCCTCGCCGGATCTTGTTGCCATTGTGCCAGTGAAAGCGTTTCCTTGTGTGTTCCTAGCCTGTGTTCCAGACCTCCTGCCGTTGCCCCTGACTACGATCCTTGCTGCCTGCCCCGACCTTCTGCTACGTCCGACCTTGCTCTTGTCTACTCCCTTGTACCGCGCCTATCTTCAGCAGTCAGAGAGGTTGAGCCGTTGCTAGTGGATACGACCTGGTTACTACCGCCGCTGCAAGACCATCCCGCTTTGCGGCGGGCTCTGGTGAATACCAGTAGTAACTTAGAACCGGTCCACTAGCACGGTCCACGCCAATCCCTCTCTGGCACAGAGGATCCACCTCCTGCCAGCCGAATCGTGACAGTAGATCCGGCCATGGATCCCGCTGAAGTTCCACTGCCAGTTGTCGCCGACCTCACCACGGTGGTCGCCCAGCAGTCGCAACAGATAGCGCAACAAGGCCACCAGCTGTCTCAACTGACCGTGATGCTACAGCAGCTACTACCACAGCTTCAGCAATCATCTCCTCCGCCAGCTCCTGCACCTCCTCCGCAGCGAGTGGCCGCTTCCGGCCTACGACTATCCTTGCCGGATAAATTTGATGGGGACTCTAAGTTTTGCCGTGGCTTTCTTTCACAATGTTCCCTGCACTTGGAGATGATGTCGGACCAGTTTCCTACTGAAAGGTCTAAGGTGGCTTTCGTAGTCAGCCTTCTGTCTGGGAAAGCTCTGTCATGGGCCACACCGCTCTGGGACCGCAATGACCCCGTCACTGCCTCTGTACACTCCTTCTTCTCGGAAATTCGAAGTGTCTTTGAGGAACCGGCCCGAGCCTCTTCTGCTGAGACTGCCCTGCTGAACCTGGTCCAGGGTAATTCTTCCGTTGGCGAGTATGCCATCCAATTCCGTACTCTTGCTTCCGAATTATCCTGGAATAATGAGGCCCTCTGCGCGACCTTTAAAAAAGGCCTATCCAGCAACATTAAAGATGTTCTGGCCGCACGAGAAATTCCTGCTAACCTGCATGAACTCATTCATCTAGCCACTCGCATTGACATGCGTTTTTCCGAAAGGCGTCAGGAGCTCCGCCAGGATATGGACTTTGTTCGCACGAGGCGTTTTTTCTCCCCGGCTCCTCTCTCCTCTGGTCCTCTGCAATCCGTTCCTGTGCCTCCCGCCGTGGAGGCTATGCAAGTTGACCGGTCTCGCTTGACACCTCAAGAGAGGACACGACGCCGCATGGAGAATCTTTGCATGTACTGTGCCAGTACCGAACACTTCCTGAAGGATTGTCCTATCCGTCCTTCCCACCTGGAAAGACGTACGCTGACTCCGCACAAAGGTGAGACAGTTCTGGATGTCAACTCTGCTTCTCCACGCCTTACTGTGCCTGTGCGGATATCTGCCTCTACCTTCTCCTTCTCTACTATGGCCTTCTTGGATTCCGGATCTGCAGGAAATTTTATTTTGGCCTCTCTCATCAACAGGTTCAACATCCCGGTGACCAGTCTCGCCAGACCCCTCTACATCAATTGTGTTAACAATGAAAGATTGGACTGTACCGTGCGTTACCGCACGGAGCCCCTCCTAATGTGCATCGGACCTCATCACGAAAAATTTGAGTTTTTGGTCCTCTCCAATTGCACTTCCGAAATTCTCCTTGGACTACCGTGGCTTCAACGCCATTCCCCAACCCTTGATTGGTCCACAGGAGAGATCAAGAGCTGGGGTACTTCTTGTTTCAAGGACTGTCTTAAACCGGTTCCCAGTACTCCCTGCCGTGACCCTGTGGTTCCCCCTGTAACCGGTCTCCCTAAGGCTTATATGGACTATGCTGACGTATTTTGCAAAAAGCAAGCTGAGACTTTACCTCCTCACAGGCCTTATGACTGTCCTATTGACCTCCTCCCGGGCACTACTCCACCCCGGGGCAGAATTTATCCTCTGTCCGCCCCAGAGACTCTTGCTATGTCTGAATACATCCAGGAAAATTTAAAAAAGGGGTTTATCCGCAAATCCTCCTCTCCTGCCGGAGCTGGATTTTTCTTTGTGTCCAAAAAAGATGGCTCCCTACGTCCTTGCATTGATTACCGCGGACTTAATAAAATCACGGTAAAGAACCGCTACCCCCTACCTCTTATCTCAGAACTCTTTGATCGCCTTCAAGGTGTCCACATCTTTACCAAACTGGACTTAAGAGGTGCTTATAATCTCATCCGCATCAGGGAGGGGGACGAATGGAAAACTGCATTTAACACCAGAGATGGACACTTTGAGTATCTGGTCATGCCCTTTGGCCTGTGCAACGCCCCTGCCGTCTTCCAAGACTTTGTTAATGAAATTTTTCGTGATCTCTTATATTCCTGTGTTGTTGTGTATCTGGACGATATTCTGATTTTTTCTGCCAACTTAGAAGAACATCGCCAGCATGTCCGCATGGTTCTTCAGAGACTTCGAGACAATCAACTTTATGCCAAAATGGAGAAATGTCTGTTTGAATGTCAATCTCTTCCTTTCCTAGGATACTTGGTCTCTGGCCAGGGACTACAAATGGACCCAGATAAACTCTCTGCCGTCTTAGATTGGCCACGCCCCTCCGGACTCCGTGCTATCCAACGTTTTTTGGGGTTCGCCAATTATTACAGACAATTTATTCCACATTTTTCCACTATTGTGGCTCCTATCGTGGCTTTAACCAAGAAGAATGCCAATCCTAAGTCCTGGTCTCCCCAAGCGGAAGACGCATTTAAACGGCTCAAGTCTGCCTTTTCTTCTGCTCCCGTGCTCTCCAGACCTGACCCATCTAAACCCTTCCTATTGGAGGTTGATGCCTCCTCAGTGGGAGCTGGAGCGGTCCTTCTACAAAAAAATTCTTCCGGGCATGCTGTTACTTGTGGTTTTTTTTCTAGGACCTTCTCTCCGGCGGAGAGGAACTACTCCATCGGGGATCGAGAACTCGTGGCCATTAAATTGGCACTGGAGGAATGGAGGCATCTGCTGGAGGGATCAAAATTTCCAGTTATCATTTACACCGATCACAAGAATCTCTCCTATCTCCAGTCTGCCCAACGGCTGAATCCTCGCCAGGCCAGGTGGTCGTTGTTCTTTGCCCGTTTTAACTTTGAAATTCATTTTCGCCCTGCCGACAAGAACATTAGGGCCGATGCTCTCTCTCGTTCCTCGGATGCCTCGGAAGTAGAGGTCTCTCCGCAACACATCATTCCTCCTGACTGTCTGATCTCCACTTCTCCAGCCTCCATCAGGCAAACTCCTCCAGGGAAGACCTTCGCTTCTCCACGCCAACGTCTCGGGATTCTCAAATGGGGTCACTCCTCCCACCTCGCAGGCCATGCGGGCATCAAAAAGTCCTTGCAACTCATCTCTCGTTTCTATTGGTGGCCGACTCTGGAGACGGATGTTGCTGATTTTGTGCGGGCCTGTACTGTCTGTGCCCGGGATAAGACTCCTCGCCAGAAGCCTGCTGGTCTCCTTCATCCTCTGCCTGTCCCCGAACAGCCTTGGTCTCTGATTGGTATGGACTTTATTACAGACCTACCCCCATCCCGTGGCAACACTGTTGTTTGGGTGGTCGTTGATCGATTTTCCAAGATGGCACATTTTATTCCTCTTCCTGGTCTTCCTTCAGCGCCTCAGTTGGCAAAACAATTTTTTGTACACATTTTTCGTCTTCACGGTTTGCCCACGCAGATCGTCTCGGATAGAGGCGTCCAATTCGTGTCAAAATTCTGAAGGGCTCTCTGTAAACAACTCAAGATTAAATTAAACTTCTCTTCTGCTTATCATCCTCAATCCAATGGGCAAGTAGAAAGAATTAACCAGGTCCTGGGTGACTATTTACGGCATTTTGTTTCCTCCCGCCAGGATGACTGGGCAGATCTCCTACCATGGGCCGAATTCTCGTACAACTTCAGAGTCTCTGAATCTTCTGCTAAATCCCCATTTTTCGTGGTGTACGGCCGTCACCCTCTTCCCCCCCTCCCTATTCCCTTGCCCTCTGGTTTGCCCGCTGTGGATGAAGTGACTCGTGATCTTTCCACCATATGGAAAGAGACCCAAAATTCTCTTTTACAGGCTTCATCTCGCATGAAAAAGTTTGCCGATAAGAAAAGAAGAGCTCCCCCCATTTTTGCTCCCGGAGACAAGGTATGGCTCTCCGCTAAATATGTCCGCTTTCGTGTTCCCAGTTACAAACTGGGACCACGCTATCTTGGTCCTTTCAAAGTCTTGTGCCAAATTAATCCTGTCTCTTACAAACTTCATCTTCCTCCTTCTCTTCGTATTCCCAATTCCTTTCATGTCTCTCTCCTTAAACCACTCATCATCAACCGTTTCTCTCCCAAACTTGTTTCTCCCACTCCTGTTTCCGGTTCTTCTGACATCTTCTCCGTGAAGGAGATACTGGCCTCCAAGATGGTCAGAGGGAAAAAATTTTTTTTGGTTGATTGGGAGGGCTGTGGTCCTGAAGAGAGATCCTGGGAACCTGAGGACAACATCCTAGACAAAAGTCTGGTCCTCAGGTTCTCAGGCTCCAAGAAGAGGGGGAGACCCAAGGGGGGGGTACTGTTACGCCGAGCGCTCCGGGTCCCCGCTCCTCCCCGGAGCGCTCGCAACATCCTCGCTACTGCAGCGTCCCGGTCAGATCTACTGACCGGGTGCGCTGCGATACCGCCCCCAGCCGGGATGCGATTCGCGTACCTGACTCGCTCTCCGTCGGTCCTGTCCCGGCGCGCGCGGCCCCGCTCCCTAGGGCGCGCGCGCGCCGGGTCTCTGCGATTTAAAGGGCCACTGCGCCACTGATTGGCGCAGTTGGCCTAATTAGTGTGTTCACCTGTGCACTCCCTATGTATACCTCACTTCCCCTGCACTCCCTCGCCGGATCTTGTTGCCATTGTGCCAGTGAAAGCGTTTCCTTGTGTGTTCCTAGCCTGTGTTCCAGACCTCCTGCCGTTGCCCCTGACTACGATCCTTGCTGCCTGCCCCGACCTTCTGCTACGTCCGACCTTGCTCTTGTCTACTCCCTTGTACCGCGCCTATCTTCAGCAGTCAGAGAGGTTGAGCCGTTGCTAGTGGATACGACCTGGTTACTACCGCCGCTGCAAGACCATCCCACTTTGCGGCGGGCTCTGGTGAATACCAGTAGTAACTTAGAACCGGTCCACTAGCACGGTCCACGCCAATCCCTCTCTGGCACAGAGGATCCACCTCCTGCCAGCCGAATCGTGACAACTGGTAGCTCCTGGGTAACAATCACATGACATATCACATGGTATAACTCTTAAAGCAACATTTCATTTTATAACACTTTACATGGTAAAACATATTTACAATGGGGAAACAAGTGCAGGGGGCCTTAGGGGCACTGAAGGAGGCTGCCTGACAGGACAGCGGGAGCACAGGGTAACACCTCCCGTACTGGGCCACCACAATAGCAACAGGTAAATACATTTCTACTCTCCATCTAGTAAGGTCGCTATAGAGTCTGCTTCATGTTCTGATCTGGGACCATGGACCTCCAGGCCTTAAATACATTTAAATTATTTGTTGATTCCTCAGAGAAAATGGTCTTATTCAAGAACAGACAGATATTGATCCAGGTAGGCAGATTGACACAATATTACCGAAAACTAAAACGTTTCCCCCTTTGTCCTTATGTCCGGCAATAGATATCTTCACCAAAATGGTGGTGGAGGAGTTTAAACAAATTTCTACTAGACGCCATAAAGACAATCTGACTCAAGTTCAGCACAATGCGCTGCAAGAGTTGCAAAAACTTGATGATGTAGTTTACAAGCCGGCGGACAAAGGGGGAAACGTGGTAGTGTGGCCTATTGCCCTATATGAACGGGAAGCATTCCGCCAATTAAAAGATAAAACCACATATCAAAAACTTACCAGTAACCCTGTAGTGTCATACGGACAGGAACTTAGGAATATTTTAGAAATGGCGGTGGATAGAGGGATTATCTCTAAAAGACAGATGGATGCCTTGATACCAATGTACCCCCAGATACCTACCCTTTATCTGTTGCCCAAAATCCACAAAAATCCCCTGGATCCTCCTGGCCGTCCCATAGTGTCAGTGATAGAAGGGATCTGTGATCTTACCTGTAAATTTATTGACATTTATCTCAAACCTTTGGTGGAGAGTTTACCATCTTATGTACGGGACACTATGGACGTGCTCAGGAGGATCTATGGGATTTTTGTGGAAGATGATGTGCTGATTGTTACTGCAGATGTGGAATCACTGTATACCTGTATAGCTCACAGTGATGGACTCAAAGCTGTTGGATTCTATTTAGAGTCCAGCAATATTCAAACTAATTTGAGCACTTTGATTTTGGAGTTATTGGAGTTTATTTTAACACATAATTTTTTCATTTTTTAAAATTATTTTTACCTGCAGAGGCGTGGCACTGCCATGGGCACGGCCTGCGCCCCATCGTACGCTAACCTCTTCCTGGGTTACTGGGAGAGGGAGGTATTCCAGTGTGGTGGGGCGCGGGGCGTTGCCCATGTGCAGTGCTGGCTCCGCTACATCGATGATGTGCTATTTCTGTGGCATGGCTCAGCAGAATTGTTAAATGATTTTATGATTGATTTGAATAATAACTCCATTAACCTCAAGTTAACATATACTTACAGCTCCACCTCTGCAAATTTTCTGGATATCCAACTTCAACGTCAACTTGATGGACATCTGGCAACAGATATTTACAGAAAAGAGACTGCCACGAACTCTTTATTACATGCTAGTTCATCTCACATACCATCTACAATCAATGCAGTCCCAATTGGACAATTTCTACGCCTGAAACGGACCTGCTCCAGCACCGAAAAATTTGAAGCACAATGTCGTGAGCTGAGTAAAAGGTTTGAGGAAAGAGGGTACAGTAACAGATCTATCAAAAAAGCTTACAGGAGAGCAAGATATACCCCTAGCGAAGAGTTATTGGTTACAAAGAAACACAAACAGCAAAGTAGTGGGAGTGAACAAACACGTTTCATTTCCACATATAATTGTCAATGGCAACAAATGCGGGAAGCAATACATAGACATATCAGGATCCTGAAGATGGACCCTGTATTAGCCACCAAGGTGACAGATAAGGTACCAATGACTGCCCGACGTAGCCGAAATTTAAAAGATCTTTTGGTGAAGAGTCACTACACACCAAAAGTCTCTCACCCTCTCTCTACGACAGCACCCAGGGTGGGATGCTATCCCTGTGGTGATTGCTTAGCTTGTAACAACTCAAATATAGTAAGAGCTAAAACCTTCTCTTCAACCAATGGTAACCGTGAATACACCATCCGACAATATGTCTCGTTCAGCAGCACACACGTGATTTACTATGCTACCTGTGAATGTCATAAGGTGTACATTGGGTTAACATCTCGACAACTACGTATCCGTGTGCGCGAGCATGTACGTGACATACTTTCGGCCAAAAATTGCATTGATTTGTCTATTCTAAAAACGATACCAAGACACTTTAAGAAAAAACATAATTGTGACCCAAACGGGTTAAAAATAAAAGGTATAGAAAAAATTCAAGGTAATATTCGTGGTGGTAATTTGAAAAAAACGTTGGCGCAAAAGGAGTGCCGCTGGATCATTATACTGGATACGATGGTCCCTAATGGACTCAATGAGCAATTGAGCTTTTCCCCCTTTTTATAGGATAGGGATTTATTATTATTTTTTTATATAGAGTCTCCACAGTGGTGTCTCTCTCCCAGTGGTAGGTAGTCTTGTTTGTGCTCTCTTGGCTTGCAGCTTAAAACCTCTATACTTATTAGTCATAGTAAATTTATAGCCGATTTAACTCCCCAGATAGGGTATACTGTGGGGGATTTCTCCACTTTTCAATTTTTTTTATTCTTTATGTGGTCCAATCTTTTTGATTCAATTCTATATTTTTTATACCCAAGGATTTATTCGGGGTGTCATGTATATTAGCATAAGATCTATTGTGCAGCGTCCCTTATTGAAATATATAGGCAAAATACCGTATTTATCGGCGTATAACACACACTTTTTAGGCAAAAATTTTTAGCCTAAAGTCTATGTGCGTGTTATACGCCGATACACCTCCAGGAAAGGCAGGGGGAGAGAGGCCGTCGCTGCCCGCTTCTCTCCCCCTGCGTTTCCTGGGGGTCTAGAGCCCTGCTGCCGGCCCTTCTCTCCCCCCCTGGCTATCGGCGCCGCTGCCCGTTCTGTCCCCCTGATGCGCCGATAGCCAGGGGGAGAGAAGCGGTGCCGACAGCCAGGGGGGAGAGAAGGGACAGCGGCACCCATTGCCGGCGCCGCTGCCCCGTTGCCTCCCCCCATCCCCGGTGGCATAATTACCTGGGTCGGGTCCCCGGCGTCGTTGCTATGCGCTGCACGGAGCGGCGCATGACGTCAGTGCGCCGCGCCGTGCATAGCAACAACGCAGGGGACGCGCGCCGGAGGCCTGCAGCAGCGCGGACCCCACCAAGGTAATTATGCCACCGGGGATGGGGGGAGGCAACGGGGCAGCGGCGCCGGCAATGGGTGCCGCTGTCCCTTCTCTCCCCCTGGCTGTCGGCGCCGCTTCTCTCCCCCTGGCTATCGGCGCCGGCACCGATAGTCAGGGGGGCAGAACGGGCAGCGGCGCCGATAGCCAGGGGAGAGAGAAGGGCCGGCAGCAGGGCTCTAGACCCCAGGAAAGGCAGGGGGAGAGAAGCGGGCAGCGACGGCCTCTCTCCCCCTGCCTTTCCTGGGGGTATATTGGGGTATACACGCGCACACACGCACCCTCATTTTACCATGGATATTTGGGTAAAAAACTTTTTTTACCCAAATATCCTTGGTAAAATGAGGGTGCGTGTTATAGGCCGGTGCGTGGTATACCCCGATAAATACGGTATATCCGTCTGTCTCCAATCTGTTTTTAATATTTTAATATTTTTTTACCATGTGTGTCTATTTTAATAGTTTGTTTGTTAACAGAACATTTTTGAGTTTATCTTTTAGGACCCATCTCACATGGTTCTACATGGTGGCTTGGTTGGTTTATATGTTGGTAATATTGTATTACCCATTTGGTCCATAAGGAACCATCAGTGGATATGAAAATATTATATTCCCTGCATTCACTCTCTTTTTCGCTTGCAGCTTGGTGTATTCACGGTACACATTTATTTCACCATTTATTATATTATATTTTTCATTAGTCAGCTACATATATCTTAGTGGTTGAGACACTTATATGATTATATGATCACAGTTTTGATTCTCATGTGTATCACATTTAATATTCACCACCACACATTATACATCTTATTTATTTTTTATTTTATTTTTTTATTTTTGCACTTGATTGGTTACAATTAGTTTTTCTTGTATTTTGTCATATTAATATGATTTTTTGATGTGATTTTATGTCTTTTTCTCACTTGTATATTTTATGATCTTCCAGGTATGTAAGCGAGTGTATAGTGAATGCAGTGATTACTCAGGACATTCTTCTCAGCGGTGCGATGTCCAGTGCGCCTGCGCCGTGTTCTTCGCTAGTGACGCGGCCCTCTGAAGCGACTGGAGTCCAGTGCGCATGCCCGGGAACACTGTTTCTCGGTCCTGCGCAGATGGACGTAGACGCCGGAAGTGGGGCCAGCCTTTGTTCCGGCGGGGCATGGCGCAGGCACCGATGGAATCTCCACACCGCTGTAGGTAATTTACATCATTATGGCAACACATATAAACCACCACACCACTCACATAGTCAGTACCTCTTGAAAAAGGGAAACCGAAACGATCGTAGGGGTCGGTCGCAGAGTTCGCTATCCCACATGGGTAGGTTACACATTGATTTTTATTGAGTACTTAGATATGTTGTCCCCAACATCATTGTATTTCACTATGCATTCCCAGACCTGGCTATACACCAGTTCTGGATTATATTACCAGTTAATCTTGATGTATTATTATGCAGCTTTTGTATGGATAGCCCACAGTGGTTAAACTGTTTTATTCCATAGATTGCTATATATAGTGTTTGGACAATTTTCATGTACTCATTTGTATGTACTATTCTTACTCTGCGCCAGATATTTTTGTGTTGGATTTCCATTGCAATACTTCACTTTTTTGCATCTATATGTTTTTTATGTAAAACATCTTCAATAAAGATTTATATGTTTATACTTAACCCCTTAAGGACCGAGCCCTTTTTCACCTTAAGGACCGGAGCGTTTTTTGCAATTCTGACCACTGTCACTTTAAACATTAATAACTCTGGAATGCTTTTAGTTATCATTCTGATTCCGAGATTGTTTTTTTGTGACATATTCTACTTTAACTTAGTGGTAAAATTTTATGGTAACTTGCATCCTTTCTTGGTGAAAAATCACCAAATTTGATGAAAAAAATGAAAATTTAGCATTTTTCTAACTTTGAAGCTCTCTGCTTGTAAGGAAAATGGATATTCAAAATAAAACATTTTTGGGTTCACATATACAATATGTCTACTTTATGTTTGCATCATAAAATTTATGAGTTTTTACTTTTGGAAGACACCAGAGGGCTTCAAAGTTCAGCAGCAATTTTGACATTTTTCACAAAATTTTCAAACTCGCTATTTTTCATGGACCAGTTCACGTTTGAAGTGGATTTGAAGGGCCTTCATATTAGAAATGCCCCATAAAAGACCCCATTATAAAAACTACACCCCCCAAAGTATTCAAAATGACATTCAGTAAGTGTATTAACCCTTTAGGTGTTTCACAGGAATAGCAGCAAAGTGAAGGAGAAAATTCAAAATCTTCATTTTTTACACTCGCATTTTCTTTTAGACCCAATTTTTGTATTTTTGAAAGGGGTAAAAAGGAGAAAATTTTTACTTGTATTTGAAACCCAATTTCTCTCGAGTAAGCACATACCTCATATGTCTATGTTAATTGTTCAGCGGGCGCAGTAGAGGGCTCAGAAGGGAAGGAGCGTCAAATGGTTTTTGGGGGGCATGTCACCTTTAGGAAGCCCCTATGGTGCCAGAACAGCAAAAAAACACTCATGGCATACCATTTTGAAATCTAGACTCCTCAGGGAACGTAACAAGGGGTAAAGTGAACCTTAATACCCCACAGGTGTTTCACGACTTTAGCATATGTAAAAAAAATTATATTTTTTTTACCTAAAATGCTTGGTTTCCCAAAAATTTTACATTTTTAAAAAGTGTAATAGCAGAAAATACCCCCCAAAATTTGAAACCCAATTTCTCCCGATTCAGAAAACACCCCATATGGGAGTGAAAATTGCTCTGCTGGCGCACTACAGGTCTCAGAAGAGAAGGAGTCACATTTGGCTTTTTGAAAGCAAATTTTGCTCTGGGGGCATGTCGCATTTAGGAAGCCCCTATGGTATCAGAACAGCAAAAAAAAAAAAACACATGGCATACCATTTTGGAAACTAGACCCCTCAGGGAACGTAACAAGGGGTAAAGTGAACCTTAATACCCCACAGGTGTTTCACGACTTTTGCATATGTAAAATTTATTTTTTATTTTTTACCTAATATGCTTGGTTTGCCAAAATGTTAACATTTTTAAAAAGGGTAATAGCAGGAAATACCCCCCAAAATTTGAAGCCCAATTTCTCCCGATTCAGAAAACACCCCATATGGGGGTGAAAAGTGCTCTGTTGGCGCACTACAGGTCTCAGAAGAGAAGGAGTCACATTTGGCTTTTTGAAAGCAAATTTTGCTCTGGGGGCATGCCGCATTTAGGAAGCCCCTATGGTGCCAGAACAGCAAAAAAAAAACACATGGCATACCATTTTGGAAACTAGACCCCTCGGGGAACGTAACAAGGGGTAATGTGAACCTTAATACCCTACAGGTGTTTCACGACTTTTGCATATGTGAACATTTTTTATTTTTTTTTACCTAAAATGCTTGGTTTCCCAAAATTTTTACATTTTTAAAAAGGGTAATAGCAGAAAACACCCCCCAAAATTTGAAGCCCAATTTCTCCCGATTCAGAAAACACCCCATATGGGGGTGAAAAGTGCTCTGCTGGCGCACTACAGGTCTCAGAAGAGAAGGAGTCACGTTTGGCTTTTTGAAAGCAAATTTTTCTCTGGGGGCATGCCGCATTTAGGAAGCCCCTATGGTGCCAGGACAGCAAAAAAAAAAAAACACATGGCATACCATTTTGGAAACTAGACCCCTCGGGGAACGTAACAAGGGGTTAAGTGAACCTTTATACCCCACAGGTGTTTTATGACTTTTGTATATGTAAAAAAAAATTATAATTTTTTACCTAAAATGCTTGTTTTCCCAAAAATTTTACATTTTTTAAAAGGGTAATAGCAAAAAATACCCCACAAAATTTGAAGCCCAATTTCTCCCGAGTACGGCGATACCCCATATGTGGCCCTAAACTGTTGCCTTGAAATACGACAGGGCTCCAAAGTGAGAGTGCCATGCGCATTTGAGGCCTAAATTAGGGATTGCATAGGGGTGGACATAGGGGTATTCTACGCCAGTGATTCCCAAATAGGGTGCCTCCAGCTGTTGTAAAACTCCCAGCATGCCTGGACAGTCAGTGGCTATCCTGCAATACTGGGAGTAGTTGTTTTGCAACAGCTGGAGGCTCCGTTCTGGAAACAGTGGCGTACCAGACGTTTTTCATTTTTATTGGGGAGGGGAGGGGGGCTGTGTAGGGGTATGTGTATATGTAGTGTTTTTTACTTTTTATTTTATTTTGTGGTAGTGTAGTGTAGTGTTTTTAGGGTACAGTCACACGAGCGGAGGTTCACAGTAGTTTCTCGCTGGCAGTTTGAGCTGCGGCAGAAAATTTGACGCAGCTCAAACTTGCAGCCGGATACTTACTGTAATCCTCCGCCCATGTGAGTGTACCCTGTACGTTCACATTGGGGGGGGGGAACATCCAGCTGTTGCAAAACTACAACTCCCAGCATGAACGGTCTATCAGTGCATGCTGGGAGTTGTAGTTTTGCAACCGCTGGAGGCTCCGTTTTGGAAACAGTGACGTACCAGACGTTTTTCATTTTTATTGGGGAGGGGAGGGGGGCTGTGTAGGGGTATGTGTATATGTAGTGTTTTTTACTTTTTATTTTATTTTGTGTTAGTGTAGTGTAGTGTTTTTAGGGTACAGTCACACGGGCGGGGGTTCACAGTAGTTTCTCGCTGGCAGTTTGAGCTGCGACAGAAAATTTGCCGCAGCTCAAACTTGCAGCCGGATACTTACTGTAATCCTCCGCCCATGTGAGTGTACCCTGTACATTCACATTGGGGGGGGGGGGGGAAACATCCAGCTGTTGCAAAACTACAACTCCCAGCATGTACGGTCTATCAGTGCATGCTGGGAGTTGTAGTTTTGCAACAGCTGGAGACACACAGGTTGTGAAACACCGAGTTTGGTAACAAACTCAGTGTTTTGCAACCAGTGTGCCTTCAGCTGTTGCAAAAGCTACAACCCCCAGCATGTACGGACAGCGGAAGGGCATGCTGGGTCTTGTAGTTATGCAACAGCCGGAGGCATACTACATTGGCTGGGGATGCTGGGGATTGTAGTTATGCAACAGCTGGAGACACACTGGTTTACTACTTAACTCAGTGTGCCTTCAGCTGTTGCAAAACTACAACTCTCAGCAGTCACCGACAGCCAACGGGCATGCTGGGAGTTGTAGTTATGCAACCACCAGATGCACCACTACAACTCCCAGCATGCACTTTAGCTGATTGTGCAAGCTGGGAGTTGTAGTTACACAACAGCTGAAGGTACACTTTTACATAGAAAGAATGTGCCTTCAGCTGTTGCAAAACTACAAGTCCCAGCATGCCCATAAGGGCATGCTGGGAGTTGTGGTGGTCTGCCTCCTGCTGTTGCATAACTACAGCTCCCAGCATGCCCTTGTAGCATGCTGGGAGCTGTTGCTAAGCAACAGCAGGAGGCTGTCACTCACCCCCAACGATCCAGCAGCACAGGTCAGTCCCTCGTCGTCTCCGCCGCCGCCGCTGCTCCTGGGGCCCCGATCCCAACAGGGACGCCGGGGATCGGGGTCCCCAGCACCGGGGGTCGTCTTCCCGCACCCGCTCACGTCCTCCGGAAGAGGGGCGGAGCGGGTTGCGGGAGTGACACCCGCAGCAGGCGCCCTGATTGGTCGGCCGGTAATCCGGCCGACGAATCAGGGCGATCGTGAGGTGGCACCAGTGCCACCTCACTCCTGCAGGCTCTGGCTGTTCGGGGCCGTCTCTGACGGCCCCGATCAGCCAGTAATTCCGAGTCATCGGGTCACTGGAGACCCGATTGACCCGGAATCTGCCGCAGATCGCTGGACTGAATTGTCCAGCGATCTGCGGCAATCGCCGACATGGGGGGACATAATGACCCCCCTGGGCGATATGCCGGGATGCCTGCTGAACGATTTCAGCAGGCATCCGGCTCCGGCTCCCCTCCGGCTAGCGGTGGGGGCCGGAAATGCTCAGGGCGTATCCATACGCCCTCGGTCCTTAAGGACTTGGAAACGGGGGCGTATGGATACGCCCTACGTCCTTAAGGGGTTAAGGTGGTGTTATAACTCCAATATCTCTGTATACATACATTTATGGAGTTCCCCTGTCCTTGACAGGATTAGTACACACTCCCCTATGGGTGTCATTGGGGCACATGGGAGTATATAGTGCATTTTTTTAGGACTTTGGTGTTCCTTATTGAGGGTAGTAGTCACCATACAGACTGCTGAAGAAAAGCCAATAAAACTGATAGTGTACATAGCAGTGTAGTGCGGTGCTGAAGGGCCAAACTCACTTTACTGCTCCTGATGCTTCTGCCTCTCAGTTGTTGCTCCTTTTGGTGCCCAGAGACTGGTAAGCTATGTAAGTCTGCCAGGAGTGATAACCTGAAGCTCTCTAGTCCCAGGCGCCATTAATATTTCCCTGGGCACTTGTCTTTCCAGCTCTACATTTTATCTCTTGCTGTGAGGACTTGGTATTGGTAAAGGAGGGATAGGCCCACCTTCCCCTCTTGATGCACTACCTGGCTCAGGACCTTTCTACCAGTCATTGGAAGTTCTGGTCACTCTGCCCTAGCTACTGATACAGTTCTTCCAGCTTCACTCTACACCATTGATCTACTACCTGGATTGCTCACATTCGCATGTATAGAATAAGCATGCTTAGGACCTAGCACTATCAATAATTAAAGGGGTACTCCGCCCCTAGAC
This sequence comes from Hyla sarda, assembly GCF_029499605.1. Lineage (NCBI taxonomy): Eukaryota > Metazoa > Chordata > Amphibia > Anura > Hylidae > Hyla > Hyla sarda. Next base: position 54,988,524 of record NC_079190.1, read on the forward strand.
ATCTTAACCCCTATCCAAAGCATAGGGGATAAGATGTCTGATCGCGGGGGTCCTGCCACTGGGGACCCCCTGCGATCTTGGCTCCGGCACCCCAGACATCCGATGCATGGAGAGAACTTTGCTCAGTGCCGAATGACTGGTGATGTGGGACGGAGGCTTTTGATGTCACAGCCATGCCACGTTCGTGACGTGGCGGCTGTGCCCCCTCAATGCAAGTCTATGGGAGGGGGCGTGATGTCACGAGCCTCCAGCGCTGCACCTGAAGCTCTGAACGAACACTGGGTGCAGCAGGGAGATAACGGGGGTCCCCAGTGGCGGGACCCCTGCGATCAGACATCTTCTCCCCTATCCTTTGGATAGGGGATAAGATGACTAGGGGCTGAGTGCCCTTTTAAATATGTAGAAAATAAAATAAAGTTTTAAAACTTTAAAAAAAAACATCAAAAACCACACTTAGTGACAAAAATTCAGCACTCATTTACAGTTCCAAAAATATAGTTCTCATTATTTGTGGGCCAAAATAATCACCCTTACCACAAAATGTACGAACTGATTTACTACATATAGGCACTCTTTCAACAAAGATGAATGCCTTTATCTTGTCAGTCCACCATCCATAGACTGGTCATGGTATCACAAATCTCAAAGCGTATAACTATATGGTATATGGGTTAGTCAGGAAACAGAATAAAGGGCTGATACAATATAGATAGACACTGTTAATACTCAGTGAATATAAAGAATAAAGTACAGAACACTGGTGAGACCTCATTTGGAGTATTGTGTGCAGTACTGGAGGTCGTATCTCCAAAAGGATATAGATACTCTAGAGAGAGTTCAAAGAAGAGCTACTAAACTAGTACATGGATTGCAGGATAAAACTTACCAGGTTAAAGGACCTTAACATGTATAGCTTGGAAGAAAGAAGAGACAGAGGGGATTTGATAGAGACTTTTAAATACATAAAGGGAATCAACACGGTAAAGGAGGAGAGCATATTTAAAAGAAGAAAAACTACCACAAGAGGACATAGTTTTAAATTAGAGGGGCAAAGGTTTAAAAGTAATATCAAGAGTTTGGAGGCTCTGTACATAAGAATGTTGGACTACCCACGAGAGGGGGAATTGCCCCTTGAGCGCCGACGCGCCACCGTGGTGAAATTTGATAAGGCCAGGGGTTCTGGCACCCTCCTTGATTGCAGACATGGGGGGGGACCATCCTGGTGAACAGAATGGCCATTCAACGGGACTATCTGCCCAAAAGTTACCACTCCCTGGAGCGAGGGGAGATCCTGAATACACGCCCATGAAGAGTCTGCAGGGTGATTGGGCTGCAGCAGTCACCAGGCCCAAGAACCTGACGCAGATCCCCTTCACCTATTTTCCATCGGACGACTGGGAGGCAGACCCACATGGAATCCGGCCGATGAGGCAACCCAACACAGCTGATGAAGAAGAAGGATTCAGAGCACCTGTCATGCACCCCAATTATTTGCCGAAGTGCCTAGGCCTACTCCATGCCTGGAGGTGTGGCCTAACCAACAGGCACCAACCACAGATGTGCCTAGGCCTACTCCATGCCCGGAGGTGTGGCCTAACCAACAGGCACCAACCACAGATGTGCCTAGGCCCACTCCATGCCTGGAGGTGTGGCCTAACCAACAGGCACCGACAGAAGTGCCACGGCCCACTCCACTCAAGGAGGTGAGGCCGAATCAAACGGCACCAACGGGAGTACCAGTGGCCTCTGTGGCTTAATTTTGTAGTGAGTGTTAACCCCTCTGTTTCCCAATCAAAGCTCACTAATGTCTCATAGGACACTGCTGTTCATCCCCTGAGAGAGTCCCAGCCTCGTGCTCCTCGCTACATGTCCCAGAGCAGGAAGCACGCTGACCGGTGATGCTGGGAATCAAGAGATACCCCGTGTAAATGCATTAATTTTCTTTTGTTTGCTTACCATTAATTCTGTGGTACCCAGTACCTTTGTTTTTCTACAGACTGTTCTGTTCCGGATGTAACCTGTTAAGAAGAAGTGTCTGGCAGGACTATTCCATGAAGTTACCTGTTCAGTAATGTAACCACCTAAACTTGTGCCCGGCCCCAGGCTGAGAGACTCCTTGTCTGAGGAGATTCTTGTAAGTCTATACCCGGCTTCTGAAGCAGCCGTGTTCTAACAAGGACTCGTAACACAGGTGGACTGTTGATCCTTATGTGTCTGTTTATTGTAAATAACATCATAGTAATATATTTTTGTGTGCAAAATGTGCACCCATACAGCAGGTGAATATACCTGAATATTTTTGGTGTTTTGCCAATAAAATGCTTACTAAAATGTCAAATAAATGTCCATGGTTATTGTACAAAATTCTCAATTCCTGTACACAAAATACTTATTTTCTTTCAGGTGTTATAGTGTTACTTAAAGGTGCCCTCCCAGCTCCTCTGGGAGTAACAAATAGTGTCACCCCTTACTAACGCCTACGGGAAATATTCCCATCAGATACCAAGACTGACTATTCGCTCAATGCAATGTCCACATAGTACATTATACAAAATTCATTAGTGTACATTCAGAATCCAGTACACATAACTTAGAAATATATATCTCACACACAACAACATATTTCATAGGAACTGTAGCATGCTATAGCTCAGTTCTCTACCACTGTTTATGCACTAACGTGTTCTTTTATCTCTTATGTGTTCAGGATGCTCTTCCTGGCCAGAAGGTGCTCCTGTAGCTCAATAAAAAGATGCACGTATCCAGAAAGGTAACAGTATGTCATTTTTATCTACTGTAGAGAGTTCTAGGGGTAAGTGTGTAATACCTATAGACCCTAGTAACCAAGGCATTGGGCAGAAAGCCTCAGGCATCCCAATCCGCAACCAGTGTATAACTCTAGAAAAATAAATATGTGGTATAATAAATATTTGGTCTAATATTTGCTGTCTGTCAAAGGAAAAAATATATAGTGAGATCTGTTAAAGTGTGTAGAAGCATTTGTTACGCCGAGCGCTCCGGGTCCCCGCTCCTCCCCGGAGCGCTCGCTACACTCTCTCCGCTGCAGCGCTCCGGTCAGATCCACTGACCCGGGGCGCTGCGATTCTGCTTCCAGCCGGGATGCGATTCGCGATGCGGGTAGCGCCCGCTCGCGATGCGCACCCCGGCTCCCGTACCTGACTCGCTCTCCCTCGGTCCTGTCCCGGCGCGCGCGGCCCCGCTCCCTAGGGCGCGCGCGCGCCGGGTCTTTGCGATTTAAAGGGCCACTGCGCCGCTGATTGGCGCAGTGGTTCCAATTAGTGTGTTCACCTGTGCACTCCCTATTTATACCTCACTTCCCCTGCACTCCCTCGCCGGATCTTGTTGCCATTGTGCCAGTGAAAGCGTTTCCTTGTATGTTCCTAGCCTGTGTTCCAGACCTCCTGCCGTTGCCCCTGACTACGATCCTTGCTGCCTGCCCCGACCTTCTGCTACGTCCGACCTTGCTTCTGTCTACTCCCTTGTACCGCGCCTATCTTCAGCAGCCAGAGAGGTTGAGCCGTTGCTAGTGGATACGACCTGGTCACTACCGCCGCAGCAAGACCATCCCGCTTTGCGGCGGGCTCTGGTGAAAACCAGTAGTGACTTAGAACCGGTCCACTAGCACGGTCCACGCCAATCCCTCTCTGGCACAGAGGATCCACCTCCTGCCAGCCGGCATCGTGACAGTGGTATCTCTAGTTTGTTTAGAAATACTTAATATGTTACTTAAAGTTAATTCTAGTTTTGTTGATCCATAGTAGAGGATACGACATTAAAGGGGTACTCTGATACTCCAGCGTTCTCCAGCGGAGTCTGTGATTGCCACGTGAAGGGCACGCCCCTTGTGATATCACACCATGCCCCCTCCATTCATGTCTAAGGGAGGTGGCGTGGCGTCCAACATGCCACCTCCCATAGACATGAATGGAGGGGGCAGGGCATGACATCACGGGAGGCGTTGCCGTGACGTCACGATCACCGCTGCAGGAACTGGGCATTTGTTTAGATGTCTAGCAGCGGAGTGCCCCTTTAGGGATAGGCTCACATTGCTGATGTCCTCCGACCCATTCAGAGTCAGTTCGGCTCTTTTTTTTTTAAGGGACGCTACGGACTGATCCCATTGACTCTAATGGGGTCCGTCGGGGATCTGGTATTTTTGGGGATTTGAGCGGAGAAAAAAGTATTGACATGCAGTGTTTTTTTCTTTTCCCTTTAAACGGGTACTCCGTCGCTAAGACATCTTATCCCCTATCCAAAGGATAGAGGATAAGATGCCTGATCGTGGTGGTCCCGCCGCTGGGGACCCCCGTGATCTTGCACGCAGCACCCCATTACAATCAGTCCCCAGAGCATGTTCACTCCGAGTCTGATTACTGGAGATCACGGGGCCGGAGTATTGTGATGTCATGGCCCCGCCCCCTCCCATAGGCTTGCATTGAGGGGGCGGAGGCGGCCCCGTGATCGCCAGTAATCAGACCCGAAGCGAACATGCTCCGGGGACTGATTGTAACGGGGGGCTGTGTGCAAGATCACGGGGGTCCCGATCAGGCATCTTATCCCCTATGCTTTGGATAGGGGATAAGATGTCGGAGTACCCCTTTAATGGAATACAGCAGCCTTGCGAATATGGTCTTACATATATTGAATATCTAGGTATTTAAAAAAAATAAAAAATGAAAATGAAAAGAATGGTAAACATGTCTTACACTACAGTTAAAGTTCAGTCACTGTTGGTCTGAAGCTATGGTAATGCCTATGGGTCAGAGCTATTGTAGAAGAACATCTTTGCACATTGCAGAACCCGATCTTTCATGATAGGCTAACAGGGACATGAAGGAGGATTGCTATGTGTCTGCAATTCCTGAGTGGTTATAATAGTCGGTCTTTCTGGCAGGTATCTTATCCAAGCAGATGCTGTACAATTGTTTACAGATGTGGCCGGCCAATGAGCTTTGGAACCTTTGTTGGTGTAAATGGTGATCTGAAAAGTGACATGATTCTTGGGTGACTAGGGATCTGTATAGTTGTCTACAGATGCGGTTGGCGTATGTAGTTTGGAGCCATTTTGTCATAAGCAGTTGTCTGAGAAGTGACATGACTCTTGGGTGACTAACAGGATCACCACGTATATGGTTTTATTGCAATTATTTCCAGAAGTGGAGACATTAGTGCTTTGATTTCTTTGTTAATAGGAGGTTTAATAAACGCACAGATAAAAGTGTTTTACACCATTAACCATCTGTCATCTACACGTGCGCTGGTGGTTGAGCTGTTGAGTCATTTCGTTTTGCAGTGTTTGAATATTTAGTTTAAAGCCTGTCACATTGCGGAGCTGAGTCCGTGTCCCGGGTTTAGATCACCAAGTTTAGATCTATGGTCAAAGGACAGAGGGGAGAAATACCCGGAGTATCCCTAAGGGTCTCATTTGGTCTTAGTGTTATTAGTGTTATAATTGGAGCAGTCAGTTGCAGAAGCAAGATGGATTGGTTATGTGTCTATATTTGCCTCAATGTAAAAAATAAAAAAAAAAGGGCTTCCTTATGTTAGAGTTTGAATAGAGTTTCCTTTTTCAAGAAATTATTGTGGAGGCGCCAGCCAGGTTTATTTTTTATTTTTTTTATTGTGAAGCAACTATTGTAAGCGTACACATAAGACCACTACCTGTCAGATGGGAGATGTCATGTATCACCAGATTTACTGCTTAAATTGTGTGTTATGTGTGATAAATACTGTTTTGCTGAATTTGAAGCTGCGTTGCTTTCCTACGCTCTCTTTTTTAAAGGGTACCTCTCATCAAATAAACTTTTGATATATTTTAGATTAATGAATGTTGAATAACTTTCCAATAGCATGTTAATGAAAAATATGCTTCTTTCTATTGTATTTTTCCCGATCAGTCCTGTCAGCAAGCATTTCTGACTCATGCTGGAGTCCTAAACACTCAGAGCTGCCAGCCTGCTTTGTTCACAGCCAAACAGGCTGTGAACAAAGCAGGCTGGCAGCTCTGAGTGTTCTCCTTTGTGAACAAAGCAGACTGGCAGCTCGTAGTGTTTAGGACTCCAGCATGAGTCTGAAATGCTTGCTGCCAGGACTGGTAGGGAGACCCCTAGTGGTCATTTCTTCAAAGTGGAAAATTAAATAAAAAGAAGCATATTTTTTAATAACATGCAATTGTAAAGTTATTCTGCATACATTAATCTATAATATATCAAAAGTTTTTTTGATGAGAGGTACCCTTTAAGGTATTTTCAGGGTTTTGAAAACTGGAAAGCAAATACAGCACAATAAAAGAAGGATTGATAGACTTTGTTCGAACTTGGCTGATAACAGTAAGGCCAAGATTTATTATTCTGAGGACAATTTGGGGGAGATTTGTCAAAACCTGTCCAGAGGAAAAGTTGCTGTGTTGCCCATTGCAACCAATCAGATCTCTTCTTTCATTTTTCACAGGCCTTTTCAGAAATGAAAGAAGCAACTGGGCTACTTTTTCTCCAGACAGGTTTTTAATAAATCTCCCCCCCCAAAGACTATCTGACTCTGCCCCTGTCTGACTTTGCCTGTAGCAACCAATCACAGCTGAGGTGTAATTTTACCAGAGCAGGAACATGGTTATAGGGCTTGGGTCAGTCCCCTCTGTGACCTGTAGGATTTGCTAAAGTGTATTTTACAGTTTACAGGGTTTTCTAGTATTTTTCAAAAACAATATAGTGCTGCAGTGGGGAAAAAGAAAATAAACTTTATTTACCTATGCCTCGTCCCCTGCAGCTCCGGTTCGGCACCATCCTGTCTCCCGCTCTTCTCTTTTCTTTCTATTTCTGAGACGAGCACTTGTGTCAGGACGTGCTGGCTCAGCCAATCCTTGGCTGTGGCTGAAGAACAAAGAATATCGGGGAACGACATGGAACCGAACGGGAGCGGCTTGGGACTGAGGATAGGTAGGTATAGGTTTTTTTTCAACTTCCCTCTTTCCCGGCTTCATATTTAGGCTCACAGGTTTAGTTGGCTGGCTAATACACCAGTCAGTTGAATACAATGTCCAATAAAATAGATTTTTAGAAAATACTTCATCAGCTAGGCCTGAAAGAAAAAGTTTTCTCTACGTTTATTTCTGCAGCAATCAATCTACAGTATATAACAGGAACTTTCCCATCAAATATGCTGGTTGGTGACGATTTCGGCCGATCCATATTTGACCCGATTCTCCTATTAAAATGCATAATTGGCCAGGTAAAATCACCGGAGTCCGCTATGTCTATTTATAAGGTCAACAATGTATTTACAAGGCTAGAAATTTGAATGGATAGTTTGTTACTTTCCACAGTCCACCATGCACAGGGTTAAAAGCTAAGGGCTGTATTACATGGCCCGACCCCTGCCCAATACTAAGGGTGATCTTATGAATTGATTTGATTTTATTCTTCTACTATATGGCTCGGTTATCGAGGGAGACGGGCCACAGTAATGCTCATTCATTGGCTGCACATCCCCTATTAAATAAGGCAACGTGTGGACAATGAAAAAGTATATTTTCTGCAGGTTAAAACTATGTGTTGATGAACAAACATTTGTTTGTATGCTGTCTAACCACTGGGACTATTAGGATTATCAGGTTTTTTTTTTGCCGATAATCAAGTATAATAAGGCACTATGTCCGTGGCCCCCACAGTGGGTTTCAGTTGTATATTATATCTGACATCATTTGATAAATCAAAATCAGACTGATCCACAGAATAAAGAATAATAAAGACTAAATAAATTTGTATTTTCTACTGTGCAGAAAACAATGTAGTAATAAAACAAAACTTCAAAAATTGCTGTTTTACTCATCCCCTTTCCCACAAAAAAAAAAGTGTATCAAAGCATTATGGTGCCATTACAAAAAAAAAGTTTTCAAAAATCAGTCTATGTTAGTGGAAAAAGTAGTAAAAAACAAACAAAACAAAAAAGTTATGGCTCTCAGAATGTGCAAAAAGCATTAAACAATTGCCCTAAATGAGGGTCAGGATGACAAAGAATTTCAGGGAGAACTAAAGCCAGCTGGATAATACTTGGCTGAAATAGTTTGTTTTTTGCTAGTATGATGTGACCTACTCTCCAAAATACTGAATATTGTAGGATGGGTGAGAATTAGAGGACAAGTTTACTCTTTATATTGTTTGAGTCCTGACAATGGTACAATTGTATGTTCTCTGCTTTTTCTAGATTCAGTCTCTACGGTTAGTCAAAACACCGAGCAAAATCATTTATTTTACTTAAGGAGTGGCACTCTTACTTCTTACTATGAAGCCTTAAAACTGAAAGAAGAAACAAACCATTCAGTGGACAACGTGACTTTCTTGTCCTGCTTCGCAATATCTTACCGACTCCGTGACATGTTTATCATGATCCATCTCTGGAGGTATAAGTGGGCTTCTAATCATATACACATGGAACAAAGTGTGCTAGTGTAACACTGGACATATACCAGACCATGATCACTTCATAATAACATGGTGATTACTTGTTTGTTTTAGTGATTCGCATTTGTTCTGACTTTGATGGCTGGATATGAACATATATTGACGTTCTTCATAAGTTCACAAGTTCTCATTAAGGTGACCCCTTCCTTACTATACAACTAGGTTTTATATAAGGAGGGGGACAATGGAAAAACGCCACGGCAGTTCAGTTTTTTGAGCCATAGGCATGACTTGATTTAAAGGGGCATTTGAAGGATTTTTTTTTATTTGACTATGTTGCAGGGGCTGTAAAGTTAGTGTAGTTCCTATTATAGTGTCTGTACCTGTGTTTTACTGCTGGTCTCGCAATTCTTATATGATCTTTGCCCCAATGTTTTTTTTTAACAACATTCAAAATTACTGTCATCTCAGGTTTTCCCAGGTTGAAAAGGGCACTGTCAGATACAAAAACGTTGTATATGTTGTACATCTTGGCAAAACATTAACCTTTCCAATATACAGTACTTCAGAAGAAAATTGTAATTCCTTTTTATAGAAATCATGGCTTATAAAATCATGGCTTTGTCCAAGCTAAAACACAGACATGGACAAAGTCCAGTAAGTGAGGGTAGGCTGGCACTCCTCTGTGTTCTCTCCTGTCTGATAGGACAGGAGAGAGCACAGAGGAGTCCTATCAGACAGGAGAGAGCACAGAGGAGTCCTATCAGACAGAAGAGAGCACAGAGGAGTCCTATCAGACAGGAGAGAGCACAGAGGAGTGCTATCAGACAGGAGAGAGCACAGAGAAGTCCTATCAGACAGGAGAGAGCACAAAGGAGGCCTATCAGACAGAAGAGAGCACAGAGGAGTCCTATCAGACAGGAGAGAGCACAGAGGAGTCCTATCAGACAGGAGAGAGCACAGATGAGTCCTATCATACAGTAGAGAGCACAAAGGAGTGTTATCAGACAGCAGAGGGAACAGAGGAGTGCTATCAAACAGGAGAGAGCACAGAGGAGTCCTATCAGACAGGAGAGAGCACAAAGGAGTCCTATAATACAGGAGAGAGCACAAAGGAGTGCTATCAGACAGCAGAGGGAACAGAGGAGTCCGATCAGACAGGAGAGAGCACAGAGGAGTCCTATCAGACAGGAGAGAGCACAGATGAGTACTATCAGACAGGAGAGAGCGCAGAGGAGTCCTATCAGACAGGAGAGAGCACAGAGGAGTCCTATCAGACAGGAGAGAGCACAGAGGAGTGCTATCAGACAGGAGAGAGCACAGAGGAGTCCTATCATACAGGAGAGAGCACAGAGTGCTATCAGACAGGAGAGAGCACAGAGGAGTCCTATCATACAGGAGAGAGCATATAGTTACATAGTTACATAGTTAGTATGGTTGAAAAAAGACATACGTCCATCAAGTCCAACCAGGGAATTGAAGGGAAGGGTGTAAGGGGATAAGGGGAAGGGATGTAGTTTTATAATTCTGCATAAGCATTAATGTTATTTTGTTCCAGGAATGTATCTAACCCTGTTTTAAAGCTATTAATTGTTCCTGCTGTGACCAGTTCCTGAGGTACACTGTTCCATAAATTCACAGTTCTTATGGTAAAGAAGGCGTGTCGGAGTCCTATCAGACAGCAGAGGGAACAGGAGTCCGATCAGACAGCAGAGAGCACAGAGGAGTGCTATCAGACAGGAGAGAGCACAGAGGAGTACTGTCAGACAGGAAATAGCACAGAGGAGTACTGTCAGACAGGAGAGAGCACAGAGGAATACTATCAGACAGGAGAGAGCACAGAGGAGTACTGTCAGACAGGAGAGAGCACAGAGGAGTACTATGCGACAGAAGAGAGCACAGAAGAGTACTATCTGACAGGAGAGAGCACAGAGGAGTACTATCAAACAGCAAAGAGCACAGAGGAGTGCTAGCCCACCCTCACTTACTGGACTTCTATAAAAAGGAAATAAATTATTCTTATGAAGTATATTAGAAAGGTTAATGTTTTGCCTAGATCTACAACATTTAAAACATTTTTGAATCTCACAGTGCCTATTAAAGTACGGCCTGAGACATTAAATCACTAGTCAAGTGTTAAAAGGATCCCTGTCAGCTTCAATGGGTGGAGTGACTGCTGAGCAATTGAAGCTTTTAAGATAGCACAGCATGGTAGGGATCTCAGGTGTGCTTCGATGGGTGGGGTAGCTGATGTGTGGAAGGGAAAATAGTGACCTCACACTTACAAACAATGGATCCTGGGACTTTTAGTTGAAGGGAGGAACTCCAACATGAAAAAGCCATTTCACAAAAAGATAGCAGCAGTGTTAGGATGGACTTACAACACAGCCATATAGCCCCAAGACAAGCATGTTCATTACTGTCTGGCAGGTACGTACTAAAATCACCTTATGGTAGATAACAGATTTAAAATGAATACAAAATATACAGAAAGGACTTCTACTTCTACTGCTGGATCCACTTCTGGAGTTTTGGCAGAAAAAAACTGCATTATGGCAAGTTCACATAGACAAAATCAGAGGTGAACACCACATTTTTTGCCTCTAAAACAGTTGTCTCAAACTGTGGCCCTCCAAATGTTGGAAAACTTCAACTCCCAGCATGCCCGGACAGCCTTTGGCTGTCCGGGCATGCTGGGAGTTGAAGTTTTGCAACATCTGGAGGGACAGAGTTTGAGAGGACTGCTCTGTGGCACCTATAAGAGAAGCACATTTAAGGAAATTAGGCTTTGTATCGCTACTAGACTGAAATTCTAAACATATTAATCTAATTACGATTTCCCACATTTTGCGCATAGCAATGTCTGGAGGAACAGATGTGGGGAATTCCGCTGTTTCATCAACAGAGAAATAACGATAATTAAGAAACATCTTTGTTTAGATGTATGTGGTCCTGAGTCACCTGCAGAGGTGCGGCCATGACTTACTGGGCCATCCAGCTATTGCCAATGATCTCCCATGCTGCTGTATCTAAGAAAAGTCATATTATATCTGAATGATAAAAAAAAACCTAGTTATTTGCATAGTAAGGACATGAGACTGTAACAGGTGACCTGCTCTTAAGTTGGGAAACTGCTGAAAAATGTAATAGCACAACATGCGCCCCAAGTTTCTCTCCTTAAAGAGAATATGTTATCAGAATCACCTACACTAACCTAATGTACAACATCTTAATCCTTCCAGTACTTATCAGCTGCTGTATACTACAGAGGACATTATTTTCCTTTTTCATTTCTTTTCAGTCTGACCACAGTGCTCTCTGCTGACACCTCTGTCCGTGTCAGGAACTGTCCAGAGTAGGAGCAAATCCCTATAGCAAACCTCTCCTGCTCCGGACCTTTCCTGACATGGACAGAGGTGTCAGTAGAGAGCACTGTGGTCAGACATAAAAGAAATTAAAAAAGGAAAATAACGTCCTCTGTAGTATACAGCAAGTAAGTACTGGAAGGATTAAGATGTTGTACATCTTAATTAATTTAGAAAATATATATATTCCACCGGAGTACCCCTTTAAGCAAATTAAGTAGCTTGGTGCATGTTGGTTTTTCCCAAGCCCTAAATGAAGCAAAAGACCATAGGCGCAAACCCATGGTCAGTACCCTATATTATAACTCCCACCCCTAAAACTTAGCTTTTAATAAGCCCTTTAATAAACAAATATACATTTTAGAACAACAGACAGTAATAGGTGACTTAAGAACACAGGCACTGCGTGTGATAATGACATATACACTTGCTAGAACTCGGTATACACCCCATATATGTAATAGATCAGTTATCCAGTGGTCTGCAGTGCACACTGGATATTAAACACACATCAGTGCTGCTAGTGTGGTGAGGGTGCGATGAAAGGGCAGATGGTATTACTCTAGGGGCAGATGGCATTAACCCCTTGTGTTTGTGATGCCAGGACGTGGTTATCCTCTACACCACCCGAGGTATGGCTGCGGGTTCCTGGACCAAGCCCGGGGCAAATAATCACTCCGATGCAAGGTTATGAAATAACGTCAGCTTTACTGAGGCAGACAGATGGAATAGTCTTTACAGCTCAGTTAGGCCCAAGGAGATGACCAGTGACTTTAGGAGACTTGTGGGCTCGCTGGGACTTGTAGTGGACTTGGACTGAATTATGCAGACCCACGCTGACTTTAGCAGACTTGGCTGACTTGACCATGACTGACTAGACTTCACCCCTGTAGTTGCTTACCAGTTTTTGACGTTCACCTGAAGGGGCACTTGGTGTTGGAAGCGTGGCGGCATGATTAGGCCTTGGTCTCCCTTAGGACACCAGACACTCTCAGGCCTTGACTGTACTGCTCCTCAGCAAGGTCTAAACTCTTCCTCGGAACTGAACTAACAAGCTCCTCCCTTGGTTTATAAGGGAGGAATTTAGAGGACTCCCATAGGTCACCATACAAGTCACCTGGTCACTGACACCTTCCCTGGTTACATGACTTGGTAACAACATTTAAAGGCATATGAACATTAGACAATTCTATGGAGAATATAGGACACTGTTAACCATTTAAGGTACACATAATGAAGGTGGACTCAGGGGACACTGAAATTGAGTCCACCACACAGGGCAGAAAAGGGTACAGGAGAGCAACTCCTGTACTGGGCCACCACACTAGTTAAAACACTAATTACGCCCCCTCATAGGTTAGCGTTTTAACTTACAGCACTGATGTGTGTTTAATATCCAGTGTGCACTGCAGGCCACTGGATAACTGATCTATTACATATCTGGGGTATATACCCAATTATAGCAAGTGTATATGTCATTATCACACGCAGTGCCAGTGTCCTTAAGTCACCTATCACTGTCTGTTATTCTAAAATTTGATTTTGTTTATTAAAGGGCTTAATAAAAGCTACATTTTAGGGGTGGGAGTTATAATATAGGGTACTGGCCACAGTGTCCTAGGTGTCCCCCCCTCCAGATAGCATAAGACTTCATACAAAAAAAAAAAAAAACTAGCCTATAGGGTGAGTTAGGGTTTACGTTAAGTAGTTTGCATTATCAGCCATTAATCACATATTGGAGAAATACAACTATTGGGGATCTCATTAAAAAGAAAAAAAGAAAAAATACTGTGCAAAAAGATTGGCTTAGTGAAACAGTTCCATAGGGAAATGATGCCTGTCACCATTGCTCATTTTGTTCCTTTAATGCAGATCCAAAAGTATTACAACTGGGAGGTGTCAGTTATCATGTAAAAGATTTTTTCACTTGCAAAACTAACTTCGTGGTATATGTTCTTTATTGTACTTGCGGTTTCTTCTATGAGGAAAAGACCAGACGAAAACTATTTGTCAGAGTAAGAGAACATCTGTATTCTATACGTACTGGAAAAGGAGCACCGAGATTGATTTCCCACATGGTAGAAACGCACAAAGGGAACATCTCCGTATTAAAGTTTGTGGCTATAGAGAGGATTAAACCTCCAAAGTTAGGGGGCGATCGAGATCAGCTATTGCTTCAAGCTGAGGCAAAGTGGATCCTACGTTTAAATGCTTTGGGTCCTATGGGTCTGAATGACCGCAAGGACCTCAGCTTTTTTATGAATTATCAAAGATTGTTATATGTTTTTTTTTGTACTGAAGTATCAAGTCTCTGTGTTCAGCACTTGAAATAGTTAAATGTCTGACATTGCACCACAAGTGTTTTTGTGTGGGTGGCCCCAATTGGGGAAAGGAGGTGTAATCCTCCACCACATAAATACACCTGTTGAGAGCAACTTACAGACAGGGGCCAGTAGAAGCACATTGCTCGTGCGAAACAATTGTTGCCCATACTTTGCTGTTTGCGATGTCCTCCCCCTACCTGTATCTACATTGAATAAAGTCCTGGATTTAACTTTCAAGTAATGCCGGTGTCCCGCTTACCTTCTTTTGTGCTTTGGATAGGGTTTATTTAACTCTACTATATTTTTAGTTGACATATGATGGTATAACATGTAAAACAAGTTTCACTGAAATATCTCCAGCCATTTAGAAGTTACGCTGGAACATACATACATAGATACATACATACGTTGAGCTATACACAAATATATAATATATATGTATCTACAATAGAATCTCCCGATAGCGGAAACTCACAGGGGAAAAAAAAGTTATCCCTATTGAGAGATCCCCTATTGAGAGATGTCCCCTATTGGGAAAAAAAAATCTCTCTAAATGACCGAATACTGTCCTGTACTCACTCCAGAGTGTAATTACCTATAAAACATGATAAAAAGCAATATTACAGCACAATCTCCCAGTGCTGCAAATCATTTTTTTTATCACCCCCTGTACTTTTTCATTCTCCCCCCAACCCGGGGCCATTTTCTTCCCCTTCTTTATCTCTCCAATGCCTCTTCATTCCTCCCCCCCCCCCTTGAACCACCTGTGCCACTTTATTCCCCCTGTGCCAAATCCCCCCCCCCCCTTATCCCCTGTGCCACCTCTTTTACCCATGACCCCCCTGTGCCTTTTCATCCCCCCTTTATTACCATCTGTGTAAATTTTTCACCACCCTTGTGCCATTTCTCTCTCTCTCTCTCTCTCTCTCTCTCCGTATGTAATTCATTTCAATTAGCCGACCGCAGTGAAACGTTCGGTCCGGTCGGCTCATTTTTGCCCCATATGCGCATCCGGGGCAAAAATGAGCCAACCGGACCGAATGTTTCACTCAATGAATCTTGGCACATATGTTACTTATATGTCAGCAACAAACATAGGATAGGTAATTTAACCCTTACCCACCCCCATTTGCCAGGGTCGGGGTTAAAGTCCCATACAAGTCTATGGGAAATATATGTTACTGCATAACTTCCAAACGGCTGGAGATATTTGAATACCTGGTACACATATTATGGGTCGGGATAGGAGGTCGAGATAGGAGGACGGGAAAGGAGGACAGGATAGGAGGTCGAGATAGGAGGATGGGAAAGGAGGACAGGATAGGAGGTCGGGATAGGAGGTCGGGATAGGAGGTCGAGATAGGAGGTCGAGATAGGAGGACGGGAAAGGAAGACAGGATAGGAGGTTGAGATAGGAGGATGGGATAGGAGGTCGGGATAGGAGGTCGGGATAGGAGGTCGAGATAGGAGGTCGAGATAGGAGGACGGGATAGGAGGTCGGTTAGGATGACGGGATAGGAGGAGGGGATAGGAGGTCGGGATAGGATGTCGAGATAGGAGGTCGAGATAGGAGGACGGGATAGGAGGACGGGATATCAGGACGGGATAGGAGGTCGGGATAGGTTGTCGGGATAGGAGGTCGAGATAGGAGGTCGAGATAGGAGGTCGAGATAGGAGGTCAAGATAGGAGGACGGAATAGGAGGTCGGTTAGGATGACGGGATAGGAGGAGGGGATAGGAGGTCGAGATAGGAGGACAGGATATGAGGACGGGATAGAAGGTCGAAATAGGAGAACAGGATATGAGGACGGGATAGGAGTTCGAAATAGGAGAATGGGAAAGGAGGACGGGATAGGAGGAGGGGATAGGCGGTCGAGATAGGAGGACAGGATATGAGGACGGGATAGGAGGTTGAAATAGGAGAATGGGAAAGGAGGACGGGATAGGAGGTTGAGATAGGAGGTCGAGATAGGAGGTCGAGATAGGAGGAAGGGATAGGAGGAAGGGATAGGAGGTCGGGATAGGAGGTCGAGATAGGAGGATGGGATAGGAGGTCGGGATAGGAGGTCGGGATAGGAGGTCGAGATAGGAGAACGGGATAGGAGGTCGGGATAGGAGGTCGGGATAGGAAGTCGAGATAGGAGGTCGAGATAGGAGGTCGAGATAGGAGGACGGGATAGGAGGTCGAAATAGGAGAATGGGAAAGGAGGACGGGATAGGAGGTTGAGATAGGAGGTCGAGATATGAGGAAGGGATAGGAGGAAGGGATAGGAGGTCGGAATAGGAGGTCGAGATAGGAGGATGGGATAGGAGGTCGGGATAGGAGGTCGGGATAGGAGGTCGGGACAGGAGGTCGAGATAGGAGAACAGGATAGGAGGTCGGGATAGGAGGTCGGGATAGGAGGTCAGGATAGGAGAACGGGATAGGAGGATGGGATAGGAGGTCGGGATAGGAGGTCGGGATAGGAGGACAGGATAGGAGGAAGGGATAGCAGGAAGGGATAGGAGGACGGGATAGGAGGACGGGATAGGAGGACGGGATAGGAGGACAGGATAGGAGGACGGGATAGGAGGACGGGATAGAAGGACGGGATAGAAGGTCGGGATAGGAGGTCGGGATAGGAGGTCGGGATAGGAGGTCGGGATAGGAGGTCGGGATAGGAGGTCGGGATATGACAACAATATATGAGGACAGAATATGAAGTCAAAAGCTTCCTCCTTTGTTGATTTTCCTTCCCAACAAGGATTAGGAAGGAAAAACCGGGCGATCAAAGTTGAAAGAATTCGGGTTGTTTGGATGCCCCTAGACTTTACCCAGAGCAGCCCCATTACTATAGGATCGTAAAAAGTAGATCTATGTTACCCCAAATTTAACGCGAGCGAAGCCGTGGGCAAAAGCTAGTATTATATAAACCCACTCAGTCGGCTATAGCAAATACATCAGCATAAATAAGTAGAGTAAAAGAGGGATTGGCGGACAAATAGCCGCTGTGACTATATCTACTTTACCATCGCTGCGCATACCAGCAGAAACATTAACTACCCATAGAGATCAATGACTTGGAATGATAAGAGAATTTCCCAGACCGCTACGATGCAGACACTGTACCCACCCCCATTTGCCAGGGTCGGGGTTAAAGTCCCATACAAGTCTATGGGAAATATATGTTACTGCATAACTTCCAAACGGCTGGAGATATTTGAATACCTGGTACACATATTATGGGTCAGGATAGGAGGTCGAGATAGGAGGACGGGAAAGGAGGACAGGATAGGAGGTCGAGATAGGAGGATGGGAAAGGAGGACAGGATAGGAGGTCGGGATAGGAGGTTGGGATAGGAGGTCGAGATAGGAGGTCGAGATAGGAGGACGGGAAAGGAAGACAGGATAGGAGGTCGAGATAGGAGGATGGGAAAGGAGGACAGGATAGGAGGTCGGGATAGGATGTCGAGATAGGAGGTCGAGATAGGAGGACGGGATAGGAGGACGGGATATCAGGACGGGATAGGAGGTCGGGATAGGTTGTCGGGATAGGAGGTCGAGATAGGAGGTCGAGATAGGAGGTCAAGATAGGAGGACGGAATAGGAGGTCGGTTAGGATGACGGGATAGGAGGAGGGGATAGGAGGTCGAGATAGGAGGACAGGATATGAGGACGGGATAGAAGGTCGAAATAGGAGAACAGGATATGAGGACGGGATAGGAGTTCAAAATAGGAGAATGGGAAAGGAGGATGGGATAGGAGGAGGGGATAGGCGGTCGAGATAGGAGGACAGGATATGAGGACGGGATAGGAGGTCGAAATAGGAGAATGGGAAAGGAGGACGGGATAGGAGGTTGAGATAGGAGGTCGAGATAGGAGGTCGAGATAGGAGGAAGGGATAGGAGGAAGGGATAGGAGGTCGGGATAGGAGGTCGAGATAGGAGGATGGGATAGGAGGTCGGGATAGGAGGTCGAGATAGGAGGACGGGATAGGAGGTCGAAATAGGAGAATGGGAAAGGAGGACGGGATAGGAGGTTGAGATAGGAGGTCGAGATATGAGGAAGGGATAGGAGGAAGGGATAGGAGGTCGGGATAGGAGGTCGAGATAGGAGGATGGGATAGGAGGTCGGGATAGGAGGTCGGGATAGGAGGTCGGGATAGGAGGTCGAGATAGGAGAACAGGATAGGAGGTCGGGATAGGAGGTCAGGATAGGAGAACGGGATAGGAGGATGGGATAGGAGGTCGGGATAGGAGGTCGGGATAGGAGGACAGGATAGGAGGAAGGGATAGCAGGAAGGGATAGGAGGACGGGATAGGAGGACGGGATAGGAGGACGGGATAGGAGGACGGGATAGGAGGACGGGATAGGAGGACGGGATAGAAGGTCGGGATAGGAGGTCGGGATAGGAGGTCGGGATAGGAGGTCGGGATAGGAGGTCGGGATATGACAACAATATATGAGGACAGGATATGAAGTCAAAAGCTTCCTCCTTTGTTGATTTTCCTTCCCAACAAGGATTAGGAAGGAAAAACCGGGCGATCAAAGTTGAAAGAATTCGGGTTGTTTGGATGCCCCTAGACTTTACCCAGAGCAGCCCCATTACTATAGGATCGTAAAAAGTAGATCTATGTTACCCCAAATTTAACGCGAGCGAAGCTGCGGGCAAAAGCTAGTATTATATAAACCCACTCAGTCGGCTATAGCAAATACATCAGCATAAATAAGTTAGGTAAAAGAGGGATTGGCGGACAAATAGCCGCTGTGACTATATCTACTTTACCATCGCTGCGCATACCAGCAGAAACATTAACTACCCATAGAGATCAATGACTTGGAATGATAAGAGAATTTCCCAGACCGCTACGATGCAGACACTGTAGGGTCATGCTGATTCAGGCAACTCATGCATCAAATAACATGGAGGATAATGACAAATTCAGGGGACAAAAGTTTAACATAATTGTATAATTTGAGTAGGAAGAGGAGGCTTGCCTTGATGACTGCCAGATGTAACAGTACAAGAAAAGACATCACGTTGTTATTATAAAGGACACTGGATTTTCATTTTCACATCCCCTACTTCAGTATTTCCCAACCAGTGTGCCTCCAGCAGTTGCAAAACTACAACTACCAGCATGCCCGAACAGCCAAAGGCTGTCCGGGCCTGCTGGTAGTTGTAGTTTTGCAACAGCTGGAGGCACACTGGTTGAGAAACACTGCCCTACTCCATTAGCCAGAGCAGAGAGTTGTTCTCATTTTTATTTAGAAAATACTTTATCTTGGCTAATAATCCCCAGTCACATACCAATACTATTACAGGGGTTGAGCATGGACTTGAAGGGACACTACCAATAAGTGGCACAAGAGAGTAAGCTCCTTTCCTTCTAGAGAAGGCCTACTAGGAGTACAGCACTGGAAAACATTTTTTTTTATTATTATTTTTTTTTAATCAACTGGTGGAGCACCCCTTTAAACATTGTTTCCCAATAGAGTACTGCATGGCCTACATGACCCCCACATGCTAGTTTGGCACTCCCCCCAATAAGAAGAGGATGCGCTCCATGTGACCCTAACCTAAAGGGGGTTATTCAGGATTACAAAAACAGAACCACACCTGTCCTTGGTATTACAGCTCAGTTCCAGTGAAGTGAATGGAGCCAACTTGTAATACCACACACAAACTGAGGACAGGTGGGGTGCTGGTTTTGGCTAAGAAGTTAGCTCTGTTTTTCTATTACTGGATAATCCCTTCAAAGCAAACCTGTCATTTCACAGAAAAAAATAATGCTTATTTGTTACTCACTAGGTCATGCAAATCCTTTACATTTGTTTTTTTTAATATGTTTAGCTTCTGTATTTAGCTCACAAACCCCTCTGTTCTGCTGCTTGCTTATTCTGACATCAACTGTTCAGGAAGGGAAGTGTCACAGGCAAACACGGAGCCCATCCTCACTCACCATGCATTCACTTCCTCCACGAGTCTGCTGTGCTGTGCTGGGTTTCTTCATCTGATCACTGCAGGCTGCTCTGAAACCCCCTCCTCTCTGCTTTCAGACAGACAGGACAGGAGTGAGCACAGAGGTGTGCTAGTCCACCCTCACTTCCTGGACTTTGTCCCTACCTGTGCCTCAGCTGGGACAAAGATGATGCTGCAGCTGGACAGTATCATGTTCTGGATCGTATAAGGACCCCTAGTGGTCTTGTGTATAAAATGGAGATTAGATTTTTTTTTCTACATTATATATATTACAAAGGTTAATGCTTTGCCAAGATCTACAACATATAACAAAATATAAATTTTTTTGATTTTATTTTTCTTGCCACCACATGTGACTCTCTAGAATTCCTCTTACCAATACTAATTTACCTAGTTCAGCAGCTACCCAATAATCTTCTTGTTGTCTCTGGTGGTTTAGTAGTTTAGAAGGACTATTCAGGACTAGCTTAGTAGGACTTAGCTTAGTGATTGTAATGTCCGTTTGTCTGTATTTTGCATTTTTCTGCTTTGGGTCCTGTTTAGACATTATGTTTAGATCTGAACAGTTTCTGTGTTTATTCTTCCTGGTTTGGAAGGAGTTAACCTTCCAGCCCTTCAGCACAGGGAGGGTATATAAGGCCTCTTTAGGTGCTGCTCTCGGCTGGTAATTTTACCTGTTACTCTGACCATGTTTCATGATGCACCTTAGTCTATGTCTGTCTGAACACATGCCCTGAGTTTTTACCATGGTTTACTGTCCCGTTTGATATAGATTTTAGATTGCCTTGTTTTAGTACCTTTGTCAGGTTTTAGTATTCTTGTATTGTTCATTCTGCTTATGCTTTGTGTTTCCTGAGTCTGTATTCACACTGTGCATTTTGTCAGTCCTGTTTTGACCCTTGTTTGGTCCTTGATCTCCTAGGATAGAATTCTGTTCTGAGGCTTGTACTAATAAGTCTATCTAGGAGTAAGTTAGCCTTGTGTCTGTATCCCTGTTTGCTTATCTTAGATTTTTGTTTCCTCCTAGGCTAGTATCCTGTTCACACTGTATAGTGTGTCCACTAGCTAGGAGCCTATTTGGCTTTGGTATTGATGTCCCTCCATGATTTGAGTGGGGTGTCTTATGTAGTCCTTGTTCAGAGTTCAGTGTGAACAGTGCTCTTGATTTCCTGACCCGTTTAGTGTTCTAACATTCAGTTAACCTGTTCATTCCCTGCATCTCCTGGATTTGTCTGCTGTATACTTATCCTCATATTTAGTTTTATTCTTATTATCATATCTGCCATTAATATTGATCCCGGTTCTTGAACTCTTTGTTAGTATGCCATATGTTGCCTGGTATATCTGTTTGTAGCTTTGTAGCTTTCCTGTTATGTTCTGTACTTGTTTCCCAACATATACAGTTTGTTTTGTTTGACTCTTACCCTCATGCAATTTAGTGCAGTATAGGGTCTGTCCTCTTGGTTGATGATCCGTTGTTTAGGGCAGATGGGCAATAGGAAGGAACAGCGGTTGTAGGGACACTTATGGCTCACTAACTCCCTGTTCCCTGCCCCCCTATCATGACAGTATTACATATATTGATACATATGAACCAATCACAATAGGCAGAACTGCAGGGAGAGAGAAGCAGCTTGAACCAATGAGAAGACAGGAAACGTGTCTTAGACTCCTTATAGGCATTACAGATAAAACATATATCTATGCTCATAGATAGCTGCTTTACATTACATAGTCATAACCTTTATTTAGCCTTTATTGTACATCTGATAATGAGGGTGACAAGCACATGTATGAAGGGAAACGGTGGGTTCTTGTGACAATACTAGCACCGATGAGGTGTTGATTTAGGACGTTATTCTTGACAAACTTGGCATTTCTCCTCTGTAAAACTCCACCGGCTGACACTGAGTGATGCTGTCAGGCACCATCTCCTGTTCCTCGAAGCCTCGACATGTTTTCCTCTTCCTCCTGGCACTTGAGGCTTCAGCTCTGCAAGCTCTTATGAATGGTTAGTGTTGAAAAACTTGAGCATTCTTACTTCCGTACATTGTATCTGATACATGCTGCAAGGTTTTTTTTAGGGCTACAATCCATGCAATAGGAAAAGCAGAAATCTTAGAAATGTGTAAAAGTAAATGCTTTGTTTAATTTATAGAAGTGATGCTGGGGGTCTGAAAGACCATATGACACTTCTTTGTATATGGTGTGTGCCTCCAGCTGTTGCAAAACTACAACTCCCAGCATGCCCGGACAGCTGAATGTCTGTGTGGAATAAGTTGGACGGTATGTGTGAACATACCCTTATAGGCCATGCAATGCTAACTGAGAAAAAATGTGCAAAGTAGCTTTTCTGGTCACCTGCTGACTATCTTCTTCCCCACTGATTCACTGGCTGGTAAATGACTCGGCTGTCTCCTTTGGCTCTCTGCTCCTTTTTGGTTCCTGTCAGTCTGATTCCTGCTGTTATGGGCAAACACCATGGGAATTTGGGACTAAGGATGCATTCCCACGTGGCGTATTTTGCTGCGTATTAGCTGTGGCGTATTTTGCTGCGTATTTGCTGTGGCGTATTTTGCTGCGTATTTGCTGTGGCGTATTTTCCTACCCATTTACTTCAACGGGAAAATAAAATACGCAGCAGCAAATACGCAGCACAATACCCCAAATGGGAATGCACCCTAAGAGAGAATTGCGCTTTCCAAGATGGCGTTGGCACCTCTGGCTGACAAGCTGAAAGGGCTTTGCTGTGACAGATATTGGAGTGATATATGGTTGACTTTTTACCACTCATCCCACTGTTCCCTCTTGCTCTCATACTGATATTGCTTTTTCAGTTCAGGAAAGACAGGAGCTTCCATGACAAATATTTATTGCCCGGAATGTCCGTGGACTGGGTGATGCCTCCAAAAGGTATGTTTAGCACCTAAACCCATCTTGGATACAACTTTTGCCACACACCAAATCCTGTCCTTTTTTTTTTTAATTTTTTTTTACCATTAATGTGGGTTTGGCCTCCTCCACTTGTGTGGGACTCTTTTAAGGCAATGAGAGAATAATATGGGACCCTTGACGGATGATGAGTAGTGAATGTTTTGGCTTATACCCCTTTGCTTTTACTTTCAGAGCTCAGGAAACTCCCGCAACTCTTCTTGGTATACAAGACACCATGTATACTGCATAGACTTGGCATTAGACTGGACTCCTCTTGCCCACATTGTAGACAGCTGGATGCTACCTGTAACGCCCCATGGGTGTGGACCCACTGTGCCACAATTGGCAGCTGGCCAGACAGGCAGAATGGGACACTGAGTACACTACTTTGCTGAGGCCAAGAACCACAGATGTGGCAGACAGATGCAGTGCCTGGCTGGGATTGAAGGAGGATCCATTAGGGAGTGCACGCTGGCTCTATAAAACTCAGCCAGTGCTTGCGCGCGGCCCCTAGTGGACAGAGTGGAAACTGCAGCAAGAGAAACACCAGAGCAGAAAGACAAGGAAATATAGCAGACACCACATGGCACAGAGAATGTCGCACGACGCTGGTAAGAACCATCAAGCACTGGTAGAGACGTCGGCACAACCAAATAACTCTAATTAATGGATCAGACAGACACCAAATCTCTTGAAACAGCTGCAGGTCTCCCGGTGATGTTCAGTAGTGTTGAGCGCGAATATTCAAAATGCTAATTTTCACTGCGAATATCGACACTTCACGATTTCGCAAAAATTTAGAATATAGTGATATATATTCGTAATAACGAATATTCGTGTTTTCTTTAAATATATGTGAATATGCAAATATTCATGAATATGCAAAATATTCACGAATATGCAAATATTCGTGAATATCGGCACTTCCTGTCAGAGGACACTCATCCCTCCCTTCTTTTAGGTTAGATATAATCGCGCATGCACACTATGCGAATTTCAGATTTGCAGATTTGTAAATTACTTCTATTAAAAAATCTTAATCCTTTCAGTACTTATTAGCTGCTGAATACTACAGAGGAAATTATTTTCTTTTTGGAACACAGTGCTCTATTCTGACATCATGACCACAGTGCTCTCTGCTGACATCTCTGTCCATTTTAGGAACTGTCCAGAGCAGCACATATTTTCTATGGGGATTTTCTCCTACTCTGGACTTTCTGGCACCAGTCGATTAAAAAACTAAAATTCCACCGGAGTACCCCTTTAATTGCTCTTAAAGGGATCGAGCAATGACTTGCAAGGGAGGGCTATTTTGTATATAGATTTTTCCAGTGGAGTTTTGCAGGCCTTTAAAGGGGTATTCCATCCCTAGACATCTTATGTCTTATCCAAAGGATGTCTGGTGGCGGGGGTGCCTGCTGCACCCTGCGTTTGTTTAGAGCGTCTAGTGCAGCGCCGGAGGCTCGGGAGGTTACATCACGCCGCTTCCCATAAACTTGCATTGAAGAGGCATGGCTGTGACTTCACGAGCAGGAAGTTACCGTGACATCATGAGCCGCCGCCCCACATTGCCAGTCATCCGGCACAGAGCAAAGTTCGCTCCGTGCACTGGATGTCTGGGGTGCCGCAGCCGAGATTGCGGGGGTCCCAGCGGTGGGATCCCTGAGATCAGACATCTTATCCCCTAAGATGTCTAGGGGCGAAGTAGCCCTTTAAGACTCCATTCCTTTTGGTACTCTCCTCACAGAGAAACGTTACCCCTTTAGTTGAAAGGTAACTAAGAATCCAAATAATGTGACTTTCTATGGAAGCAGTTTACCATATCGGAATCACTTGAGCTTACATAGGGGCTTGTGTGCCAGCTTGGAATGCACTTGGTAGTGGCGTGTGCATATTATACCATTACTGGCCATTACTACAAGGTCAGAGCACAAAAACGTTAAGAAACATACAATAAGATTATTAGTGCTTCAGAATACACAATACACTTAACAAAGGAAAGTGGCAGGGAAACCTTTCCCACACGGGTTCTCCACATTTTTCTCAACCATGTCCTCCACAGCAACCCCCAGGGAGCTTAACACAGTACATTTCCAAAGCTATTTCATGCTGTTGTGGGGGATACTCTCTCATTGAAGTCACACGCTATTCTGGCTCATTGACAGCACCTTGTCCAACCTGAGCTGGGATTGTCATGCTATGGGTGTGTAGTAAGAGAATTATAAGCCGTGTTATGAAACCCCTTCACTTGATGTAGGTCCAACATTATCTCATTTGTATTCAAATGTTTGTTCCCTGATAAAAAAAAAAGAAAAAAAAAAGCACAGTTCACAGTAGGGACTCACTCAGTGTGAAACTGTATTTGTTTAATGAAAGTCCATTTTACAATAGCTTGGCAAAAATCTGAGAATTAAATTATCCAAACATGAAATAAAAGAGAAATAGCCGCAGAAATCTGGTGTCTTCCTGAAACACAAAGTACCAGAACGAATCAAGGTTCTTGTTATCAGTGAATATTGAGTCTGACTAAGTCAAGTCTACATCGTATCTTGTAAAGTAAATAGGAAATAAAATATTCCTTACTATTTCTGGAGGTATTGAAGACATTAAAGAACTTTATATAATGCATATGCCAAATACTTTTAAAAAATTCTCTTTTTGAGACCTAATCTTAATTTTCACCACCAGATGGCACTCCTTGCAGGTTGAAGATGGTGTGATGAGTCCTAGTCAAAGGAAGGAAACTATTGGAACTTAGGCAAGTCAAATTCCCTTCTGTATAGTGTTTATAAAGGGATGTTCCCATCATAGAACTAGAGGGCATATTGCTAGGATAGGGTTAATCTAAGGAGGTGCTTGACCACCTTCTGGTTAGGATATATATAGATTACTGAGTGCACTGTGTACCCACTTGGTCCTAAAGAGTCCATCACTTTCTAATCTGTAGGGTACCCTATGTTGTGTGTATCTGGAACTCTCCCAGGGCATACAGTAAACTTATCCATTGACTCCCATCACCCAAAAGAGTATCACTTTGGTTGGTTTCCATCTGGACTTACCGTATATACTTGAGTATAAGCCGAGTATTTCAGCATTATTTTTCGTTCTGAAAACGTCCCCCCTCGGCTTATACTCAAGTGAACTCTCTGCCTGTCAATCCCTTCTCAGTAGTCATCAACCTGCGGACCTCCAGATGTTGCAAAACTACAACTCCCAGCTGTCCGGGCATGCTGGGAGTTGTAGTTTTGAAACATCTGGAGGTCTGCAGGTTGAAGACCACTGCAGCCTTCGTCATCATCCAGACCCCCTTTAGTTTTCTACTCACCTCCCCTCGGTGGGAAGGAAGGGTGAGCTGGTCCGGGCCATCTATGCTGCAGGGCCTGGCCCCGGACTAGTGACGTTGATTTGACGATGACGCACAGGGAAGTCCCTGCGCATGAATGTCCCTGTGCGTCGTCGTCAAGGCAACATCACTAGTCCAGGGCCGGGCCCGGAGAAGAGGGCCTCCCGGTGAAGATGGACAGCCCGGAACGACTAACCCTCCTCACCGGACGGTCCCTGCAGCAGAGATGGCCAGGACCAGCTCACCCTTTCATCCCACCAAGGGGAGGTGAGTAGAAAACTAAAGGGGGGGGGGGGGTCTGGATGATGACAAAGGCCCGAGGGATTGACAGGCGGTGATGATGAAGGGGGGGGGGGATGATGACGAGGGGGATGATGACGAGCGGGATGATGACAGGGTGATGATGACGGGGGTGATAATGACAGGGGGATGATGACGGGGGTGTTAATGATGGGGGTCTGGATGATGACAGGGGGGGATGATGACATGGGGGGATGATGTATTTACCACCATAGGCTTATATTCGAGTCAATAACGTTTCCTGGGTTTTTGGGGTGAAATAAGGGGCCTCGGCTTATATTCGGCTATATTCTGCTGTGATGCAATCAGGGGATGACAATATATTGACAAGAAACAGAGATTCATAGACTTTCTTCTGGTACAATACTTCTTCTGGTACAATACACTATTGCAGCGTATACAAGTGATTAAAGGGGTACTCCACTGGAAAAAACATTTTTTAAACAACTGGTGCCAGAAAGGTAAACAGATTTGTAAATAACCACAGTGCTCTCTGCTGACACCTCTGTCCATTTTTGGAACTGTCCAGAGTAGGAGCAAATCCTCATAGAAAACCTATCCTGCTCTGGACAGTTGGACATGGACAGAGGTGTCAGCAGAGAGCACTGTGGTCAGACTGAAAAGAACTACACAACTTCCTCTGTAGTATACAGCAGCTGATAAGTACTGGAAGGATTGAGATTTTTTTAATAGAAGTAATTTAAAAATCTGTTTAACTTACTGGCAATAGCTGATTTCAAATTTTTTTTTCCAGAAGAGTACCTCTTTAAGCAATTTATTAGTAATGTCCCCTTCTGGGACTAAACAGATATGCAAAAAAAAAATGTAATTAAATAAATAAATAAAATATTCAATAATAAAAAAGCAAATATTAAAAAGAAAAAAAAACTCTTTCTTCCATTAAAATTTACACAAAAAATGCACATAATTAATATGAGAAGTTATTTATCATGCAAAGTGAATGCTGTAAAAAAATTATTAAAAATTATGAAGAAAAAAGCTATGTAATAACTGCAGTTTTTTTCTCTTATCCTAATACTGTCCAAAAAAACTCAATACAAAGGGAGCATAAAAATTGTATGTACCAAAAATATGGAGTATGTACCAAATAACTACAGCTTGACCCACAAAAACAAACCTCCATCGTTAAAAAAATAAAAAAATTTGGGGTTTTATATATGGTGGCGCAATTATTTTCCTTAAATTTGGTGAAAGTAGCAAAACATAACATAAATTTCTGAAATTTTTGTCATTTTTACCAGAGAACACCATAAAAATGAACCCCCAAAATATGGTAGAATTGCATTTTTCCTTTTGACCCAACAAAAAATGTTTGTACATTTTTTTTTCAATTGACTATTTGGTACACTGTGTTGTGCCATTAGAAGAGTACTCATGCAAAAAAAATAAGCTCTAATATAAAAAAAAAATGTATTTAATTAATTAATTAAATAAAAAGTTGACTTTAAAAAAAATGTTGCCTTCAAAATAGTAAGGAGCAGTAAGGAGATTAAAATATATGGGTAGTTTGGTATCTTACAATTGTTATCTTAATAAATAGATAAGGGTCCCAGACATAAGACACAATCAGGCATTTAGGGCAATTACCTCTGTTCAAAAAATCCTAACCCTTCCAGTACTTATCAGCTGCTGTATGCTCTGGAGTGCTCTCTGCTGATACCTCTGTCCGTGTCAGAAACTGTCCAGAGCAGGAGCAAATCCCCATAACAAACCTCCCCTGCAGGACAGTTCCTGACGTAGACAGAGGTGGCAGCAGAGAGTTAATTGTAAGGCCCCTTTCACACTACCGTTATGACCCAGTAGTGTGATGGCCATCAGGACTGGCGGGAAGAATAGCGGGAGAAAAAATAGCAGCGCCCGACGGAACGCATTGACTATAATGGGGTCTATCGTGACCCGTTATTGCATGTTGCGCCCCGTCAAAATGTTGTCCGTCAAACCCCCCCCCCCCCAAAAAAAAAAAAAGAGTTTGATGGTGCACACCGGTAGTGTGAATATAGCCTTACATTGGAAAGAGTGCTCAATTTTGTTTCCTCCGGAATACTCATTTAAATACCTAGAATAAGAATGGTTTAATAAGGGGTTACATGTTGTCATGTAAATATTATTGTCTATTCCTAATGTTCACATAATAGAAATCCTATGGCGTATAGTCTGCAATGTGTTTGGATATAAAAATAAATAAATAAATAAATAAGGTTTTGAGTATATATTGCAGAAGTTCAGCTTGAAGACAACCTTGACTTGTGTCGGCTGCAGTTTATAGTATATGTTTCTGTGACTGCGAATATTCTCTGTATAATTACATTGCCAAGTTCAGGAAATGGCCTAAAATGTTGTTCTGGAAAAGAGAATTTGGGTGAGCCCTAATTAGGATGTACTATTGTCTGTGCTGTCGTTTCCTTGTTATTTATATGATTGTTTTATTGTTTGTTTTTTGTCAGATTCTATTCCACGTCCTGGGGTGTCTGGATGTGGAGCGCTTTAAACCCCCAGCAAATAAATAAATAGCATTAATCGTAATGACGCAAATATCGCACCATGCCTTCAGCGGACCAATGGCTGGGATGGGGAGCAATATTTTTAGCGTGGTTTTAGGCTACACAGCACAGAGGTGATAGAATATTTTTATATTACTCTTTCATTTGACAAATTCTTACTCACTTAGATGAATTGCCTTCCTATTTATATCATGTAAAAAAAGGGAGTATATAACTATGCAAAAGTTAGAGTATCTGTCATCAAACCATATTTTCTAAACTAACTCAGATTATATTCCCATAAAAAACTCATCTAACACTCCTCCTGCCTTTACCTTTCCCTTTGCTCACACTGTGTGAACTCCTGGCAGGAGAAAGTGGGCGTTCCCCAGCAGACGTGACATCACGGAAGCCTACGTGTGCCTAGCCATGCCTTGCAGCACTTCCTGAGTTGGGTCTCATGCCAGGCTGGGAGGATACCAAACTAACTGTTTGACTTGCGCAGAGAACAGAACAGAGCCACCTAGAGGCGTTTTTTTTAAATCACATTAAAAACATATAAAGGTTGAGAATTTTAACAGCAAGTAAATATCATATAAAAAAATTGTAATTTCTAACAATGAAGAGCTGGTTGGGAATGTAACTGTGTGTAAAAACCTTGGTAATAGCAAACACAATGGCCCTTATTTACTAAGAGTGTTGTGTAGGTTTCTTTGTGGGTTTTAATTCCCTACAATTTATTTTCCACTGTATTTTCTAAGGTTTCCCTACATTTTCCCCTTTCCCTAAACTTTGCTTTTTTTACACATGTTCTGATCTGTAGGGTTTTCCTCAGCTCAAATCCACCACATTTTATGTGGAAACCTTAGTAAATATGTAGTTTTTTGTGAAAATGTCGGGTACACGCCTTTTTTCAGGGGACCACACACCCTTTTCGCGGCGGCCACAACCCTTTTTCCGGCTTTTCTTAGCAAAATGGAGAGTTAGTCAGGGTTTTTTTTTTTTATTCTGGCACAAATTCTGGTGCAAAATCTGGCACAGACAGAATTTCTGGCGCCATGCAACAGAATCTGGCGCACAACCCGACAAAACATGTAGGGCCAATATAGTTACTTTTGCCATGAAGTGTAGAAAACAAAGACAGGTTGGAAGGGCAAAAACATATAATTTTAAAAAGGCAAATTTCCCTGAGTTAAGAGCTGCACTATGGGGCATAGAATGGGAGGAACTGTTGTCAAATACTCATACAGATGATTAGAGATGAGCAAATTTTCGCCCAATTTTCGTAAAAAATTTGGTTCGGTCCGAATTTATTTGCGGCGAACCACTATTAAAAATGGCTGTTTCTGGGCTACAGAAATCCTCAATAGGGGTGTAGAACACTTTGCCTGGCCATAACACACATAAGGAGTGTGCTGTGTTAGTGAAATAATACTGTTATTCAGTATGACATGCAGATTAGAGGCATCACTATTCGAATCACTGTCGCAAAGTGGCACAATGACAGAGCCTGGAGGTGGCATCAGTATAAGGAGACCATATAGTGGCTGAAAGACACAGCGTGGAGGTGGCGGCAGCATGAAGAGACCATAATGTGCCTGAAGGACACAGCGTGGAGGTGGCAGCAGCATGAAGAGACCATAATGTGCCTGAAAGACACAGTGTGGATGTGGCGGCAGCATGAAAGAGACCATATAGTGGCTGAATGACCCAGCCTGGAGGTGGCAACAGCCTGACAAGACCATAGGGCCTCACAATTGAAAAGACTAAAGATATTTTTTAACATTTAAATGGAAGATTTCATGAGCAGCATGAGGAGACCATAATCTGACAGAATGACACAGCCTGGAGTTGGCGGCAGCAAGAGGAGACCATATAGTGGCTGAATGACACAGCCTGGAGGTGGCGGAAGGATGAGTAGACCATATAGTGGTTGAATGGCACAGCCTGGAGTTGTCGGCAGCAAGAGGAGACCATATAGTGGCTGAATTACACAGCCTGGAGGTAGCGGCAGCATGAGGAGACCATATAGTGGCTGAATGACACAGCATGGAGGTGGCGGAAGCATGAGGAGACAATGTAGTGGCTGAATGACACAGCCTGGAGATGGCGGCAGCAAGAGGAGACCATATAGTGGCTGAATGACAGAGCTTGGAGCTGGAAGCAGCATGAGGAGAACATATGGTGGCAGAATGAGACAGCCTGGAGCTAGCATCAGCATGAGGAGAACATATGGTGGCAGAATGAGACAGCCTGGAGGTGGCATGAGCATTAGGAGAACATATGGTGGCAGAATGAGACAGCCTGGAGCTAGCATCAGCATGAGGAGAACATATGGTGGCAGAATGAGACAGCCTGGAGGTGGCATGAGCGTTAGGATCACATATGGTGGCAGTATGAGACAGCCTGGAGCTGGCATAAGCATGAGGAGAACATATGGTGGCAGAATGAGACAGCCTTTAGCTGGTATCAGCATGAGTAGAACATATGGTGGCAGAATGAGACAGCCTGGAGGTGGCAGAAGCAGCATCAGGAGTCCTGAAAGTGACCCGGTGACAGAGTGGGGCGGTGGGTGGCAATACCAGTACCTGGTGACGAAGGTGGGTGAAAAAAGGAGAACTTGGCATCAGATGTGTGGCATCAGGCGGGTGCCAGGATAGTAGCTGAGGCAGGTAGGCTGAAGAAAATGGTCTCTTTTGTAAAAGTGTTAGTGTGCACAAGTAAGTATTGGGGATATGCATTACGTAAAACTTAACTTTTAATAATATTCTTAGAATTAAATATATGTACCCAATTTTTTTTTTTTTTATTCAACAAAAGGAAAGGTGTGCAAAAAACACCATGTGCCACCTACACCACCAAGTGCTGATGTGATGCAAAGACCTCTAAAATTTGGAAGGGAACAACGTATGGTCCTTTGTAAGGATAGGTTCAGATTACGGAATCTCCGGGCAAAAAACTTACGCCGGAGATTCCCAGTGCGGCCAGTGCTGACTGAATCAGCCGGCGCTGGGACCGTGCAGACACTGCAGTCTCCAATAGACTGCAATGTGTTCCGCGCGGATTTCCGCCTGAAGAAAGAGCAACACCATTCTTCAGGCGGAAATTTTAAAGCGGATTTTCCGTTCACAAATTCCGAAGTGTGAATTTGGGAACGGAAACCCATTCACTACACTATACATTTTAGCAAGCGGAATTTCTGCCTGCAATTTCAAAGCGGAATTGCAGTCGGAAATTCCGTAGTCTGAACCTAGCCTAACTGGTGGGGGAAAAAACTTCCCCTGTAAGGCCTTACTCACACATTATTAATTCCTTTCTTGTTAAGTGTTACTCGCCCTAAAATGGGCTGCCCCACACAGGAACCTCTCCCTACTTCCACCTAAAAACGTTGGGAAATGGCAGTGTTTGCAGGTGGAAATAGGGAGAGGTTCCTGTGTGGGGCAGCCCATTTTAGGGCGAGTAACACTTGCCAAGAAGGGAATTAATAATGCGATTGTAGGGCCTTTCAGGGGAATTCCCCCCCCCCCCCCCCCCACACAGTTACAATGGACCATACATTGTTCCCTTCCACATTTTAGAGGTCTTTGCATCACATCAATACTTGGTGGTGTAGGTGGCACATGGTGTTTTATGCACACCTTTCCTTTTGTTTGATTTAAAAAAAAAAATTGGGGTCAATATATTTTATCCTAAGAAATGTTAAGTTTTAGCTAATGCATATCCTCAATACTTATTTTTGGTATGATGCGGAGGAATTTCTGTAACTGGAGAGCAGCACCTCAAATATGTTTTGCACTACCCATGTCTGTGAAGTGTTGGTGTGGCACCATGGTCATTCTACTCTGATGCATCAGGCATTGGTGGGTGGAAATCCGACTGATCCATGCCTGATTCATCTTCACAAAGGTCAGTCTCTCCACATTTTTCATGGACAGACAAGCTCTCCTTGGGGTTACTATGGCTCCTGATGCACTAAACACCCGCTCTGATGCCACACTACTGGCCAGGCAAGACAGTTTTTCAGGGAAAACTCTGCTAGTTGCGGCCACAAATCAAGTTTGGCTGCCCAAAAGTCCAGCGGATCTTCAAAGTGTGTTGGCAGGGTCATGTCAAGGTATGCCACCACCTGCTGGTTCAGGTCCTACTCCATGTCTACCTGCTGCTGATGAGTTGCTTCACTATGCCGGTGAAGAAAGCTACTCATCAGCGACTGTAGACTCACGCTGCTGCTGATGGAGCTGGTACTGCAAATCAGACTATGTTGGGGGATACCATTCTAATGCTGCAGCTCAAGGAGGGTGTGCTTTGTAGTGGCTGAAGTGCATGCAAAGTTTAATTCCCATTGTTAGGATGTCTTGCAGAAGGAGGGAACACTTCAGGGACTGCTTGACAACCAGATTGAACACGTGTGCCATGCAGAGCGCATGGCTCAGGCTTCCTTGTCGCAGCGCAGACAAGATGTTCTTTCCGTTGTCGGTCACCATGGTTCCCATTTCCAGTTTTCGAAGCAATGGTTCGATTTCTTGATGAATGACTTTTAGCAGTTCCTTTTGCTGCGACCTCTGCCTGCGCCTGATGAATTCAGGCCTCAGCCACTCCTCTGTGCACGTCCTGGAACTTCTCTGCCTGATATACTTAGTGCGTATATGAAGTGAGGACAAAACGCTCCACTACGCTTAAAATAGTATTTTTCTAGAACAGCAGCAGGTGTGCACTTTTGGCTGGCCTTTCACAGTAACTAGGCCCTTAGGACTATAACAGGAACAAAATAATACACCAGTTAGATGTACGTTTGTGGAATGTACTTATGAGGGGAGGACAATACGCTCCACTACACTTAGGGGTGGAGTACCCCTTTAATAAAATCTGTAAAAATGTAATAAAAACAGTAAAAATTCTAAATGAGAGACAGGTGGCCAAAGAAAGCAAAACAAATCCCAACTACATACAGAGCATGTAGGACCCCTTTAATATTGACAATTTGGAGAAGGTCACTGGTGATCAAGAGAAGGCAGAGCTACTGAATGGGTTCTTTAGTTCTGTATATACAAAGGCCAGGCCAGGCCAGTGCTGATAATACATCATGTAATGTACTGAACTGGATTAATGTAGATTGGGTCCAAGACAAATTAAGTAAAGTACATTTAAGCAAATCTCCAGGACTGGATGGATTACACCCTAGAGTTTTTAGAGAACTAAGTTCAGTCATTTCTGTACCCCTGTTCATTATATTTAGAGATTCTCTGGTGTCTGGTATTGTGCAGAGGCGAATGTGGTGCCATTCTTCAAAAAGGGCTCTAAGTCTTCTCTAGGTAATTATAGACTGGTAAGCTTAACGTGCATTGTGGGAAAATTTTTAAAGGACTCAAAAGGGACCACATACAGGAATATTTAGGGGTAGGGATGAGTGAATCGAATCTGACTAATCCGAATTTGTTATGAATTTCAGGAAAAATTTGATTTGCAACGAATGTGAATATCGACGCGATTCGATTGCGCGAATCGCTTCATTAAACCTCATTTAGTGCGGTCCAGGCATCTAAAATGACGGATTCCACATGTGAGGACAGGGGGAAAGAAATCCTGGGAAGGCGGGAACACAGGTCGGCGGGATGACCCTGAATCACATGCAGCAGCCAGCCACCTCTGTGATGTCACAGCCCTATATAATTGGCAGCCATCTTGCGGCCAGTCACATCAGTGTTCTATTGCAGAGAGAGGGACAGAGAGCAGTGTGTGTTGCACAGAAAAGCATTTTTACAGCAATGATTCACCTCAAGCCCAAATCCAGCCTAGAAGCACTGAAAGGGAAGGTAGTGAGACTGAGAGAGAGAGTGCAATTT
The DNA here is from genome assembly GCF_029499605.1 of Hyla sarda. Classification (NCBI taxonomy): domain Eukaryota; kingdom Metazoa; phylum Chordata; class Amphibia; order Anura; family Hylidae; genus Hyla; species Hyla sarda. The sequence goes on from NC_079190.1 coordinate 55,023,517, forward strand.
TGGGTGTAGTACACAGCGACTGTGTGCTGCCGCAATGATGTGTACAAAAAAAAAAGCGTATTGTCCTCTTTTTAGTGTAACCTGTGCATACATCTAAGCGGTGTACCATTTTGTTCTGATAGGTAAGTTAAATGAGAACTACGGGATATCCTAAGGATAGGGGATAAGTTTCAGATCGCGGGGAGTCCGACCGCTGGGGCCCCCCACGATCTCCCGTACTGGGCCGCGGCTCTCTGCATAGAGAGCGTGTGTCGACCACCGCACGAGGCAGCGGCTGACACGCGCCCTCCATTTACTGCTATGGGAGAGTCGAAGCGCTGCCTTCGGCAATTTCTGTCTCTCCCATAGCAATATATTGAGGGGGCGTGTTGGCCGCTGCTTCGTGCGGTGCTCAACACGCCCTCTCTAACCAGAGAGCCGGGGCCCCGTACGGGAGATCGCGGGGGGCCCCAGCGGTTGGACCCCCCACGATCTGAAACTTATCCCCTATCCTTAGGATAGGGGATACATTTTTCAATCCCGTAGTTCTGGGTTTAAAAATTTTCGTTTGTAATTGGATTAAAAACTGGCTTAAGGATGGTACCCAGAGAGTGGTGGTCAATGATTCGTACTCTCATTCGTCCCCAATTATTAGTGGTGTACCCCACTCTTGTTTAATTTATTTATTAATGATATAGAGAATGGGATTAACAGCTCTTTTTCTATTTTTGTGGATGACTCCAAGCTTTGTAGTACAGTACAGTCTATAGGGGATGTGCATAAGTTACAAGATGACTTGGATAGACTAAGTGTCTGGGCATCCACTTGGCAAATGGGGTTCAATGTGGATAAATGTAAAGTTATGCATTTGGGTACTAAAACTCAGCATGCATTGTATGTCTTCATGGGGGGGGGGGGAGTTTAAACTGGGAGCGTCATTGATAGAGAAGGATCTAAGTGTACTTGTAGATCACAGACTACAGAATAGCATGCAATGTCAGGCAGCTGCTTCTCAGGCCAGCAGGATATTGTCCTGTATCAGAAGAGGCATGGACTCGAGGGACAGGGACATAATACGACCCCTTAATAAGGCATTGGAATATGCTGTTCAGTTTTGGTCACCAGTTCATAAAAGGGACGTTGTGGGGCTGGAGAAGGTGCAGAGATGGGCAACTAAACTAATAAGGGGCATGGAACATCTTAGCTATGAGGTAAGATTAGAATTACATCTGTTTAGTCTTGAGAAGAGACGTTTACGGGGGATATGATCAATGTATATATGTATATAAATGGACCATTCAAAAAATATGGGGAAACACTGTTTCAGTTTAAACTCCCTAAAAGGACAAGGGGGCACTCTCTCTGTCTGGAGAAGAAAAGGTTTAGTCTCAAGGGGCGACACGCCTTCTTTACCATAAGAACTGTGAATTTATGGAACAGTCTATCTCAGGAACTGGTCACAGCAGGAACAGTTGAAAGCTTCAAAACAGGGTTAAATACATTCCTAGAACAATATAACATTAATGCTTATGCAGAAATATTAAATCACATCCCTTCCCCTTCATCCAACCGTACCCCTTCCCTTCAACTCCTTGGTTGAACTTGATGGACGCATGTATTTTTTCAACCATGCTAACTGTGTAACTATATGATAGCAAAGTGTCTTATAATTACATAAGGAACAATTTATTAAAAGTTTTGTTTGGTGACAGGTACTCTTTAAAGGGGTTATCTACATTGGACAACTCTTTTTCGTATATGATGACAGGCATCGCTGCACACAACACAGATCCCTCAGGCATCTTTTTCATGTGTTGTTTTCTTTGTATGTGATTAGAGTTAGTCTAAATAATTTATTTTGGGGACTTCTCAAATTTTCAGCTTTTTCAATTGCACTTCCATGTCTGCCCTCAGGAAAAATGTAGTTTATCAAGTTCAAATCTCTGGGAAATCCATCTGTTGCACGTCCAATTGGGAAGAAATGGAGCACTGCAACCACTTTTTATGTGTTGCTTATACAGGCCAGACCATTCATTCCTCACATTGCAGTCATTCTGTGTAGCATATGTTTGTGTTTAGAGTCTTAATCTGACTGCTTTATCACATTGCAGCTATCTAGAGGAATCCATTACTTAATAAGGTTGATCACATCAGACACCACTTGGTGCCAATACAGTTTCCTGTACTTTTCAAAAATTATAAAATCCATTAAAATACATTTACATATAAGTAGCCTATTTCTAGGTTAGTTGGTTCAGGCATTGTTGCATTAAAGGGGTACTCCGTTGGAGTTAAAAAAAATAATGTTTGAATTTTTTTAATTTCAAGTCAACTGGTGGCAGAAAGTTAAACAAATTTGTAAATTACTTCAATTCCAGTACTTATTAGCTGCTGTATACTACAGGAGAAGTTGAGTAGTTCATTTCGGTCTGACCACAGTGCTCTCTGCTGACACCTCTGTCCATGTCAGGAACTGTCCAGAGCAGGAGAGGTTTGCTATGGGGATTTGCACCTACTCTGGACAGTTCCTGACACAAACAGAGGTGTTAGCAGAGAGCACTGTGGTCAGACAGAAAAGAAGAACTCAACTTCATCTGTAGTATACAGCAGCTGATAAGTACTGGAAGGATTAAGATTTTTTTTAATAGAAGTAATTTACAAATCTGTTTAACATTCTGGAGCCAGTTGATGTGAGAAAAATAGTTTTCCACCAGAGTACCCCTTTAAGACAACAACTAACTGTATGTCCTATGAGGGGATATGAAGATCAGTTTGGAAAGTGCTGTACTATATTGTTTTGTTTTTTCCCCCTAAATAAATAGAAGTGAACTTTGTACAAATCATATAATCACTTGGGGGAGCAAACTGCATATAGATTTATACAGGCACAAGGAACTCTCTTCCTGCAAATAACTATAAAACCCAAATCACGTCTTGTGGATATGTCATGAATGTCTATGTTGGAAATCCTTTCCAAAACAAGTTGACATGGTTTAAGAAAATGTATATTTGTAATAATTACTTACTGGGCTACATTAAAGTGTGTGTGATGTAGAGGCTTAGTCCCTGAACAAACCCACCTAGGCGAAACTCGAGTCAAATGTCTGTTGTTTGAAATCCATATGAACTTTTTTTATTCCTCTGTCCCCCAGAAGAAGCTGATGAAGGAAATGTTTTGGAAAGTGCAATAAAGGGCTCCAGAACACAGGTGTTTTCTTAACAGTGGTCAGTATGGTTCACTTCTGGCTATTTAGGCAGCACTTGCATAATTCGCCAATTGACATGTTTAGTAATATTAAAGGGGTACTCTGGTGAAAAACTTATAAAACCTGTACGCCCTGAGCATTTCCGGTCCCCGCTGGAAACACTGAGTTAAGTAACAAACTCCCAGTGTCTTGCAACCAGTGTGCCTCCAGTTGTTGCATAACTACAACCCCCAGCATGCATGGGCAACCAAAGGGCATTGTGGGAGTTTTAGTAGTATGCCTCCAGCTGTTGCATAACTACAAGTCCCAGCATGGCCTTTGGCTGTCCGTGCATGCTGAGAGTTGTAGCTTTTTGCAACAGCTGAAGGCACACTGGTTGCAAAACACTGAGTTTGTTACCTAAATCAGTGTTTCACAACCAGTGTCCCTCCAGCTGTTGTAAACTACAACTCCCAGCATGCAGTTGTTGTTTTGAAACAGCTGTAGGCACACTGGTTGCAAAACACTGAGTTAAGTCACAAACTCTCAGTGTTTTGCAACCAGTGTGCATCCAGCTGTTGCATAACTACAACCCCCAGCATGCACAACAGCCAAAGGGCTGTTTTCAGCTCAAACTCCCCGCTGAAAACTCACTGTAAACCCATGCCAGTGTGAATGTACCCTAAAAACACTACACTACACCTACACAAAATAAAAAGTAAAACACTACATATACATATACCCCTACAAAGCGCCCCCCCCCCAATAAAAATGAAAAATGTCTGGATGCGGCACTGTTTCCAAAATGGAGCCTCCTGCTGTTGCAAATCAACAACTTCTAGTATTGCCGGACAGCCATTGACTGTCCAGGCATCCTGGGAGTTTTCCAACAGCTGGAGGCACCCTGTTTGGGAAACACTGCCGTAGGGTAATTTTTGTATCGGAGGCAAGTTCGTCCGGATCCGTCCCTATGCAAATCCCTATTGTAGGCCTCAAATGCGCATGGCGCACTCTCACTTCAGAGCCCTGTCGTATTTCAAGGCAACAATTTAGTGCCACATATGGGGTATTTCTAAAAAATTTGGGGGGCTTTTTCTCCTTTTACCCCTTATGAAAAGGTAAAGTTGGGGTCTACACTTGCATGTTATTGCAACAATTTTTTTACACTAAGGTGCTGGTGTTGCCCCATACTTTACATTTTCACAAGAGGTAAAAGGAAAAAAAGACCCCCAAAATTTGTAACGCAATTTCTACTGAGTATGAAAATACGCCATATGTGGGCTTAAAATGCTCTGCGGGTGCACAACAGGGCTCAGAAGGGAGGGCACACTATTTAAATTTTTGGCCTAAATTGGAGATTTGCACAGGGGTGGTTGATTTTATAGCAGTTCTGACATAAACGCAAAGAAATAAATACCCACATTTTGGAACAGTGGTCAGTGAAAATGAAAAAATTTATTTTTGATTTGCACAGCCTACTGTTCCAAAGATCTGTCAAATGCCAGTGAGGTGTAGATACTCACTGCACCCCTTATTAAATTCTGTGAGGGGTATAGTTTCCAAAATGGTCACATGTGGGGGGGTCCACTGTTCTGGCACCATGGGGAGCTTTGTAAATGCACATGGCCCCCAACTTTCAAAATTCTCTCTCAAAAAGCTCAATGGCGCTCCTTCTCTTCTGAGCATTGTAGTTTGCCTGCCGAGCACTTTACATCCACACATGGGGTATTTCCATACTCAGAAGAGATGGGATTACAAATTTTGGGGGGCATTTTCTCCTATTACCCCTTGTAAAAATGTAAAATTAGTGAAGTTTTTTTTTTCCATCTACACATCCGAATTTAAAGAAAAGCCGTCAAACACCTGTGGGGTGTTAAGGCTCACTATACCCCTTGTTACATTCCCTGAGGTGTTTAGTTTCCAAAATAGTATGCCATGTGTTTTTTTATTTTTTTTTGCTGTTCTGGCACATAGGGGCTTCCTAAATGCAACATGTCCCCCAAAAACCATTACAGGAAAATTTGCTTGCCAAAGGCCAAATGTGACTCCTTCTCTTCTGAGCATTGTAGTAGTAGCACTCGATGTCCACACATGGGGTATTTCCATACTCAGAAGAGATGGGGTTACACATTTTGGGGAGCATTTTCTCTTATTACTCCTTGTGAAAATGTAAAATTTGGGGAAAAACCAGCATTTTAATGAAAAAAATAGTTTTTTTCATTTACCCATCTGACTTTAATGAAAAGTCGTCAAAAACCTGTGGGATGTTAAGACTCACTGTACCCCTTGTTGCATTCCTTGAGGGGTGTAGTTTCCAAAGTATTATGCCATGTGGGTTTTTTGTTGCTGTTATGGCACCATAGGGGCTTCCTAAATGCGACATGCCCCCCAAAAGCCTTTTCAGCAAAATTCACTCTCCAAAATCTCATTGTCCCTCCTTCCCTCTAGTGCACCCGCCGAACACTTTACATACACATATGAGGTATTTCCTTACTCGAGAGAATTATTGGGTTACAAATTTTGGGGGGATTTCTCTCCTTTTACCCCTTGTAAAAATAGAAAAATGGCTCTACAAGAACATGCGAATGTAAAAAATTAAGATTTTGAATTTTCTCCTTCACTTTGCTCCTATACCTGTGAAACACCTAAAGGGTTAACAAACTTTCTGAATGTCATTTTGAATGCTTTGAGGGGGTGCAGTTTCTATAATGGGGTCATTTTTGGGGTATTTCTCAGAGAAAAGCCCCTCAAATCCACTTCAAACTTAACTGGTCCCTGAAAAATTCAGATTTAGAATTTTTTGTGAAAATTTTGAAAATTGCTGCTATATTTTGAAGCCCCCTACCGTCTTCTCCCGTCTAATCCGAAAAACCATGAAGCAGTTGAGAACTTTCCTCAGGAGCAGCAGTGGGCGAGGTTTAATCTCCCAGAAAACGTCGAAGAGGTTACTCCCTACCGCTCCATGTCATCCCAAGTGGTATTACCTACCCAAGGTGCACAAGTCGCAGAGCTGACCCCCCGGACGCCCTGCATCTGAACACCTGTCACATTACATCGAGTGGCTCCTTAAACCATTATTGCCTAGTACCCCCACATACTTAAAAGATACCGGTTACTTGCTGATTCAATTGTGTGATTTCGAGTGACAGCCCTCATACAGACTAGCATCTGTTGACATTGAGAGCCTGTATTCCCGCATCCCCCACGATGCGGGTATACCGGCTATCAGAGAGTTTCTGTTAGAAACTGAAAAATCGGAGGAGTTTATTTCCTTCATCTGTGAGTCCTTAAGGTTCATTTTGACTCATAATGAGTTCAGAGATGGTGAAGATTGGTATAGGCAGGAGACCGGCACGGCCATGGGCACGCCGGTCTCCTGTACCTATGCCAATCTGTTCCTGGCCATTTTCGAGCGTCGTTACGTTTTCTCCCCTTCTAACCCCTTTATTAGGGATATTAGATTTTTCCGCAGATACGTGGATGATGTGCTAGTGGTCTGCGACTCTACAGAGGCCCCTTTCCTGGAATTTGTCACCTACCTAAACCAGGTCAACACTGAGAATATGCTCTTCACTGCCGTGTTTGGGGTAGATGAACTTGAGTTTTTGCATTTGAAGCTCCGTGTAACAGATGGCAAATTAGTCACCGAAGGGTTCCGCAAAGCCACTGCGCGTAACACTTTGCTACACTTCCAAAGCTCTCACCCCCTCCACGTCAAGAGAAGTATACCGTATTCTCAGTTTCTCCGCTTAAAAAGAAACAATAGCAACCCCTCCATGTTTGAAGCACAGGCTAAAGATCTCAAAGCAAGATTAAGACAGCGTCAATACCCTTCCAACATTATCGAAGCTGGTTATAATCAGGTTCTGCATTTGAACCATAACACCTTATTGAATAAAAAATCCCCCAAAAAAGAAAACATTAAACGTTTCACTTTTTCATTGGCTAACTCCAATATGAACCATAGCGTAACTAATGCTATACGCCATAATTGGTTCCTTTTGGAGTCAGACAGTGATTTATTGGATGCTGCCAGTCAGCCACCCCTGATTACTTTCAGGAAAAATGTCACCCTGGGAGATTCATTGAAAAGGTCTAGTCAGAGTACAGTAGCTTTACAGCCGAAACGTAACTGGCTATCCAATTTGTTTCCTTCGGGGAACCATCCATGTGGCACGTGCCCACATTGTGCACACATGCTTCCCAGCAATCACATCCAGTTAGGAGGTACCTCCCATTTTGTGCATGATTTAATCACATGCAGAACCCTTTTATTGTTTATGCTCTTATCTGCCCATGTTGCAGATTTTATGTTGGGAAGACAATCAGGCAGCTACAGGTCCGGTTCCACGAGCATGTTCGCTCCGTGAGAACCGGCTCTGGAGCACCTCGACTTATCCAACATATGAACGAGGTTCATCTTGGTAACTGTGTCTGAAATTCTGCGGCTTAGAGAAAGTGTCTCCACTCGAGTTTGGCGCCCGGATCCTTCTCAGGAAGGAGGCTCGCTGGATCTCCAAGCTTGGCGCGGTTGGAGCACTTGGCCTCAACAATAGCAATGAATATAGTGCTTTCTTGTGAATGTGTAGCGTTTATGTCAGCTGGTTTAAGGTTAGTAATGCTCTGTATAGGTTTATTCCCTTCCATGCATTGTTGTGTAAAATCGCGGGTCATGTGATGGCCGCGTGACTTGTTGTTGTCCCAGGTTGCTTAGCAGCCTGCTACTCACGTGAGGATCACATGACGCTTTGTTGTTTCAGGTTACCTGGCAACCTGCGGCACCAGCCCTATGAAAGCGGGCAGTGACGCTTCAGACTGCATATCCGGTTTGAGAAAGTGCGCGCAGCGCACAAAACAATTGTCCCAGCGTCTCCCCCTCCTCTCGTCTCCCCCGCCTGTGTACAAGATCTCATGCCTGTTTGAATAAAGAAGTTCCTGGATGGTGAGTGCCGCCTTCTGTATTCTTTTTACTGCACTTCATTCTTGTGATTCGGCTGAGCACCACCGCTACAGGCACACATCAGGACATTGTTCAGTTGCTCATACGTCCACACAGACACTTATAGCTTAGTCTCGCAGTGCCGGAGGCCTTATTCCTTCTGCCTTACCAGGTAATAAAGGGTGTTTGTTAACCCTTGCTATTCGTGACTACAGGGTGAGGGATCCTCAATAAAGCTTTTCCTACCGCCGCCCTTCCCAGGAACAATAGGGAGGTAGATAATACTGAGTTTAAGTAGATAGTAATAATGGATTGTCCAAACCGGAAAGCTTCTGTAAACAGCGTTAACTTTACTGAAGATTTTCTGTACACTCCATCAACATAACAGTCACTCATCAATACAGCTTCCTTTTGGATATTGACAATGGTTGGGACTAAGAGTCTCTAGACTATTGCGCTGCTCCACTGGATTTAGGGGAATTAGTTGCGGTCCAGTAGTCAGGCTAGTATTAGTGGGAATTAGAGTAAGACTCATGATTTTTGCTTCTGCTGAGGCCGTAGGTTTTGAGGCCTAGCGTGTCTTTGAAAGTTGCGTAGCACCGTCCTGTTAGTCCGGCATCCACGAGAGCAGCAACCCAAGAGAGCGATAATTGGACGCAGCTCCCTTATATGGGCAGGGGCTGGACTAAAGCTAATTGGTCCATACGGATGTCAATCACCATTACAGAGAATGCTGGGTAACACGTGACCGAAGGACCTTCTAAGGTCCTGCAACATACCATAGAGGTTACTAGCTTGGTCACATGACTGAAGGTCCTGCGACGCTGAACAAGGTAAGTACTATACAGTCCTATATAATATAGATAGAATTACTAATATATACATTTATTGATATACAAGTTAAACTTAAGGAGAGGCGACTAGGGGCTGTCCCACCTGAGGAACCCTACCTGAACGTAGTTACTCTGACTTTGGGGACCTCTATACTAGGTACTGGATGCAATACGGTATCGGGACACCACAAGTTTTTGTGCTATTGATCAGAACATTTTTGTACTTTGTGTCTTCTCGTGTGTGTATATTTTTTATGTTTACATGCGGATTTATTTAGGCATTAGGAACCCATTTCCTACAAACAGGTATAGGACCCACATTTATCAGACGTTTTATTAGACATCTCACAAGATGTTGCTGGGAATGCCTGGCCAGTGTTACGCCGAGCGCTCCGGGTCCCCGCTCCTCCCCGGAGCGCTCGCTTCTCTCTCGCTACCGCAGCGCTCCGGGCAGCTCCACTGACCCGGTGCGCTGCGATACCGTCTCCAGCCGGGATGCGATTCGCGATGCGGGTAGCGCCCGCTCTCGATGCGCATCCCGGCTCCCGTACCTGACTCGCTCTCCGTCTGTCCTGTCCAGGCGCGCGCGGCCCCGCTTCCTAGGGCGCGCGCGCGCCGGGTCTCTGCGATTTAAAGGGCCACTGCGCCGCTGATTGGCGCAGTGGTTCCAATTAGTGTGTTCACCTGTGCACTCCCTATTTATACCTCACTTCCCCTTCACTCCCTCGCCGGATCTTGTTGCCATTGTGCCAGTGAAAGCGTTTCCTTGTGTGTTCCTAGCCTGTGTTCCAGACCTCCTGCCGTTGCCCCCGACTACGATCCTTGCTGCCTGCCCCGACCTTCTGCTACGTCCGACCTTGCTTCTGTCTACTCCCTTGTACCGCGCCTATCTTCAGCAGTCAGAGAGGTTGAGCCGTTGCTAGTGGATACGACCTGGTCACTACCGCCGCAGCAAGACCATCCCGCTTTGCGGCGGGCTCTGGTGAAAACCAGTAGTGACTTAGAACCGATCCACTAGCACGGTCCACGTCAATCCCTCTCTGGCACAGAGGATCCACTACCTGCCAGCCGGCATCGTGACAGTAGATCCGGCCATGGATCCCGCTGAAGTTCCTCTGCCAGTTGTCGCCGACCTCACCACGGTGGTCGCCCAGCAGTCACAACAGATAGCGCAACAAGGCCAACAGCTGTCTCAACTGACCGTGATGCTACAGCAGCTACTACCACAGCTTCAGCAATCATCTCCTCCGCCAGCTCCTGCACCTCCTCCGCAGCGAGTGGCCGCTTCTGGTCTACGACTATCCTTGCCGGATAAATTTGATGGGGACTCTATATTCTGCCGTGGCTTTCTTTCCCAATGTTCCCTGCACTTGGAGATGATGTCGGACCAGTTTCCCACTGAAAGGTCTAAGGTGGCTTTCGTAGTCAGCCTTCTGTCTGGAAAAGCTCTGTCATGGGCCACACCGCTCTGGGACCGCAATGACCCCGTCACTGCCTCTATACACTCCTTCTTCTCGGAAATTCGAAGTGTCTTTGAGGAACCTGCCCGAGCCTCTTCTGCTGAGACTGCCCTGTTGAACCTGGTCCAGGGTAATTCTTCCGTTGGCGAGTACGCCGTACAATTCCGTACTCTTGCTTCAGAATTATCCTGGACTGGAATAATGAGGCCCTCTGCGCGACCTTTAAAAAAGGCCTATCCAGCAACATTAAAGATGTTCTGGCCGCACGAGAAATCCCTGCTAACCTACATGAACTCATCCATCTTGCCACTCGCATTGACATGCGTTTTTCCGAAAGGCGTCAGGAGCTCCGCCAGGATATGGACTTTGTTCGCACAAGGCGTTTTTTCTCCCCGGCTCCTCTCTCCTCTGGTCCCCTGCAATCCGTTCCTGTGCCTCCCGCCGTGGAGGCTATGCAGGTCGACCGGTCTCGCCTGACACCTCAAGAGAGGACACGACGCCGCATGGAGAATCTCTGCCTGTACTGTGCCAGTACCGAACACTTCCTGAAGGATTGTCCTATCCGTCCTCCCCGCCTGGAAAGACGTACGCTGACTCCGCACAAACGTGAGACAGTCCTTGATGTCTACTCTGCTTCTCCACGTCTTACTGTGCCTGTGCGGATATCTGCCTCTGCCTTCTCCTTCTCTACTATGGCCTTCTTGGATTCCGGATCTGCAGGAAACTTTATTTTGGCCTCTCTCGTCAACAGGTTCAACATCCCAGTGACCAGTCTCGCCAGACCCCTCTACATCAATTGTGTAAACAATGAAAGATTGGACTGTACCATACGTTTCCGCACGGAGCCCCTTCTAATGTGCATCGGACCTCATCACGAGAAGATTGAATTTTTGGTCCTCCCCAATTGCACTTCCGAAATCCTCCTTGGACTACCCTGGCTTCAACTCCATTCCCCAACCCTGGATTGGTCCACTGGGGAGATCAAGAGTTGGGGGCCCTCTTGTTTCAAGGACTGCCTAAAACAGGTTACCAGTACCCCTTGCCGTGACTCTGTGGTTCCCCCTGTAACCGGTCTCCCTAAGGCCTATATGGACTTTGCGGATGTTTTTTGCAAAAAACAAGCTGAGACTCTACCTCCTCACAGGCCTTATGATTGTCCTATTGACCTCCTCCCGGGCACTACTCCACCCCGGGGCAGAATCTATCCTCTGTCCGCCCCAGAGACTCTTGCTATGTCGGAGTACATCCAGGAAAATTTAAAAAAAGGCTTTATCCGTAAATCCTCCTCTCCTGCCGGAGCCGGATTTTTCTTTGTGTCCAAAAAAGATGGCTCTCTACGTCCTTGCATTGACTACCGCGGTCTTAATAAAATCACGGTAAAGAACCGCTACCCCCTACCCCTCATCTCTGAACTCTTTGATCGCCTCCAAGGTGCCCACATCTTTACCAAACTGGACTTAAGAGGTGCTTATAATCTCATCCGCATCAGAGAGGGGGATGAATGGAAAACGGCATTTAACACTAGAGATGGACACTTTGAGTATCTGGTCATGCCCTTTGGCCTGTGCAACGCCCCTGCCGTCTTCCAAGACTTTGTTAATGAAATTTTTCGTGATCTCTTATACTCCTGTGTTGTTGTATATCTGGACGATATCCTGATTTTTTCTGCCAATCTAGAAGAACACCGCCAGCATGTCCGTATGGTTCTTCAGAGACTTCGTGACAATCAACTTTATGCCAAGATAGAGAAATGTCTGTTTGAATGCCAATCTCTTCCTTTCCTAGGATACTTGGTCTCTGGCCAGGGACTACAAATGGATCCAGACAAACTCTCTGCCGTCTTAGATTGGCCACGCCCCTCCGGACTCCGTGCTATCCAACGTTTTTTGGGGTTCGCCAATTATTACAGGCAATTTATTCCACATTTTTCTACCGTTGTGGCCCCTATCGTGGCTTTAACCAAAAAAAATGCCAATCCCAAGTCTTGGCCTCCTCAAGCGGAAGACGCCTTTAAACGGCTCAAGTCTGCCTTTTCTTCGGCTCCCGTGCTCTCCAGACCTGACCCATCTAAACCCTTCCTATTGGAGGTTGATGCCTCCTCTGTAGGAGCTGGAGCGGTCCTTCTACAAAAAAATTCTTCCGGGCATGCTGTTACTTGTGGTTTTTTTTCTAGGACCTTCTCTCCGGCGGAGAGGAACTACTCCATCGGGGATCGAGAGCTTCTAGCCATTAAATTAGCACTTGAGGAATGGAGGCATCTGCTGGAGGGATCAAGATTTCCAGTTATTATTTACACCGATCACAAGAACCTCTCCTATCTCCAGTCTGCCCAACGGCTGAATCCTCGCCAGGCCAGGTGGTCTCTGTTCTTTGCCCGATTTAATTTTGAAATTCACTTTCGGCCTGCCGATAAGAACATTAGGGCCGATGCTCTCTCTCGTTCCTCGGATGCCTCGGAAGTTGAACTCTCTCCGCAACACATCATTCCTCCTGACTGCCTGATTTCCACTTCTCCAGCCTCCATCAGGCAAACTCCTCCAGGAAAGACCTTCGTCTCTCCACGCCAACGCCTCGGAATCCTCAAATGGGGTCACTCCTCCCATCTCGCAGGTCATGCAGGCATCAAGAAATCTGTGCAACTCATCTCTCGCTTCTATTGGTGGCCGACTCTGGAGACGGATGTCGTGGACTTTGTGCGAGCCTGCACTGTCTGTGCCCGGGATAAGACTCCTCGCCAGAAGCCCGCTGGTTTTCTTCATCCTCTGCCTGTCCCCGAACAGCCTTGGTCTCTGATTGGTATGGATTTTATTACAGACCTACCCCCATCCCGTGGCAACACTGTTGTTTGGGTGGTCGTTGATCGATTCTCCAAGATGGCACATTTCATCCCTCTTCCTGGTCTTCCTTCAGCGCCTCAGTTGGCTAAACAATTTTTTGTACACATTTTTCGTCTTCACGGGTTGCCCACACAGATAGTCTCGGATAGAGGCGTCTGTTACGCCGAGCGCTCCGGGTCCCCGCTCCTCCCCGGAGCGCTCGCTACACTTCCCTCACTGCAGCGCCCCGGTCGGTTCCACGGACCCGGGGCGCTGCGTTACCACCTCCGGCCGGGATGCGATTCGCGATGCGGGTAGCGCCCGCTCGCGATGCGCACCCCGGCTCCCGTACCTTACTCGCTCCCCGTCAGTTCTGTCCCGGCGCGCGCGGCCCCGCTCCCTAGGGCGCGCGCGCGCCGGGTCTTTGCGATTTAAAGGGCCACTGCACCGCTGATTGGTGCAGTGGTTCCAATTAGTGTTTACACCTGTGCACTTCCCTATATCACCTCACTTCCCCTTCACTCCCTCGCCGGATCTTGTTGCCCTAGTGCCAGTGAAAGCGTTCCTTGTGTGTTCCTTGCCTGTGATTCCAGACCTTCTGCCGTTGCCCCTGACTACGATCCTTGCTGCCTGCCCCGACCTTCTGCTACGTCCGACCTTGCTTCTGTCTACTCCCTTGTACCGCGCCTATCTTCAGCAGCCAGAGAGGTTGAGCCGTTGCTAGGGGATACGACCTGGTCACTACCGCCGCAGCAAGACCATCCCGCTTTGCGGCGGGCTCTGGTGAAAACCAGTAGTGACTTAGAACCGATCCTCTAGCACGGTCCACGCCAATCCCTCTCTGGCACAGAGGATCCACTACCTGCCAGCCGGCATCGTGACAGTAGATCCGGCCATGGATCCCGCTGAAGTTCCTCTGCCAGTTGTCGCTGACCTCACCACGGTGGTCGCCCAGCAGTCACAACAGATTGCGCAACAAGGCCAACAGCTGTCTCAACTGACTGTTATGCTACAACAGTTACTACCACAGCTCCAGCAATCATCTCCTCCGCCAGCTCCTGTACCTCCTCCGCAGCGAGTGGCCGCTTCTGGAATACGACTATCCTTGCCGGATAAATTTGATGGGGACTCTAAGTTTTGCCGTGGCTTTCTTTCCCAATGTTCATTACACTTGGAGATGATGTCGGACCAGTTCCCCACTGAAAGGTCTAAGGTGGCTTTCGTAGTCAGCCTGCTGTCTGGAAAAGCCCTGGCTTGGGCCACACCGCTCTGGGACCGCAATGACCCCGTCACTGCCTCTGTACACTCCTTCCTCTCGGAAATTCGAAGTGTCTTTGAGGAACCTGCCCGAGCCTCTTCTGCTGAGACTGCCCTGTTGAACCTGGTCCAGGGTAATTCTTCCGTTGGCGAGTATGCCGTACAGTTCCGTACCCTTGCTTCAGAATTATCCTGGAATAATGAGGCACTCTGCGCGACCTTTAAAAAAGGCCTATCCAGCAACATTAAAGATGTTCTGGCCGCACGAGAAATCCCTGCTAACCTACATGAACTCATCCATCTTGCCACTCGCATTGACATGCGTTTTTCCGAACGGCGTCAGGAGCTCCGCCAGGATATGGACTCTGTTCGCACGAGGCGTTTCTTCTCCCCGGCTCCTCTCTCCTCTGGTCCCCTGCAATCTGTTCCTGTGCCTCCCGCCGTGGAGGCTATGCAGGTCGACCGGTCTCGCCTGACACCCCAAGAGAGGACACGACGCCGCATGGAGAATCTCTGCCTGTACTGTGCTAGTACCGAACACTTCCTGAAGGATTGTCCTATCCGTCCTCCCCGCCTGGAAAGACGTCCGCTGACTCCGCACAAAGGTGAGACAGTCCTTGATGTCTACTCTGCTTCTCCACGTCTTACTGTGCCTGTGCGGATGTCTGCCTCTGCCTTCTCCTTCTCTGCTGTGGCCTTCTTGGACTCTGGATCTGCAGGAAATTTCATCTTAGCCTCTCTCGTCAACAGGTTCAACATCCCGGTGACCAGTCTCGCCAGACCCCTCTACATCAATTGTGTAAACAATGAAAGATTGGACTGTACTATACGTTTCCGCACGGAGCCCCTTCTAATGTGCATCGGATCTCATCACGAGAGGATTGAACTGTTGGTCCTCCCCAATTGCACTTCTGAAATCCTTCTTGGACTTCCCTGGCTTCAACTCCATTCCCCAATCCTGGATTGGTCCACTGGGGAGATCAAGAGTTGGGGGCCCTCTTGTTCCAAGGACTGCTTAAAACCGGTTCCCAGTAAACCTTGCCGTGTCCCTGTGCTTCCTCATGTAACCGGTCTCCCTAAGGCCTATATGGACTTTGCGGACGTTTTTTGCAAAAAACAAGCTGAGACTCTACCTCCTCACAGGCCTTATGATTGTCCCATTGACCTCCTCCCGGGCACTACTCCACCCCGGGGCAGAATCTATCCTCTGTCCGTCCCAGAGACTCTTGCCATGTCTGAATACGTCCAAGAAAATTTAAAAAAGGGCTTTATCCGTAAATCCTCCTCTCCTGCCGGAGCCGGATTTTTCTTTGTGTCCAAAAAAGATGGCTCTCTACGTCCTTGCATTGACTACCGCGGTCTTAATAAAATCACGGTTAAGAACCGCTACCCCCTACCCCTCATCTCTGAACTCTTTGATCGTCTCCAAGGTGCCCATATTTTTACCAAACTGGACTTAAGAGGTGCTTATAATCTCATCCGCATCAGAGAGGGGGATGAATGGAAAACGGCATTTAACACCAGAGATGGACACTTTGAGTATCTGGTCATGCCCTTTGGTCTATGCAACGCCCCTGCCGTCTTCCAAGACTTTGTTAATGAAATTTTTCGTGATCTACTATACTCCTGTGTTGTTGTATATCTGGACGATATCCTGATTTTTTCTGCCAATCTTGAAGAACACCGCCAGCATGTCCGTATGGTTCTTCAGAGACTTCGTGATAATCAACTCTATGCCAAAATAGAGAAATGTCTGTTTGAATGCCAATCTCTTCCTTTTCTAGGATACTTGGTCTCTGGCCAGGGACTACAAATGGACCCAGATAAACTCTCTGCCGTCTTAGATTGGCCACGCCCCTCCGGACTCCGTGCCATCCAACGTTTTTTGGGGTTCGCCAATTATTACAGGCAATTTATTCCACATTTTTCTACCATTGTGGCTCCTATTGTGGCTTTAACAAAAAAAAATGCCGATCCCAAGTCTTGGCCTCCTCAAGCGGAAGACGCCTTTAAACGACTCAAGTCTGCCTTTTCTTCGGCTCCCGTGCTCTCCAGACCTGACCCATCTAAACCCTTCCTATTGGAGGTTGATGCCTCCTCAGTGGGAGCTGGAGCTGTCCTTCTACAAAAAAACTCTTCCGGGCATGCTGTTACTTGTGGTTTTTTTTCCAGGACCTTCTCTCCGGCGGAGAGGAACTACTCCATCGGGGATCGAGAGCTTCTAGCCATTAAATTAGCACTTGAGGAATGGAGGCATCTGCTGGAGGGATCAAGATTTCCAGTTATTATTTACACCGATCACAAGAACCTCTCCTACCTCCAGTCTGCCCAACGGCTGAATCCTCGTCAGGCCAGGTGGTCTCTGTTCTTTGCCCGATTTAATTTTGAAATTCACTTTCGGCCTGCTGATAAAAACATTAGGGCCGATGCTCTCTCTCGTTCCTCAGATGCCTCTGAAATTGAACTCTCTCCTCAACACATCATTCCTCCTGACTGCCTGATTTCCACTTCTCCAGCCTCCATCAGGCAAACTCCTCCAGGAAAGACCTTTGTTTCTCCACGCCAACGCCTTGGGATCCTCAAATGGGGTCACTCCTCCCATCTCGCAGGTCATGCGGGCATCAAGAAATCTGTGCAACTCATCTCTCGCTTCTATTGGTGGCCGACTCTAGAGACTGATGTGGTGGACTTTGTGCGAGCCTGCACTATCTGTGCCCGGGATAAGACTCCTCGCCAGAAGCCCGCTGGTTTTCTTCATCCTCTACCTGTCCCCGAACAACCTTGGTCTCTGATTGGTATGGATTTTATTACTGACTTACCCCCATCCCATGGCAACACTGTTATTTGGGTGGTCGTTGATCGATTCTCCAAAATGGCACATTTCATCCCTCTTCCTGGTCTTCCTTCAGCGCCTCAGTTGGCTAAACAATTTTTTGTACACATTTTTCGTCTTCACGGGTTGCCTACACAGATCGTCTCGGATAGAGGCGTCCAATTTGTGTCTAAATTCTGGAGGGCTCTCTGTAAACAACTCAAGATTAAATTAAATTTTTCTTCTGCATACCATCCTCAATCCAATGGACAAGTAGAGAGAATTAACCAGATCTTGGGTGACTATTTACGACATTTTGTTTCCTCCCGCCAGGATGACTGGGCAGATCTTCTACCTTGGGCCGAATTCTCGTATAATTTCAGAATCTCTGAATCTTCCTCCAAATCTCCGTTTTTCGTGGTGTACGGCCGTCACCCTCTTCCCCCCCTCCCTACCCCCTTGCCCTCTGGTCTGCCCGCTGTGGATGAAATTTCTCGTGATCTTTCCACCATATGGAAAGAGACCCAAAATTCTCTCTTACAGGCTTCTTCTCGCATGAAGAGATTCGCAGATAAGAAAAGAAGAGCTCCTCCCATTTTTTCCCCTGGAGACAAGGTATGGCTCTCCGCTAAATATGTCCGTTTCCGTGTCCCGAGCTATAAGTTGGGACCACGCTATCTTGGTCCTTTTAAAGTTTTGTGTCAAATTAATCCTGTCTCTTACAAACTTCTTCTTCCTCCTTCTCTTCGTATCCCTAATGCCTTTCACGTCTCTCTTCTTAAACCTCTCATCCTCAACCGTTTTTCTCCTAAATCTGTTCCTCCCACTCCTGTTTCCGGCTCCTCGGACATCTTCTCTGTCAAAGAGATTTTGGCCTCTAAAAAGGTCAGGGGAAGAACTTTTTTTTTAGTGGATTGGGAGGGTTGTGGTCCAGAAGAGAGGTCCTGGGAACCTGAGGACAATATCCTGGACAAAAGTCTGATCCTCAGGTTCTCAGGCCCCAAGAAGAGGGGGAGACCCAAGGGGGGGGGTACTGTTACGCCGAGCGCTCCGGGTCCCCGCTCCTCCCCGGAGCGCTCGCTACACTTCCCTCACTGCAGCGCCCCGGTCGGTTCCACGGACCCGGGGCGCTGCGTTACCACCTCCGGCCGGGATGCGATTCGCGATGCGGGTAGCGCCCGCTCGCGATGCGCACCCCGGCTCCCGTACCTTACTCGCTCCCCGTCAGTTCTGTCCCGGCGCGCGCGGCCCCGCTCCCTAGGGCGCGCGCGCGCCGGGTCTTTGCGATTTAAAGGGCCACTGCACCGCTGATTGGTGCAGTGGTTCCAATTAGTGTTTACACCTGTGCACTTCCCTATATCACCTCACTTCCCCTTCACTCCCTCGCCGGATCTTGTTGCCCTAGTGCCAGTGAAAGCGTTCCTTGTGTGTTCCTTGCCTGTGATTCCAGACCTTCTGCCGTTGCCCCTGACTACGATCCTTGCTGCCTGCCCCGACCTTCTGCTACGTCCGACCTTGCTTCTGTCTACTCCCTTGTACCGCGCCTATCTTCAGCAGCCAGAGAGGTTGAGCCGTTGCTAGGGGATACGACCTGGTCACTACCGCCGCAGCAAGACCATCCCGCTTTGCGGCGGGCTCTGGTGAAAACCAGTAGTGACTTAGAACCGATCCTCTAGCACGGTCCACGCCAATCCCTCTCTGGCACAGAGGATCCACTACCTGCCAGCCGGCATCGTGACAGCGTCCAATTCGTGTCAAAATTCTGGAGGGCTCTCTGTAAACAACTCAAGATTAAATTAAACTTTTCTTCTGCATATCATCCTCAATCCAATGGACAAGTAGAAAGAATTAACCAGGTCTTGGGTGATTATTTACGACATTTTGTTTCCTCCCGCCAGGATGATTGGGCAGATCTTCTACCATGGGCCGAATTCTCGTATAACTTTAGAGTCTCTGAATCTTCCTCCAAATCCCCATTTTTCGTGGTGTACGGCCGTCACCCTCTTCCCCCCCTCCCTACTCCCTTGCCCTCTGGTTTGCCCACTGTAGATGAAGTGACTCGTGATCTTTCCACCATATGGAAAGAGACCCAAGATTCTCTTTTACAGGCTTCATCTCGCATGAAAAAGTTTGCCGATAAGAAAAGAAGAGCTCCCCCCATTTTTGCTCCCGGAGACAAGGTATGGCTCTCCGCTAAATATGTCCGCTTTCGTGTCCCCAGTTACAAACTGGGTCCACGCTATCTTGGTCCTTTCAAAGTCTTGTGCCAAATTAATCCTGTCTCTTACAAACTTCTTCTTCCTCCTTCTCTCCGTATTCCTAATGCCTTTCATGTCTCTCTTCTTAAACCACTCATCATCAACCGTTTCTCTCCCAAATTAGTTTCTCCCACTCCTGTCTCCGGTTCTTCTGACGTCTTCTCAGTGAAAGAGATACTGGCCTCCAAGACGGTCAGAGGAAAAAGGTTCTTTTTGGTGGATTGGGAGGGCTGTGGACCTGAAGAGAGATCCTGGGAACCTGAGGACAACATCCTAGACAAAAGTCTGCTCCTCAGGTTCTCAGGCTCTAAGAAGAGGGGGAGACCCAAGGGGGGGGGTACTGTTACGCCGAGCGCTCCGGGTCCCCGCTCCTCCCCGGAGCGCTCGCTTCTCTCTCGCTACCGCAGCGCTCCGGGCAGCTCCACTGACCCGGTGCGCTGCGATACCGTCTCCAGCCGGGATGCGATTCGCGATGCGGGTAGCGCCCGCTCGCGATGCGCATCCCGGCTCCCGTACCTGACTCGCTCTCCGTCTGTCCTGTCCCGGCGCGCGCGGCCCCGCTCCCTAGGGCGCGCGCGCGCCGGGTCTCTGCGATTTAAAGGGCCACTGCGCCGCTGATTGGCGCAGTGGTTCCAATTAGTGTGTTCACCTGTGCACTCCCTATTTATACCTCACTTCCCCTTCACTCCCTCGCCGGATCTTGTTGCCATTGTGCCAGTGAAAGCGTTTCCTTGTGTGTTCCTAGCCTGTGTTCCAGACCTCCTGCCGTTGCCCCCGACTACGATCCTTGCTGCCTGCCCCGACCTTCTGCTACGTCCGACCTTGCTTCTGTCTACTCCCTTGTACCGCGCCTATCTTCAGCAGTCAGAGAGGTTGAGCCGTTGCTAGTGGATACGACCTGGTCACTACCGCCGCAGCAAGACCATCCCGCTTTGCGGCGGGCTCTGGTGAAAACCAGTAGTGACTTAGAACCGATCCACTAGCACGGTCCACGTCAATCCCTCTCTGGCACAGAGGATCCACTACCTGCCAGCCGGCATCGTGACAGCCAGACTACACGCCCACATTGAATGTACTATAGATACCTGTAAATCCACCCACACTTTGGATCCAGACCTAATATTATTATCAGCTTGCCATCCATCTGACAGACTTCTTAGTCAGTTATATGGAAATATAAAGGCCAATATCTCAGGAATGGAGAAACCAATTAACACAGAGTTAAACAGTATGTGTAACTTATCTATCTACGGAATATGTAAGCTATCTATCCATGACATAAAAACATTTTTGTTTAGACCACAGGTCTTCTTGTAAAGGCTAAGGACACCCTTGTACTGTTTTTTTTTACTGTTTAAATGTTTCAATTTCTAAATAGTCTTTATTGGAAATACCATTTAGCTGCTACTTAGAGAAAGATGAGAAAAAGCTGTCAGACAGTTTACTGAAGAACCTGGACATTTGGTGCTGCTCCTGTTGTATTTTGAGCTGTGAGTGTCTATTTGTTCTAAGTAGTAATGTGAGGCTAGTACTGAGGTGGGGTTTTTTTTCTCGACAGCATAGACCCCCATTTATTAGAATATACAGTTTATCAGTTGACATCTCCGCTGTGTTGGCCATGTAAAATTAGGCAAATTGACGACTGTCAGAATCTCTAGACACAAAGACCATGACAATGGGACAAAGCTAAGTTTAGAGTTTATAGTGGAGGCATGGAAGTAGTAAACCATTTTCCCTACTGGGATCATTCATCTACAAAGACGCTAGCAGTCAATAAATAGAAGCAGGAACCTGGGAGAGACAGGATGAAAGGCCTCCCAATAGCGTGTAAAGGGCTAAGCATTAATCCACCCCTTATCATATTTTTTACGTTATTTCCTTTGCATTTATCCCCCTGCTGGTGTGCCCCCACCTGTTGCTCCAGTATGGTTGTCTTTTTGCTTTGCTCCATTTATGCTGATGTTCATTGAGCCACTGTGCATTGGGAGCACCCCGGGACCCTGCCAGAATCACTGATTTCTTGGAAACATTGATTTCTTGACTGTCACTTAAAGGCAGAGTAGAACGGTGGCAGCATGGGCCCACACAGGGCTTATTTCTGACATAAGGACATCAGTATTGTGTGGTCTGGCATGGCCCAGTGCCTGGGGCAAGGTTGGGTAGCGTTGGGGCTGCTTTGCCACTGGGCTTGGCAATAATGGTGATCGCTGCTCATTACAACTCCATTTTATGTTAGGGACCTGCTACATACTGGTGATATGACTAGTGGGCTTGCACTTTATATTCATAACGTACACTAACAACCTGTTATTTTAAATATATGCTGAGAAACAATGGATCTTTGTGCAAGATGTAGATGTGCACCCTGGTGGTGCTCTTAGGGTAGGGTCGGACGTAGCGTATTTTGCTGTGCATTTGCTGCTGCGTATTTTCCTACCCATTGAAGTCATGAAGTAACAAAATAAGCAGCTGTTTATGCTACCCATTGACTTCAATAGGTAGGAAAATATGCAGCAGCAAATATGACACGTGTGACCCTACCCTTAGAGGGTATATTAGGATAAGAAAGTGGAGAGCCCCCAGTAGGACCTACTGCCCATATTGCTGTGCCTATTTGTTTCAATGGACAAAAAATTGTCTACAGGTGACTACATCTTGTCCATTACTAATCGTATACTGTAATTTTAGGGGACTCCAAAGCACAGATAGCCACACTTTTGAGTCCCACAAAATGACATGTTTCCTGACACCAGAGGAGACTTCCATACACAAAAGATCACCGATCAGTTAAAGGGGTCCAAAGGATAGGGGATAAGATGTCTGGTCGCGGGGGTCCCGCTGCTGGGAACCCCCGAGATCCTCCAGAGATACAGGAGATGTAGGATTGTGATGTTACCACCTCGCCCCCTCAATGTAAGTCTATGGGAGGGGGCGTGACAGCTGCCGTGCCCCCTCCCACTGACTTGCATTGAGGGGGTGGGGCGTGATGGCAAGATGGGGCGGGGCGCTGGCGTCACAATGCTCTGGCCCCTTTATCGCCGGTAATCAGGCACGGAGCGAAGTTCGCTCAGTGCACAAGATGACATGGTGTGCTGCAGTAGAGATTGCGGGGGTTTCAAGCGGCGGGACCCTGCAATGAGAAATCTTATACCCTATTCTATGGATAGGGAAAAGATGCCTAGGGGCGGAGTACCCCCTAAGGCCAGCTTCAGATTTTAGTTTCCTCAATTTTGCTTTGAAAATGTGAACCGTATAAAAAAAAAAAAAAAAACTAAGCTCCTGCTAAGTAGTGAGCATAGGCAGAATTATAAAGGGAACCTGTCATGTTGGAAATGCAGTCCATACTACCAAGCTCATGTTACAGAGCAGGAGGAGCTGAGCAGACTGAGAAATAGTTTTGTGGGAAAAGTTCTAATCATTTATTCATGTAAATCTCTGCTCGTTCTGGGCTAAGTAGTCATATGGACGGTCAAAGTCAGTGATTGACAGCTCTCTATAAACACACTTATACACAGATAGCTGTCAATCACTGATAGGACCGCCCACTTGACTTCCCCACAATGAAAATTTCATGAAAAAAGTTATATTTTTTCCCACAAAACTATATATCAATCTGCTCAGCTCCATCTGCTCTGTAATATGATGCCTGCAGATTGGACTGAATTTTTTATGTGAATTGTTCCCTAACAGAGGATGTCATGAATGATATTCATGGGCTTGTGCCCACCTCCCTCATTTACTTTCAGAACAGTAACTTCAAGCTCCTGGTATAATAATAAAAAATCCCTCACCTAGCACCAACGTATCACCCCAATGGGTGTGTACCCGCTGTGTTACTTTACTGGTTTGATTTAGGGTCTCTTTCAGGAGCTAAGTCTAAGTATCCTCTAGGTTTTATCCCACTCCAGGATACGGAAACTGGGCACTGCCTCAAGAGTGGTGCGGGTATGGGTAACAGCTGGCCGGGCAGGCAAGGTAGCCCCAATGCTAGACACTGGGGATACAGGCAGAGGTGAGGCTGGTCCAACAGGTCTGCAGCCTGGAGGTATAGTGGGGCAAAAAAGAATTTAGTCTGCCACCAATTGTGCACGTTCTCCCACTTAAAAAGATGAGAGAGGCCTGTAATTTGCATCATAGGTATATCTCAACTATGAGAGACATAATGAGAAAAAAAATCCATAAAATTACATTGTCTGATTTTAAAAGAATTTATTTGCAAATTATGGTGGAAAATAAGTATTTGGTCACCTACAAACAAGCAAGATTTCTGTCTCTCACAGATCTGTAACTTCTTCATTAAGAGTCTCCTCTGTCCTCCACTTGTTACCTGTATTAATGGAACTTGTTATCAGTATAAAAGACACCTGTCCACAACCTCAAACAGTCACACTCCAAACTCCACTATGGCCAAGACCAAAGAGCTGTCGAAGGACACCAGAAATTGTAGACCTGCACCAGGCTGGGAAGACTGAATCTGCAATAGGCAAGCAGCTTGGTGTTAATAAATCAACTGTGGGAGCAATAATTTGAAAATGGAAGACATGCAAGACCACTGATAATCTCCCTCTATCTCGGGCTCCACGTAAGATCTCACCCCTTGGTGTCAAAATGATCACAAGAACGGGAGCAAAAATCTGTGAACGACCTGCAGAGAGCTGGGACCAAAGTAACAAAGGCTACCATCAGTAACACACTACACCGACAAAGACTCGAATCATGCAGTGCAAGACGTGTCCCCCTGCTTAAACCAGTACATGTCCGGGCCCATATGAAGTTTGCTAGAGCGCATTTGGATGATCCAGAAGAGGATTGGGAGAATTAGAATACAAAGGGTGCAGACCTTCTAGGTAGACTTACTGGAGAAAGATAGAATATATGAAATGTATAATAGATATGGATGGTATGGCTGAGCGTCCAATGAAGTGGTTATTACAATGTATATAATAATAAAATTGGCAAAATAATAATGTGCAAAGTGCATAAAAATCAAGAGAATGTACCAACTAGATAACACAATGATAGCATAGAAATGTCTGTATAGTGGCAGTTAGTTCGTTAATCTCTGCAGTTTTATCTTTAGTATATATATATTAATAGGAATAGTCATTGGTGATATAGTGGTTTATATCCATTAATAATCTTTCATTTAGGAGATAGACTTATTAGTGGTATAGTTCTCCTATATGGGTTTTCCTACAATAGGATAATAATAGAGGAGGTTGGTGCACGGCACCACTCCCCTATCCCGGATGAATAAGGAGGATCGCAGTGCGGGCTGGCACGGGCTGTGTCCAGCACAGATGGTGATATGCCCGCTAGTTGTCAATAAACTGCAATGTCTCCTAGCTGTGTCTCCTGGGTTCCTTGCAGTTCTCGGCTGGCACAGACTGCATCCGGCCCGTCAGAAGATCGTGTCCATGACTGGGAGGCTTTGGTTGGAGACAGCAGTGAGAGCTCGGTGGTACGTGAGTGGCGGACGGCATCCTCGTATGAATGATGTGCTAATAGTGAACGCGCTGCAGTGGTACCCAACTTGGGGTCTTCCAGCTGTTGCAATTGTTGAGTGGATGTGAGTAGTTGGTATGACCTTGTTGGGGTCAGGGGCGGATCCAGAGTCGAGTCTCGGGAGGGGCACTATTAGAGTATTTTGTGTTGGCGGACAGATAATAAGATTATGGAACTTACAATATTATTAAATGTATCATACAGTCCTAACCTTGTTTAACCCCTTCATGACCCAGCCCATTTTACACCTTATGACCCGGCCATTTTTTGAACATCTGACCACTGTCACTTTAAACATTAGTAACTCTGGAATGCTTTTAGTTATCATTCTGATTCCGAGATTGTTTTTTCGTGACATATTCTACTTTAACATGGTGGTAAATTTTTGTGGTAACTTGCATCCTTTCTTGGTGAAAAATCCCAAAATTTAATGAAAAATTTGAAAATTTAGCATTTTTCTAACTTTGAAGCACTCTGCTTGTAAGGAAAATGGATATTCAAAATGAAATTTTTTTTAGCTCACATATGCAATATGTCTACTTTATGTTTGCATCATAAAATTGACAAGTTTTTACTTTTGGAAGACACCAGAGGGCTTCAAAGTTCAGCAGCAATTTTCCAATTTTTCACAAAATTTTCAAACTCGCTATTTTTATGGGACCAGTTCAGTTTTGAAGTGGATTTGAAGGGTCTTCATATTAGAAATACCCCATAAATGACCCCATAATAAAAACTGCAACCCCCAAAGTATTCAAAATGACATTCAGTAAGTGTTTTAACCCTTTCGGTGTTTCACAGGAATAGCAGCAAAGTAAAGGAGAAAATGCAAAATCTTCATTTTTTACACTCACATGTTCATGTAGACCCAATTTTTGAATTTTTGCAAGGGGTAAAAGGAGAACACTTTTACTTGTATTTGTAGCCCAATTTCTCTCGAGTAAGCAAATACCTCATATGCCTATGTAATGTGTTCGGCGGGCGCAGTAGAGGGCTCAGAAGGGAAGGAGCGACAAGGGGATTTTGGAGAGAACATTTTTCTGAAATGGTTTTTGAGGGGCATGTCACTTTTAGGAAACCCCTATGGTGCCAGAACAGCAAAAAAAAAACACATGGCATACCATTTTGGAAACTAGACCCCTTGAGGAACGTAACATGGGATAAAGTGATCCTTAATACCCCACAGGTGTTTCACGACTTTTGCATATGTAAAAAAAATATATATATTTTTACCTAAAATGCTTGGTTTCCCAAAAATTTTACATTTTTACAAAGGGTTAAAGCAGAAAATACCCCCAAAAATTTGAAGCCCAATTTCTCCCGATTCAGAAAACACCTCATATGGGGGTGAAAAGTGCTCTGCTGGCGCACTACAGGTCTCAGAAGAGAAGGAGTCACATTTGGCTTTTTGAAAGCAAATTTTGCTCTGGGGGCATGCTGCATTTAGGAAGCCCCTATGGTGCCAGGACAGCAAAAAAAAAACCACATGGCATGCCATTTTGGAAACTAGACCCCTCGGGGAACATATCAAGGGGTAAAGTGAACCTTAATACCCCACAGGGGTTTCACGACTTTTGCATATGTAAAAAATATATATATTTTTTTACCTAAAATGCTTGGTTTTCCAAAAATTTAACATTTTTAAAAAGGGTTAAAGCAGAAAATACCCCCCAAAATTTGAAGCCCAATTTCTTTCGATTCATAAAACACCTCATATGGGGGTGAAAAGTGCTCTGCTTGCACACTACAGGTCTCAGAAGAGAAGGAGTCACATTTGGCTTTTTGGAAGCAAATTTTGCTCTGGGGGCATGCTGCATTTAGGAAGCCCCTATGGTGCCAGGACAGCAAAAAAAAACACATGGCATATCATTTTGGAAACTAGACCCCTCGGGGAACGTAACAAGGGGTAAAGTGAACCTTAATACCCCACAGGGGTTTCACGACTTTTGCATATGTAAAAAAAATATATATATTTTTACCTAAAATGCTTAGTTTTCCAAAACTGTTACATTTTTACAAAGGGTTAAAGCAGAAAATACCCCCCAAAATTTGAAGCCCAATTTCTCCCAATTCAGAAAACACCTCATATGGGAGTGAAAAGTGCTCTGCTGGCGCACTACAGGTCTCAGAAGAGAAGAAGTCACATTTGGCTTTTTGAAAGCAAATTTTGCTCTGGGGGCATGCCACATTTAGGAAGCCTCTATGGTGCCAGGACAGCAAAAAAAACAAACACATGGCATACTATTTTGGAAACTAAAACCCTCATGGAACGTAACAGTGTTACAGTGAGTATTTACCCCTCACAGGTTTTTTGAAAAGTGAGCCATAAATTGAAAAATTAGATTTTTTACACTAAAATGCTGGGGTTACCCAATTTTTAAAATTTTCACAAGGAACATGAGAATAATAGCACCCCAAATTTTATTACCCAACTTCTCCTGAACGTAGCAGTACCCCATATGTGGTCATAAACTGCTTTTTGGGCACACAGCAAGGCACAAAAGGAATGCAGCACATTTTTTGCATTTTGGATGAGGATTTTGCAGAATATATTTTCTCACACCAGCTGCATTCCCACTGTGGTACCAGTACAGTGGAAAAACAAAAATTTGCGACATACAGTACTGCAGATTTTGCTGGAATGGTTTTGGCATATAATGAGAACATACGGCACACTGTACCGCAAATTATGCTGGAATGGTTTTGGGGTAAAATTAAAATGATTACGGAATGGGTTATGGGTGCCAAATTGAGGTTGGATTTTAGATGTGGGGACATATAGAAACTGCAGAGAATGGGGATAAAAAGGGGATATTGGGGTTAATAAAAGAAAAATTTAGTAATTTAGGGATTTGTGAAACTCTTTGAAACAATCTTTGATGCACAGGCCAGGGTTATCGGGGCAAGTTTCACAGTGGTAAGTGGTTTCCTTTCTGATGCCTTTTTGGTAGCAGACTCTACATCTCTTCTGGCTCCTTCCCTTTTTTCCGGTAGGGGGGATAACATTGGGAAAATGTTGGCCAGGTACAATACGGTTGTACGCCGCTGATGAAGTACTGGGGCTCTCCTCCTCTCGGTCTCCAGAAATGAGGGCCTTAATAACAGTTTCTTGAAACTCAAGAAATATCCCTGTCCCACCTGCATTACATGAGAGCACGTATGCGTTGTACAGTGCCATCTGCACAATGTGCACCACAAGCTTTTTATACCAGACCTTCATTTTTCTCATGGCACTGTACGGTTTTAGGACTTGGTCGGATAAGTCCACCCCTCCCATGTTTTTGTTATAATCCAGAATGCAATCTGGCTTGGAGACGGTGGAACTTGTGCCTCGTACTGGGACAGTGGTGGAGCCACTGCCATGGATAGATGTCAAGATAAGGACATCTCTCTTGTCATTGTATTTTAGCAGCAAGATGTTATTGCTGCAAAGTGCCCTGCTCTCGCCTCTTGGCAGTGGTTGTGCAATATGTGTCTTGGGGAGGCATCGCTGGTTCTTGTGAATAGTGCCACAGGCGACAGTAGCCCTGGCAGCAAGGCACTGAAAGAGAGGCAGGCTAGAGTAAAAATTGTCCATGTAAAGGTGATACCCTTTGTCCAAAAGTGGGTACACCATGTCCCAGACAATTTTACCACTTACTGCAAGAGAGGAGGGGGGCATTCGGGGGGCTCAATAACGCTGTCTTTTCCTTCGTCAACTCTAAATTTAAGAGTGTAACCCGAGATGCTTTCACAAAGCTTATATAATTAAATTCCGTACCTCACCCTTTTATTGGGCAGGTACTGACGGAATTTCAGCCGGCCTTTGAAGTGGACTAGGGATTCATCCACACAAATATTCTTTTCTGCGATGTATGCCTCTGAAAACTTGGCAGCAAAATGGTCAAGTATTGGCCGAAGTTTATAGAGGCGATCAAAAGAGGGGTCATTTGGGGGTGGGCATTGTCATTATAGTTAAGGAATTTAAGGATTACCTCAAATCTTTTGCGGAGCATAGTGTTGCTGTACAGTGGGGTGTGGTACAGCATGTCCGCACTCCAATACTGCCTAGTTTCCGGCTTTTTCACTATGCCCATATGGAGCACAAGGCCCCAAAACTTCAGCATTTCATTAGAAGTGACGGGGGTCCAGTTCGAAAATGATGACGTGGTATTCTGGGCCAAAAATTGTTGCGCGTATAAATTGGTCTGTTCTACAATCAAGTTGACCAATTCATCCGAAAAAAAATATTTGAAATAATCTATTTCAGTAAGGCCATCCGTATTGAATTGGATACCTGAGTTGGCCACAAAACCAGGAATCTGGGCCTCATAACTTTCAGGGACTGGGGTCCAAACAGGTTCACTTGGTTGTGGTGCAGGCTCAGGCAGTGTCCTGCGGCGCCTTTGTCTTGGTTCCTCATCACTACTGGAGGAGGATGAGCAGGAGGACGGCAATAGGAATGGGACGTATTCCTCTTCTGAATCATAGTCCGTCTCCGTATCAGAGGCAAGAATGTTGTACGCCTCTGCCACTGTAAACACCCTTTGCGCTGACCGGGTTGGTCGGGACATTATATAGGGTGGGTTTTTCAAATTTGGGATGGGGGGTATGTAATGCTTTTTTACACGTGTGCGGGGTATGTCAAGTAGGGGTGTATGTGGTGATTTAGCACGTGTGGGGGATGTGAAAAATATAAGAGCTTATTTTGCTAAATGTCCCTAATGCCCTACCTAAAATAAGAACCCAAACTAAACTAATTTATTATTTTTTTTTTTTTAAACGGACGCCAATTCCTATCACATAGACTAAATGTTGTCACCCTAACTGCCTATAACTGGAACCTAAACTAATAAACTAAGATGAATTTATGAAGAAGAAAAAACGGACGCCGACTCCTATGCGCCTAACCTAGACGTCCGCCACCCTAACAACCTGCCTATCCACAGGAACCTAAACTCCTAACTACTAAGATGGATTTATTGGGGGGGAAAAAAACGGACGCCGACTCCTATGCGCCTAACCTAGACGTCCGCCACCCTAACAACCTGCCTATCCACAGGAACCTAAACTCCTAACTACTAAGATGGATTTATGAGAAGAAAAAAAAAACGGATGCCGACTCCTATGTGCCTAACCTAGACGTCCGCCACCCTAACAACCTGCCTATCCACAGGAACCTAAACTCCTAACTACTAAGATGGATTTATGAGGGGGGGAAAAAAAAACACGGACGCCGACTCCTAGGCGCCTAACCTAGACGTCCGCCACCCTAACAACCTGGCTATCCACAGGAACCTAAACACTTAACAACTTTTTTTTATTTTTTTTTTATATATATATATATATATTTATTTATTTTTTTACTTTTTTTTAACTTTTTTTATAACAGAAAAAGAAAAATCTGAAGCTGCACTACAGGGAGACTGTAGTTGCAGACTTTGACCTGTAGGGGGAGCTGTTATAACAGCTAAACAGCAAACGCTGGACTTTTTTTTTTTTTTATGTTCTTCACTACACGAAAGAACACAGGAAGGAGAGCAAGCTGCCGGAGCTCCACAGGCAGGACGGGGGACTCCGGTAGGACACTGGGGGCTACTGGGGGATACTGGTGCACACTTTTATCACGTTATAACTAAGTTAACACCGCTCTGCTCAACAAGGGGACACAGAATGAAGCTGATCAGAGCGGTGTTTAGTATTTACATTAGGTGGTTTGGCTGCGATTGGTGCGGTCCCTCCAGTCCAGCCAATCGCAGCCAGACCGCAACAGAAACTTGTAATGTAAACATCGGTGGCGATTGGTGCTGTGATTTACAGCACCTAACACCACCGATGATCCCTGTTACCGGGCAGGGTAACGGGATTTTCCATGCGAAATGCTGCCATCAGCTTGTCAGATTTGACTAGCTGATGGCAGCGATCGTGGTGAGGGGAGGGGGTGACGAAACCCCCCTGGGTTCCGAGGTTAGGTGGCTGGCTATCAGTGATAGCCACCATCTTACCGGGACCAGAGCGGTGCCGCAAATAGCGTCGGGTATCCTCATGACGTACAGATATGTCATAGGTCGGGAACACCTTCCCAGTCATGACGTACCTGTATGTCATAGGTCGGGAAGGGGTTAAGACTCTTAGGCCGTGCTCATATGTCAGAATAATAATCAAATATACCAATTGCCACAGTAAGGGAAAGAGCTAAAGCTCTATATTAGGAGAATACACAGTGATATCAGTGACTACAGGTGACGTCTTATCATTGTGTATTCTCCTCACTATAGAGAAGACGTCACCTGTAATCACTGATATCATTGTTTATTCTCCTCACTATAGAGATCAGTGATTACAGGTGACGTCTTCTCTATAGTGAGGAGAATACACAATGATATCAGTGATTACAGGTGACGTCTTCTCTATAGTGAGGAGAATACACAATGATATCAGTGACTACAGGTGACGTCTTCTCTATAGTGAGGAGAATACACAATGATATCAGTGATTACAGGTGACGTCTTCTCTATAGTGAGGAGAATACACAATGATATCAGTGACTACAGGTGATGTCTTCTCTATAGTGAGGAGAATACACAATGATATCAGTGATTACAGATGACGTCTTCTCTATAGTGTTTCCTTATCTAATTCAGCTGGTACATACCGCCAGGATTTGTTCCAGCTAAATCTTCTCTCTGCAGAACTTGATGCCCAGACGTCTCCTCACTATGTCAACGCATTCTCATCCTCTATATGAAAACAATAATTATTATAATACTGCCAAACACTGTATTCTTTGAATATAATACTGGCACACACCCTCTGAATATAATTCTGACATACTGTACCCCCTGAATATACAACACACTGTACCCTCTGAATATAATACCGCCATACACTGTACCCTCTGAATATAATACTACCACACACTGTGCCCTCTAAATTTAATACTACCAAACACTGTACCCTCTGAATATAATACTATCACACACTGCACCCTCTAAATATAATATTATCACACACTGTACCCACTGAATATAATACTATCACACCCTGCACCCTCTAAATATAATACTATCACACACTGTACCCACTGAATATAATACTAACACACACTGTGCCCTCTAAATCTAATACTTCCACACAGTGCATTCTCTGAATATAACTTGCTGTGCTGTAACTACCCTCTGAGTAAAATACCATAATGTATTGTGGCCCCTAAAAAACGTACCACCCCAGAAATTCCTCATAATATACACTATACTTCTGAAAGGCAAAACACTCTGGGGGAGATTTATCAAAGGATTTAGACTGGTTTTTCCTGTCTAAATTTGTCGCACAGAAAGTCGCAGTCTAAATATGTGCGACTTTTCTGCGACTTTTTCTGTAGAGGATTTTTAGAACATGATGCATGCAAGTCTATTTTAGACGGAAATGCATTGGAAAATGCATTGGTGCTGAATTTATCAAGTGCGACTTTTGTGCGACAAGTCGCATCTGCCCAAAATACGCTGAAATTTCAGACCATGTTGGACCAGGTCTAAATGCAGTTTAAGCTGTAGACCCTGAAGTCTCAGCACAGAATTTATTAAGGGCTGTGAGACCTTTGATAAATTAGGAGCACAATAGACAGGAGACTACCACATACGCTGGTCTATAAGCATACCCAGAATAGACTAGATTAGTAAATGTCCCCCAATGTGCCTTCACATATAGTAATAATGCCCCATCTTGTGCCCCTACATATAATATGACCCGTCCTGTTCCCCCCACATAATAATGCCCTCTGTGCTGTGCCCCTCACATATAATGCTCCTGTCATGTGCCCTTCACATATAATGCCCCCATTCTTTGCCCTTCACATATAATGCATCCATCATGCGCCCCTCATATATAAAGCCCCCATCATGCGTCCCGCACATATAATGCCCCCATTATGCGCCCCTCACATATAATGCCCCCTGTGCTGTGCCCTTCACATATAAAGCCCCATGTCCTATCCCCTCAGGGGGCATTATATGTGAGGGGCACAGCACAGGGGGCAATATATGTGAGGGGAACAGCACAGGGGGCAATATATGTGAGGGGCACAGCACAGGGGGCATTATAAGTGTGGGGCACATAACAGGGGGGCATTATATCATATAATGCCCCCCTGTGTTGTGCCCCACACATATAATGCCCCCTGTGCTGTGTGCCCCACACATATAATTTATATGTGTGGCACAGCACAGGGGGCATTATGTGAGGGCCACAGCACATGGGGCATTATATGTGAGGGGCACAGCACAGGGGGCATTATATGTGAGGGGCACAGGACAGGGGGCATTATATCATATAATGCCCCCCTGTGCTGTGCCCCACACATATAATGCCCCCTGTGCTGTGTGCCCCACACATATAATTTATATGTGTGGCACAGCACAGGGGGCATTATGTGAGGGGCACAGCACAGGGGACATTATATGTGAAGGGCACAGGACAGGGGGCCCCCCTGTCATGTGCTCTTCACATATAATGCCCCCTGTGCTTTGCCCTGCAGACCCTCATTAAATATTCCCTTTTCTCTGACCACCCTCCTCCTAACAGTGGCACATTTCCTGTTTCCATAATCCCCTGGACCCTGAGCATACCCTTACTTACAGTATGCAGGCCGCGGGGACGGGTCCTCCAGGCGCCGGCGCGATGATGTGACGTCATTGCGCCGGCCTTTAGTGGATCTCGTCCCCGCAGCTCACACGCTGTGTACTCACAGCGTGTGTGTAAGGTTAGTGCAGTGTTTCCCAACCTTTTTCGGGTCGGGGCACACCTCGTAAAAAAAAATTTTCGCGGGGCACCGCTACCGAGGTTGACGAGCAAAAAAAAAAAAGGGAAAAAACACACTGCACTATATCTATTTATCTGTGTCACTGTCACTCAGTACTTACTGCACTTTTCTCCTTGGAGGATCGGACAATAGTTAAAAAAAAATAATTATATATATACTATACTGCCAACCTAATGTTGGGAAACTGCAACCTAATGTGGGGGAAAATAAGATATATCCAAGATAAGATATATGCAGTGTGCATAGGAATTTGTTCATATATATATATATATATATATATATATATATGAACAAATTCCTATGCACACTGCATATATCTTATCTTGGATATATCTTATTTTCCCCCACATTAGGTTGCAGTTTCCCAACATTAGGTTGGCAGTATAGTCCCCCCACATTAGGTTGGCAGTATAGTCTCCCCACATTAGGTTGGCAGTATAGTCTCCCCACATTAGGTTGGCAGTATAGTCCCCCCACATTAGGTTGGCAGTATAGTCCCCC
The DNA here is from genome assembly GCF_029499605.1 of Hyla sarda. Lineage (NCBI taxonomy): Eukaryota > Metazoa > Chordata > Amphibia > Anura > Hylidae > Hyla > Hyla sarda. The sequence goes on from NC_079190.1 coordinate 55,057,856, forward strand.
CACATTAGGTTGGCAGTATAGTCCCCCCACATTAGGCCCCGCATAGTCCCCCCACATTAGGCCCAGCATAGTCCCCCCACATTAGGCCCCGCATAGTCCCCCCACATTAGGCCCCGCATAGTCCCCCCACATTAGGCCCCGCATAGTCCCCCCACATTAGGCCCTGCATAGTCCCCCCACATTAGGCCCCGTATAGTCCCCCCACATTAGGCCCAGTATAGTCCCCCCACATTAGGCCCAGTATAGTCCCCCCACATTAGGCCCAGTATAGTCCCCCCACATTAGGCCCAGTATAGTCCCCCCACATTAGGCCCAGTATAGTCCCCCCACATTAGGCCCAGTATAGTCCCCCCCCACATTAGGCCCAGTATAGTCCCCCCCCACATTAGGCCCAGTATAGTCCCCCCCCACATTAGGCCCATTATAGTCCCCCCCCCACATTAGGCCCAGTATAGTCCCCCCCCCCACATTAGGCCCAGTATAGTCCCCCCACATTAGGTGCAATTCCCCCACAGACATACAGCCTTCAGCTATACAGTGTATTACTGAAGGCTGTATGCCTGTGTACTGCCCCACTTCGGTGTTCCGAGCACCGCTCCTCCGGTCCGGCTATAGAAGTAGGTCCCGGGACCGGAGGAGCGGTGCTCGGAACACCAAAGGAGACACGCCGCTGGTAACACTTACCAAGTTGACAGCACACGTCCTCCTCGCTGCTCTGGTCCTCTGGGATTGTTGCTATGGGCGCACGCATGGAACGTCAGTGACGTCTCTGCGTGCGCTACCTCCCGGCGGTCCCTGCGTTTTTAAAGTAAACGCGGGGCTGCAGGGACTTAGAGGCATCCCTGTGTCCCGAAAGCAACTTTCGGGACACAGAGATGTCCCGCGTCAAAAACACCCGGCGGGTGTCTTTCCCACAGCACACCTTACACTATGTCACGGCACACTAGTGTGCCGTGGCACAGTGGTTGAAAAACACTGGGTTAGTGAATGGTGGAGCCGGAGCTTACAGCTTTGGTTCCACCATGCTAGGGAGCGGGGGGGCAGCAATCTCGGGGGGGGGGGGGCAATTGCCCTGTTGCCCTCCCCCTGGATCCGCCACTGGTTGGGGTAGAGAGTTCGAATGGCATAACGCGTTTCGAAGTGGGGGGTCCCATTCTTCAGTAGCGATATAGTGAACCTCTATAAAGTAGAAGGTTCTATTTATGGTACCTTATTGGTAAAATCCAAAATGGATTCATATTGGTTGAGTGGAAGTCATGAAGTGGATTACTCCGTTCTCAATTGCTTTTATATATACAAAGCAGAAAGTAAAATAAAACATGACCATAAAACATAAATACTAGCCGTATAGTGTGTGAAGATATATCTAAGAAAAAGGGGGAAATTATGAGAAATAAGGAGAACAATAAGCTGGATGTTATATTGATAAATGTGCAAACAATATGGAAGTGAGTATTATTGGAGTGAACATATGAAAATAAATATTTAGATAAAATGAGGAATGGAATAAAATGAGATGAGACTAATGATTTAAGTACAAAAATTGTTAAAATAGAAATAAGAAAATAAAAGTTGAAAAAGAAATAGAAAAATGGACATGGGAATAAAATGAAATTAAATTAAAATAAAGCTGTCAGTGGGTAAAAATAAATAAAAATAGATAGATAAAAATAGATATAGATATTAATCTAGGATCTTTATGCTGAGTTGCTATGTCACAAGAGAGTCTCCTTATAAAATGCTTTATTTAACTATATTTTAATTTTATTTTATTCCCACGTCCATTTTTCTATCTCTTTTTCTATTTTAATTTAATTTTTAATTTAATTTTTATTCTAACAATGTATGTACTTATGTCATTAGTCTCATCTCATTTTATTACTTTCCTAGTTTCACATTATCTATATATTTATATTCATATGGTCACTCCTATAATATTCACTTCCATATTGTTTGCACATTTATCAATATAACATCCAGTTTATTATTCTCCTCATCTCTCATAATTTAATCCCCTTTTTCTTACATATATCTTCACACACTATACGGCTAGTGTTTATGTTTTATGGTCACAAGTTTTATTTTACTTTCTGCTTTGTATATATAAAAGCAATTGAGAACAGAACGGTACCATCAAAAATTAAAAGTTCCTATAAATGGAACCTACCACTTTATAGAGGTACTGTTACGCCGAGCGCTCCGGGTCCCTGCTCCTCCCCGGAGCGCTCGCGGCGTTCACCTCCGTGCAGCACCCCATTCAGACCCGCTGACCGGGAGCGCTGCACTACTGTCTCCGGCGGGGATGCGACCCGCGTAGCGCTCGCATCCCAGTCTCCTCACCTTCCCCGTCCTCCGTCCGCTCAGTCCCGGCGCGCGCGTGCCGGCTCTCTGAGATTTAAAGGGCCAGTGCGCCATTTATTGGCGCCTGGCCCAATCAGTACCTGCACCTGTGTCCAGGCTTATTTAAACCCACTTCCCCTTCCTGTCCTTGCCCGATCTTGTTGCCTTGTGCCAGTGAAAGCGTTTTGTGTATGTTCCAAGCCTGTGTTCCAGACCTTCTGCTGTTGCCCCTGACTACGACCCTTGCTGCCTGCCCTGACCTTCTGCTACGTCCGACCTTGCTCTTGCCTTGTCCTTCTGTACCGCGCCGGTCTCAGCAGTCAGTGAGGTTGAGCCGCTACCGGTGGACACGACCTGGTTGCTACCACCGCAGCAAGACCATCCCGCTCTGCGGCGGGCTCTGGTGAATACCAGTAGCAACTTAGAACCGGTCCACCGGTACGGTCCACACTAATCCCTCACTGACACAGACGATCCACCATCAGCCTGCCGAATCCTGACAGGTACACTATATTGCTACTGAAGAAGGGCCCCCCGAAATACGTTTAGCTATTTGAACAGTGTACCCCAACTACTCACATCTACTCAACAATTGCAATAGCTGGAAGACCTCAAGTTGGGTACCATTGCAGCACTCGCACTATTAGCGCCTCATTCATATGAGGATGCCGGCCGCCACTCGCGTACCACCGAGCTCTCACCGCTGTCTCCAACCAAATCCTCCCAGTTACGGACACCATCTTCTGACGGGCTGGACGCAGTCCATGCCAGCCAAGAACTGCAAGGAAGCCAGGAGACATAGCCAGGAGACATCGCAGCTTATTGACAACTAGCGGGCATATCACCATCTGTGCAGGACACAGCCCGGGCCGGTGAGTGGTGCCATGCACCAACCTCTTCTATTATTATCCTATCAAAAGAAAACCCATATAGGAGAACTATACCACCAATGAGTCCATCTCCTAAATGGATAATTATTAATGGATATAAGCCACTATATCACCAATTACTTTTCCTATTAATATATACTAAAGATAAAACTGCGGAGATTAACAAACTAACTGCCACTATACTATCATTGTGTTATCTAGTTGGTACATTCTCTTGATTTTATGCACTTTGCGCATTATTATTTTGCCAATTTTATTAATATATACATTGTAATAACCACTTCATTGAACGCTCAGCCGTACCATCCAATTATGCATTTCATATATTCTATCTTTCTCCAGTATGTCTACCTAGAAGGTCTGCACCCTTTCTATTCTATTTCTATACACTAAACACGTAGGGTATTGTGTTTTTTTGCAGTCACCTCGGTACTCTGTACGTTTTACTTCTGTAGTGTGAGCCGCCTACCCCTTTTATTGTTCCAGGATTGGAACAACCTACTGTGAAGCATGGGGGTGGAAACATCATGCTTTGGGGCTGTTTTTCAGCAAAGGGACCAGGACGATTGATCCGTGTAAAGGAAAGAATCAATGGAGCCATGTATCGTGATATTTTGAGTGAAACCTCCTTCCATCAGCAAGGGCATTGAAGATGAAACATGGCTGGATCTTTCAGCATGATAATGATCCCAAACACACCACCCGGGCAGCGAAGGAGTGGCTTCGTAAGAAGCATTTCAAGGTCCTGGAGTGGCCTAGCCAGTCTCCAGATCTCAACCCCATAGAAAACCTTTGGAGGGAGTTGAAAGTCTGTGTTTCCCAGTGATAGCCCCAAAACATCACTGCTCTAGAGGAGATCTGCATGGAGGAATGGGCCAAAATACCAGTAACAGTGTGTGTGTGAAAACCTTGCGAAGACTTACAGAAAACGTTTGACCTCTGTCATTGCCAACAAAGGGTATATAACAAAGTGTTGAGATGAACTTTTTTTTATTGATCAAATACTTATTTTCCACCATAATTTGCAAATAAATACTTAAAAAATCAGACAATGTGATTTTATGGAATTTTTTTGTCAGTATGTCTACCTATGATTAAAATGACAGGCCTCTCTCATATTTTTAATTTGCACAATTGGTGGCTGACAAGAGATGCAGCACAGTCCAGAGTGGGTTAAACAGTCAGTTGATGAGTAGAGAAAGGGGTTTATCAGCGTCTTTCTCATTTATGACACCACCGTAATTGAAGGAAATGGTGGCAGGACACATAATGGGCCACATGATAGAATTTTTTTCTGCTAAGCATCAGAAAATGATCTTGGCAGAGATATGGATGTGTAATGAAGAAGCCACCTTTGTCTGGATGGTGGACATGTATACTGTCAGAGCAGCGTGTGCTTGTCGACAGTCAAACACCTAGAGCCTGTTTACTGTGTGTGTGCCCTTATGTAACCATTGCTACCAACACCTCTTAACAGCTTGGTCAGAATTGCCGAGATGGCAGGGAATTTGTCTAAATGACCATCCTGTTCTCTCAATCTAATGAGGCATCCCCTCTCAATGTCTGTCAACTGGGTAAAATGTCTTTGAGTGCGTTGTAGAGGCATGTCTCGCAGTCAAGAATCTCTCTGCAAGAGGAACACTGCCCAAAAGTAGCCTCTGCAAACCTTTTTATAGAACAGCAAGGGAAGCACTTTTACACCCCCTTGTGTCAACATCCAGTGTATAATCAGACCTCACCTGTAATCAGTTTTACAGCAATCTGACTTCTGGTGCATTATTTTGTTTGGTCAATGAATCTATTAAAGGCATACTCCACTCCCCAGGGTTCGGAACATTTAGTTCCGAATGCTGGAAGTAGTCTTTGGGGTCGTCACGCCCCCTCATGATGTCAGACCCCGCCCCCTTTAGTGCAAGTCTATGGGAGGTGGTATGACGGCCGTCTCACACTCCCTCCAATAGACTTGCATTGAAGGGGCGGGGCGTGACATCATGAGGGGGCATGACGACCCTGAAGCCCACACCCAACATTCGGAACTAAATGTTATGAACGCTGGGGAGTGGAGTACCCCTTTAAAGTAGCGACAATGTGAATGGAATTTGTACAGATGCTGTTCACATGCTGTATAAAACATTGGTAAATACATTGAACTGTCGTCTTTATTTTAAATCCACCACATGTCAATTCATGCTGCAGATTTAGTGTGGATTTATTCTAGTTGGTCAGTCAAAGTTTGCAGTAACTCTGTAGTTGTGGATTTTGCGGTGGAAATGTTGCAGACTTGCAGCAAAATGTGTAAAATTTTTTTTCTTCTTCTATAACCATAATTTGCACCAAAATCTGCAGAAACAAATCCACACCAAAATCAGCACGGTCTTGTGAGGAAATGCTGCATATCCTCCCTGTGTAAATATACAAATAAAATGTTTTGGTGCTATAAATTGCAAAACCTTTAACCACTTGGAGTGAATAAAGTGGTCTTAAAAGATTATTTAGGTTATTTTAGTTATCCTACTATATGTTTATATTATTTAGATTTATCAGCTTTTGCATACAGACTTGGGGGGGGGGCATTTATTAACCCCTTAAGGACGCAGGGTTTTTCGGTTTTTGCACTTTCGTTTTTTCCTCCTCACCTTTTAAAAATCAGAACCCTTTCAATTTTGCACCTAAAAATCCATATGATGGCTTATTTTTTTTGCACCACCAATTCTACTTTGCAGTGGCATCAGTCATTTTACCCAAAAATCTACAGCGAAACGGAAAAAAAATCATTGTGCGACGAAATTGAAGAAAAAACGCCATTTTGTAATTTTTGGGGGCTTCCGTTTCTATGCAGTAAATTTTTCAGTAAAAATGACACCTGATCTTTATTCTGTAGGTCCATACGAATAAAATGATACCCTACTTATATAGGTTTGGTTTTGTCTTACTTCTGGAAAAAATCATAACTACATGCACAGAAATTTATACGTTTAAAATTGCCATCTTCTGACCCCTATAACTTTTGATTTTTCTGCGTATGGGGTGCTATGAGGGCTCATTTTTTAGCGGTACCATTTTTGTATTGATCGGACTTTTTGATCACTTTTTATTCATTTTTTCATGATATAAAAAGCGACCAAAAATATGTTATTTTGGACTTTGGAATTTTTTTGCACGTACGCCATTGACCGTGCAGTTTAATTAATGATAGATTTTTATAGTTCGGACATTTCCGCACGCGGTGATACCACATATGTTTATATTTATTTTTATTTACATGGTGGTTTTTTTATGGGAAAAGGGGGGTGATTTGAACTTTTATTAAGGAAAGGGTTAAATCCCATTTATTAACTTTTTTTTACACTTTTTTTTTAAGTGTTATAGGTCCCATAGGGACCTATAACACTGCATACACTGATTGCCAGCACTATTCACTGCAAAGCCATAGTTTTGCAGTGATCAGTGTTATCGGCCTTCAATTGCTGAAGCCTGCATCTCAGGCTTGGAGCAATCAATCGCCGAAGGGACAAGCTGGAGGAGGACCTCCACTCGTGTCCCAGCTGATCAGGACACCGCATTTTCACTGCGGTTGTCCCGATCAGCCCCGCTGAGCAGACAAGGCAGCTTTCACTTTCGTTTTAGACGCGGCGTTCAACTTTGAACGCAACGTCTAAAGGGTTAATAGCTCCTGGCACCGCAATCAATGCCGCGCGCTATTAGCCCTGGGTCCCGGCTTCAGATACATGCCGGGACCGTCCCGATATGATGACGTAAATATACGTCCTTGGTCGTTAAGGGGTTAAAGCATTTACCTGTTTTGTCTTTCATATAGTTGTTGCAAAAAAGTCGCAACTGAGCAATTTTCTGTGCGACAATCATCCCTAAGAGCGAGAAAAGCAAGAAAATAGATTTTTGCTTATTTAAGCAATTTTTTATAATTTACTTGCAGTAGTAAGAGATTTATCAAATGCGATTGCCGCTAAAAAGTCGCCATAGGGGAAAACTTAAACTTACTCCAGCACATTCCTGGCTTACTAAAATGCCTTACATCCTCTAAAATGAATTGTCCTCTTTTATTAATGGTATTTTTTTTTGTAAAGTGTGTTATAACTACATGATTCTTGTTTATTGCTTACTTTTGGGCACTGTCTGTGATTTTTGTTTTTGGCTTTTGTCTTTTCACACTGATTGCCATAATCAACCTCTTCTACTCCAGCTAATTCCAATGTTGGCTTGTCAAAACGTCATTTAAACTTCAAATTTAAAATGAAAAAGAATAATGAAAAACGCATATGAGAACATTTTTTATTTACTTAAAACGCAAAATAGCTTTGCCAAATTTCACAATACGAGGAAAGTAAACAACACATATGTAATTATGTATTGTTTAATTGAATTGTCATTGATAAATGAAACAAACATCTTCTAGACACTCTTCCTATTACATACGTATTTATTTATACTTTAACAGGAATTGTGCTATGCTTCTGTCGTTATTAACAATGCAATGGGATGTAGGCCATTAATAGATAATTATAATAAATAAATCATTAAATAATAATTAATAGATAAACAAGTGAGAACAGCAAAGAACCACCTCTGTAGCTAACGGGGGGAAAGCAGAGCTATCTCCAGCGCTTACCTCACAGCTTTTGCTTACGTGGGGGGGGGGGGGATTTTCCCGCTTTTGCTTACGTGCGACAAATTTATTAAGGTCGTGGACAGAATAATAAATTTGTCGCACGTAAGCAAAACAGTAGTTGAAAAAAATTACAAAAAAATTGACTACTAAAGTAAAGTTTCATAATTGTCCCCCTTGGAGATTTGTCATAATACCTGATTGAACTCCCTTATTCCCATCTACAGTATTGTTATGGATATATTTTTATATTCCATTTGTCTTTTTTTTTTCACAACTTTTATTTATTTCCCTGTTATTATTTCTATTTTAATTTATTCCTTTATATAATCACTTTTCTGTTTTTGTTCATTAACGGTGTAAATACAGTACATCCAGCGCTAACATATATCATGTAGGCCATTGCCTTTCACGTTTATTCCTGGCATAAGTCACATCTGGGTGTTACATGCGGGTTCTCTGTATATTTAATGCACACTGCTAAAACAACCAGATGTTTTTATACATATCATTTTTTTATAGAATGATAATATAAATTATTCCTGCTTTTATATTTCAATAATAGGTTGTTATAACTCACAACCAAAATTTTTTGGAGCGTCATATACTTACCTCCTCCTGTCACAGACATCCGTGTTCTTCTTTTAGGCATTAGTTTTATAAGGGAAAAATTAAAACCTCATTGCCATCTAATGGTAGCTTGTATGTATCACAAGCCGGACAAAACATTACACCAAGGGCTCTTTTCCCTTCTCAGCTCTCAAAGCTTCTGGGCTAAGATTTGGTTGAAGATTTGTATTTGTACAGGGGGGAGGTCTGTGTCTGGTCTTGGGATTGTGTTTATTTACGAGGTCTGTATTTGGCTAACTGGGGTGAAGGCATGCAAAAAATACTGGTGAGGTGCAGTGACTGGAATAAAGTCTGTGACACCAGAGTAGTGTTGACCTCCACACTCCAAGGATAGTAACTTCCTGGGCCAAGCACTGAGGCAATAACAGCCACAGATGCAGAGTTACAGAAAGTACAGAATTTTACTCAGGAACTTGCAAAATACACAGGAACAGTTTAACAGGTAGTGCAAAGTTGTCTGGAGAATGCTTCAGGGAACACAGCTGCTTCCAGGCACTATGGAACTTGTAGTCCTCGCTGACTGACTAGCTTCTTGCTTGCTGAGTTATGTTCTAGACTGATCTGGATTTGACTGTGTAGCTTGTATAAGACTTAGGAGCGGACAAACACTGACTCTGTTCTCCACTTAGGAATCCTATATCAGGGCTTACCGCCAGGTTTGGACTGTAGATTTATGGTCCGGAGTTGCCCGGCCTTCTTTGCAAATGGGGACGATGGGATATCTTGGCTCTTCTCCTCACTGCAGACTTGCTTCTGACTTGAATGGATGACCTGGTCGGTGGGACCCTGTGAAGAGTGTTGTTGCACTGGAACAGATAAGTGCTGTAACTGTATTTCATTAGGCCTGTCCTCATGTGATGAGATACAGGTCCACAGCAGAGGTCTAGCGGTGACCTCCACTTACTCTCCTCTACACAACCAACTAGCGCCTCCCAGTCTATCCAGACTTAGGGGAGCCGGGCAGCAGCCCTGATTGGCCGAAGCAGACATGTGATCCCCTCAGCATCCCTCTGCACAAACAAGTTAACCCTTTAGCTTAAAAGTAAAACTTGATTTTATAACTTTGCAAACAGCCACCATCTAAGAGACAGGTCTCATTTGTTTAAGCTCCCTATCAGCTAATTTCCCATGTTTGCAGCTTTGAGAATGATATAGAGCTGACAGATTCACTTTTGGGGAACGGTCATACGACGGACTGTCCATGCGGAGTTCCGCCAGAATACTCCTCATGGACATTCTGCTGCAGCGGAGTCCCATTCAATTCAATAGGATTCTGCCACACAGTGCACATGGCAGAATTTCTGCGGCAGTTTCTGCTGTGGAAATCCCGATTCCAGCATCTGCAGAAATAATAGACATGTCTACATGACTGATGTGAAATTTTATTAAATGTTGTAATGCTGTATGGTAATAATTCATGGTAAAACCACATGCAGTTTTTATTTTTTACATAACTCTCAGCCCTCCAGCACAATCTATTTGTATGGACACTCTTACAATTACAATGGTTCAGTCTGGTTCAACCTGCTTGCAAATACCTGTACCCATTCCAGACAGTAGCAAAAACTGCATTTCAGTAGTATTAAGCATTTCATGCACTAGTTAAAATACACAGTATAACCAGTGTAAAAAAATATTTTAGTTGTAAGTCCAATCATTAGTTTTGCACTCCCTCTAGTGTCAGACAATACACATTAACATTCTGGAAGAAACTGATAGACCTTATACAGTATTTGAGATAATTAAAATATATATTCAAATTAATGTCTACAACTGGTTTACAGGATATTACAGCACATGAAATACAAAGGATAATGCCAACATTTTGGAATAGTAAGTGAATAGAAGTAACAAAACTTTGAAAGAAGTGTGAGTAGTGAAATATCAAGGATAGTTGGTTAATAGTACAAAGAATGTATGGTGTTGAGCACACTGGTGTATAACCTATAGAAGAAGGAGAAAAAAAGACTAAACATTTTATTTTTTCAATCACTTTTTCACCACTTCCATTCACTATTTCAGAATAAACCAAAAATAAAATCATATAAATCATGGCGTTTTTACGTAATACAAATTAATAAACACAACAAACAAGAATACTAATGTGGCACACTGCTATGTGCAGGGTGTATAAATCAGTTTGTGATGCAAGGGCAACGTTAGCCTACAAGGTCTGAGGTTGAGATAGCTTCTCCTGGGCCAGGCGCAGGGTAATGAATACACCCATGCGCGGTTACGGATAACTATCTTTACTCTGCTGGAGGTAGCAGATCTTAAACAATACAGTCTCTTGTGCAGAGGGATAGGCAGAGTGGAACCCAGGGAGCCTGTCACCTTGCTGGAAGTTTTGGTTTCAGTTGAACGGAGCTTTAAGATTATTGGGAGCACACGCTGACTTGAAATATTTAACTTGACTGAAGAAGAGATTTTCCCCAAGAGCTTTGATTTCCACCAGGCTTTGTCATTCACCTGTGCGCTGGAGCCTTCTAGAGATTGGCGTGGCTGTAGAATTTTGTAGTCTTCTTCTCCCTCCTCATGGTATCGGCACTCCACTCCTGAACTCCTCTAGACTGAACTTCAGCTCACTCTGAGCTCTGGCTCTGACTGGACTCACATTTCAACTCTCGCCTAACTGCAACTGAACTGCTCCTCCTCCCCACACTACATCAAAGTGAATGTTGGGGGGGCTCCCATTGGGGCATCAGGGTCTACTGGTCACCCTGCCATGATCCCGTAAAAGGTACAGGGCATAAATGAATACATTTCATAGCACAACAATATATGACATTATAACAGGTCAGATAATGGAGCAGTGGGCCCAACATATAGACAGCAGGGATTCCCGAGTCAATCTTTAGCCCACAGGACCGCCTTTGGTGCCGGGACACCACACAAATGACACACATGTATTATAATAAATACTTGTTTTCGGTTATACTATAAATCAAAATCGTAGCATTGGTAAAAGTTTCACTAAACAATTATGGTCTAGGAGACTTGTAAAGAGGGAAGGACCTGAACAATATGTCGACTCTGTAGAGGTGGAATTCAGGAGAACATTTTTATGTTTAATTTTGCACAGGCAGGTGCTAAGAAGTGCTAAAAAATATTTAGTCAGCCACCAATTGTTCAAGTTCTCCCACTCAAAAAGATAAGAGAGGCCTGTAATTTTCATCATAGGTATGCCTCAACTATGAGAGACATAGTGAGAAAAAAAATCCATAAAATCACATTGTCTGATTTTTAAAGAATTTATTTGCAAATTATGGTGGAAAATAAGTATTTGGTCCAACAAAAGTTCATCTCAATACTTTGTTATATACCCTTTGTTGGCAATGACTGAGGTCAAACGTTTTCTGTAAGTCTTCACAAGGTTTTCATACACTGTTGCTGGTATTTTGGCCTATTCCTCCATGCAGATCTCCTCTAGAGCAGTGCTGTTTTGGGGCTGTCGCTGGGCAACACAGACTTTCAACATCCTTCAAAGGTTTTCTATGGGGTTGAGATCTGAAGACTGGCTAGGCCACTCCAGGACCTTGAAATGCTTCTTACGAAGCCACTCCTTCGTTGCCCGGGCAGTGTGTTTAGGATCATTGTCATGCTGAAAGACCCAGCCACATTTCATCTTCAAAGCCCTTGCTGATGGAAGGAGTTTTTCACTCAAAATCTTACGATACATGGCCCCAATCATTCTTTACTTTACACAAATCAGTCGTCCTGGTCCCTTAGCAGAAAAACAGCCCCAAAGCATGATGTTTCCACCCCCATGCTTCACAGAAGGTATGGTGTTCTTTGGATGCAACTTAGCATTCTTTCACCTCCAAATACCACGAGTTGAGTTTTTACCAAAAAGTTCTACTTCAGTTTCATCTGACCATATGACATTCTCCCTATACTCTTCTGGATCATCCAAATGCTCTCTAGCAAACTTCAGATGGGCCCGGACATGTACTGGCTTAACCCCTTAAGGACACATGACGTACTGGAACGTCATGTGTCCGCTCCCAATCTATAACGCGGGGCCACGGCGTGGCCCCGCGTCATAGCGGGTCAGGCCCGTGGCTAATAGCGTGCGGCATTGATCGCAGTGCCGCGCGCTATTAACCCTTTAGACGCGGCGTTCAAAGTTGAACACCGCGTCTAAAGTGAAAGTGTGCCGGTTAGCTCAGTGGGCTGTTCGGGATAGCCGCAGTGAAATTGCGGCATCCCGAACAGCTTACAGGACAGCAGGAGGATCCCTACCTGCCTCCTCGCTGTCCGATCGCCGAATGACTGCTCAGATCCAGGCATGAGCAGTCAAGCGGCAGAATCATCGATCACTGGTTTCTTATGGGAAACCAGTGATCAATGTGAAAGATCAGTGTGTGCAGTGTTATAGGTCCCTATGGGACCTATAACACTGCAAAAAAAAAGTGAATAAAGATCATTTAACCCCTTCCATATTAAAAGTTTGAATCACCCCCCTTTTCCCATAAAAAAAAAAAACACAGTGTAAATAAAAATAAACATATATGGTATCGCCACGTGCGAAAATGTCCGAATTATAAGAATATATCGTTAATTAAACCGCACGGTCAATGGCGTGCGCGCAAAAAAATTCCAAAGTCCAAAATAGTGCATTTTTGGTCACTTTTTATATCATGAAAAAATGAATAAAAAGCGATCAATAAGTGATATGAATGCAAAAATTGTACCGTTAAAAACTTCAGATCACGGCGCAAAAAATGAGCCCTCATACCGCCCCATACGCGGAAAAAAAAAAAATTATAGGGGTCAGAAATGACAATTGTAAACGTATTAATTTTCCTGCATGAAGTTATGATTTTTTCCAGAAGTACGACAAAATCAAACCTATATAGGTAGGGTATCATTTTAATCGTATGGACCTACAGAATAAAGATAAGGTGTCATTTTTACCGAAAAATGTACTACGTAGAAACGGAAGCCCCCAAAATTTACAAAATGGCGTTTTTTTTTCAATTTTGTCTCACAATGATTTTTTTTCCATTTCACCGTAAATCTTTGGGCAAAATGACTGACGTCATTACAAAGTAGAATTGGTGGTGCAAAAAATAAGCCATCATATAGATTTTTAGGTGCAAAATTTAAAGAGTTATGATTTTTTTAAAGGCAAAGAGCAAAAAACGAAAATGCAAAAATGGAAAAAAAAAACAGTCCTTAAGGGGTTAAGCAGGGGGACACATCTGGCACTGCATGATTTGAGTCCCCGGCAGCATAGTGTGTCACTGATGGTAGCCTTTTTTACTTTGGTCCCAGTTCTCTGCAGGTCATTTACTAGGTCCCCCCGTGTGGTTCTGGGATTTTTGCTCACCGTTCTTGTGATCATTTTGACACCACGGGGGGAGATCTTGAGTGGAGCCACAGATCGATGGAGATTATCAGTGGTCCTGTATGTCTTCTGTTTTCTAATAATTGCACGCACAGTTGATTTCTTGACATCAAGCTGCTTGCCTTTTGCAGATTCAGTCTTCCCAGCCTGGTGCAGGTCTACAATTTTGTTTCTGGTGTCCTTCGACAGCTCTTTGGTCTTGGCCATGGTGGAGTTTCGAGTGTGACTGTTTGAGGTTGTAGACAGGTGTCTTTTATACTGATAACAAGTTCAAACAGGGGCCATTAATACAGGTAACAAGTGAAGGAGATTGGAGACTCTTAAAGAAGAAGTTACAGGTCTGTGTGAGCCAGAAATCTTGCTTGTTTGTAGGTGACCAAATACTTATTTTCCACTATAATTTACAAATAAATTCTTATTCTCATTATGTCTCTCATAGTTGAGGTATACCTATGATGAAAATTACAGGCCTCTCTCATCTTTTTAAGTGGGAGAACTTGCACAATTGGTGGCCGACTAAATACTTTTTTGCTCCACTGTACTTACCTTCCTCACTTGCTCTGTCATTCTCATGGAGCCCTGGTCCCGCTCTGCTGTGGGATTGGCATTGGCAGGTAGAATTGCTCAGCCAATCAGTGATCGCAGACATGGCACACCACAACCACTTACTGACAGATTGGGCAATTCCTTTTGTGCCGACCCCAATGTTTGATATGCTGGGCAGCATGGCCAGGGTTCCAGCAGCTGTAGATGGAGATTTTTATGTCTTAGTACCTGCCTAAACAGAATTATAAAATGGATGACCCCTTGAACTTACAAAAGGTATGTAAATGATGTTGGTAAAAGTTGTAGTCACTCAGTAATAGTTGCAGTTGTGACATCTGAAATGAACTGCTGTTCACGTGTATAATAGAGCTGTCTATTGTTTAAAAGATTTGAACAACAAGAAAAGACGTGGCCTCAAATGGCAGGAGGTGCTTAACCCCAATTTATGTATTATTATTTAAAAGAACACCTTTAGGCTGGGTTCACACATGGTATTTTGGTAAATATTTTTAATCAAAATCCGTTATTTGACCAAAACACAGAATAAGGTGCATTATAGATTTTATCTGTCTCTGGCACAGAATGCGGGGGGCTGCACCGAGATTGCGGGGATCCCCAACGCCGGGACTGCTGGGATCATACATCTTATTCTCTATTCATTGGATAGGGGCTAAGATGTATAAAGTGGGAATACCCCTTGAGGGTACGTTCACACGTACGCAGATTTGATGCGCAGGTTTGATGCACAGGATTTTCTGCTGCAGATTTCAATGTAAACTAAATGACTGATCACAGCTTCTAATCGGCAGTTACAAATCCTGCGCATCAAATCTGTGCAGGATCCTGTATGTGTGAACGTACCCTTAAAGTGTCAATGTCATATAACAAGGTGTTTGACTTGGACTGAAAAGGACAGCGAACCACACTTCTCAGTCTGATCTAAAACTTGTATGACCTTAACGTGACCACTAGGTGACTATGTTCAGGTTCTTGAACTGAATGGGGCCCATGCTGATCTACAGATTCTGCCAACATATCAATGTCTCAAAGGCACAAGTCACTGAGCGATTGAAAACTGAAAACATGTCAAAAAATTACACAGACACCAAAACTCAAGTGGACAGCATCCACAAAAACCTCT
This sequence comes from Hyla sarda, assembly GCF_029499605.1. Taxonomy (NCBI): domain Eukaryota; kingdom Metazoa; phylum Chordata; class Amphibia; order Anura; family Hylidae; genus Hyla; species Hyla sarda. The sequence goes on from NC_079190.1 coordinate 55,073,377, forward strand.
CTGGATGTCTTAGATGTCTATGCATGACACTGACAGCCCACTGATTTTAATGGACACTGTGTAATGCCTCCTTTCTCCTGTGGTGGTGCTGCAAGAAAAGAAAATGAAACATCTGTCAGATTACCCCACAGATTACAGTTTATCAATGGGGATCCCAGGAGCAGTACACTCTGTATTCAGCTTACTTTTGGGAGCCCTTTGTAACATAAGGGGATTGTCCAAAGCTTGTAAAAAGCTTTATGGGTGCTAAAATAGTTGCATTATAGTCTGTATTTGACTCCCCGGGCTGTTATATGGTCTCGGAGGTCCATATTGGAGGCTTTCAATATAACAGTGTGGGAAAGCCTTATTGCTTATGGCTGTCATCCTCATAGTTCAAACAGGGAGTAATTCAGTATTGTCTTCCAAGAGATATAAAAGTGGTGATTGGGGGTGTTGGGGACATGCACATTGGCAATATTCTAACTTAACAGAAAATATCTATTTCATTTCTTAATGGACAAGGTAACCACCCTTCTTTTCCATCTTTGAAGTATGACAAAGTTCTACATATTCCTTCCAGAAATCTAAAGTTGTATTATCTTTGGAAGGTTACCACTATGTTTTTTGGAGAAAGAATACTTCATTTGGGATTTTAGTTTTTTATTTTAATTCCAAGACAAATATTGATTTCTTGAGTAGTTTGATTTTCTTTGATCAAAGGTGAACCTGAGGACTTAAAGGGGCTGTCTCATCTTATCTCTGCTCAGCTGCTGCTGTCAGCTGATACTCCTGGGATTGCTGGTGGAAAGGCTGGGATCAGAGGCAGGTCATTTACTTCTGTGTCTTACAGCTCCCAAGTTGAGTGCACATCAGGCTCTCTGTTCCATGAGCAGGGAGATCAGAGAGCCTGATGTGCGCTCAGCTCATTAGTTCTGGCCAGGGAATGATGTCACCACTGCTTCTAAAGCAGAGCTGGTGGACGGGAACCATGACTACCAGCTGTCAGCAAGAGGAGAGATAAGAAGAGATATCTACAGAACCAACCAAGTTTGTTTATTGAAGCCAATTGCAAACATGTTTATGCTGCCATGCTCTACACACGGAGACATGAATAAGGACATGGGAATACCCCTTTAAAGGTAACATGTTTTATATGGTAAAAAGGGTATTTCCTCATGACCCCTGGAAGATATGTAGTTTAAAAGTGTCAAAGGCTGTCTAGGCATGCTGGGAACAGCTGGAACAGCTGGGAGCACACTGGTTTGGAAACACTGCCCTATATCCTTGGGCAAAATTAGAAATACACAGGCTAGTATTAGTAGATGACATGCAAGAAAAGAAAAAAAAGGGAAAAATAGGTGGTATTGTGCACCTGTACAGGGGTGTGTTAAATGGGTACTCTATTGAAAAACTATTTTTTTTATATCAACTGACTCCAGAAAGTTAAACAGATCTGTAAATTGCTTCCATTAAAAAATCTTAATCCTACCAGTACTTATAAAAAAAAAAAATTTCATTGGAATACCCCTTTAAATTGGTAAAGGAGCACTCTATGACATGCACATACTCGATAAAGGGTCCAGTACAAACCAGAAACGTGTTGTGAAGTGTTACTACATGTAAGTTTATAACATTTTATGAATAAAGCTGATCAAAGTTGAAGAAGCGCCTAGTTTGTTGGATCATATTTTCGTCTCTTCTACTGCTTATTGATAACATGAGAAGATAGAGTACTTAAAGAATGTGTTTCAGGGTGTGTTAATGGGGGTCTAGTGTAAGCAAAGATAACATCCAAAATGTTTATCTACAGTCTGACAGTAATTTATAGTATTTTTCTCCAGTCCTGTCAATGTATAATGATTTAAGCTCATTAAAGATTTTTTCTAGATTAGAAAACCCATTTTTATATATCCTATTAGGGAATTCTCAAAGCTGAACCAAGATATTTCATGTAAGAATGTCTCAAAAAAAAATTTGTGGAGCTCACCGCCTGGGACTGATCAGATTTCTTCGTAGTGCGAGCATAAATGTTGGTCTGTGTCTTTAAGGAATGATCTTATTATTTCATTGGTGTGGCATACAAAGATTTAATATAGATTTTACTAAATACCCATTTTACATGGAGAAGTCTTTTTTCCTGCAGTGGATTAAACAAGATATAACAATAGCTAGCTGTGCATGAGATAGTGATTAGGTAAAATGGTTGATTTGAGCCATTTTGGCCGACTATTGTCTGCAATTTTTCCATCTGTGGTAGCTGAAAAAAAATAAGCCTATGGCATAACTGGCTGAATATGGACGATCATTTGCCACATGGTCACTGCAGTCATCAGCCTGTTTAGCGTGGCTTGTAGATGATGGGACCGTTTGTACAAATGGTCCCAAGGGACTTTAATTGGCCACATTGTGTGACCAACTAAAGACACTGGGGCATCCAACAGATTGATGTACAAGCTAGGTGTAAAACTGGAGAACATTAGATCTGATAAACAGCAGAATGGTCTGGAGCAGAGACAACGTATTTGTATAACAACTTTTATAAGGAGTCGTCTGCTTTGTCTTTTACAACTGGTCCAGACTGCTGAGAAGATTTCTTACAGTCATTACTGTGAAGTCTGGGCTACACTCATTGCTCCTTTTATTGAGCTTGCATAGTGTAGTAGTAGTATTAGTGCCCCTTTTTAATACTAATGTCCACCTTTGTCCCTCAAAAAGTAATAGTCTCCCAACAAAGTAATAATGTCATCATTGTGCCTACCATAAAGTTCCCCCACTATGTCATAATGGTCCCTTTGTGCTCCACAGGATTATAGTGCCCTTCATTTACCCCCCCCCCCCTTGTGCCCATCCCTGAATCCCTTTTTTGAACTCCCACAAGTTAATAGTCCCCCGCCTGTGCCCCCCACAAGGTAAAGAGTGCCTCTTCTGTAATCCCACAAGATAGCTAGTGGTTCCATCACTGTATCTCACTCAAGGTTAAAGTTCCCCCTCTGTGCCCACTCAAGGTTATGGCGACCTTACACAAAGTTATGTTTCCCCCACTGTAAGTTATGGTGACCCCAACACGAGTTATGGTGACCCCAACTATTGTGCACTTTTCATTTACTGATCTTATTTGACATCTTTAGTGCGCTCCTATTTTCACTGCTCTAATGTACTGTAAGCACGGTGATTCCACACTATGGGCGACAGGCAGCAATCATGTCTTTGATCTTTTTCCTGAGGCCTGGAGTGGAGGCAACAGGGGAAGAAGATTCAGGACACTGGTACTGACGAACATAGCATGGCACTATGGTGTTTGCAGGCGAACACTGAAGATAGAAGTGAACTGAAGATGTAAGCAGCCTAGTGTAGGGTGGAAGTTCCCATGGACTACCCAAGCTTCAGTTGCAACTATGACCTCTGTGACCCCTATAGCTACATCAGACCATCACATCATGGGTCAACCATGTCAGAAAAAGATGGATCACAAACTGGTCAAAAGCTGTGGAATAAAAAGAATAAATAAATCTAGCACACAGAATTGGTGTAGGGGTGATATGTTGGTATGCTCTAGGCGTTTGTAGGTATACACCCAGAATTGGTGGTAAAGGAGTACTGCTGTGTTAGACACTTATTTTGTGACGGAAGATAGTAACGGGAGAAATAGTGCATGCACTATTTCTCCCGTTACTATCTTCCATCACAAAATAACGGGCTATAACGGGTTAAAACGGCTATTAGAAAAATCCCATAAACTATAATGGGATTTTCTAACGGCCGTATAGGATTTTGTAACTGCCGTTTTACAGAACATTTTCCACTTTCCCTACACGCCCCTTTTCAGCGACCACACCCCTTTTCTCTACGGGCACGCCCCTTTTTCAGGTTTTCTTAGTAAAATGGAGAGTTAGTCGGGTTTTTCCAATTCTGGCGCAAATTCTGGCACAGAATCTGGCGCACAGCCCCACAAAACATGTTGGGTTTGCAATAGTAAATGAGGGCCAATGTCAAAACTGCCCTTTATTGACCTCCTAAAAACTATTAGTACACGATTACAACAAGAAGTTTATACATCCTCTCAACTTCATCAAAACCACATCTATCCCTCTAATCTCCTGGCACCATCCAAGTAGAAAAATAAATCTTGCTATGTTTTATAGAGAATTTCTTCACATGACTGGAACAGAGCTGGACTAGCAGAAATGTATATATTATCTTCGAACTCACCCTTGTAGATCAGTGGTCTTCAAATTGTGGACCTCCATCTGTTGCAAAACTACAACTTCAAGTATGCTCGGACAGATGGAGGTCCACAGTTTGGAGACCACTGTTGTAGACTATTTAAAGTAAGAATCATGATTTAAAGAGTACCTGTCATATCTCAAAAAATTTTTTTTATCAGTACCTAATCTTGATCATGTACATATAATTTGCATGTGTCTAGCACCTATATTTCTTTCACAAATACCATCTTTCTGTTGCCTACTTGGTTTCTTATTCTGTGCTTTGGAGGGGGCGTGCCCTCACCCCACATGACTAATGTTCCTCCCTGAGTCTGCTGTGCTGTGTCACTTCATCCAATCACTGCAGGCTGCTCTGTTAGGCTGGGTTCACATATGTCCGGCATCTGGCATAGTTTCCCTCCAGCGTACACCGGAGGGAAACTGATGCTAGAACTGACCAAATTCCTTTGAATGGGACAGTTCACAATCATTCAGAATCTTAATTTTGATGCAGGATGGTTGGACGTGCCGGATGGAACCGGACAGGGGAATGCAGCTTGCTGCGGTCCCCTGTCCTGCATCCAGGAACAATGGACGCCGGATGCCATACAACTCATGACAACTGATGCACGTTGTCATCAGTTATGGCGTCAGTTGTGTCAAGATCTAGGATGAGTTCATCTATGCCGGATGTCAGACATATGTGAACCTAGCCTAACCCTTTGCTCAGGAATCTGATAGGACAGGAGTGAGCACAGAGGAGAGCTAGTCTCACCCTCACTTACTGGATTTGTCCCCACCTTTGCTTCAGCCGGGACAAGGATGATGCTGCAGTCGGACTGGATTATGTTCTGGCTTGTAAGGGAACCCCTAGTGATCTTTTTTTTTTTTTACTAGCCATGATTTCTATAAAAAGGAAATATTATAATTTTTTTTTTTTATCTGACAGTGTCTATTTAAGTAAACTTTCTGTAAGCAATATTAGTTTTATATGTTAATACAGTGCTTTTTACATGTGGTTGTGGCACAGCACTTGTGACCCTGGTCTTACATCTACTCTTCCGGTGTAGAGGGTATATAACAGCATTTCAGGACTTCTTGTCCTGTGTGGTCATCAAGCAGTTAAAAATATATCTGTAAACACGTTGCCGCTTAATGACACCGCTGCGACAAGTTTCTGCTCAACACTTTCCCCAGGTCCAGGAAAGGGTGGGTCACATTTAGGGGTTTCCTGCACTTTTTATAGCTTGATTGGCAACACAGACACACGTTCAGCAACACCCCAGAGAATCTTGTTTTGGAACACCATGGTTCCTACACAACACTTCATTCTGTTTATATTCTTGTTACATTCTTGTGCTTTTACATATACCTGTTGGTTATGTACTGTATTATGCTTTACTGCTATGGAATCCTGCACTCGGGAAACTCGATCTCCATTCACTCCTTCAATCTCGTGGTTGATCATACAATTAAGTAAGATCAAATTAGAGGTCAAGGGGTACTCTGGAGGGAAACAATGTTTTTCATATCAACTGGTGCCATATGCAGTTTTGTAAATTACTTCTATTTCAAAATCTTAATTCTTCCAGTACTTATCAGCTGCTGTGTACTTCAGATGTGTAGTTCTTTTCCGCCAGACCAAAGTGATCTCTGATGCCACCTCTGTCCCTGTCAAGAACTGTTCAAAGCATGATCAAATCCCCACAGCAAACCTCCCCTGCTCTGGAAAGTTCCTGACACAGACAGAGGTGTCAGCAGAGAGCACTGTGGTCAGACGGGAAAGAACTACACAACTTCCTTTCGAAGTGGCTAGAGATCGAATCACCACATATTTTTCTTTAGTTGGGTGGCCAAGTCAACATCTTGTACTCCTTGTGGAAGATTTATCAAAACCTGTCCAGAGGAAAGTTGCCCAGTTGCCCATAGCAACGGCCGTCATGCCCCCTCCAGTAGACTTGCTTTGAGGCGGCGGGTCGTGATGTCACACGGGGGCGGAGTCATGACATCACGATACTCCGGCCCCGTGGTCGTCACGCTGCACACTCTGAGCCTCCAGCCCTGAGGAGAGCTTGAAAAGGTGGGTGAGCAATAACAGATTGCGGGGGTCCCCAGCGCTGGGACACCCGCGATCAGACATCTTATCCCCTATCCTTTGGATAGGGGATAAGATGTATTAGGGCTGGAGTACCCCTTTAACCCCTTAACGACGCAGGATGTAAATGTACATCCTGGTGAGGTGGTATTTAACGCACGAGGACGTACATTTATATCCTAAGCATAACCGCAAGCATCGGAGCGATGCCCGGATCATGCGCGGCAGGTCCCGGCTGCTGATCCCTTCAGATACCGTGATCAATACAGATCACGGCATCTGCAGCATCGCGGTCATTAAAATGGATGATCGGATCGCCTGCAGCGCTGCCGCGGCGATCCGATCATCCAGCACGACAGATGGAGGTTCCCCTTACCTGGCACCGCTGCCATCCCGGTGTCTTCTGCTCTGATCTGCCTTCCTGCAGACCAGAGCAGAAGATGACCGATAACCCTGATCAGTGCTATGTCCTATACATAGCACTGAACAGTATTAGCAATCGAATGATTGCTATAAATAGTCCCCTATGGGGACTATTAAAGTGTAAAATTAAAAGTAAAAAAAGTTTTTTTCAAAAATGTGAAAAACCCCCTCCCCCAATAAAAACGTACATTCTCCCATTTTCCCTATTTCACCCCCAAAAAGTGTTAAAAAAATATTTTATATACATATTTGGTATCACCGCATTTGTAAATATCTGAACTATTAAAATAAAATATTAATGATAACGTACGGTGAACGGCGTGAACGTTAAAAAAAAGTCCAAAATAGATGCTTTTTTTACAACATTTTATTCCAAAAAAAAATTAATAAAAAATGGATTAAAAGTTTTATACAAGCAAATATGGTATCCATAAAAATTAAAGATCACTGCGCGAAAAATGAGCCCTCATACTGCCGCTTATACGCAAAAATGAAAAAGTTATAGGTCTTCAAAATAGGGGGATTTTAAACGTATTAATTTGGTTACAAAGTTTGCGATTTTTTTTAAGCGCAACAGTAATAGAAAAGTATATTTTCATGGGTATCATTTTAATCGTATTGACCCAAAGAATAAAGAACATGTGTAATTTTTACCATAAATTGTACGTCGTGAAAAGCTATCACGCCCCCTCCCGTAGGCTTGCATTGAGGGTTCAGAGCGTGACGTCACACGGGGGCGCATGCGTGACGTCACACGCCGCCCGCCCTGTGATTGCCCGTAATCAGACCCGGAGCGAACATGCTCCGGGGACTGATTACAAACGGGGTGCCGCGTGGAAGATACTTTGGATAGGGGATAAGATGTCTAAGCACCAGAGTACCCCTTTAACCCCTTAACGACGCAGGATGTATATTTACGTTCTGCGCCGACTCCCGCGATATGAAACGGGATCGCGCCGCGATCCCGCATCATATCGCGTCGGTCCCGGCGCTCATCAACGGCCGGGACCCACGGCTATTACCACACATCGCCGATCGCGGCAATGTGCGGCATTAACCCTTTAGAAGCAGCGGTCAAAGCTGACCGCCGCTTCTAAAGTGAAAGTGAAAGTGACCCGACTGCTCAGTCGGGCGGTTTGGGACCGCCGCGGCGTCCCGAACAGCTTGCAGGACACCGGGAGGGCCCTTACCTGCCTCCTCGGTGTCCGATTGGCGAATGACTGCTCCGTACCTGAGATCCAGGCAGGAGCAGTCAAGCGCCGATAACACTGATCACAGGCGTGTTAATACACGCCTGTGATCAGGATGAGAGATCAGTGTGTGCAGTGTTATAGGTCCCTATGGGACCTATAACACTGCAAAAAAAATGTTAAACAAAGGTGTTAATAAAGGTCATTTAACCCCTTCCCTAATAAAAGTTTGAATCACCCCCCTTTTCCCATAAAAAAAATAAAACTGTGTAAAAAAATAAATAAATAAATATATGTGGTATCGCCACGTGCGTAAATGTCCGAACTATAAAAATATATCATTAATTAAACCGCACGGTCAATGGCGTACGCGCAAAAAAATTCCAAATAAAAAAAAGCGCATTTTTGGTCACTTTTTATACCATTAAAAAATGAATAAAAAGTGACCAAAAAGTCCGATCAAAACAAAAATCATATTGATAAAAACTTCAGATCACGGCGCAAAAAATGAGTCCTCATACCGCCCTGTACATGGAAAAATAAAAAAGTGACCGAAATATGCACTGCGTAGAAACGGAAGCCCCCAAAATTTACAAAATGGCGTTTTTTTCTTCGATTTTGTCGCACAATGATTTTTTTCCCCGTTTTGCCATGCATTTTTGGGTAAAATGACTAATGTCACTGCAAAGTAGAATTGGCGATGCAAAAAATAAGCCATAATATGGATTTTTAGGTGGAAAATTGAAAGGGTTATGATTTTTAAAAGGTAAGGAGGAAAAAACGAAAGTGCAAAAACTGAAAAACCCTGAGTCCTTAAGGGGTTAAGGCCCAAATGGGCTGAGTCCTTTAGGGGTTAAACCATTTCTAAACAATTTTTTCAGTTTGGCCTGGACATTATCCTGCTGAAAGAGGCCACTGGTAGGTGGTACCTAACACATTAACATGCCAGGATTCAAGCTTTCCCAGTAAAACATTGCCCTCCACCAGCCACTGTCATTTCCAATCCAGGGGTCAAGTTCTGGAAAAAAAAGTGTGGGAAATCACCTAAGATTTCCACCCAAGGGCCGGTCCTGCAGGACTCCTGCTGATGGGAATAGTGGGGGAGATTTATCAACACCTGTCCAGAGGAAAAGTTGCCCAGTTGCCCATAGCAACCAATCCGCTCGCTTCATTCATTTTTAACAAGGCCTCTGCAAAATGAAAGAAGCAATCTGGCTGCCATGGGCAACTGGGCAACTTTTCCTTTGCACAGGTTTTGATAAATCTTCTCCAATGTTCCTGCTGTGGAAAAAGTGCAGGAACTCCATTCCCATGCGTTTCTGCAGTACTTGAGCCCTGTTTCCATCATACTTTCTCTGCCAGCTTGCTTTTTTTCATTGTGCATCCTTTACCCCAGGTAAGTCACCTACATGCAACCACCATCCACATGATGTAAAAGAGAACAGCCATAGCTCCCAACCGCCCCGGATCCAGCGGGACATTCCCGTTTTTGGGGCCATGTCCCACCGTCCCGGAAGGGCACCCACATGTCCCGCTCAGGGCCGATCACCCTGTTCACACACAGTAATAGTGTGCACTTACTGTGTAATCAGGAGGACTTGTCACACAACATCCCTACAGGCCTGCAACGCTGTCCTGTCAGTGAGAGAGGTGCTGGCTCCGCCCCCTGACCTGTCAACTCCGCCCCCTCACCTGTTATCTTTAGTTCTGTGTCCAAAGATACTTGAATTTTCCTCTCCATGGAAGTTCTGCAAAAATTCCAGCAAGGTAATGAAGGAGCAAATCCTCATTACATGGAGCTCCTGCCGCTGGACTGATGTCCTGACGGATATGTTGGATAACACTTTTACTCCAGCAGCATAAGGTGAAATCTTATTGACCAATCTAAGACTATAACTCCCAATGTGGTCTCTCTGGATGTGCAGCACAGAGAGTAGTTTTAGACTTTCTATTTACTCTTTGAAATACGAAGAATGAATCTGCAGCTCCTGTAGGACTAAAAGGCTCAGCCTCAGGCTAAGTTTCTACTTGGGTTTTTGTCCTGCGTTTTTTGGGTTGAAAAAAAAACGCATGAAAAAACGCCAGTGCAATGTCCTGCGTCTGCCATTTTTTCTTGCTTTTTTTTCTGGCGTGTGGAAATAGCATTTTTGGCACCTTTTTGCGTTTTTTTTTGGTACCCAAAATTTGTTGGGTACCCAAAAAAAAAAAGGGATGCAGTAGTGATGGCAAAAAATGTATTTAATCTAAATTTTTTATAACTAAATTTTAATTAATGTTTAATAAAGTGTGTGTGTTTCCCTTTTTTTTCAATTTTTTTTACATTTTTTAGGTAGTACTACTATTCCCAGCATGGAACAGACTGTTCCATGATGGGAGGAGTAGTACATGTACTAATAGACATATCGCCCCGGGTGTCAGTCTGACACCAATGCAATCATCCATTATATAGCAGAGATGCGGCTCTATACAGCGCTCGCATCTCTGCACTATAATCCGGCCAGTGATGTGAATAGAACATCATTCATATTTTCCGCCCAGAGCTGTGATTGGCCGGATGGTTGCAGCCAATCACAACTCTGAGGGAAATATGAATGAGTGAGTGGCCGGAGTACAGATCAGAGATGCGAGCGCTGTACACAGTCGCTCCATCTCTGCTATAGACAGAACGATCACAGCGGGTGTCAGTAGTGACATCCACTGTGATGTGTCCTTAACTGCAAGTACTACTGCTCCCAACATGGAGCACACTCTGCTTCATGCTGGGAGCTTTAGTATCTGCATTAATAGACAGATCGCAGCGAGTGTAACTTCTGAAACTCGCTGAGATCTGTCTATTAATGCAGGTACTACATCTCCCAGCATTGAGCAGAGTGTGCTCCATGTTAGGAGCTGTAGTACCTGCCGTTAAGGAAAGATCACAGCGGATGTCACAACTGACACCCGCTGTGATCCTCCTGTATAATGTATAGATGCGGCCACTCTTCTATGGTCCCCTGCACTGCCGTATATATACTCATATTCATATATCCCACAGAGAGCTGTGATTGACTGGAACCATCTGGCCAATCACAGCTCTGCGGGAAATATGAATAGGTGTATATATACTTCAGTGCAGGGGACCATAGAAGAGCGGCTGGCCGTATCCATAAATTATACAGGAGGATCGCAACGGGTGATCTGTCAATTATTACAGGTACTACTACTCCCATCATGGAACAGTGTGTTCCATGCTGGGAGTAGTAGTACTACCTAAAAAAATGAAGAAGAAAAAAGAAAAAAAAGTGAAAAACACACACATACAAAATTTTTATTATTGCCAGCTAAATTTTTAGGTCCCCGCCCGCACGCATAAATTGATCCCTGTTTAAAAATCAATAAAAATTTTGTAATAAAAAAGATAAATTTCGTTAGATACAATTTTTTCCTTCACTACTGTATCTTTTTTATGAAATTTTATTAAAAAAGGTATCTCCATCACTTTTTTGGATCGCTAAAGTCCAAAAAAAGAATAAAAAACCCCTGAAAAAACGCCAAAGTTAAAACCCAAAGAGTGAAAAACGCCAAAAGGATAAAAAAAAAAAGCCAAAGTAAAAAACGCCAAGTGGAATACGAATTTAGCAATTTCTCATTGATTTACAGCTAACATCTGGCTGCAGCGTTTTTTGGCCAAAAAAACGCCATGCAGCAGAATTGGTGTTTTTCTTGGCGTTTTCACCCAAAAAAAAAAAACAAGTAGAAACTTAGCCTCACTTTGCCGTTTTTGCAGGCATTCTTTTATTTTTTTTTTTATTTTTTTTTGGACTTTAGCGATCCAAAAAAGTGATGGAGATACCTTTTTTTGTTAAATTTCATAGAGTACCATTACAAAAATAAAAAAATTAAAAGATACAGTAGGGATGGAAAAAATTGTATATACAAACAAAAGAGGAGATGATCCACTCACCCTTTCCACAATGAGTACAATAGTCCCAGGCTGGCCAGGTGCACGGGGCGTGATAGCCACAATCACGGTGTATACTGAAGGAAGTAACTTCCAAGGGGAGCGAACCAGCACTCCGGTAAAAAATGCAAGCTTTATTTTCATCTTCTTAAAATCATACAAAAAAGGGGAGAAAAAAGAATAAAATAGCATAGAAACACCGACGCGTTTCAGGAGGACCCTTTATTAAGGCATACAAAACAGTAATGAAACCCCAAATAAATAGACATACAATGTAAAGAAAACTCCTCCTTTCCATTAACCTCTTAAGGATGCAGGGCGTACCTGTACGCCCTGAGTCCACTCCCTTTCTATAACGTGGAGCCACAGCATGGCCCTGCCTCAAAGCGGGTCGGGTCCGGCCTCTAACAACGGTCTGGACCCATGACCAATAGTGCGCGCCACTGATCGCGGTGCCGCGTGCTATTAACCCTTTAGACGCGGCGTTCAAAGTTGATCTAAAGTGAAAGTAAACTACTCCCGGCTAGCTCAGTGGGCTGTTCGGGACCACCACTGTGAAATCACGGCATCCCGAAATGCTGGAGGACACAAGGAGGGTCCCTACCTTCCTTCTGCATGTCTGATCGCCGAATGACTGCTCCGTGCTTGAGATCCAGGCATGAGCAGTCAAGCAGCAGAATCATTGATCAATGTTATCCTATGGGATAAATACTGTGCGAAGAAGTAGAATGGAAAACGCACTCAGCACTTTCTTGATAGGATGAACCAATTCTTTATTGCAGCGTGTAGTTCATAAAATCATCAGGTACAGACGTGCACAGGGAGCTGTGGATGGACACAGGCAGGGGGCGTGCAGGGGGCGGCAACTAGTTTCGCGCACGTAGGTGCTTCCTCTGGCTCGCACTGACTCACAAGGCATCTGGAGGAGGTTCTTATGGATCAGGAAAACCAAGTTGCCATAACAACATCAACAGGTGAGTAAAAACAATACAATATGCTTAATGCATATCCAAAAGAAATTTTAACCTATATAAATAGTCTGAAGGGAGGTCGCTTAGGAGAGGAAGGCACCCATGTTGTTTTTTTAAATTAAGCCCCAGTGGTCCTACCGCATGCAAGCGGATTATCCTACGGGCTTCTTTTTTGAGCAAACTCTGGTGTCTGTCTCCTCCAGTGGACGGGATGGTGACTCTTTCCAATCCAGCAAAAGTCACACTGGTGGGATCAGCTCCATGATAGGTGCAGATATGGGAGACAAAACGTGTGGCTCCCAAACCAGTGTGAATAGAGCGCAAGTGTTCCTTAACACGCATTTGCAGTTTCCTAATCGTTTTGCCTACATAATAGTAGCCGCATGGACAGATTAAACAGTAGACAACGTAGTTAGTTTGGCACGTTATCAGCTGGTTAACAACTATTTGAGTGTCTCCTAGTCTGAACATAGACTTAGCCAGATTTTGTTGACAAATGGTACAATTGTGGCATTTGTGATTACCTATCGGTGACATGTTTGTTAACCAGTTAGTAGAATGTGATTTTTGTTGGGCCTCAGTTTTAAATGTTTTTAAAAGGTTTCCTAGCGTTTTATTTAGTTTGTTTGTAATTATGGGGTTATGGGCTGATAAAGCTTTCAACTCTTCGTCTTCTTGCAATATGTACCAGTTTTTTCTGATGATGGTATTAATAGTATTATTCATACTAGAATTTTTAAATGCAAAAGTAAATCTCGTATTCTTGTCATTCTCGTCAGATTGCTCTGGTTTCTTTGAATATAGCAGTTCTTCCCTTCTTTTTGATTGAACCTTATTAAAGGCTTTCTGGACTAGTTTTTCTGGGTAGCCTTGCTTTTTTAATCTCCCTGATAATTCCTCAGCTTCTTTTTGGAATAGGTTTGGTTTATTATTAATTCGCTTTAAGTGAACAAATTGGGATACTTTGTTTTACATGTATAGGGTGTGACCTATTAAAATGAAGAAGTGCATTACGGGAAGTGTTTTTTCGGAATGAGGTAGTTGCTAACATGTTTTCATGGACCATGATTTTAATGTCCAGGAATTCCATCAGTTGGCCTCCAAACTGGAAGGTAAAAATCACATTCTTGTCATTAACTGTATTGAGGTATTGAACGAAAGCAGAGAATTTGTCTTCACTTCCATCCCATATGACGAAAATATCGTCCTCCTCAGTCCACCTGCACAGGGCTAGGTGCAGAGAGCGCAGGAGCGAGCGCTCGCTAGAGGAGCGAGCGCTTGCTGGATGACACACAGCAGCGCGCACGTTACATTAGTTGAAGGGCGCATGCACTGGGACCTGTGTGTCAATCACACAGCGGTCCCAGCACTGAGATACAAAGTACGGGTGGGCGTGGCGGCGGGGCATCGCATACCTCGCACCATGCCTATCCGACCGTCAGTGGCTTTGATTAAAAGCACTTTTTAGCATCACGAAAGCCTGCAAATATAAGGTAAAATTATTGCTGTACACAACACCTGCACACAGTACAAAGGCTGTGTGCAGGTTATTACGCTAAAATTTCATGAAAGTTGCGCTTTAAGGCTTCACAAAAGTAGGTAATGAATTCGGCTGACTTATTGGTAAATTGGAGGCATTCCTCCATAGCCTGTATACCCGCATCATGTGGGTATACAGGCTTTCGACGTCTATAGACGCAAGAGATAGGCCTTCTCTCCACTCAAAATTTTCCAACTCAGTGATAAGGTCGCCTGTATCTCGTAAGAAGGTAGGGAGTTCCTTAAGAATAGGGGAAATTAGCCAGTCTAAATATCTTGACAAAGATTCGGTCACCGAGCCGATCCCCGCCACAACAGGGCATCCGGGGGGTCGGCTCAGTGACTTATGAATCTTTGGCAGGATGTACCAGTATGGATACTTTGGGGCAGGTGGAATACGTTTTTCTGCAGTTTTTTCTGATAGGGTACCTTTTTCTGTATGTCTGCGCAGTAGTGATCTTAGTTTTTCTTTTATTTTATGGGTTGGATTGGTATTTCATTTTTCGTACACTGTCTGATTGCTCAATTGTTTAAGGGCTTCTGCATCGTGGTCAGCCTGATGCCATACTACAACGCTGCCACCCTTATCCGCCCTTGACACCAGGATGCCTTTATTGTTCATCAGGGACTTGAGTGCAGAAAATTCACTCTTTGATAAATTGGATTAGGGTTCAGGGTAGATAACCGCTTTGGTGTTATCTCAAGACACCAAATGTCTAGGAGACTGCCTGGTGTCAATGGTGGGTTAAAGGTGGATTTATTACCTTTTGTAAAAGGCTTTGGGATTAGATCCTCACTGGATGTATCCTCACCAATAGGTCCTGCTAATTCTGCTAGTGTACATGTAATATCTACTTCACTCTGAGTAAACTCTTTGGGGGATATTTATCAAAGTTGTCTATGTCCCGCATCAATATAGACCAAACTACAGAGGGTTAGTCTGGTCTATTGTGCACCTAATTTATCAAATGGCGCACAGCTCTTGATAAATTCTGTGCACAGACTTCATGATCTATGCTTCAGTCTATATTTAAACCTGCTCCAACATGGTCTGACATTTCGGTGTACTTTCAGCCTATGCGACTTGTCGCTAAAAAGTCGCTTTTGATAAATTCAGCACCAATGCATTTTTCAATGCATTTCAGTCTAAAATAGACTTGCATGCATCATGTTCTAAAAATCCTCTAGAGCAAAAGTCGCAGAAAAGTCGCTCAGATTTAGACTGCGACTTTCTGTGCGACAAATTTAGACAAGAAAAACCAGTCTAAATCCTTTGATAAATCTCCCCCTTTGACTATTGAAAATCCAAGCGGTCCTATTTTACAAGGAGTATCACTTTCGAATGCTGCTGATACATGTTTATTCTCGGTACAACCTGAAATAAATTTAAGCCTCCTAATAGTTCCGAAGAGATCTATCTCAAACTCCTCATAGTTAAATTTTTCAGAACTGTCGGCCAAAGATACTTCAGTGAGGTTCACAACTAGAGAGTTGCATCGCAGGTTAATGGTTCCATGTTACTGATTTCTTTCTTTTCACTCTCCAAGGTGGATTGCGTGTTTTCTTTTGCTCTTTTACTTCTCATTTTTCACCCTCCTTGTCTGGTCTTACGTCTAGAAAATGAGCTCTGTTGGTTATGGGCATATTACTTGTCACTGGGCCCTCTGAGCCGCTCGAGTCTGACTCAGTAGTCAGAAAGTTGGTGACTTTTTTCTTTTTATGTGATGGATTTTGGTTTTTATACACATTGGCCCTCATTTACTAACAGGATCCCGACACGTTTTGTCGGGTTTTGTGCCAGAATTCTGTCTGCACCAGAATTTGCGCATACCCTCCGCATACCAGTCCGGATCCTGACAGAAGATCCGGCCATGGATCCCACTGAGGTCCCGCTGCCCAGTGTCGCTGACCTAACCTCCGTGGTTGCCCAGCAATCACAGCAGATCGTGCAACAAGGACATCAGCTGACTCAGTTGACCGCTATGCTGCAACAGCTTCTGCCGCAACAACAGCAACCATCTCCTCCGCCAGCTCCTGCATCTCCTCCCCAGCGAGTGGCTGCTCCCAGTTTCCGCCTGTCTCTTCCAGACAAGTTTGATGGGGACTCTAAACTGTGCCGTGGATTCCTGTCCCAGTGTTCCCTACACCTGGAGATGATGTCAGACCAATTTCCTACAGAACGGTCTAAGGTGGCGTTCGTGGTCAGCCTCCTGTCTGGAAAGGCCTTGTCATGGGCCACACCGCTTTGGGACCACAACGATCCTGCCACTGCTACAATCCAGTCCTTCTTCTCAGAAGTACGTAGTGTCTTTGAGGAGCCAGCCCCGGCTTCCTCAGCCGAGACTGCTTTGCTGAATCTTGTCCTAAGGAATTCTTCAGTGCGCGAATACGCCATCCTGTTCCGCACCCTCGCCTCTGAGCTTTCCTGGAATAATGAGGCCCTCTGCGCGACCTTCAAGAAAGGCTTATCCAGTCACATCAAAGATGTCCTGGCCGCACGAGAAATTCCTGCTAACCTGTCTGAACTCATCCATTTGGCCACCCGCATCGACATGCGTTTCTCGGAAAGACGCCAGGAGCTTCGTCAGGAAAAGGATCTTGTTCACACCAGGCGGTTTTCCTCCATGGCTCCGCTCCTCCAACGTCCTTTGCAATCTGTTCCTGTGCCTCCTGCCGAGGAGGCTATGCAAGTGGATCGGTCTCGCCTGACCCAACAAGAAAGGACTCGCCGTAGGAATGAAAACCTGTGTCTATACTGTGCAAGCACCGAACATTTCCTAAAAGACTGTTCTATTCGTCCTCCGCGTCTGAGAAACGCACCCACTCACCTAGTCAACGTAGGAGAGTCGTTGCTAGGAGTGAATTCTACCTCTCCACGATTGACTTTACCTGTGCGGATTGCTATATCCGCTAATGCTACTTCCTTCTCCGCTGTGGCCTTCTTTGACTCGGGTTCAGCAGGAAGTTTCATTGAAGCCTCCCTAGTCAACAGATTCAACATTCCAGTCACCCGTCTTGTCAAACCTCTCTTCATTTCATCCGTCAATGGAGAGAGACTGGTCTGCACCGTGTTACCGCACTCAACTGCTACTCATGTCTGTTGGAGTTCACCATCATGAACATATTGAATTTTTTGTGCTACCCAACTGCACTTCTGAAATTCTTCTGGGCTTGCCCTGGCTCCAACTTCATTCGCCTAGCCTCGACTGGGTCACCGGGGACATTAAGAGCTGGGGATTTTCTTGCTACAAGCGATGTCTCCACCCAGTTTCTTCCTGCCAAGTCTCCATGGCTACTCCATAGCCAGGTCTTCCTAAGGCCTATCTGGACTTTTCGGACGTCTTTTGTAAAAAACAAGCATAGGTCTTACCTCCGCATAGACCCTATGACTGCCCTATCGACCTGCTCCCTGGTACCACACCGCCCCATGGTAGGATTTACCCACTTTCTGTCCCGGAATCACAAGCTATGTCTGAGTACATACAAGAAAACCTCAAAAGAGGTTTTATCCGGAAATCCTCTTCCCCAGCTGGAGCTGGATTTTTCTTTGTCGCTAAAAAAGATGGATCTCTCCGCCCTTGTATTAATTACCGCGGCCTCAATAAAATTACCGTAAAAAATCGCTATCCTCTGCCTCTCATCTCCGAACTCTTTGACCGACTGCGAGGTGCCAAGATTTTCACCAAACTTGATTTAAGGGGCACATATAACCTCATCCGTATTCGTGCAGGCGACGAATGGAAAACCGCCTTCAATACCAGAGATGGTCACTTTGAATACCTAGTCATGCCCTTTGGTCTATGCAACGCCCCAGCAGTCTTTCAGGACTTTGTTAATGAGATTTTTCGGGACATGCTGTACTCCTGTGTGGTAGTCTACCTTGACGACATCCTAATTTTTTCCTCCAACCTAGAGGAACATCGCCTTCATGTTCGTCAAGTGCTCCAACGATTACGTCAAAATAAACTTTACGCTAAAATTGAGAAGTGTCTATTCGAACGCAGCAGTCTTCCCTTCCTGGGATACATTATGTCCGGACCAGGTCTTCAAATGGACCCTGATAAACTTTCTGCGGTAATGGATTGGCCTCGTCCCACTGGTCTGCGAGCAATCCAAAGATTTCTCGGATTTGCAAATTATTATCGCCAATTCATTCCCCACTTCTCCACCATCGTTGCTCCTATTGTAGCACTGACTAAGAAAAATGCTAATCCAAAATCCTGGCCGCCACAGGCGGAGAAAGCCTTTAACCACCTCAAAGCCGCCTTCTCCTCTGCTCCAGTCTTGTCCAGACCAGATCCTCAGAAGCCCTTCTTCCTCGAGGTTGACGCCTCCTCTGTTGGAGTCGGAGCTGTTCTCCTTCAAAAATCCGCTAAAGGTTCTCCTCCAGAAAAAAACGATTCCATTGGAGACCGTGAACTATTGGCGATTAAGTTGGCCCTTGAGGAGCGGAGACATCTTCTGGAAGGATCCCTTCACCCCATCACCATTTATACTGATCACAAAAATCTGTCTTATCTCCAATCTGCCCAGCGGCTAAATCCTCGCCAGGCTAGGTGGTCGTTGTTTTTTGCCCGTTTTAACTTTCAGATTCATTTTCGTCCCACAGACAAGAATGTCAGAGCTGATGCTCTATCTCGTACCACCGATGCCTCTGAAGCCGAGACCCTTCCTCAGCACATCATTCCCTGATCTGTCTGATCTCTTCTGCTCCTGTTTCTCTGGTGCCTACCCCTCCAGGAAATACTTATGTTCCTCCCCATCTTTGCCTCCGGATCCTCAAATGGGGCCATTCCTCCCTTCTGGCTGGTCACGCTGGAATCAAAAAGACTTTACAGTTGATTGCCAGACACTATTGGTGGTCCTCCTTGGAAAAGGATGTGACCGATTTCGTACAAGCCTGTACAGTATGTGCATGTGACAAGAACCCTCGTCAGAAGCCTTCTGGTCTTCTCTATCCGCTGCCGGTGCCTGAACAGCCTTGGTCCCACATAGCCATGGACTTCATCACTGATCTTCCTGTATACCATGGCAACACTGTCATCTGGGTGGTCGTTGATCGTTTTTCCAAAATGGCTCACTTTATTCCGCTTCCAGGCCTTTCTTCTGCGCCACAGTTGGCGAAGCAATTTTTTCAGCAGATTTTCCGTCTTCACGAGCTTCCCATGCATATCTACTCGCATAGAGGCGTTCAATTTTTGTCTAAATTTTGGAGAGCTCTCTGTAATCAATTAAAGATCCACTTGTCCAATGGACAAGTGGAGAGAGTGAACCAGATCCTTGGTGACTACCTGCGACATTTTGTCTCCTCCCGCCAAGATGATTGGGTCTACCTGTTACCCTGGGCTGAATTCTCGTACAATTTCAAAAACTCTGAGTCATTCGCCAAGTCTCCGTTCTTTGTGGTGTACGGCCATCACCCGCTTCCCCCCCCTCCCCCTCCCCATCCCCACTTCATCTGGAGTTCCTGCCGTAGATGAATTGACCCGGGACGTCTCCACTATCTGGAAGGAGACTCAAAAGTCACTCTCACTGGCCTCTTCTCGCATGAAGAAACATGCGGATAAGAAGAGAAGAACTCCTCCTCCTGTCTTTGTCCCTGGTGACAAAGTGTGGCTCTCTGCCAAATATATTCAGTTTCGTGTCCCTAGCTACAAGCTAGGTCCTCGTTACCTCGGGCCATTTAGAGTCAAAAGTCAAATCAACCCTGTCTCCTACAAGCTACATCTTCCTCCTTCTCTTCGTATTCCTAACTCCTTTCATGTATCCCTTCTCAAACCTCTCGTTCTTAACCGCTTTTCCCCCAAGGTCACCGTTCGTGCTCCTGTCACTGGGTCCTCTGACGTCTTCTCTGTAAAAGAAATCCTCGCCTCGTCGTCAGAGGTAAAAAAAAATGTCTTGTTGACTGGGAGAATTGTGGCCCCGAAGAGAGGTCTTGGGAGCCCGAGGACAATATCCTCGACAAGGAGCTCATCCATAGGTTCCTGGGCTCCAAAAAGAGGGGCAGACCAAAGGGGGGGTACTGTAACGCCGAGCGCTCCGGGCCCCGCTTCCCCTCTGGAGCGCTCGCGGTGTCACCTCCCTGCTTGTAGCGCCCCGGTCAGCGAGTCTGACCGGGAGCGCTGCTCTGTGTCCCTCGGCGGGGATGCGATCCCCGTGGCAGGACGTGCCCGCCCACGGGTCGCATCCCGTTTCACTCACCGGCCCCGTCCTTTTGCTCAGTCCCGGCGCGTGCGGCCCGCTCTCTAGGGCGCGCGCGCACCGGATCTCTCAGATTTAAAGGGCCAGTGCAGCATTAATTGGTGCCTGGCCCAATTAGTTCCTAACACTCCCTACACTATATAAACCCACTTCCCCTTCCTGTCCCTGCCGGATCTTGTTGCCTTGTGCCCTGAGAAAGCGTTTCTGTGTGTTCCATTGCCTGTGTATCCGGACCCTTGCCATTGCCCCTGACTACGAACCATGGCTGCCTGCCCAGACCTTCTGCTACGTCTGATCTTGCTCTTGCCTTGTCCTTGTGTACCGCGCCTGTCTCAGCTGTCAGTGGGGTTGAGTCGCTATCGGGTGGAACGACCTGGGGAATACCTGCCGCTGCAAGTCCATCCCGCTTTGCGGCGGGCTCTGGTGAAAACCAGTAACCCCTTAGATTCCGTTCCCCTGGTACGGCCCACACCATCACCTCACTGACACAGAGGATCCACCACCCGTGTCCTCTCCGCATACCAGTCCTGACAAATACATTTTGTGCAACAGAAAAAAAAATTGCGACAGAGAGAAAGGGACATTGGACTACAGATTAGTAAATAGCATCAGAAAAAGTAAAGGACTTGCAAAAACACAAACCGACACTCCACTCTTAGTAAATGAGGGCCATTGTTCATTTTTTGGTTGCGTTTTTTGTTAGAGCCTGGATTTTCATTTCCTACGTTTTTTCTGGTCCACGTAAAGATAGATTTTTCCTCAAAGTCCTTTTTATCTCTCATATACTTGTCCCGTTTGACTTCTTTTTAAGGTGGTTTGTAGTTGTAGGATTTTTTTTATCCAGATTTTGTGTAAATTGATTATATTGGGTTTCAGGTATACAATTTCTCAATTCAATCTTAGCTTTGCATAATTCCATTGTGATTTTTCTCATATTCCTTTTGGTTTTTGAGTAGGATCAGATTTTGCAATTTCAAAGAGTGTTCAAGATGTGCTTGATCCCAAGCAGCTAGGAATTCTAAGTCATTCCTTAACTGGGAAGGTGACTTATAGACTCGGAGGCCTCTCGGTGTGCGTTGGCATTCTTTGTAGGTTGATAGGGATTGGATGGTCCAGAAATATCTGGTTTCTTTATCTGCCAGTGCTTGAACCCAATATTGCAGGATTTTTGTGCTCAGCACTTTCAGTTCGTCCTGCGCCTCACATGCTGAGAAAAACGCCCCTGCCTGAGCTCTACCTGTGCTGATTGCCGTGTCTGTAGACACCTGTTGGATCTCAGTGTCCATTGTGGTAACAGTCTCAATACTGCGTGCCTGGGACATAGTAGAGAAAGGGCAACAAGTAGATATAATCCAAAGTGAAGAGGAATATAAATGTCCAGCACCGCTAGTTGGAGAGACCGCAATAGATAGGTGTCAATACGGCAGTCAAGAAATGTACCGAAAATATTACATGCTATGATTCTCCAAACGGTGGTGCAGCAATCCAATAAGTAGTAGCGAATAAATACTGTGCGAAGAAGTAGAATGGAAAATGCACTCACCACTTGTGGTCCTTTGCATAGGTTTTGATAAATCTCCCCCCAAATATGTAAAATATAATGTTGATGTGTACCAATGAATATATATTTAAACCTATAGTGTATGTCATAACAATTCTATGAGATAATGAGTATGTGATCAGAAATATATAAGATATCAACTAATAGTGTATCATAATATCTGATATGTTGTTTAGGCCTGCAGGAAATCGAGTACCCAGTTTAATAATCCAGTGGGCTTCACGCGCTAGGTGTTCCTTCCTCCATCCGTGAGGGGCGCGTTACTCTTTCTATGGGAACTATGCAGAGTGAAACTGTACTGCCCGCATGCACGTCTCTAAAATGTCTAGACGCGCATGCGGGCAGCACAGTTTCACTCTGCGTAGTTCCCATAGAAAGAGTGACGCGCCCCTTATGGGGTGGAGAATGGAGGAAGAAACTCCTAGCGAGTGAAGCCTACTGCACCTAAAAATCCATATGATGGCTTATTTTTGCGCCACCAATTCTACTTTGTAATTACATCAGTCATTTTACCCAAAAATCCTCGGCGAAATGGAAAAAAAAATCATTGTGAGACAAAATTGAAATAAAAAAAACACGCCATTTTGTCACTTTTGGGGGCTTCCGTATCTACATCCCTATAACTTTTTTATTTTTCCACATATGGGGAGGTTTGAGGGCTCATTTTTTGCGCCGTGATCTGAAGTTTTTAGTGGTACCATTGTTGTATTGATCGGACATTTTGATCGCTTTTTATTAATGTTTTCATGATATAAAAAGTGACCAAAAACACACTATTTTGGACTTTGGAATTTTTTTGTGCGTACGCCATTGACCGTGCAAAACTACAACTCCCAGCATGCCCAGACAGCCTTTGGCTATAAGGGTATGCTGGGAGTTTTAGTTTAACAACAGCTGGATTCTCCCTGTCTTGGAGGACACTGCCAGAAGGGTCTGTTCACATTATACAAAACGGACAATGTGAACAGAGCCTCACACCCTTACCAGCCTGGCTCCCGTCTATAGCTCTGCCCCCCTAATGAGGTCATCAATAGGGGTGGAGCTACACGGACCCGGCAGGGACAGGGAGTGAGGGAGGTAAGGAGACCTCGTCTTCTGTATGCACTTTATATATCTATAGATATCTGTTTATTCTGTATACTGCCCAAAGGGGCTATAGAAGCAGGGAGTCCTGTCAGTCTGGTGACAGAATTCCCGGCTCCTGCATAGCATACACAGGAACACTATTCCCCCTGTATACTATACGGCTGGGGGAGGTGAGTAGTGATGCTATACATCCAGCCTCATCTCCTTACACTCTGTGGATCAGCATCCGACCCACAGAGTGGTACCCTGGAGGCAATGAGAAAACTGCCACAGGGGACAAATTTGGCTGTTTCCACACACCAGGAAAAACGCCAGAAAACCCCCCCAGAAAAACTGCCAAAATGCAGGAAACAGCTGTGGCAGTTTTCCTGGCCATTTTTCCTGGCGTTTTTGCTGGTGGGGAAAAACTCAGTGAAATCCTAGCCAGAGACTACAGAGCTAGCTGCTCCATGTAGCTATGTGTATCTGCTCGTAGCGGCGGATTTCCCATTGGCAGTCACGAGCAGACACACAGAGCTACTCGCAGCAGGGAGCTCTCTCTGTAGTCACTCTATGACTGCCTGCAGCTCACCTGCAGCGTCAAATATGCTGCAGATGCACTGTGTGTGACCCAATCCTTATGCAGAATAATAACTTGTACAAGTCTGCTCATGTCTGTGGGGAAGATGTCGTGCTGATGTTCTACATGTACTGTGAATAAAGCCGTGGCAGCAGGAACTTTCAGGTGTGTGCTCCATTCTTCCATTCTTTTTATTGTATTGCTTTTCTCAATATATTAAAGCATGAAAAATCTTAACTAAGAAAGACTGAATGAGTGAGCACTCACCATTCCTGCAGGCTTCCAGTAGTCTTTTACTTCATTTCATTTAGCAGGGAGGTCGGAAAAAGAGCACAGCTGTGCGCAAAAAAAGTAATTTACCTCTGAGTGCCTCCGCAGGTCCACGCCAGCCTCCCCACTGAACAAAACAAACTAAAAGACTACTGGGAGCCCGAAGAAGTGGTGAGTGCTTACTCATTCAGTCTTTCTTATTGAAGATTTTTCATGCTTTAATATATTGAGTAAAGCACCATAGCTTGGAGTGGCCTGGCGTACGTAGTCGGTGTCTCTGTGTTCGTTGCTAGCACCTGCCCTGAACTCAGCTACTCCAGAGAGCATTGTGATTTTAACCCTTACCTTCTTGTGGTCGTCTAAAAATAAAATAACATATCAGCTTGTGTGAAAATGTCCTGTCTACTAAACCCCTTAAGGACGCTTTCTAAAATCTGTTACTTTTTCATTTTTCCATCTACAGACCCATGAGGCTTGTTTTATGAACAACCAATTGTACTTTGTAATAACACCTTTCATTTTACCACATAATCGATGGCGAAGCAAAAAAAAACTATTAATTTGTGGGGGTGCAAAAAATAAATAAAAAAAGAGATAGTATAGAAGGACGTGCCACGTACAGGCTACATCATGCTACATCCTCCCCTCCAGACATCAGCACAGGAGACAGCATGCTGTCAAAAATCCTATCAAATAAACGTACACAATGGTCCTCATTTACTATTGCAAACCCGACATGTTTTGTCGGGTTGTGCACCAGATTCTGTCGCATTGCGCCAGAAATTCTGTCTGCGCCAGAATTTGCGCCAGAATTTGCGCCAGAATTGAAAAAACCTGACTAACTCTCCATTTAACTGAGAAAACCCTAAAAAGGGGCGTGGCAGTCAAGGAAAGGGGCATGGTCACCGGAAAGGGGGCATGTTCCTGACATTTTCACAAAAAAACAACATATTTACTAAGGTTTCCACAGAAAATGTGGTGGATTTCAGCTGAGGAAAACCCGACATATGAGAGCATGTGTAAAAAAAAGCAAAATCTAGGGAAAGTGGAAAATGTAGGGAAACCTTATTAAATACCGTGGAAACAAAATTGTAGGGAATTAAAACCCACAAAGAAACCTACACTCCACTCTTAGTAAATCAGGGCCCATGTGTCCAGCCCCTGTGGCCAACCCCCAAAAAATGCATTATTATTAAATATATTGGGATATCCTGATCACACACCTTTTTACAGTTTCTTGAGACACTCTCCTGATCCTAACTTATGAGGGTTTATAGTTCATACAATTCAGTAAATCAGTCAGATGGGCGTGAACATAATTTTAATAACAGGAGTGATGGGCGGGATTATATCGTCAGGGGGTGTGAATGTTGTACATTGAGTGGCAGGAATTCCTAATACATATTCCCTGGCTTTATAATCCCCATCTGATGATATTCACGCCATTTATTAAAAGTTCACGCCCATCTGACTGATTCCCTGAGTTATCCAACAAACTAAAAACCTATATATCTCAGGAACAAAAAGGTGTGTCAGGGACCGACCAGGGGGACAGGGAGAGTGAGCCCTAAACTGACCCTAAAACCACTCTCCCTGCCTACTGGCCCATCCACCCTAAACGGAGGATGGACAACTGGGCGCAGGTCCCTCCCTGAACTAAAGTGCAGGGGCCTAAAAACACATACTAATAAACAGTCGGTCACAAGCCAGAAACATAACAGGAACAAAGAACTCAGTTAATAAGTTCAGAGGGAACAGATCAGTGAGCAGCACAAAGGACACTTATAGACCAATAGTAAAACACTAGCTAAGTGATCATGTACTCTATGATCAGTGCATGTACACAAACTCCAAAGATCTGAAATCAGAACTAAAACATATAGAGTTCAAAACACCTGACAGGAAAACAGATGAGTCTGAACAGACTCCAGGAACAAACAGGAATAAAGCATAATCCCCCAGAACCTCCAGTAGACACAAAGTCCCCATGGATCGGTAACAGGGATCTATCGCTAAACAAGAATAATCGCAATCCCTCAGAACACCTCCAGTAGACAAAGAGTCCCCATGGACAGGTAACAGGGATGCCTAGTTACAACTCAGAAAAACAGATACAACAGGATATAATTATAGAACACTGTTCACACAAAACACAAGACAGGAAACGCAATCCCTCAGAAAACCTCCAGTAGACACGGAGTCCCCATGGACAGGTAACAGGGATGCCTAGTTACAACAGGATATAATTATAGAACACTGTTCATACTGAACACAAGACAGGAATCGCAATCCCTCAGAAAACCTCCAGTAGACACGGAGTCCCCATGGACAGGTAACAGGGATGCCTAGTTAAAACTCAGAAAAACGGATACAACAGGATATAATTATAGAACACTGTTCACACTGAACACAAGACAGGAAACGCAATCCCTCATAAAACCTCCAGTAGACTCTGAGTCCCCAGGGACAGGTAACAGGGATGCCTAGTTACAACTGAGAAAAATGAATACAACAGGATATGATTATAGAACACTCTTCACACTGAACACAAGACAGGAATTGCAATCCCTCAGAAAACCTCCCGTAGACATGGAGTCCCCAGGGACAGGTAACAGGGATATCTAGTTATAGAAACACAGACAATGGATACAAGAGAAAACAAACACAGTGTGAACAGATACATAGCAGAAAGGATATACAAATCCTAACACCGACTATACAAACACAGATTAAAATCTACTAAGAGCATACTATCTAACCATGGGTAAAAGCCCAGAACATATCAAAGATAAATGCAAGGTACATGCTAAAACAGAGATAGTAGATTAAAAGCTCAAACAAAGAGTGTTTCATTAAGAGCTCCATTGCAGCATGTCCATGTTTAATCTGTAATCACCAGGCTAGACAGAGCTGATCTTATGTAGACACACCCTAAGAGCAATTGGACAGAAAGCCCAAAGGTTTTAACTATTCCCTGACCAGGGAACATAAAACTGTTCACACACAAGCAAATCCAATAGCTGTGTGTGAACACAGACGAAGACAGACATGACAGGTGTATCAAAAACTGTAAAAAGGTGCGTGATCAGGATACCCTAAGCTATTTATTGATAATGCAATGCCATTTTTTGGGGTTGGCCCCAATCCTAAGAATCTAATAATTTGGGCTCATATTAAATAAAGAAGACAATAAGTTCATATGATACAGTGGAAGCCAGTATAGGTCAGGTTTGGTCACTGCTCCTTTCCACTGCATAATGATCTTCAGCCATGGAATCTTCTTCCTCACCACAGTTCCGATGTCTGCTTCAAATCATTCAAAATCTCAGATTCTTTCTTTTAATGTAAAACAATTGCTATTTGTTTAACTATGAAAGAATGAAATTTAGTGTTTCACATCTGGTTTTTTTATCATTGCTTTACAGTGGAGGAAGTCATATATATAGAAAGACAGACAAATAGAAAGACAAACACAGTAGTAAGATAAATATAGTATTTAAGTCTAACAAAAACAATCCTCTCTATGATGTAATATCTCCCTCTAGTGGTGAAAGCACATTAAACAGCTGTATTATAGCAAAAATCTACTTTTTAATATGTGCTTGAAATTCAGGACTGTAATGTAATACATGAAATAATTGACGACTCGTGCAACATCTACTAGCATTGCTAGGCTGTAGTTAGTGTTCACTTTTAGGCTATATTAGGCTTTGACTTTTTTTTTACATTTCTCAAGTACTTGTGCCATTTTTTGTGACTTTGATTCACCATTTTGTGACTTTTTTTTTTTTTGCAGCAAATGACTGAAATCACAGTAAAAAGTATACAGAGCACGGTACAATGTGTAATTTCTTCTGTCATTTCGATCATTTGTGGTAAAATATGTAAAAAAACAGATGCGGTAATTAGTTGTGGTATCACCAATAAGACGAAATGTGTGATATGAAATTATACCATATGTGCCTGGTGCTTTTTTTTTTTTTAATTAATTTTTTTAGCCTATTTTAGGTAAGGAGCAAATATCAAAAGTCCCAGCTGAACTGTCAATTCTAGTTAACAGAATCATGGTTCAAGCTCAGACTTGCAGCCATAATATTAACATATTTATATGTCTGTATTAGGTGAGTGAGAACCCAGCCTAAGACTACGTGCTCAGCTTCAGGGTGTAAGATGGAGGCCAGGTGCAGGGGTAGAGGATTCTATATACGAGGTAGACAGCGGAGCAGAGTCTGTGACAAGCACTTGGGTCTCAGTAGGCTCATCCTCAGGGAACAATGACAAAGGCTCAGGTCCAGAGTTCCACATTGGGGGTACATGATAACGGGAGTAAACAACCTATGAACAACAGCCAAGAAGATAGCCAGGCTTTTTCCGTGTTCTGCAGTAGAGTCTCTCCCAACAGGTCCATCATCTGGGTGAAGACACAGTGGCCCTCATTTACTAAGAGTGTCGGTTTAATCTCTGAGTGTTTTCCCTGAATTCTCTGAGTGGAAATCTCCATATTTACTAATCTGTCACCCGACAATTTCTTTTTTGGCGCACGGGTTTGGAAATGAGTCCCACGGGTTTCCTGAAAGTGTTGCATGTTCTCAGAGTAAAAAAAAGAAAAAGGTGAAACATCTCCCTGATTTACTAATGTGTCGCATGGGAAAAAAATTGTGTCCCACAGTTTGGAAATTGTGTTGCATGGTAAATTGTATATATGTCCCCCGCACAGCGCATGTATATATGTCCCCCGCATAGCGCATGTATATATATGTCCCCCGCACAGCGCATGTATATATATGTCCCCCGCACAGCGCGTTATATATGCCCCGCATAGCGCATGTATATATGTCCCCCGCATAGCGCATGTATATATATGTCCCCCGCACAGCGCGTTATATATGCCCCGCACAGCGCATGTATATATGTCCCCCGCACAGCGCATGTATATATGTCCCGCACAGCGCATGTATATATGTCCCCCGCACAGCGCGTTATATATGCCCCGCACAGCGCATGTATATATGTCCCCCGCACAGCGCATGTATATATGTCCCCCGCACAGCGCGTTATATATGCCCCGCACAGCGCATTATATATGCCCCGCACAGCGCGTTATATATGCCCCGCACAGCGCGTTATATATGCCCCGCACAGCGCATGTATATATCCCCCGCACAGCGTGTTATATATACCCCGCACAGCGCATTATATATGCCCCGCACAGCGCGTTATATATGCCCCGCACAGCGCATGTATATATCCCCCGCACATCGCGTTATATATGCCCCGCACAGCGCATGTATATCTGCCCCGCAAAGCGCGTTATATATGCCCCGCACAGCGCATGTATATATGCCCCGCACAGTGCGTTATATATGCCCCGCACAGCGTGTTATATATGCCCCGCACAGCGCATGTATATATGCCCCGCACAGCGCGTTATATATGCCCCACACAGCGCGTTATATATGCTCCGCACAGCGCATGTGTCACGATGCCGGCTGGCAGGTAGTGGATCCTCTGTGCCAGAGAGGGATTGGCGTGGACCGTGCTAGTGGATCGGTTCTAAGTCACTACTGGTTTTCACCAGAGCCCGCCGCAAAGCGGGATGGTCTTGCTGCGGCGGTAGTGACCAGGTCGTATCCACTAGCAACGGCTCAACCTCTCTGACTGCTGAAGATAGGCGCGGTACAAGGGAGTAGACAGAAGCAAGGTCGGACGTAGCAGAAGGTCGGGGCAGGCAGCAAGGATCGTAGTCGGGGGCAACGGCAGGAGGTCTGGAACACAGGCTAGGAACACACAAGGAAACGCTTTCACTGGCACAATGGCAACAAGATCCGGCGAGGGAGTGAAGGGGAAGTGAGGTATAAATAGGGAGTGCACAGGTGAACACACTAATTGGAACCACTGCGCCAATCAGCGGCGCAGTGGCCCTTTAAATCGCAGAGACCCGGCGCGCGCGCGCCCTAGGGAGCGGGGCCACGCGCGCCGGGACAGGACAGACGGAGAGCGAGTCAGGTACGGGAGCCGGGATGCGCATCGCGAGCGGGCGCTACCCGCATCGCGAATCGCATCCCGGCTGGAGACGGTATCGCAGCGCACCGGGTCAGTGGAGCTGCCCGGAGCGCTGCGGTAGTGAGAGAGAAGCGAGCGCTCCGGGGAGGAGCGGGGACCCGGAGCGCTCGGCGTAACAGTACCCCCCCCCTTGGGTCTCCCCCTCTTCTTAGAGCCTGAGAACCTGAGGAGCAGACTTTTGTCTAGGATGTTGTCCTCAGGTTCCCAGGATCTCTCTTCAGGCCCACAGCCCTCCCAATCCACCAAAAAGAACCTTTTTCCTCTGACCGTCTTGGAGGCCAGTATCTCTTTCACTGAGAAGACGTCAGAAGAATCGGAGACAGGAGTGGGAGAAACTAATTTGGGAGAGAAACGGTTGATGATGAGTGGTTTAAGAAGAGAGACATGAAAGGCATTAGGAATACGGAGAGAAGGAGGAAGAAGAAGTTTGTAAGAGACAGGATTAATTTGGCACAAGACTTTGAAAGGACCAAGATAGCGTGGACCCAGTTTGTAACTGGGGACACGAAAGCGGACATATTTAGCGGAGAGCCATACCTTGTCTCCGGGAGCAAAAATGGGGGGAGCTCTTCTTTTCTTATCGGCAAACTTTTTCATGCGAGATGAAGCCTGTAAAAGAGAATGTTGGGTCTCTTTCCATATGGTGGAAAGATCACGAGTCACTTCATCTACAGCGGGCAAACCAGAGGGCAAGGGAGTAGGGAGGGGGGGAAGAGGGTGACGGCCGTACACCACGAAAAATGGGGATTTGGAGGAAGATTCAGAGACTCTAAAGTTATACGAGAATTCGGCCCATGGTAGAAGATCTGCCCAATCATCCTGGCGGGAGGAAACAAAGTGTCGTAAATAATCACCCAAGACCTGGTTAATTCTTTCTACTTGTCCATTGGATTGAGGATGATATGCAGAAGAAAAGTTTAATTTAATCTTGAGTTGTTTACAGAGAGCCCTCCAGAATTTTGACACGAATTGGACGCCTCTATCCGAGACTATCTGTGTGGGCAACCCGTGAAGACGAAAAATGTGTACAAAAAATTGTTTAGCCAACTGAGGCGCTGAAGGAAGACCAGGAAGAGGGATGAAATGTGCCATCTTGGAGAATCGATCAACGACCACCCAAACAACAGTGTTGCCACGGGATGGGGGTAGGTCTGTAATAAAATCCATACCAATCAGAGACCAAGGCTGTTCGGGGACAGGCAGAGGATGAAGAAAACCAGCGGGCTTCTGGCGAGGAGTCTTATCCCGGGCACAGACAGTGCAGGCTCGCACAAAGTCCACGACATCCGTCTCCAGAGTCGGCCACCAATAGAAGCGAGAGATGAGTTGCACAGATTTCTTGATGCCTGCATGACCTGCGAGATGGGAGGAGTGACCCCATTTGAGGATTCCGAGGCGTTGGCGTGGAGAGACGAAGGTCTTTCCTGGAGGAGTTTGCCTGATGGAGGCTGGAGAAGTGGAAATCAGGCAGTCAGGAGGAATGATGTGTTGCGGAGAGAGTTCAACTTCCGAGGCATCCGAGGAACGAGAGAGAGCATCGGCCCTAATGTTCTTATCGGCAGGCCGAAAGTGAATTTCAAAATTAAATCGGGCAAAGAACAGAGACCACCTGGCCTGGCGAGGATTCAGCCGTTGGGCAGACTGGAGATAGGAGAGGTTCTTGTGATCGGTGTAAATAATAACTGGAAATCTTGATCCCTCCAGCAGATGCCTCCATTCCTCAAGTGCTAATTTAATGGCTAGAAGCTCTCGATCCCCGATGGAGTAGTTCCTCTCCGCCGGAGAGAAGGTCCTAGAAAAAAAACCACAAGTAACAGCATGCCCGGAAGAATTTTTTTGTAGAAGGACCGCTCCAGCTCCTACAGAGGAGGCATCAACCTCCAATAGGAAGGGTTTAGATGGGTCAGGTCTGGAGAGCACGGGAGCCGAAGAAAAGGCAGACTTGAGCCGTTTAAAGGCGTCTTCCGCTTGAGGAGGCCAAGACTTGGGATTGGCATTTTTTTTGGTTAAAGCCACGATAGGGGCCACAACGGTAGAAAAATGTGGAATAAATTGCCTGTAATAATTGGCGAACCCCAAAAAACGTTGGATAGCACGGAGTCCGGAGGGGCGTGGCCAATCTAAGACGGCAGAGAGTTTGTCTGGATCCATTTGTAGTCCCTGGCCAGAGACCAAGTATCCTAGGAAAGGAAGAGATTGGCATTCAAACAGACATTTCTCTATCTTGGCATAAAGTTGATTGTCACGAAGTCTCTGAAGAACCATACGGACATGCTGGCGGTGTTCTTCTAGATTGGCAGAAAAAATCAGGATATCGTCCAGATATACAACAACACAGGAGTATAAGAGATCACGAAAAATTTCATTAACAAAGTCTTGGAAGACGGCAGGGGCATTGCACAGGCCAAAGGGCATGACCAGATACTCAAAGTGTCCATCTCTAGTGTTAAATGCCGTTTTCCATTCATCCCCCTCTCTGATGCGGATGAGATTATAAGCACCTCTTAAGTCCAGTTTGGTAAAGATGTGGGCACCTTGGAGGCGATCAAAGAGTTCAGAGATGAGGGGTAGGGGGTAGCGGTTCTTTACCGTGATTTTATTAAGACCGCGGTAGTCAATTCAAGGACGTAGAGAGCCATCTTTTTTGGACACAAAGAAAAATCCGGCTCCGGCAGGAGAGGAGGATTTACGGATAAAGCCTTTTTTTAAATTTTCCTGGATGTACTCCGACATAGCAAGAGTCTCTGGGGCGGACAGAGGATAGATTCTGCCCCGGGGTGGAGTAGTGCCCGGGAGGAGGTCAATAGGACAATCATAAGGCCTGTGAGGAGGTAGAGTCTCAGCTTGTTTTTTGCAAAAAACATCCGCAAAGTCCATATAGGCCTTAGGGAGACCGGTTACAGGGGGAACCACAGAGTCACGGCAAGGGGTACTGGGAACCGGTTTTAGGCAGTCCTTGAAACAAGAGGGCCCCCAACTCTTGATCTCCCCAGTGGACCAATCCAGGGTTGGGGAATGGAGTTGAAGCCAGGGTAGTCCAAGGAGGATTTCGGAAGTGCAATTGGGGAGGACCAAAAATTCAATCTTCTCGTGATGAGGTCCGATGCACATTAGAAGGGGCTCCGTGCGGAAACGTATGGTACAGTCCAATCTTTCATTGTTTACACAATTGATGTAGAGGGGTCTGGCGAGACTGGTCACTGGGATGTTGAACCTGTTGACGAGAGAGGCCAAAATAAAGTTTCCTGCAGATCCGGAATCCAAGAAGGCCATAGTAGAGAAGGAGAAGGCAGAGGCAGATATCCGCACAGGCACAGTAAGACGTGGAGAAGCAGAGTAGACATCAAGGACTGTCTCACGTTTGTGCGGAGTCAGCGTACGTCTTTCCAGGCGGGGAGGACGGATAGGACAATCCTTCAGGAAGTGTTCGGTACTGGCACAGTACAGGCAGAGATTCTCCATGCGGCGTCGTGTCCTCTCTTGAGGTGTCAGGCGAGACCGGTCGACCTGCATAGCCTCCACGGCGGGAGGCACAGGAACGGATTGCAGGGGACCAGAGGAGAGAGGAGCCGGGGAGAAAAAACGCCTTGTGCGAACAAAGTCCATATCCTGGCGGAGCTCCTGACGCCTTTCGGAAAGACGCATGTCAATGCGAGTGGCAAGATGGATGAGTTCATGTAGGTTAGCAGGGATTTCTCGTGCGGCCAGAACATCTTTAATGTTGCTGGATAGGCCTTTTTTAAAGGTCGCGCAGAGGGCCTCATTATTCCAGGATAATTCTGAAGCAAGAGTACGGAATTGTACGGCGTACTCGCCAACGGAAGAATTACCCTGGACCAGGTTCAACAGGGCAGTCTCAGCAGAAGAGGCTCGGGCAGGTTCCTCAAAGACACTTCGAATTTCCGAGAAGAAGGAGTGTATAGAGGCAGTGACGGGGTCATTGCGGTCCCAGAGCGGTGTGGCCCATGACAGAGCTTTTCCAGACAGAAGGCTGACCACGAAAGCCACCTTAGACCTTTCAGTGGGAAACTGGTCCGACATCATCTCCAAGTGCAGGGAACATTGGGAAAGAAAGCCACGGCAGAATTTAGAGTCCCCATCAAATTTATCCGGCAAGGATAGTCGTAGACCAGAAGCGGCCACTCGCTGCGGAGGAGGTGCAGGAGCTGGCGGAGGAGATGATTGCTGAAGCTGTGGTAGTAGCTGCTGTAGCATCACGGTCAGTTGAGACAGCTGTTGGCCTTGTTGCGCTATCTGTTGTGACTGCTGGGCGACCACCGTGGTGAGGTCGGCGACAACTGGCAGAGGAACTTCAGCGGGATCCATGGCCGGATCTACTGTCACGATGCCGGCTGGCAGGTAGTGGATCCTCTGTGCCAGAGAGGGATTGGCGTGGACCGTGCTAGTGGATCGGTTCTAAGTCACTACTGGTTTTCACCAGAGCCCGCCGCAAAGAGGGATGGTCTTGCTGCGGCGGTAGTGACCAGGTCGTATCCACTAGCAACGGCTCAACCTCTCTGACTGCTGAAGATAGGCGCGGTACAAGGGAGTAGACAGAAGCAAGGTCGGACGTAGCAGAAGGTCGGGGCAGGCAGCAAGGATCGTAGTCGGGGGCAACGGCAGGAGGTCTGGAACACAGGCTAGGAACACACAAGGAAACGCTTTCACTGGCACAATGGCAACAAGATCCGGCGAGGGAGTGAAGGGGAAGTGAGGTATAAATAGGGAGTGCACAGGTGAACACACTAATTGGAACCACTGCGCCAATCAGCGGCGCAGTGGCCCTTTAAATCGCAGAGACCCGGCGCGCGCGCGCCCTAGGGAGCGGGGCCGCGCGCGCCGGGACAGGACAGACGGAGAGCGAGTCAGGTACGGGAGCCGGGATGCGCATCGCGAGCGGGCGCTACCCGCATCGCGAATCGCATCCCGGCTGGAGACGGTATCGCAGCGCACCGGGTCAGTGGAGCTGCCCGGAGCGCTGCGGTAGCGAGAGAGAAGCGAGCGCTCCGGGGAGGAGCGGGGACCCGGAGCGCTCGGCGTAACAGCATGCATATCTGCCCCGCACAGCGCGTTATATATGCCCCACACAGCGCATGTATATATGCCCCGCACAGCGCGTTATATATGCCCCGCACAGTGGATGTATATCTGCCCCGCACAGTGCGTTATATATGCCCCGCACAGCGCGTTATATATGCCCCGCACAGCGCGTTATATATGCCCCGCACAGCGCGTTATATATGCCCCGCACAGTGCGTTATATATGCCCCGCACAGCGCATGTATATATGCCCCGCAAAGCGCGTTATAAATGCCCCGCACAGTGCATTATATATACCCCGCACAGCGCATGTATATATGCCCCGCACAGCGCGTTATATATGCCCCGCAAAGCGCGTTATAAATGCCCCGCACAGTGCATTATATATACCCCGCACAGCGCATGTATATATGCCCCGCACAGCGTGTTATATATGCCCCGCACAGCGCATGTATATATGCCCCGCACAGCGCGTTATATATGCCCCACACAGCGCGTTATATATGCTCCGCACAGCGCATGCATATCTGCCCCGCACAGCGCGTTATATATGCCCCACACAGCGCATGTATATATGCCCCGCACAGCGCGTTATATATGCCCCGCACAGTGGATGTATATCTGCCCCGCACAGTGCGTTATATATGCCCCGCACAGCGCGTTATATATGCCCCGCACAGCGCGTTATATATGCCCCGCACAGCACGTTATATATGCCCCGCACAGTGCGTTATATATGCCCCGCACAGCGCATGTATATATGCCCCGCACAGCGCATTATATATGCCCCGCAAAGCGCGTTATAAATGCCCCGCACAGTGCATTATATATACCCCGCACAGCGCATGTATATATGCCCCGCACAGCGCGTTATATATGCCCCGCAAAGCGCGTTATAAATGCCCCGCACAGCGCGTTATATATGCCCCGCACAGCGCCTGTATATATACCCCGCACAGTGCGTTATATATGCCCCGCAAAGCGCGTTATAAATGCCCCGCACAGCGTGTTATATATGCCCCGCACAGCGCATGTATATATGCCCCGCACAGCGCGTTATATATGCCCCTGCACAGCGCGTTATATATGCCCCTGCACAGCGCGTTATATATGCCCCGCAAAGCGCGTTATAAATGCCCCGCACAGCGCGTTATATATGCCCCGCACAGTGCCTGTATATATATACCCCGCACAGCGCGTTATATATGCCCCGCAAAGCGCGTTATAAATGCCCCGCACAGCGTGTTATATATGCCCCGCACAGCGCATGTATATATGCCCCG
Organism: Hyla sarda; assembly: GCF_029499605.1. Taxonomy (NCBI): domain Eukaryota; kingdom Metazoa; phylum Chordata; class Amphibia; order Anura; family Hylidae; genus Hyla; species Hyla sarda. The sequence goes on from NC_079190.1 coordinate 55,109,785, forward strand.
CACAGCGCGTTATATATGCCACGCACAGCGCGTTATATATGCCCCGCAAAGCGCGTTATAAATGCCCCGCACAGCGCGTTATATATGCCCCGCACAGCGCCTGTATATATACCCCGCACAGCGCGTTATATATGCCCCGCAAAGCGCGTTATGAATGCCCCGCACAGCGTGTTATATATGCCCCGCACAGCGCATGTATATCTGCCCCGCACAGCGTGTTATATATGCCCCGCACAGCGCATGTATATATGCCCCGCACAGCGCGTTATATATGCCCCTGCACAGCGCGTTATATATGCCCCGCAAAGCGCGTTATAAATGCCCCGCACAGCGCGTTATATATGCCCCGCACAGCGCCTGTATATATACCCCGCACAGCGCGTTATATATGCCCCGCAAAGCGCGTTATGAATGCCCCGCACAGCGTGTTATATATGCCCCGCACAGCGCTTTATATATGCCCCTGCACAGCGCGTTATATATGCCCCGCAAAGCGCGTTATAAATGCCCCGCACAGCGCATCTATATACACATGCCTCTGAATCGCTATCAATAACTAATGCAGTGGTCTCCAACTTGCGGACCTTCAGATGTTGCAAAACTACAACTCCCAGCATGCACGGAGCATTCTGGGAGTTGTAGTTTTGCAACATCTGGAGGTCAGCCAGTTGGAGACCACTGCATTAGTCATTGATAGCGCTTCAGAGGCATGTGTATATAGATGCGCTGTATGGGGGCATGTATAATATATATCTGCATGCGCTGCGGGGGGTATATAATAGCGCTATGTGGGGGGGTATATAGTATATATATATATATATATATATATATATATATAGGTGTGCACATGCGCTGCGGGGGGTATATAATAGTGCTATGTGGGGGTATATATTATATATGTGTACACATGCGCTGCGGGGGTATATAATAGAGCGGCAGGGGACAAGACATATTGTGCAGCGGGGGGCAAGATATATAGAAGCTGTGAGGACATATACATTCCCCCCAGCGATTCTATATATCTTTCCCCACCGCAGCTCGCAGGGATCCCTGATTGGCTCCTCAGTACGGGATATTCAGGGATCCCGGCTGGGAAAATGAAAGTAAAACACATCATACATCGCTGGGGAGCGGACCATGCCGCCCGCTCCCCTGCTTAATAACTTTTGATCGGATCGGGTCTCAGAAGTGAGACCCGATGCGATCAACCCCTGTACTACTACCTCCAACATGGAACAGACCCTGTTCCATGATGGGGGTAGGATTCACTCGGTTTTCAGTAATTTCCCGACAGCTCAGAGCTGTTGGATTTTGGTGAAGAAAAATTCACAGGTTTTCCTGTGAGTTTTTCATCATACTCCGAGTTTTTTTTGGGGGGGAACACGCCCCTTTTTGTGATAACCACGCCCATTTTGACGAGTTTAAAAAACACTCAGAGTGATGATATCTTTTGTCGGGTTATGTGACACAAATTTGGTCGCACAACCCGACAAAAACTGTCGGTTTCACGTTAGTAAATGAGGGCAAGGTGAGTGTTTTTTTATGTATGCTTTGGCATCTATCTGTTTCCTATCGAGCATTGTTCCCCAACCTTTAGCTACGGGTGAGCTCAAGGCTGCACTTATCCCTATAGCCTGACGTGACAGCTTGCCTGCATTTTTTTTTTTTTTTTTTTGCCACATAACATCTCAGAAAACAAAAAACATAATAAAAAGTCCCATTTAAACAAACATGGTACAAAAAAAATTAAAAATACAGATCACGGAGCAAAAAAGGAGCCCTTATACAGCCCCATATACAAAAAAAAGGTAAGTGTTGTAGGGGTCAGGATTGGGCAATTTTAAAGGACATCTGCAGCGGTACAAACACTTATCCCCTATCCTCAAGGTAGAGGATAAGTGTTTGATCGCGGGGGGTCCGAACGCTGGGACCCCCTGTGATCTCCTGTATGGGGCTGCGGCAGCATTCGTGCCTCCCCGCATCCCCCATTGAACTGTATGGGGACGTGGAGGAGATGGAGCGTCACCATCGACCTCTAGGTCGACGCTACGTCACCATGGGCGCCAATGCTGGTGCCCCCTTAGGGAGATCGAGGGGGGTCCCAGCGGTCGGACCCCCCCGCGATCAAACACTTATCCCCTATCCTGTGGATAGGGGATAAGTGTAATTCCGCTGCAGTTGTCCTTTAAGTATATTTATTTTCTTGGAAAAAAAAAGTTTTTAAAAGTTGTGAAATAAAACAAGACCCATATAAATTGTGTATTGTTGTAATCGTATGGACCTACAGAATAAAGATAGTGGGGGAGATTTATCAAAACCTGTCCAGAGGAAGAGTTGCCCAGTTGCCCACAGCAACCATTCACATTGCTTCTTTCACTTTTAACAAGGCCTCCGCAAAATGAAAGAAGCGATCTGATTGGTTGCTATGGGCAACTGCCCAACTTTTCCTTTGCACAGGTTGTGATAAATCTCCCCCAGTGTGTCTTTTTTACTGTAAAGTGTACTGCGTCAAAACGAAATGTTGGAAAATGCAGTCCAATGTACATCGTGTTCAATGTATGCAATCCTTGAACAACAGTTTGAGGGTGCATATTGTTGTGCGAGATGTGTGCTAGTTGTCCGTTTGGAAGCCCAGATCCTGCATCTAGAGGGGCGACTGGCAACACTGAGAAGCATTAACAACATGGAGAGGAGTCTCCTGCTCACTGAGCAGGCACTCTTGGGAGTAGAGGTGGGGGAGGACAGTGGGACGGAGTTGCAGGACAGTCAGGCAGTTAGCTGGGTTACAGTTAGAAAGCGGGGTAGGGGAAAAAGTGTCAGGGAGGCTAGTCCTGAACTGGCACACCCCAACAAGTTTGCCCACTTGGCAGATGAGGGGGATGCCATTACAGAGCTAGCAGAACTGCAGCAGGATACCGCCTCTGACCGCCAGGGGGGTGTCTGCTCCAGTAAGGAGGGAGGGAGGAGTACAGGGCAGGCCAGACAGGTACTGGTAGTGGGGGACTCTATTATTAGGGGGACAGACAGGGCAATCTGTCACAAAGACCGGGATCGCCGAACAGTGTGTTGTCTGCCTGGCGCACGAGTTCGGCACATCGCGGATCGGGTTGACAGGTTGTTGGGCGAGGCTGGAGAGGACCCAGCAGTCATGGTATATATTGGCACCAATGACAAAGTAAGAGGTAGGTGGAGTGTCCTTAAAAATGATTTCAGGGACTTAGGCGGCAAGCTTAAGGCAAGGACCTCCAAGGTAGTATTTTCTGAAATACTACCAGTACCACGAGCCACAAAGAGGCAGCGGGAGATCAGGGAGGTAAACAAGTGGCTCAGAAGATGGTGTAGGAAGGAAGGGTTTGGGTTCATGGAGAACTGGGCTGACTTCGCTGTCGGATACCGGCTCTACCGTAGGGACGGGCTGCACCTCAATGGGGAGGGTGCAGCTTTGCTTGGGGAGAAGATGGCTAGAAGGGTGGAGGAATGTTTAAACTAGGGACTTGGGGGGAGGGAACCTACAGCAAAGAGGGGGAAGATAGTGTAGATAGAGAGGTGGGAATTATAAATGTACCTGGGGGTGGAGCGGAGGGAGGGGTTAGAATAGTTAATAGGAATAGGCTTCATAGGAAAATAAAACTTACACCCTTGAATCCCATTAACCCCAATAACATAAAGGATGGAAATGTAAAGTATATGTTCACAAATGCCAGAAGCCTAGCAAATAAAATGGGGGAGCTTGAGGCCTTGATACTGGAGGAACATATTGATATAGTTGGGGTCACTGAGACATGGCTGGACTCCTCGCATGACTGGGCTGTCAATCTGCAGGGGTTTACATTGTTTCGCAAGGATAGAATGAACAGAAAAGGTGGTGGAGTCTGTCTGTATGTAAGAAGTGGTATGAAAGTCAGTGTGAACGATGCCATAGTGTGTGATGATTTTGAGGAGGTGGAATCATTGTGGGTAGAATTACAAAAGGAGGGAAATACTGAAAAATAATATTTGGTGTAATCTACAGACCCTCTAATATCACTGAAGAGATACAAGGTCGGCTGCATAAACAGAGGGCCGCCCGGGCAGGTACAGTGGTAATAATGGGAGATTTTAACTATCCAGATATAGATTGGGGTCAGGGGTTGGCTAAAACTACAAAGGGGCGACAATTCCTAAATTTATTGCAGGATAATTTTATGGGCCAGTTTGTGGAGGACCCAACAAGAAGTGATGCCTTGTTGGATCTGATCATTTCCAACAACGCAGAGCTGATTGGTAATGTAACTGTGCGGGAAAACCTTGGTAATAGCGACCACAATATAGTTACTTTTGACTTAAAATGTAGAAAACAAAGACAGGTGGGGAAGGCAAAAACATATAACTTTAAAAAGGCAAATTTCCCTGGGCTGAGAGCTGCACTACAGGACATAGACTGGGGGGAGGTGTTCTCAAATACTGATACAGAAGGTAAATGGGACATCTTTAAATCAACTCTAAATAACTATACAGCTAAATATATACCAAAGGGGAACAAATATAAACGATTAAAACTAAATCCTACATGGCTGACAAATTATGTTATAAGAGCAATAAACAACAAAAAAATAGCCTTCAAAAAATACAAATCTGATGGGTCAGCTATAACATTTAAACAGTACAAAGAGCTTAATAAAATCTGTAAAAATGTAATAAAAACAGCAAAAATTCAAAATGAGAGACAGGTGGCCAAAGAAAGCAAAACTAATCCTAAATATATTTTTTAGATATATAAATGCAAAAAAACCAAGGACAGAGCATGTAGGACCCCTTAATAATGATAATGGGGAGGTTGTCACAGGCGATCAAGAGAAGGCGGAGCTACTGAATGGGTTCTTTAGTTCTGTATATACTATGGAAAAAGGAGCTGACATTGGCCAGGTCAGTGCTGGTAACACATCATGTAATGTACTGAACTGGCTTAATGTAGAGATGGTACAAGGTAAGTTAAGTAATATAAATGTAAGCAAATCCCCAGGACCAGATGGACTACACCCAAGAGTTCTTAGAGAGGTAAGTTCAGTAATATCTGTACCCTTGTTCATGATATTTAGAGATTCACTGGTGTCTGGTATTGTGCCAAGGGACTGGCGCAAGGCGAATGTGGTACCAATCTTCAAGAAGGGCTCTAGGTCTTCCCCAGGAAACTATAGACCGGTAAGTTTAACGTGCATTGTGGGTAAATTGTTTGAAGGACTTATAAGGGATTACATACAGGAATACATAGGGGATAATTGTATTATAAGTGATAGCCAGCATGGGTTTACTAAGGATAGAAGTTGACAAACCAATCTAATTTGCTTTTATGAAGAGGTGAGTAGAAGCCTTGACAAAGGAATGGCTGTGGAAATCGAGGGACATTTATCAATGTTCGCTTATGCATTCTTTTTTTTAGTAATTTTTTCCTTACTTTTTTTTTGCTTATGTGTGACTTATTTATCAACTAGTTTCAGCTTGTTGATAATTTTCTTTCACGTAAGCAATTTTTCCTTTTCTACTTTGGTAGTAGCTTTTTCTGTTCCATGTTTGAGCTGGAGTAAATTAAGTCAATTTTTAACCCTGTTGCGACTTTTTTTTGCGCAGTTGCGACTGTCGCAGTTAATAAATACCTGACTACCCGTAGTCCATTTTAAAATTATTACTACATAGTAAATTTTAGGAAAACTTGCTTTTCTCGCTTTCCAGTCAAAATGTTGCACGAAAAATCGTGTAGTCGCAGTTGCGACAATTTTGCGACAATTATAGTAAAGAAAACCTGACTAAACCCGTTGATAAATGTCCATAATAGTGTTTCTGGATTTTGCTAAAGCGTTTGATACTGTCCCTCATAGACGTCTGACAGGTAAGTTAAGGTCTTTGGGTTTGGAAACTTTAGTTTGTAACTGGATTGAACACTGGCTCATGGATCGTACCCAAAGAGTGGTGGTTAATGATTTGTACTCTGATTGGTCCCCGGTTATTAGTGGTGTACCCCAAGGTTCAGTACTGGGCCCGCTGTTGTTTAATTTATTTATCAATGATATAGAGGATGGTATTAACAGCTCTGTTTCTATCTTTGCAGATGACACCAAGCTTTGTAGCACGGTACAGTCTATAGAGGATGTGCATAAGTTACAAGATGACTTGGATAGACTAAGTGTCTGGGCATCCACTTGGCTAATGAGGTTCAATGTGGATAAATGTAAAGTTATGCATCTGGGTACTAATAACCTGCATGCGTCGTATGTCTTAGGGGGGATTAAACTGTCAGAGTCACTGGTAGAGAAGGATCTGGGTGTACTTGTAGATCACAGACTACAGAATAGCATGCAATGTCAGGCTGCTGCTTCCAAGGCCGGCAGGATATTGTCATGTATCAAAAGAGGCATGGACTCAAGGGACAGGGACATAATACTCCCCCTTTATAAAGCATTGGTACGGCCTCACCTGGAATATGCTGTTCAGTTTTGGGCACCTGTCCATAAAAGGGACACTGCGGAGTTGGAAAGGGCGCAGAGACGCGCGACTAAACTAATATGGGGCATGGAACATCTTAGCTATGAGGAGCGATTAAAGGAGTTACAATTGTTTAGTCTTGAGAAGAGATGTTTAAGGGGGGATATGATAAACGTATATAAGTATATAAATGGCCCATACAAAAAATATGGAGAAAAACTGTTCCAGGTTAAACCCCCCCAAAGGACGAGGGGGCACTCCCTCCGTCTGGAGAAGAAAAAGTTTAGTCTCAAGGGGCGACACGCATTCTTTACCATGAGAACTGTGAACTTATGGAACAGTCTACCTCAGGAACTGGTCACAGCAGGAAAAATTTACAGCTTTAAATCAGGATTAGATACATTCCTGGAACAAAATAACATTAATGCTTATGAAGAAATATTAAATCCCATCCCTTCCCCAATATCGCGCCACACCCCTACCCTTTAACCCCTTAAGGACTCAGCCCATTTTGGCCTTAAGGACTCAGACAATTTAATTTTTACGTTTTCATTTTTTCCTCCTCGCCTTCTAAAAATCATAACTCTTTTATATTTTCATCCACAGACTAGTATGAGGGCTTGTTTTTTGCGCGACCAGTTGTCCTTTGTAATGACATCACTCATTATATCATAAAATGTATGGCGCAACCAAAAAACACTATTTTTGTGGGGAAATTAAAACGAAAAACGCAATTTTGCTAATTTTGGAAGGTTTTGTTTTCACGCCGTACAATTTCTGGTAAAAATGACATGTGTCCTTTATTCTGAGGGTCAATACGATTAAAATGATACCCATTATTATATACTTTTATATTATTGTTGCGCTTAAAAAAAATCACAAACTTTTTAACCAAATTAGTACGTTTATAATCCCTTTATTTTGATGACCTATAACTTTTTTATTTTTCCATATAAGCGGCGGTATGGGGGCTCATTTTTTGCGCCATGATCTGTACTTTTTTTTTATACCACATTTGCATATAAAAAACTTTTAATACATTTTTTATAATTTTTTTTTAAATAAAATGTATTAAAAAAGTAGGAATTTTGGACTTTTTTAATTTGTTTTCGTTCACGCCGTTCACCGTACGGGATCATTAACATTTTATTTTAATAGTTCGGACATTTACGCACGCGGCGATACCAAATATGTCTATAAAAAATGTTTTTTACGCTTTTTGGGGGTAAAATAGGAAAAAACGGACGTTTTACTTTTTTATTGGGGGAGGGGATTTTTCACTTTTTTTTTACTTTTACTTTTACATTTTTTTTTACACTTGAATAGTCCCCATAGGGGACTATTCATAGCAATACCATGATTGCTAATACTGATCTGTTCTATGTATAGGACATAGAATAGATCAGTATTATCGGTCATCTCCTGCTCTGGTCTGCTCGATCACAGACCAGAGCAGGAGACGCCAGGAGCCGCACGGAGGAAGGAGAGGGGACCTCCGTGCGGCGTTATGAATGATCGGATCCCCGCAGCAGCGCTGCGGGCGATCCGATCGTTCATTTTAATCGCGAACTCCCGCAGATGCCGGGATCTATATTGATCCCGGCACCTGAGGGGTTAATGGCGGACGCCCGCGAGATCGTGGGCGTCGGCCATTGCCGGCGGGTCCCTGGCTGCGATCAGCAGCCGGGATCAGCCGCGCATGACACGGGCATCGCTCCGATGCCCGCGGTTATGCTTAGGACGTAAATGTACGTCCTGGTGCGTTAAGTACCACCTCACCAGGACGTACATTTACGTCCTGCGTCCTTAAGGGGTTAATTCCCTGGTTGAACTTGATGGACATATGTATTTTTTCGACCGTACTAACTATGTAACTATGTAACTATGAAACCCTCCAGAAGTAACAATATTATTTTGAATTTTTTTTATTGTAACCCCACAAAAAAGTTTTTCATTTCGCGGTAGATTATCTGGTAAAATTAGTGATTATATTGTTACTTTGTCATTACAAAGTACAATAGGTTGCGCATTAAACAAGCCCTCTTATAATCCTGTAGGTGGAAAATAGATAGAATGATGGATTAGAATAGGCAAGGAGGAAAAAATTTTAACGCAAAAATGAAAATTCACTGTGTCCTCAAAGGGTTAAAGGGGTACTCTGGTGGAAAACATTTTTTTTTTTAATCAACTGGTGCCAGAAAGTTCTTCTAAAGACTTCTATTAAAAAAAAATCTTTACCCTTCCAGTACTTTTTAGCAGCTGTATGCTACAGAGGAAATTCTTTTCTTTTTCAATTTAGTTTTTGTCTTGTCCACAGTGCTCTCTGCTGACACCTCAGGAACTGTCCAGAGCAGCATAGGTTTGCAATGAGGATTTTCTCCTGCTCTGGACATTTCCTAATACGGACAGAGGTGTCAGCAGAGAGCACTGTGGACAAGGCAAAAACAAAATTCAAAAATACAAGAATTTCCTCTGTAGCATACAGCTGCTAAAAAGTTCTGGAAGGGTAAAGATTTTTTAATAGAAGTAATTTACTAATCTGTTTAACTTTCTGGCACCAGTTGATTAAAAAAAATGTTTTCCACCGAAGTACCCCTGTAACCCCTTAACGACGAAGGACGTAAATGTACGTCCTGGTGCGGTGGTACTTAACGCACCAGGACATACATTTACGCCCTAAGCATAACCGCGAGCATCGGAGCGATGCCCGGATCATGCGCGGCATGTCCCAGCTGTTGATTGCAGCCAGGGACCCGCCGGTAATGGCGGACATCCGCGATCCCACGGATGTCCGCCATTAACCCCTCAGATGCCCTGATGAATACAGATCACGGCATTTGCAGCATCGTGGTCACTTAAATGATCGGATCGCCCGCAGCGCTGCCGCAGCGATCCGATCATCCAGCACGGCAGACGGAGGTCCCCTCACCTGGCTCCACTGCCTTCCGGGAGTCTTCTGCTCTGATCTTCCTTCCCGCAGACCAGAGCAGAAGATGACCGATAACGCTGATCAGTGCTATGTCCTATACATAGCACTGAACAGTATTAGCAATCGAGTGACTGCTATAAATAGTCCCCTATGGGGACTATTAAAGTGTAAAAATAAAAGTTTAAAAAGTAAAAAAAAATTGAAAAACCCCTCCCCCAATAAAAACGTAAATTGTCCCATTTTCCCTATTTCACCCCCAAAAAGTGTTAAAAAATTATTTTATATACATATTTGGTATCGCCGCGTGTGTAAGTATCTGAAATATTAAAATAAATTGTTAATGATACCGTACGGTGAACGGCGTGAACGTAAAGAAAAAAAAAAAGTCCAAAATAGCAGTTTTTTTTAATAACATTTTATTCCAAAAAAAATGTATATAAAATCTATTAAAAGTTTTATATAAGCAAATATGGTATCAATAAAAAGTACAGATCACGGCGCAAAAAATGAGCCCTCATACCGCCGCTTATACGGAAAAATGAAAAAGTTATAGGTCTTCAAAATAGGGGGATCTTAAATGTACTAATTTGGTTAAAAAGTTTGTGATTATTTTTAAGCGCAACAATAATAGAAAAGTATGTTATCATGGGTATCATTTTAATCGTACTGACCCAAAGAATAAAGAACACCTCATTTTTACCGTAAATTGTACAGCGTGAAAACAAAACCTTCCAAAATTTGCTAAATTGCGTTTTTCTTTTTAATTTCCCCACACAAATAGTATTTTTTTGGTTGTGCCATACATTTATGGTAAAGTGAGTGATGTCATTACAAGGGACAACTGGTCGCGCAAAAAAACAAGCCCTCATACTAGTCTGTGGATGAAAATATAAGAGTTATGATTCTTTGAAAGTGAGGAAAAAACAAAAAAGTTAAAAATAAAATTGTCTGCCTCCTTAAGGCCCAAATGTACTGAGCCCTTAAGGGGTTAAGAATATGAGGGAAAACACTAAATACATTTTATATGGAAATGACAAACAGAAACGAAAAGAACACACTAATTTAGTGTTTTCCCACCAGGGTCCCCCAGCTGTTGCAAAACTACAACTCCCAGCATGCCTGGACAGCCGAAGGCTGCCCGGGCATGCTGGGAGTTGTAGTTTTGCAACAGCTGGGGTCACCCTGTTTGGGAAACACTGCACTTTATAATAATAATCGAGGGCCAAAGAGATAATAAACCACATGATAATAAACCACAGCAGTCAGCGGCATCAAAACTACAAATCGGTGATAACAGAGTACAACAGGATGTATCCAGCTTTACGCCAGAGCTCGCTTTACGGTCAGTACAGGACTTCACTACAACTGAACGGCGTGACGTCACTGCATGACAGCGACTACAGATAACGCGCCACTTCGAAGGTTACAATACTAGCTCCGCCCCCTACGCATTTACGCAAGCAGTATTGACGCGCGCACGTGTACCTTAGCACGCAACGTCCTGCTTCTTGCGCATGCGCTTTAGAGCTCGAGAGTGATTTTGCGTTCCGGGCACTGAATGGGAATCAGCGACTTATAACCGGAGAAGCTATCGTCATTATGGTGAGCGATGTGCGGTATCACCGGCACCTTGTCACTATGTACCGGGATGTAGGAGCCGTGTGAGGAGAATACATCTCTCCTGCTTGCTTTCGGTTTCTCTTTTGCCGGGCACTGTCTTGCTGTGTCACCGGCCTCCCGCCTGGTACTGGCTGAGGAGCCTATAACCTGTGCATGCAGCGGAGGTAGTGTGAGGGTCTTTGGGATCCGTAGTGTGATCTCTACCTCTCTAGAGGGGTTTGTGTGTTGTTTGAGGAACCATAAGGTGACACTATAGAAGGGTCTGCTCACTAGTGAAGGGCTCAGCCTAACTGGTGTTAGTAAAAAGTATGTGCACCCCTTAAAGAGTAGCTCCAACCATCTATTTTTTTTTCTGTCCCTGCCTATTGCCCATCTATTCCTAACCCCCTCCCTGCCTTTAATTTTTTTTTAACATATTAAAAATGCCTTTTGTCTGCCTGGTCGTGTGCTCACTACCAGGCAGACTTCCCCAGCAGGCACAACGTCACTGATGCCTGCTGGGGGGGCACACTTCCGCCCTTAGTTCACCTATTCAATGTACCTTCAGCTGTTTCCCCATTACAACTCCCAGCTTGCCCTGACATCTATTGGTTGTCAGGGCATGCTGGGAGTTGTAGGGGGGGAAACAACTGGAAGCATACTGTATAGGTGAACACCGTATCTGTGATGGCTGCACATCCCGCTCCCCGCCGCGCAACCCACTCACCCCCCCCCCCTTAGTTCACCTATTCAGTGTACCCCCTCCCTGCTGCGCAGCCCGCAACCCCCCGGCCCCTTTGCGCCACTCCGGTCAACCCACTCCCTCCTTAGTTCACCTATTCAGGGTACCTCCAGCAGTTTCCCCATTACAACTCCCAGCTTGCCCTGACATCTATTGACTAGTGGGGAAACTGGAGGCATACTGTTTAGGTGAACACAGTATGTGTGATCGCAGCACATCCCGCTCCCCAGCCCGCAAACAAATATTTTACCTGTCTCCAGGGCCTGCGTGCGAGGCCAGGGAGCCTGCGCGCATCCTCTTCCTTCAAAGCGCTCACTCCCGCCTGTCTGACAGGCAGCGAGCGAGCGCAGCCTGACTGAATTTGGACCTATGCCGGGCCGGCATCGGTCCGAATTCAAGCGTGACGCCACGCCAGGCTGCAGCCGGCCACTAGGAGGGAGACCCCTAGTGGCTGGTTTTTAAATGTAAACGAATCTATTTTAATGAAAAAATAAATAAAATAAAAGTATATTAGAGATATGATGTAGTACAACAGATCAAAAAAAAATTGGTGACAGTGCCCATTTAACCCCTTAAGGACGCAGGACGTAAATGTACGTCCTGGTGAGGTGGTACTTAACGCACCAGGACGTACATTTACGTCCTGAGCATAACCGCGGGCATCGGAGCGATGCCCGTGTCATGCGCGGCTGATCCCGGCTGCTAATCGCAGCCAGGGACCCGCCGGCAATGGCCGACGCCCGCGATCTCGCGGGCGTCCGCCATTAACCCCTCAGGTGCCGGGATCAATACAGATCCCGGCATCTGCGGCAGTTCGCGATTAAAATGAACGATCGGATCGCCCGCAGCGCTGCTGCGGGGATCCGATCATTCATAACGCCGCACGGAGGTCCCCTCTCCTTCCTCCGTGCGGCTCCCGGCGTCTCCTGCTCTGGTCTGTGATCGAGCAGACCAGAGCAGGAGATGACCGATAATACTGATCTGTTCTATGTCCTATACATAGAACAGATCAGTATTAGCAATCATGGTATTGCTATGAATAGTCCCCTATGGGGACTATTCAAGTGTAAAAAAAAAAATGTAAAAGTAAAAGTAAAAAAAAAGGGAAAAATCCCCTCCCCCAATAAAAAAGTAAAACGTCCGTTTTTTCCTATTTTACCCCCAAAAAGCGTAAAAACATTTTTTATAGACATATTTGGTATCGCCGCGTGCGTAAATGTCCGAACTATTAAAATAAAATGTTAATGATCCCGTACGGTGAACGGCGTGAACGAGAAAAAATTTAAAAAGTCCAAAATTCCTACTTTTTTAATACATTTTATTTAAAAAAAAATTATAAAAAATGTATTAAAAGTTTTTTATATACAAATGTGGTATCAAAAAAAAGTACAGATCATGGCGCAAAAAATGAGCCCCCATACCGCCACTTATACGGAAAAATAAAAAAGTTATAGGTCATCAAAATAAAGGGATTATAAACGTACTAATTTGGTTAAAAAGTTTGTGATTTTTTTTAAGCGCAACAATAATATAAAAGTATATAATAATGGGTATCATTTTAATCGTATTGACCCTCAATATAATAAAGAACACATGTCATTTTTACCAGAAATTGTACGGCGTGAAAACAAAACCTTCCAAAATTAGCAAAATTGCGTTTTTCGTTTTAATTTCCCCACAAAAAGTGTTTTTTGGTTGCGCCATACATTTTATGATATGAGTGATGTCATTACAAAGGACAACTGGTCGCGCAAAAAACAAGCCCTCATACTAGTCTGTGGATGAAAATATAAAAGAGTTATGATTTTTAGAAGGCGAGGAGGAAAAAATGAAAACGTAAAAATTAAATTGTCTGAGTCCTTAAGGCCAAAATGGGCTGAGTCCTTAAGGGATTAAAGGGGTAGTCCGGGGAATTGAACCTTTTAGACACTTATCCGGGGGCTAGGAGATAAGTGTCTGATCATTGGGGGGGGGGGGGGGGGGGTTCGACTGCTAGGATCCCTCGCTGTCTCCAAAATGGGTCCAGGCTACTTACATGTCCTCAAAACAAAAAGAACCCCCCTCCACTTCCTGGAGGAACACAAGTAACATCTCACTCAGCAAATCGCCAACCGCAGCCATGTCCCACCTCAGCCAGTGATTGGCTGAGCAGGCAGTCACTTGTGTCAGTTCAGGAAGGTGGGGAATGGAGTGCGCTGAGGACGGGTAAGTAGCTGGGGCTCCGTACAGGAAATTTGGGGGGATGCAGTGAGGGTTGGAGCAGAGAGATGACGCTGGCAATACCCGGGCTGTCAGTTGTGCTGAAGAGGCATGATTACAGCCTGAGAAGACGGGACTAGGTAAGTATAACTTAGATGTGAACAATTGCTGCCGGTGATAGGCTGCAGCGCCGTGTGACGTCCTGGGCTAAGGGAAGTAGGTAGTAGACAGCCCGGCCGACTGATCAGCTGTTGCAGAGCTCCGGGGGAACGTAGGAAGGTAAGTGAAGTTTGTTTTCTCTTTTTTTTTTTTTTTTTTTTTTTTTTTTTTTTTTTTTTGGTAGCCTGGGCAGGGTGGAATAAGAATTGTCTGCACCAGACATCTCCTTTAAATTTGGCAAACCAACCCTGGTAACAAAGTCTTTTTGGTCCTAACAACAAGATAATTTCGATCAGGGGGTGTGGTTATCTCTCTGAGCAGTGTAAAATCCAGCTTTCACCAGTATGAGCTGGAGCCCTGTGAGATCCAGACAGTTTGCCGTCGTTTCAGAAGAGGAACATTTCCATGAACACTGACAAACAATACAAGGTGTTAAGAAATTATTTATATGCAAAATTATTTCTATTTGGTCATTTTATGAACTTATTTTTTGTGTATTAGCACCATATAGGTTTCACGTGGCTGCTTTAGGGTTATAAATAGCATGCACTTTGGGCACAAAGCTTTGCTAATGTGAAAAAAAATAAATGTTTTGGCATAAAAATTGAGTTTCTTTTTGTGTACTTGTAACACTTTAGGTTCCACATGGCTGCATTAGAGTTATATAAAGCATGCACTTATATAAAGCATGCACTTTAGGCACAAACTTTTGCAAATGTAAAAATGTTTGTGCAGACATCAAGTCATGACATGGGAGGGGGAGGAAAGGAGCAAGTTTGTCATGGTCCTGAAGAAATGCCCCGAACCTTCAGGAGGTCTGCAAGGAGAGGGGGCGTAGTATTACATAGATCAAAAGGTATTTAATATATAAAACTGTGCATGGTCCCACAGAAGTGTATGGCGAGCTTTACTTTTTTCCAGCGTCCTTTTGTGCTCTAAACTTGGTCTTATGAATGAATTCTTATGCTGCCGTACATTTAAAATATTGTATATTATATGATCATACATTCATATCAGTCTTATTTGTTTTCCAGAACTCCAAGGCTCTTTCCTCACAGCTGAAGGACAGTGTCCCAATCGCTGAGCTCTCTACTGAGTATGGTGGATATGGAGTTCAGGATACTCTCCGAGCTGGGTATGAGAATCGCACTTTACCATGCATGTGTCTAATCCTTATACCAGCATTAGGGTTAAAAATATTGACAACCTATAATTCGGTGCACATGGAGAAGAGGAGGATTTGTGAGGGGGAGATCACTTTTAGGATTTGTTTCCTCCAGATAACCACAGTAGGGTTACAGGTTGAACTTGAATGACTCTTGTCTTTTTTTTTCAACCTTATGGACAATGTAGCTATTCAATTTGATGGGGTTTGCAAAGGAAAACTCCAGCCACAATTAAACCAACTGATGGGACACCCCGCGCACTCTGGAATGGGGCCCAGCTCTCATTGTGGAGCGTGTGCAGTAGGAGGCACGTGCACCATTTATTTCTATTAGAGTGCCAAAAAGACCAGAGTACAGCACTCCGGCATCATCGCTGCTCCCATAGAAATAAATGGAGCCTGTGACATCTACCGGTAGACAACACGTGGTCCTCACGGAGAGCCGGGAACCTGTTCAGGAGATAACAGGGGACCCAGCAGTCGGACCCTTGCGATCAGCTACTTATCCTGTGAATAAGGGATAAGTTAATTGTGGCTGCAGTTCTCCTCCTCCTCCTTTAAAGGGGTACTCCACCCCTGGCATCTTATCCCCTATCCTATCCCGCTGCTGGGGACCCCGGGGATCGCCGCTGCGGCACCTCGCCATCATTACTGCACAGAGCGAGTTCGCTCTGTGAGTAATAACGGGCGATACAGGGGCCGGAGCAGTGTGATGTCATGGCTCCGCCCCTCATGACATCACGGCCCGTCCCCTTGATGCAAGTCTATGGCAGGGGGCGTGACGACCGCCGCGCCCCCTCCCATAGACTTGTATTGACGGGGCGGGTCGTGACGTCACGAGGGGCGGAGCCGTAATGATGCTCCGGCCCCTGTATTGCCCGTCATTACGTGCAGAGCGATCTCGCTCTGCGCAGTAATGATAGCGGGGTGCTGCAGCAGAGATCCCCGGGGTCCCCAGCAGCGGGATCCCGGCGATCTGACATCTTATCCCCTATCCTTTGGATAGGGCATAAGATGTCTAGGGGCGGAGTACCCCTTTAATGGAACTGACCAGCAATACCACATAACCTACAGATGAGCAGTGCTGTTTCTGGAGGAGAGCAGCTATATTTTTAATCCTTGATAACCTTTTTAACCCCTATACCACACAGGGTCTACCTGTAACCCCCTTGGTCGCCTTTTCTTACACATACGTCTTTAAGTGTTTAGTGTCTATAAAAGGAGTTGTGTCCACTTCATAGGTGGTGAGTTACAGGCGCTCTCGCTGCTAATGACTGGCAATGGCGGTCTTGTGCCAGGTCTACCACTGGATCATCGCTCCTTTGATACAGCATGGCAGAGTTAGGCTATATCAGTAGAGTGAATGCAGTCCAGTTATTGCATATAACGGTTCCCTATGGAAACATAAAAAACGTAAAATAAATAATTTAAAAAATGATTTTTAAACTGATATAAAAGTGCCTCCCCTAAAAAAATAAAAAAAAATGTAAATCATTAACCATTTTACAATAAATTAGTAAATATAAACTTATTTAGTATCGCCGCATGCAGAATTGTCCGAGCTGTTAAAATATAATCATGATCCTGCACGGTAAACTGTGTAAATGTAAAGAGGGGGAAAAAACAACCCAGAAATGCAGTTTTTGGGTCACATTATATATCAGAAAAACAGTTCATATCTTGTTTTGTTTTTATTGCAGATTTACCAGCGTGCAGAGTGAACTCTTACCAAGTCATCCCTTAGAAATGTCAGAGAAAAATGTAAGTATCAGCAGAAAGACAGGAAAACAGCTCATTGTGTGTTCAGATCTACCTCTGAATTGATTATAAGGCCATGTTCACACAGCGGAATGTCCGCAGGAATATTCCGCACGGCCATTCTGCTGCAGCAGGGTCCCATTGATTTCAGTGGGATTCTGCTGTGCACACAGCAACATTTCCGAGGCAGATGTTTTACAGAAGTCTCAATTTCGGAGTCCACAGAAAGAATAGACATGTCTATTCTTTCCGTGGGGTCCGCATAGAAATGCTTTGCCGTCTGACAGTGCCTTTCCGAGTGGTCCTAGCACCCGCCGGATCATTCAGAGTCACATTCCACCCGGAAAACGCACATTGTTGGCACATGTATTAGCAGCAGGGCCAGTTGAGCAGAGTAGGACAACATTGCTCAAGGAGAAATTTATTGTGAGATTACATAGAAGTAAATATGGTGCAAGATAGAACTATTTCCTTGTGTGCTAACATTGGTGGAAACTAATGAAGATATACTAGCTGTGTAGAGTAACCACAAGTTATTGAATTACATAGAAGTAAAACCTCACACGGAGTCTAGATAGTTTTACAGTATGAATAGGAATTGTACACATGAAATGTGTGGAGGCATATGTAGAAGCAATGGCCCCCACTGCGGTATCTCAATTACTATTGCTGTAGTTTAACACTTGTGAACTATAGCTTCCATGTTGAACTAAGGTAAGGGTGACCAATAGAGATGAGCAAACTTAAAGTAAATTCGATTCATCACGAACTTCTCGGCTCGGCAGTTGATGTCTTTTCCTGCATAAATTAGTTCAGCTTTCAGGTGTTCCTGTGGGCTGGAAAAGGTGGATACAGTCATAGGAAAGAGCCTCCTAGGACTGTATCCACCTTTTCCAGCCCACAGGAACACCTGAAAGCTGAACTAATTTATGCAGGAAAAGTCATCAACTGCCAAGCCGAGAAGTTCGTGACGAATCGAATTTACTGTAAGTTCGCTCATCTCTAGTGACCAACATACAGCTCTCTAAATGTTGCAAAACTACAACTAACAACATGCCCGGACCATGCTGGGAGTTGTAGTTTTGCTGCAAGCCGCAGGTTGGACTCACACAAATAGGGCCTCCGTGATCTATCGAGACACCCGATCCACTAAACAAAACAGTCATTAAAGGGTTACTCCGGCGCTAAACATCTTATCCCCTATCTAAAGGATAGGAGATAAGATGTTAGATCTCGGAGATCCCACGCCGTGGCCGCCACGCCCCCACCCATAGACTTGCGTCGAGGGGGTGGGGTGTGATGTCACAAGGGGGCAGAGCAGTCATGTCATGATACTCTGTCCCTTGCTCAGCCCGTCATCAGCCATAGAGTGATCCTCGCTCTGTGCAGCTGAAAAACGGGGGTCCTGCAGGAGAGATCGCAGGGGTCCCCAGCGTTGGGATCCCCGCAAGTTAATATCTTATCCCCTGTCCTTTTGATGGGGGATAAGATGTTTAGCGTGGGAGAACCCCTTTAAAGAGGTGGTCCAGAAATAGAAAAAAAGCCAGAACTAATCTTTCAAAAAAAAAAAAAAGCACCACCTTTGTCCTCAGGTTGTGTGTGGTATTGCAGCTCAGTTTCCCTAACGTGAATGGAGACAAGTTGCAATACCACACACAAACTGAGGACAGGAGTGGCGCTAAGAAATTAGCTCTGGTTTTCTATTCCTGGACAACTTTTTTTTGTTTTTGTCACCTAGGATAGCACTGGAATCGTGTTTATACAAAATCCATGGAGGGGGTCATCCACAATTACTCTGCTGAACATTAAGACTAGGGATCGACCAATATCGTTTTTTTAGGGCCTATACCGATAATCTGTGGAGGTTAGGGCCGATAGCCGATAACTTATACCGATATTCTGGTAAGTTATCGGCTATTTATCCCCCCGCGACACCGCTGCAGATCATTGATTTAAATCTGGCGCTTTAAATCAATGCACTGCAGTGGCTTTTGCGGTGCCAGAGACCGCCGTCGCCACCCGCTTCTCTCCTCCTGCCTGTCCGGGGGTCCTGAGACCTATCACTGCCACCGCTCCCCCCCCCCCCCCCCCGACCCGCCTCACCGCAACCGCCCCGGCCCCATTGCCTCCCCCATCCCCGGTTTTATAATTACCTGTTCCCGGGGTCCACTCTACAACTGGCTCCGGTGGCGTCCTCCTGAACTGTCACTGTGCGCACTGACGGTGATGTCACTGCGCACAGCGTAACGCAGGACGCAGCAAGAGCAAGAAGTAACGTGGGCCCCGGGAACAGGTAATTATAAAACTGGGGATGGGGGAGGCAATGGGGCCGGGGGGGTGCGGTGGGGGGTGCGACGCGGTGCGGTGGGTGCTGGGGGCGGGGCATTATCGGCAAGGTAATTGCCGATACCGATAATGCCCAAAATCGTGATTATCGGCCATACCGATAATCGGTCGATCCCTAATTAAGACGCCACCAATAGTTGGACGCCTCACATGGTCTAAACAGTGACTTCTTGTAGCCCTTTTAGCTCAGTGGTCGGCACAGTCACTTTGCAGCTGTGGGGTCCTGGGTTTAAGTCGAACCAAGGAAAACATCAATGTATGTTATCTCCATGTTTTGGTGGGGTTCCTCCAGCTTCTCTCCCACATAGTGATAGTTTAATAGACTTCTAATGTCCTAGCATGTGTGTCAGATATAGGGAAATTAGGTGACAAGCCCCAGTGGGGACAGGAACTCGTGTAAAGGTTGACAGCCATTATGGCAGTGTTTTCTAAACAGTGTGCCTCGAAGTATGCCTGGACAGCCAAAAGCTGTTCGGACATGCTGAGCGCTGTAGATTTGCAACAGCAGGAGATACACACTGTTTGGAAAACACTGCGTTACAGTACTGTAAAATTTTCAACTAAGAAATCCTTATGTGTATCTTTGTTGTTTTTGTATAGTTCCAGATCAACCAAGAGAAAGTCAATTTCTCTAGTCTAAGAAACATCCAAGGCTTACATGCTCCCTTGAAGCTGCAGATGGAATTAAAAGCAGCAAAGCAGGTAAGTTTTTAAAGGGGTACTCTGCCCCTAGACATGTTATTCCCTATCCAAATAGGGGGATAACATGTCTGATCGCAGATCGCTGTGACACCCCCACGATCTCCGGGCCGCTATTCATATCTATGGGAGGAGACGTGACAGCAGTGTACTAGCAGTCATGCCCCCTCCTATAGACATGAATGGAGGGGGTGTGACATCAAGAACACTGAAGCCCCAAGCTCCCGTGTTCAGAACGCCGCAGTGCTGGCCCAGAGATCGCCGTCGGTCCCTCGGCCGGACCCCCCACGATCAGATATGTTATCCCCTATCCTTTGGATAGAGAGTGTCTAGGGGCAGAGTATCCTTTTAATATGTAGATATTTATTGAGGTATAGAGATAAATGTGAATAGCTTTTTATGATGACTGTTGACCCCTGGAGGGGTTGTTAAGTAAACACACAGGAAAGGCGTAGATAGCTGATGGCAGGAGAGTCCCAGCTCTCAGTGAGGAGACCAGAGTAAATCATACGGGCATCTCTGACGCTCCCATAGAAATGAATGGAGCATGTGGCGTCTACTGCTTCTCCTCAATTAGAGCCAAGGTCCCGTTATGAAGATTACGGAGGGTCCAAGCTGTCAGATCCCCCACGATCAGCTACTTCCTATGAGTAGGGGATAAGAGAGTTTTCCCCACAATAGTTTCGCCCCCGATTACCCTTCCTGTGAATAGGGGATAAGATAGTTTTCACCGGATAACCCCTTTAAGCATGTCTATATGGAGCTCTCAAGAAATGCTCTGATTTCTAGATTTGTTTCTAAACCAGAATATCCTTTTAAAATGTGATTACTTTCTTACGGGTGTTATCTCCTATCCACAGTATAGGGGATACCCTACTGATTTATGGGGGACAAAATAGAGGCCAGTTGCTCTTTGAATAAATAGAGCAGCTGTGTGTGCGCTCAGCCACTAGTCCCTATTCATTCTCTTTGACTTCCTTCTCAGTGCCTGTATGTTTAGAGAATGAATGGAGGATTGGCTGAGCATGCACACTGTGGCTCCATTCACTCCAATTTGCCTCCGATTTGAAAGCTTCTTACTTTTATTTTTCAATGTTATAGACTTGATAAATATGCAGTTAAAGTAATTATATACAGTGATCCCTCAACATACGATAGTAATAATCGTTCCAAATGAACCATCGTTACTTTAATTTATGGTATGTTGAGGGATCCGTGCAATAATAATATACAAAGTTATACTCATGTGCCCCTGCCGCTCCGGACAGTCATCGCTCTCCATCGCCCGTCATCACGTCCCCGAGGTGTCCCCGCCACTCTGGACCGTCACCGCTGCCCTGGATCGTCGCTGTCCATTGCCGCCATCATGTCGCTGCGCACGCTGCTCCTATTGGATGACTGGACGGTGTGCGCAACGACGTGATGACAACGGAGAGTGACTGCTATGGAGCGGAGCATGAAGAGGACAGTCCGGAGTGGCGGGGACAGGTGAGTGACACATTAAATGGGGCACATTAAAAGGCCATCCGGTGGCAGCTGAAGCAGTCTGTGCTGACGGATAGCCGTTTATGCGATGGCCCTGACATACAAAAGCATCATATGTTGATGATGCTTTCAACATGCGATGGCCTCTGAGAAGCCATCATATGTTGAAATGATCGTATGGCAGGGCCATCGTAGGTCGGGGGATCACTGTATATAATTTAGTGTACAATGAGTAAAATGCTTTTAGTTAAAATAACCAAAACCACTGACCAGTACAAGCATATACAGTAACAAAAATCAGGAGGTTCCTAGCAATATCCTACTGGCTAATGATGAGTACTGTGGACTCTCAAAACTTGAGTAGATATATACATAAAACACAAACAACATAACATAGAAACAGATACAAGCATGTCTACTGTAAGGAAGGAACTCCGAACAGAGCTGGGAATTTTAAAGATGGTAGGGCCGTAATCTATCCCTATCACACCCTTCAAAAGCCATAATCTGACAGTGTTTCCTAACCAGGGTGCCTCTAGCTGTTGCAAAACTACAACTCCCATCATGCCCGGACAGCCATAGGCTGTCCGGGCATGCTGGGAGTTGTAGTTTTGCAACTGCTGGAGGCCCCTGTTTGGGGAAATGCTTATGTAATGTGTCAATTTGTTTTCCAAATCAGTAACAGTTCATCAGGGGATCAACAAAAGGACAGGCGAATATCAAATAGAAGTACAAAATGCAAAAGAATGGCCCAGATGTAACACATGCCACCATAGAAGGGAAAGGAAATAGCAATAATATCTGGGCCCCCATGGGAGACACGATCACAGAACACACACTGATAATCCTCTATTATGTGAAATATACAATGTTCTGGCTTCCTCATCAAGGATTTTATAGCAGTGAATACTACACATCCTTCCCTGTTTTTCTCATTTCCAATTCTATTATTTGAGCCTCTGGTTACTGCATTGACGGTGATTTTTTTTTTTTTTTGTCTCTGGTAGATTCAGCGTCTTCCATTCCTGCAGAGCTCTAACATCGCTCTGGACACCTTGAGAGGGAACGACGAATGTATCGGCTTTGAAGATATTCTCAATGGTAAAAATTCTCATGTTCTATTACTGGGACCAGGTGTACAAACTTCATGTGAAAAATGTCCAACTTATGGTTAAACTTTGGTGGTGGTGGGTTGTTGTTGTTGTGGGGGTGGTGGTTATTTCCTCCAGTTAATAATATACAGTGGTCCCTCGAGTTAGATCATTAATTGGTTCCAGGACGACCATTGTATGTTGAGACCATAACTCTATGGAAACCTGATAATTGGTTCCAAAGCCCCAAAATGTCATCCAAAAATAGGAAAAAGTGAGGATTAAAGAAAAATAATTAGATAACTAATACAGATAAAACAAGTCCTTACATATAAAAGAAATATCTTCTGGGAGCTGTAATCACTGTCTATGTAGAGGACAGGAGCTTCTTCAGGGTCCTGTACAGTACACAGTGTCCTAAAAAAGTAACATGGAGCCGTCGTCACCTGGTGTCCAAAGGAGCAGCTAACTGTGGCCACCCTGTACTGTAGGGGGCGTTTCACAGATCTGCACTGTCTGTACATTGTATGGTGAGTCTGGTTTCAAGTTACAATGGTCCAGAAAAGACCATTGTATGGTAAAAATATTGTATGTTGAGGCCATTGTAAGTTGAGGGATCACTGTACTGTAGATATGCTGACAGCTGTATCTAAATGGTATTTTAAAATATCATTGGTATAGTGTTTTGGGTTGTAAGGGGGGGGGGTGCGACGATCCTATCACAGCAACCGAATGGGGTTACCTTCCCTTTTTATGGCTGCTGACATCAATTGCCCACATCCAGAAATGTGGGGGCCAGAGGGTGATAAACCAGTGAGTAGGGAGAGTCCCGTAAAGGAAATTGCGGTGGGCCCCAGCAGTCAGAATCAGACACTTATTCCCTGTCCTGTGGATAGTAGTAGGAGGATAAGAAAAGACAAGAGAAACAGCTCTCTGATAGTGCAGTAGGTTTAAAAATGAAGAGTAAATGAGCAATGCCGCTTACCTTGCGGGGTTGTGCTGTCGGCAGGCACAACTCTGTTTAGCGCTTTGAAAAGTAGCGGCACGGTCTGGGAGCCGCCGGTCGTCGGTACCGCACGCGGTGGTCGAGAACATAGCAGGAGGTGGTGCGGGAGTCCCTGGCGGGGGTTGTCCCAAAGGTCCAGGTTGCGGGAGTGGCGCTGCACCAGGAGGTGGAAGAAATGGACGTAGGCAGTGGAATTGTGGAAACCATTTTTATTTGCCGAAGTGCGAGTGATCCAAAGGCAAACAGGTTCTCACAATGATCTTGGCAAGCTGGACAACACGTCAGGTCCGCTATCACAGGGGTTATGAAATGTATTTATACAGTAGTTGGGTTGGATAAATGTTAAAAATTTTGGTGAGCTTGACAGCGATCAACTTTAAACGCTGCGGAAATGCTCGCTATTAGCCATGGGTACCGGCCGTTGTTAGAGGCTGGGCCCGACCCGCTGTTAGCATACAGGTATGCCCTGTGTCCTTAAGGGGTTAATAGTTGTCTTCCAGAGCCCTGCCCGTGTTTCTGTATGTAGCGGTGTCTATAGCTCACCGGCTTCCATTTGTATTTTGCAGATCCTGCTCAGTGCGAGATGATGGGAGAGCCGCACATGATGATGGAGCACAAGTTTGGCCTGTTATAATAAATTATTTCAGCTACTTGAATTCAATGTTCTGATTCTTTTGTAAAAATCTGTGGACTGTTTTGTAATCTTTTATTTTAAGCTGCATAACAAAGTTTTAGAGTATTATTCAGCCTTTTTTTGATTTGCTGACACAACTGCAGAGTAAAAAAAAAAAATGCTTCAAAATCTCTGGTCTCTTGTTACATTAAACATGTAATTCATTGTAGATGGCGAAATCACTGGCTAAACCGGTCTATTGTGTAGGCTTATCTGCTGCAGATCATTACCTGACAAATCTTTTCATTGCTGCACCTTTTTGTGCCTGTTTATTCATATCAATATAATATTTCTACCAATATACAGTATCTTACTGTGAAATCGTAACAGTGTTTCCCATCCAGGGTACCTCTAGCTGTTGCAAAAACAACTCCCAGCATGCATGTGGTTTTGCATCAGCTAGAGGCATCCTGTTGGGAAACACTGCCTTACAAGGTAAATAAAATGCACAGAGCCACAGGAATAGTCTACGGTATGGCTAGGTTCACACTGAGAATCTCCAACCGGAGACTGAGTGAGGCCAGTGGCAACTTGAATCAGTCAGCGCTAGGACCGTGCGTATCTTTCTGTCCCTACAGACGGCAATGTCTGTTGGGCAGATCCATGCTGAAGAATATACGAGAACATTCTTTTGGCAGCGGAACGGCCACCTTTAAAAATTTAGTAGTGTGCACTGTGCAGCAGAATCCCATTGCCGACAATGGAACTCTGCTGCACTGCAATTTCCGACTTAAATTATAGATGGAAATTCCATAGTGTTAACCCAGCCCAAGTTCACCCTCCCACCCACACCCCCGGGTGAGCCAATAATAACAAGCTATTCTTATAGGCTGGGTTCACTCAATTTTTCTTTTGAAACACAGATGCAAATACAAATGAAAACTTTTCCATTTTATGTATATATAATTTTTTTTTTCTGTCAATTTCACTCCTGGTTTTGGCTAAACTATACCGACAAAAAATTAGCTCAAAATACTTGTTGATGAAAAATAGCACAGCATATTATAAAAATATGTATGTTGTACAAAATTTGTAAAAAATAAAAAATTAAGAATAATCACCTTTTTTAGAATATTAAATGATATATCATAGCTGCCCGCTAACCCCTCCCCCCCCCCCCCTGAAAAAGAAAAACCCATAAAGGGCCAAGCAGAGGGGAAAAAAAGAAAAACCTCCTATTTAATTAAAATGATAAACCCCCCCCCCCCCCCTTACCATCTGTATAGTTTCCCCTTTATATGTATTTTCCTGAATGGGCTTGTCTTGTAATACCCGCATTCCTTGAAAAAACGTCCACTAGGTGGCTCTTTTCTGTTCCCTGCCACAATTAATAGAGAGTTCTGGAGTCCAAACTCAGGAAGTACTTCTCACTGAGCTTGATTGACAGCTGCAGAGAAAGTGAAAGCTCCACAGGTTCTCACAGAAAGCTGCAGAGAAAGTGAAAGCTCCACAGGTTCTCACAGAAAGCTGCACAGACTGAAAGCTGCAGGAGAACCTCAGATAGCAACACAGACTGAAACATGCATAGAGCCTGAGGTCTTCTATTCATCACAGCACTGCAATCATGTGAGGGCGGAAGTGGTCCCTCAGCAAGCTTCAGTGATGTCATGCCTGCTGGGAAAATGGAAAAAGATTAAGTGTAAAAGAAAGGAGTGTGTGTTATGTAGAAGAAAGCTGTATTTTGCTTATGTGGGCTCACATTGTGAATCTTGTGTTAAGATTGTGGGGGATGTCTCCTGCCTTTACTATAAAAGCATGCAAGACGTAGTCAGAGAAGAGATTAGAGCATGTATGTCGGCTTGGTCATCCCAACAGCCAGGTGCTAGTAATAGAGTTGCTCTTGATCGCCTATCCTTGCTAATTACCTCAGATGAGATGGAATGTTTTGAGATGGAAGAAGAATAGGAGGATTCTGAGGGGTTGGATGAATGTCATAGTGGTGCTCTGTTTCCAACCAAGAATGTGGATGGCTTAGTCAGTGGTTAGAACAACAATGAAGTTGGAGGACAAGGTCGAGCCAATGTCAGTACAGGACCATATGTTTGAAGGTCTTACAACTTAGAAGATAATTGCTTTTCCAGTGCATGAATCCTTATCTTCTATTAAGTATGAGTGGCAGAAACCAGATAAAGTTTGCAGTTGTGCCAGGTTCTATCAAGAGGAAATATCCTTTTCAGGAGGAGGACTGTGCTAACTGGGACAGATCCACTAAAATTGATCTGCCTGTGGCTAAGAAAGTAGCCCTTCCATTTGAGGATACTGGTTCACTAAAGGAACCGATGGATAGAAGGGCGGATCCTTTCCTGAAAAAGACTTAGGAAGCAGCTGCTGGCTCCTTTAGACCCATGATTGCAACCACATCAGTAGCCAGATCTCTTGTGGTCTATTTGATCAATTGGAGGAGAAGATTAGAGATGGTACCCCAATGGCATCAATTTTTACTCTGGCAGTAGCTGCGGATTTTGTCTCCTACTCATCCGCAGATACTTTAAAGCTGTCTGCCAGAGCCTCTGCCTGTTCCAATTCTGCCAGGAGAGCCATATGGCTAAAAGAGTGGAAGGGGAACCTCACTTCTAAATCTAAGTTTTGTGCTATACCTTGTGAAGGTTCCTTTCTCTTTGGCAAGGAATTAGATCAGGTTTTAGAAAAAAGCTTCTGATAAGAAGAAAAGTTTCCCTTCTATCCCTTCCTTTCCTTCCCAGAACAAGAAGCCCTTTCAGGGGAGAGGGGAGGGGAGGGGTACTGATACTGATACCCTTGATACTGCCAAAAAGCCCGGTCAGCCATGACTGGTGGTTCCCAGTGGGAGGCAGGTTATCTGTAAGCCACTGGGTGTTATCAACAATAAAACCATGGTTTAAAAATGTATCTTTTTATGTCTCCCGACCTCCAGGTTTGTTCAAACAGATCTTCGAGCATTTCCAGAGAAACAAGCTGCCCTGGAGAAGGAAGTTTATTCCCTATTACAGATGGGAGTTCTGACTCAGGTTCCAGAAACAGAGAGGGGACCAGGATACTATTCAACCCTCTTTTTGATAAGGAAACCAAATGGCTCCTTCCGCACAATAATAAATCTGAAGTTACTGAATCGTTTCCTGAAATACAGAAAATTCTGTATGGAGACAATTCAGTCTGAACCTGAGTCAGAACTGTTTCATGGTCACCCTGGATCTGAGGGATGCAGACTTTAATGTCCCCATTTTCCAGGGTCACCAAAAGTATCTCAGGGTTGCAGTTTTCCTAGGGAATTCCTTGATGCGCCTGCAGTTTTGAGCTCTCCCCTTTGGTGTGTCCCAAGCACCCCAGGTTTTCACCAAGCTCATGGCGGAGGTGATGGCCCATGTGAGAGAACAAGACATTGGCATAGTCCCGTACCTGGACAATTTTCTCTTGGTGTCAGATTCAAGGGAGCTCTTGATACAACAGGTCCACAGAGTGCAAAAAATGTTGCTGAATCTAGGGTTAGAGTGAACTTGGAGAAATCCCATCTAGTTCCAAGTCAAGTATGTTCCTTCCTGCGGATAGGGCTAGATTCAACCCACCAAATATGCTTCCTTTCTCAGTCCAAGATAGTTCTGGTCCAGAAGAGAGTCTCCCAGTTCTTAGAGCAAAAGGAGATTTCAGTAAGATTAGCAATGTCAGTGCTGGGTCTTTTAACCTCCTGTATCCCAGCGGTTCGTTGTACCATTCATGGAGGTTACAAGAGCAAATTCTGAGCCAGTGGGACAGAGCCCAGAGCTCATTGGACAGTCAGACAGCCCTCTCAGACACAGTAAAAAGATCCCTTCTCTGGTGGTTAGACCAAAAAAAACTGGAAGTAGGGGTCCCCTGGATAAAAGAGAACGAGTTTATATTGACCCCTGATGCAAGCCCCTTGGATACACAGTGGGAGTCCCTATTTCTACAGGGTCAGTGGAGACGAGAGGTATCCAGGGAGTCTCAGAATTTGAGGGAATTAAAAGCTGTCCTGTTTGTCATATCTCAGTCCCTTCCCCTGGTTGCAGGAAAGGATCTAAAGATAATGACAGACAATTCCACGGTGGCAGCCTCCCTGGATCATCAAGGAAGAACCAGATCTCCCTCTCTCATGAGAACCTGTCACCACATCTTCAGACTGGCAGATTCATCTTAGTTCCTTATTTGCTCTCCACCTAAAGGGATCCCAAAACTGCATTGCGGACTACCTAAGCAGACACTGCCTGAACCAGGGTAAGTGGGAGTCAGATCAGTTGGTATTTTCTCAGATTTGCCAGCGTTGGGGAACCCCGCTGATAGATGTGTTCGTGTCCAAGTTAAACAGAAAACTGAAAATGTTGTATTTCCTGTCCCCGACAGACCATCCCTTGATGATAGATGCTTTATCCCAGTGTTGGGGCAGGGTTCTCCTTTATGCATTCCCTCCAGTCAGGCTGCTCCTGGGGGTCCTGAAGAAAACAAGAGAGGACAGGGCATTGGTTATAGTTATTGCCCCATTCTGGCCCCCGAGGGTTTGGTTCACGTGGTTAAGAAAGATGTCCATAGCAACCCCTTGGATCCTTCCGGAATCCCCGAGCTTTCTACGTCAGGGACCAGTATTGCAGGCCGAGACCTCCAATCTGATGGCATGGCTGTTGAAAGGGTGATCCTAGCTCAGAGGGGTCTTTCGGACCACGTGATCATGACCCTACTGGCGAGTAGGAAGAAGGTAACTTCTCAGATTTACTTAAGAACTTGGAAGGCTTATGGTAGATTTGTGCAGGAGCCTATTGATGTTCTTAGTTCCCCAAATATCTCCTAAGATTTTGGATTTCCTGCAGGCAGGTCTTGATAAAAAGCTTAGACCTAGCACTTTAAAAGTTCAGGTGTCTGCTCTCTTTGATTATAAATTAGCTGATCACCCATGGATAAAAAGGTTTCTAAAAGCATCAGTAAGGATGTCACCAGTAGTGAAATCATCTGTTCCCCCCTGGGACTTAACCCGATAACGACCATGGATGTCTATTCTCGTCCAATGGCCGTTACCGGGGTATGACGCGTGCTCCCGACTCAAGCCCGCGTCATACCGGCCGGCCCCCAGCTGATTCTTGTAGCTGGGGGCCGGCGTTAATAGCCGACATGCGGCGTTGGCCGCGGCCGGCTATTAACCCTTTAGATCGCCGCTGTCAAAGTTGACTGCGGCACCTAAAGGTGCCTGTATCCCGTCCCTGGTGGTCCAGTGGGGTGGATCGCCCCCCCCCCCCCCCGCAGCGTGATCGCGGCGGAGCGATCCACTACTGAGGTAGCCTGAGGGCTTACCTCTCCTTCACTGCCAGCTCCAGTGCTCTGAATGATACAGCCTGGCAGGGCCAGGCTTTATCAATCGAGCGCAGAGCACACAGATCATTGTGGTTTTATAAAACCTCAATGATCTGTATGAGGAATCTAATGATTCCTCCTAAAAGTCCCCTAAGGGGACTAAAAGTGTATAAAAAAAAAGTTTTAAAACACTCACATTAACCCCTTCCTTATTAAACCAAGTTTAAATCACCCCCTTTTCCCAAATTCCATATAAAAAATATGTAACCATAATAAAAATAAACATATGTGGTATCGCCGCGTGCGTAAATGTCTGCACTATAAAAATATATCGTTAATGAAACCGCATGGTCAATGGCGTACACGCAAAAAAATTCCAAAGTCCAAAATAGCCTATTTTTGGTCACTTTTCATACCATAAAAAAAGGAATAAAAAGTGATCAAGAAGTCCGATCAAAATAAAAATGATACAGATTAAAACTTCAGATCACGGCGCAAAAAATTAGCCCTCAAACCACCCTGTACGCGGAAAAATAAAAAAGTTATAGGGGTCAGAAGAGGACAATTTTAAATGTATTAATTTTCGTGCATGTAGTTATGATTTTTTTCCAGAAGTACGACAAAATCAAACCTATATAAGTAGGGTATCATTTTAATTGTATGGACCTACAAAATAAAGATAAAGTGTAATTTGTACCGAAAAATGTACAGAGTAGAAGCCCCTAAAATTTATAAAATGGTGTTTTTTCTTCAATTTTGTCGCACAATGATTTTTTTTTTACGTTTCGCTGTAAATTTTTTGGTAAAATGACTGATGTCATTACAAAGTAGAATTGGTGGCACAAAAAATAAGCCATCATATGGATATTTAGGTGCAAAATTGAAAGTGTTATGATTTTTAAAAGGTAAGGAGGAAAAAACGAAAGTGCAAAAACAGAAAACCGCTTGGTCCTTAAGGGGTTAATTATAGTGTTAAATAGCCTCACTAAAGCCCCGTTTGAGCCATTGTCAGATATGCCCTTGAAAATGCTTACTCTTAAACTTGTGTTCTTGTTGGCAGTCCCATCTGCCAGACGGGTTGGGGAGATTACTAGTTTTTCCATAAATGAGCCCTATTTTTCTATTTTAGAGGATAGAATAGTTTTGTCTCCAGATCCGGCCTTCCTCCCTAAGGTGGTTTCTGACTTCCACAGGACTCAAGTTGTTACCTTACCTTCCTTTTGTGACAATCCTAAAAATGACAGGGAAAGGGAATTTCACTGCCTAGATCTCAGAAGGTGTGCAGTGGTAAGGAAGAAAAAAACCTTTTCAAAGGGCGCTGCTGTTGTCCTGGTGAGATGAAGATGAAAAGTCCGAGGCAGAAGTATTTTGCAAGATATAGCTTCTTTATTGGTGTAGAATCATAGCAAGCAGGGATACAGGCTAGATAACGCGTTTCGGGGGACAGCGCCCCCTTCTTCAGATCAGTGATGACAACTGGTGGTGCTTACATGGTATATATACACTTAAAATGGGCGCCAAACATAAGGGGGAGGGGCTACAGTAAACAGGGGCACATACTGTAAAGGCATGGTAAATACATCAAAATAGACATGCAAATCATGAAAACCTATTCTGACACATAGAACAGCCTGATGAAATGGAGCTATTACAAAAACTCTAAATAAAATCATTGGTGAACAGTAGGTAATATGCGCGCATCTGGAGCCGCTGGCCGCAGCTCCGGAGTGTGCGGCGGAAGTGGCCGTTGCTACAGACGCGTATCCATGCAGTCTGTCGGAAGCGTCCGGCCAGAGAGCGTTGCCCGGGAGACGCACGACGCGCAGAGGCGCAGCACGTCACGGGCAGCGCTCAGGAGGCCGGCTCACCCATGATGACGGGCACTGAAGTCCCTCGCTGGAACCAACAGGAGAGAAAATGTCAGCATGATAGTATATGATGAATAGGCAGTGGTAGTTAATGAATATGGACGTCAATAAAAGTGTCACTGAATATGGACATCTTGAACTAGAGCCAGTGATGTGGCAATGAGAAAAATGGGGGGGGGGGGCTTAAGGGGTGGAGGGAAAGTAATGAGGGGGGGGGGGGAACTATGGGCTGAAACAGAAAAACGATCTATGATGGTAGAAATAATAATGAAAAATAAATAAAAATAGAAATAAAATTAGAAATAATAAGAAATACTTTCCCTCCACCCCTTAAGCCCCCCCCCCCCCCCCATTTTTCTCATTGCCACATCACTGGCTCTAGTTTAAGATGTCCATATTCAGTGACACTTTTATTGACGTCCATATTCATTAACTACCACTGCCTATTCATCATATACTATCATGCTGACATTTTCTCTCCTGTTGGTTCCAGCGAGGGACTTCAGTGCCCGTCATCATGGGTGAGCCGGCCTCCTGAGCGCTGCCCGTGACGTGCTGCGCCTCTGCGCGTCGTGCGTCTCCCGGGCAACGCTCTCTGGCCGGACGCTTCCGACAGACTGCATGGATACGCGTCTGTAGCAACGGCCACTTCCGCCGCACACTCCGGAGCTGCGGCCAGCGGCTCCAGATGCGCGCATATTACCTACTGTTCACCAATGATTTTATTTAGAGTTTTTGTAATAGCTCCATTTCATCAGGCTGTTCTATGTGTCAGAATAGGTTTTCATGATTTGCATGTCTATTTTGATGTATTTACCATGCCTTTACAGTATGTGCCCCTGTTTACTGTAGCCCCTCCCCCTTATGTTTGGCGCCCATTTTAAGTGTATATATACCATGTAAGCACCACCAGTTGTCATCACTGATCTGAAGAAGGGGGCGCTGTCCCCCGAAACGCGTTATCTAGCCTGTATCCCTGCTTGCTATGATTCTACACCAATAAAGAAGCTATATCTTGCAAAATACTTCTGCCTCGGACTTTTCATCTTCATCTCACCAGGACAACAGCAGCGCCCTTTGAAAAGGTTTTTTTTCTTCCTTACCACTGCATATCTATCCAGGACTGGCTAGTCCTGTCCTGTACCCTGGGCTTAGCAGCTGTATCCGGTGGACTATTATCCATACTACTAACCCCACTGTGGGTCTACATGCGAGTTTGTTGCTCGCTCAAGGTGAGCACCCATCATCTACTCTTCGATTAACCCCTCCCACCTGTCATCAACGGTATCACACTAGGCGCCTTTCCGTCGGTCTTTCCTTCTTTTGCTCTTTTTAGATCTCAGAAGGTGTTTGCTTCACTATTTAGAAGTATCCTAGCAATGGCGGCTATCACCACAACTGCTTCTTCAGTTTTCAGGGGGCAAACAAGGGTAGAGCAGCTGCCGCGAGTACTGTGGCTAGGTGGATCAAGCAGTCCGTTCAACTAGCCTATTCTGCTGCAGGGTTAGACCCCCCCGTCAGGGTTCACAGCCCACTCTACTTTATCAGTCTCTACATCTTGGGCAGAGACGGCCTCTGCCACCATACAACAGATTTGTAAAGCAGCTACTTGGAGTTCTCCTCATACGTTTTTGACACTATAGGTTAAACCTGATGAGAGACGAAGGTCTCTTTTTTGGTCGTAAAGTACTCTAGGCTGTAGTCCCCCCTAATGATCTAGTCTACTCTCCATGGGTGCCGCCGTGGGCGATAGGGAAAACATAAATTACTCTTACCAGTAATTGTTTTTCGTTGAGCCCATGACAGCACCCACTAATAACAATTGTGTGTGTGTGTGTATGTATGTGTGTGTATATATATATATATATATATATATATATATATATATATATAAATATATTATTTTATATAAAATATATTTTGTTTACTATTATAGATGTTTCTGGTTAATGTGCTGCTTGTTAAACATTTCTGGTTATTACTCTTTGATACTTGCTCAAGAACTGGGGAATAGCAGCTCAGGTCACCCTTATATGCAAGTTGTTCCTGTTTCCTGTCCTGTGGATGAGGAGGCTGTCTCTCCATTGGTGCTGTCGTGGGCTCAACAAAAAACATTTACCGGTAAGAGTAATTTATGTTATCCCCTATCTACAGGACGAAGTGTCTCATTGCGGGGGGGTCTTAGTTTTGGGACACTTACCTACCCCCCCTTGCGATCTTCCTGGAGCCCTGGTCTTCTGAAGCTTTGTTTTCAGAACACTGGCTCTTCTATCGCTCTGAGCAGCAGTGGTTGTTACTCCCCCTCCATATATCTCTACAGGAGAGCCGGATATACAGCGCTCGTGTATCTCTGGCTCTCCTGTTGAGATACATGGAGGGGGGTGTTGACCACCACTTTGGGTCGAGGTCTCTCTGTGCATCAGGAGAGCCGAGGTATCGTGCAGGGGGTCCCAGCGGCGGGACCCCCACGATCAGACACTTATCCCCTATCCTGGGGATAAGATGTCATGTACCGGAGTTCCCTTTTAATGTGAATTATTAGCTGCAAAAATTTTGGCATTGTGTTGGTGTGAAGCAAGTACGAGACTTCGTAATATTGGAAAGAGTCATATGAGGACACAGCAGATCATTGGTTTCATTTACTGCAGGTCCTCGTTCTGCTCCCCTGAGAGGAGCGCTCTTATTTCCAATGTAGCTTTTAGCTCATTGTGATCTTGCAGTTTAGTTTTTTTTGCAAAGTCTATATTTTCAGGCCCAGAATCTGCTTAGTCAATACTACAGCTGCAATGAGAGGCGACCGGGGAGTGCAGCTGATCTGGATGGGAGGCAGGAGCTATTCTCACTTTACATTAATCAGAGGAAATGAATAAACCTCCGTAGTAAGCAGATTTGTGTCATCTTATTGTGCAAATGTATTCTGATTAAAAGTTGGGTTATTTTCATTGCTAAAAAGCAAGGATTTTCCCCAAAAAGTAAGCTGCAAAAAATAAGCTGCAAATCTTGCTACAAATAAACAGACATCTGACAACGTATTGTATATTGCAGTGTTTCCCAAGCAGGGTGCCTCCAGCTGTTGCAAAACTACAACTCCCAGCATGCCCAGACAGCCTTTGGCTGTCCGGGCATGCTGGGTGCTGTAGTCTTGCAACAGCTGGAGGCATGCTCGTTGTATGCATGGCACTATTTGACATGCATGGTGATTCTATTTCATCCTAAATAATTGCACCCCCCATTAGATATCAATGGCCTGTCCTAAGTTCTCTAGGGTAGGGACACACATAGTAAATCTGCAGCGTATTTGACACTGTGGATGCGCTACTGGCGGTCCCTAAAGGTGTGCCGCCTACATTGCCCGTGTGTCCTGGTTTGTCTGCTTGTAGTAGCAATCTGCCTGTATGAGCAGACACAGACCGAGCTGGGAGTAGCGCGCATGCGCAATGTACTCAGTCGTCGCGGTCACTCGCTAGGCCGGGCGGCAGCGATGTCCTTGATTGCACTGCGCATGTGCGCGAGACTCACAGCTCAGTCTGTGTCTGCTCGTAGCAGCATATTGCTGCTATGAGCAGACAAACAAGGACACACGGGCAATGTAGGTGCCACACCCTAGGGTCCGTCTGCAGCATTAAAGGTTTAAATTACAGTGGGGCAAAAAACGTATTTAGTCAGCCAACAATTGCGCAAGTTCTCCCACTTAAAAAGATGAGAGTCCTGTAATTTTCATCATAGGTATACCTCAACTATGAGAGACATAATGAGAAAAAAAATCCCAAAAATCACATTGTCTGATTTTGTAAGAATGTATTTGCAAATTATGGTGTAAAATAAGTATTAAGTCAATAAAAAAAGTTAATCTCAATACTTTGTTATATATCCTTTGTTGGCAATGACAAAGGTCAAATGTTTTCTGTAAGTCTTCACAAGGTTTTCACACACTGTTGCTGGTGTTTTGGCCCATTCCTCCATGCAGATCTCCTCCAGAGCAGTGATGTTTTGGGGCTGTCACTGGGCAACAAGGCCTTTCAACTCCCTCCAAAGGTATTCTATGGGGTTGAGATTTGGAGACTAGCTAGGCCACTCCGGGACCTTGAAATGCTTCTTACAAAGCCACTCCTTCGTTGCCAGGCAGTGTGTTTGGGATCATTGTCGTGCTGAAAGACCCAGCCACGTTTCATCTTCAAAGCCCTTGCTGATGGAAGGAGGTTTTCACTCAAAATCTCACAATACATGGCCCCATTCACTCTTTCCTTTACACGGATCAGTCGTCCTGGTCCCTTAGTAGAAGAACAGCCTCACAGCATGATGTTTCCACCCCCATGCGTCACAGTAGGTATAGTGTATTTTGGATGCAACTCGGCATTCTTTCTCCTCCAAACACGACGAGTGGAGTTTTAACCAAAAAGTTCTACTTTGGTTAAATCTGACCAATATGACAGTCTCCCAATACTCTTCTGGATCAACCAAATGCTCTCAAGCAAACTTCAGAAGGGCCCAGACATGTACTGGCTTAAGCAGGGACACGTCTGGCACTGCATGATTTGAGTCCCTGGCGGCGTAGTGTGTTACTGATGGTAGCCTTTGTTACTTTGGTCCCAGCTCTCTGCAGGTCATTCACTAGGTCCCCCCATGTGGTTCTGGGATTTTTACTCACTGTTCGTGTGATCATTTTGACACCACGGGGTGAGATCTTGCGTGGAGCCCCAGATCGAGGCAGTTTATCAGTGGTCTTGTACGTCTTCCATTTTCTAATAATTGCTCCCACAGTTGATTTCTTCACGCCAAGCTGCTTGCCTATTGCAGATTCAGTCTTCCCAGTCTGGTGCAGGTCTTTAATTTTGTTTCTGGTGTCCTTCGACAGCTCTTTGGTCTTGGCCATAGTGGAGTTTGTAGTGTGACTGTTTGAGGTTGTGGACAGGTGTCTTTATACTGATAACAAGTTCAAACAGGAGCCATTAATACAGGTAACGAGTATAGGACAGAGGAGACTCTTAAATAAGAAGTTACAGGTCTGAGAGCCAGAAATCTTGCTTGATTCTAGGTGACCAAATACTTATTTTCCACCATAATTTGCAAATAAATTCTTTAAAAATCAGACAATGTGATTTTATGGATTTTTTTCTCATTCTGTCTCTCATAGTTGAGGCATACCTATGATGAAAATTACAGTCCTCTCTCATCTTTTTTTAAGTGGTAGAACTTGCACAATTGGTGGCTGACTAAATACTTTTTTGCCCCACTGTATAAGAGGTTGCCCGGCATAAGGTGTGTTTCTAAAAACATGGCCAGGCTGCCTGCTTATTGCTGTACATACTTGTGGCGCCCCCTACAGTTCTTTTGATTCCCATCTAACGTGGCCAATGCAGGTGAGAATTCGCTTCAATGCACTGATTCTCATTGGCTGACTTGACCTGTACAATAGCAGAAATCACTCCACATCAGGGCAGTGAGCCTTGGCTACTAGTCATGTGTGGCCACTGGCACTGGTCACATAAGGTGGACGTTCTGAGAATCATAAGAACACAAAGGGGCACCGTAACAAGTACAGTGAAAGATTGCCAATTGAGAAAATATTTAGATTTATTGTACAATGTAGGTTTTATTTGTACAGTGTGAAAATAGTTCCAGGTGTCAAATGTCCAAAAATCCCTGGCAGCCAAAGGGTTAAACGTTCTGACTGTAGCCAGTAGGGTGTAATTTCAGCTGTACGTGACTGCATTCAGGTATTTCTAGCAAAAATGAAAAGTGATTAAAGCAGTATTTCATGTTTCTGCAAATAAACGATCATTTCTTGTATATTAGAAAGTTATACAATTTTCCCATTTACTTTCTGTATCACGTGGTCCAGGCAGCATGAAAGAGATGACAGGTTCCCTTTAAGGAAAAAAAAAGAACTCTTGTGTACAGTGATTTAGGCACAATGTGGCAGAAGAAAGATCCCCTATCCATGCTAGTGTCATATTGTGGATACAAATACATGTTTTTTTATATCCCACATGGCATAAAAGGTTCATGTCATTTGTGGAATACTACAAATTCTAATTTAAAGGGGTGTTTCCATCTTGGAAATTTATGAGACATCCACAGGATATGTCATAAATGTCTGATAGATACAGGTCCTACATCTGTGACCTGCACTTACCTTAAAGGGGTTATCCAGGAAAAAAGAGATCCTGATAGCAGCTGCAACCCGCTGTGCATAGAGAGAGCACAGCTCCTGCGGTCGCTTCATGTTCAGGACATGAATGTACATCCTTGTGTGTTAAGTACCGGGGCATCAGGACGTACGTTTACGTCCATTGTCCTTAAAGAGGTACTCCGTCCCTAGACATCTTAGCCCCTATCCAAAGGATAGAGGATAAGATGTCGGATCGCGAGGGGCCCACCGCTTGGGACCCCCAGCATTCTCTGCTGCGGCACCCCAGACATCTGGTGCACGGCGTGAACCTTGCTCTGTGCCGGATGATTAGCGATGTGAAGTGGAGGCACGTGACGTCACGGTCATGCCCCGCTTGTGACGTCACGGCCATGCCCCCTCAATACAAGTCTATGGGAGCGGGCGTGATGACCCTTACGCCTCCTCCCATAGACTTGCATTGAGGGGGCATGGACGTGACACCAGGAGCGGGACACGGGCGTGATGTCACGAGCCTCCAGCGCTGTGCCTGACGCTCTAAACGAACACCGGGTGCAGCAGGGAGATCGTGGGGGTCCTTAGCGTCGGGACCCCCGCGATAAGATGTCTAGGGGTGGAGTACCCCTTTAAGGGGTTAAAGATCAGGATGTACAAAGTTTATGCATCTATATGTACATATCTTTACTTTCGAAAAATAAATTAAATGAAAATATTTGACATTTTTATTTACATATTTATTTACATATTTTTTATACGGCACATATAATTATCAATATATCTTATGACCATTCTTTTATTTTAATAAAATAAACATCTCTTCCTCAATATTCATAGATAAAATGCATTTTGTATTTAAACAAAATATACATCTGTACATAAAAAGTATTACAAAACTTTGGCAAAAAAATACAAAAGCTGCAGCTATCTTAGGGCAGACGCTGATGACATTATCGCCAATGGTTGGGTAAAGTGGATAAGCACTTTTCCAGTGTCACTGCCATGTCACTCTCATGATCGGGGGGAGATCCCATTGGCTGGACCCCCATTAATCTGATATTGATCTTATATCTTAGTGATACACCACTGAAGTC
Organism: Hyla sarda; assembly: GCF_029499605.1. Classification (NCBI taxonomy): domain Eukaryota; kingdom Metazoa; phylum Chordata; class Amphibia; order Anura; family Hylidae; genus Hyla; species Hyla sarda. The sequence goes on from NC_079190.1 coordinate 55,148,458, forward strand.
TGTCCTGAGATTGCGCCTTGTTTATACACTGCTCAAAAAAAATAAAGGGAACACTATGATAACACATCCTAGATCTGAATGAATGAACTAATCGTATGAACTACTTTCGTCTTTACATAGTTGAATGTGCTGACAACAAAATCACACAAAAATTATCAATGGACATAAAATTTATCAACCCATGGAGGTCTGGATATGGAGTCACACTCAAAATAAAAGTGGAAAACCACACTACAGGCTGATCCAACTTTGATGTAATGTCCTTAAAAAAAGTCATAATGAGTCTCAGTAGTGTGTGTGGCCTCCACGTGCCCCTATGACCTCCCTACAATGCCTGGGCATGCTCCTGATGAGGGGCGGCAACTCCTGGACAGTCTGTTGTGCAACGTGACATTGGTGGATAGAGCGAGACATGATGTCCCAGATGTGCTCAATCGGATTCAGGTCTGGGGAACGGGTGGGCCTGTCCATAGCATCAATGCCTTCCTCTTGCAGGAACTGCTGACACACTCCAGCCACATGAGATCTAGCATTGTCTTGCATTAGGAGGAACCCAGGGCCAACCGCACCAGCATATGTTCTCACAAGGGGTCTGAGGATCTCATCTCTGTACCTAATGGCAGTCAGGCTACCTCTGGCAAGCACATGGAGGGCTGTGCAGCCCCCCAAAGAAATGCCACCCCACACCATTACTGACCCACCGCCAAACCGGTCATGCTGGAGGATGTTGCAGGCAGCAGAACATTCTCCACGACGTCTCCAGACTCTGTCACGTCTGTCACATGTGCTCAGTGTGAACCTGCTTTCATCTGTGAAGAGCACAGGGCACCAGTGGCGAATTTGCCAATCTTGGTGTTCTCTGGCAAATGCCAAATGTCCTGCACGGTGTTGGGCTGAAAGCACAACCCCCACCTGCGGAAGTCGGGCCCTCATGTCACTATCATGGAGTCTGTTTCAGACCATTTGAGTGGACACATGCACATTTGTTGCCTGCTGGAGATCATTTTGCAGGGCTCTGGCAGTGACCAAAACATCATCCAGGAAGCATAGGAACTGAGAAGTGGTCTGTGGTCACCACCTGCAGAATCACTCCTTTATTGGGGGTGTCTTGCTAATTGCCTATAATTTCCACCTGTTGTCTGTTCCATTTGCACAACAGCATGTGAAATTGATTGTCAATCAGTGTTGCTTCCTGAGTGGACAGTGTCATTTCACAGAAGTGTCATTGACTTGGAGTAACATTGTGTTGTTTAAGTGTTACCTTTATTTTTTTGAGCAGTGTATATTGTTATTATATATTTATGATGCATACCAACAGCCCCAGATGGACTCGACTTATGAAGGGGTCAGTCAGGTTCTGTGTACGGTGTCAAAAAATATGATAATGCAACTTACAAATATAATGCTATTAGCCATAGTGCAGAGATCTCTCCATATCAGCAAAGCCCTTTCCCTTGTAAGCAGTGAGGTCATGTCACAGGCTCTGAAAGCTCTGCTCAGTCACTTCTACCCCCTTCCCTCCAGTCAGCATGGGACCAGACCATTGATGTAAATGGGAGAGCTGATGTTACTACTCATTAGATTTGTGACTTATTAGATAAAGCAGCAGGAAGCCGTTCTCATTCACAGTAGTTTGTGAGAACAGGCTCCCTGCTGCCTTATCAAATGAGTCAGAAATCTAATGAGCAGTTATACCCGTAATGTCCTGTACTGACAGGTGGGAAGGGAACTCTGCATTAAGAGCCTGTAAACTGATGGTACAGCTTACAAGGGAGCACAACTGATATGGAAGATCTGTGCAGTATGGCTAATAACATTATATTAGTAAGTTGCTTTATAATACTTTTTGACACCATGCACAAGTTGCTTAATTTGCCAGACAACCCTTTAAGCTTTGCATATAACCACATAAATCCCTTTTAAGTGCATGTTCAACTATTTTATAGATAACTGTATATATGGTAATACTCTACATTAAAGTACTGCAGCAAATATATAAACACATATTTAAAGTGGTTGTCCAGGATTAGAAAAACAGAGCAAATTTCTTCCAAAAACAGCACCACACCTGTCCTCCGGTTGTATGCAGTATTGCGGCTCAGTTTCATTAAAGTAAATAGAACTGGGTTGTAATACTCCACACGACCTGAGAACATGTGTAGTGCTGTTTTTAGAAGAATTAGCTCTGTTTTTCTAAACCTGGATAACCCTATTAGGGTACAGTCACACGTAACTTATCCTATGCAGGTGGAACACTGCTGAAATTCTTTTTGCTGAATTTCCACTACGGAATTCCACAAGCGGAAAATCCCAAACAGATTATGTTGCTACCCACTGAATTCAATGGGAAGCAGCATAATTTACTAGCGGATTTTCATGGCGAAAATTCCGCTTGCGGATTTTCAGATGTGGGCAACCTCCAGCGGATTAGTTAGTTAATGTGTATGACCAGCTGCAGTCTGTTTTGGCAAACTACAAAGGAAGGTGATGCAGCAGTCTAGACAATGTGTTGCAATGAACTATTAAAAATTGTGATCCAAAAATTCAAAGTCTGAGTTCATTCCACTTTAAAACTGAGTAGCAAGAAGTACTATTGAAGAAACCCTGGTAAATATAAAATATGGGCAAAAGAAATCTATTTTAGTACCATTTAAAGTGGTACTCCTCTGCTAGACATCTAAGGCTGCATTCACATCACGATTTCTCCATCCGACCAGAGTACACGATTTTTATAACTTAAAATCATATGAAATTGTATATAAAATCGGATCCATTGACCTCCATTAAAAAATTTGAACCATTACACACATCCGATTTGATCCGCATCCGATTTCACACAATTTTTGTTTGGGTCTGAAATCGGGGTTGACCACAATTTCAGACCTGAACAAAAATCGTGTGAAATCGGATGCGGATCAAATCGGATGTGTGTAATGGTTCCGATTTTTTAATGGAGGACAATGGATCCGACTTTATACACGATTTCATACGATTTTAAGTTATAAAAATTGTGTACTCAGGTCAGATGGAGAAATTGGAGAAATCGTGATGTGAATGCAGCCTTATTCCCTATCCAAAGGATAGGGGATAAGATGTCTAATCGGGGGGGGGGGATTCACTGCTGTGGCCCCTCTATCTCCCGCAGCACCCGGCGTTCTAAACAAAAGCCGGGTTCCTGTGGCAGTGGTGGTGACATCATGGACACGCCCCCTTGTGATGTCCCACCACACCACACCCCCTGCCGACATGCCCCTTCCCATAGACATGAATGGAGGGGGTGTGTTGTCACGAGGGGGCGTGGTCGAGACGTCAGAACGCTGGAGCACCGGAGTAGCCCTTTAAAGGGGTTATCCAGGAATAAAAAAACAGAGCAAAATTTTTATGAAAACAGCACCACCCTGGTCCTCAGGTTGGATGTGGTATTACAACTTGGCTCGATTCACTTCAATGGAACTGAACTTCAATCCCACATATATGTATACTAAACATAAAAAGGTGTCAATTTAAACCTATTACAGGCCGCATGTAATAGAGTAGAGGAAACCGAGCAGATTGATGTTTAAAGGGGTTAGCTGGGTTTAGAAAAACAGATGATTTCTTTTAAAAACAGCACCACACCTGTCCTCAGGTTGCGTGTGGTATTGCAGCTCAGTTCCATTGAAGGTGTGGCACTGTTTTTGGCGAAAAAATAGCTCTTTTTCTATACCTGGGTAACTTCTTTAGCATTGTAGGAAAATTTAAAGAATAACTTAGAAATTATTGACTGAAATCCCTGCTTGTGCCTACAGATCCAGTGGAGAGAGACTAGGGCTAGGTTCACACGGCGGGATTTGTGCACGGAAAACACAGGCGGACATTCCACAGATTTTCCCCATCCAGAGGGCACTAGGACCACTTGGAAATGTGCGCCTCATAGACAACAGTGCATTTCCTTGCAATGTATTCTTTCTGCGGACGCCAAAATCAGAATTTCCACAGCAGAAACATCTGGCGCGGAAATTCTGCTGTGTGAATAGTGCAGCAGAATCCCATTGAAATAAATGGACTCTGCTGCAGTGGAATGTCTGAGCAAAATATTCCGTGCGTACATTCCACACAAATTCCCACATGTGAACATACCCTAGAAATGCTTGACTCCTTAGCCCAGATTGAAATACATGCACTCCTCAACATTGCAATAGCAAAAAGAAGACATTGTTAAACTATGGAAATCATAGGATCGATAGCCATGTTAATGATATGCAAATGGTTAAAAAAAAAATCTTGATTTAGTCAGTATGGAGTGAGCTTAGGTCAATGTTCCCCAACCAGTGTGCCTCCAGCTGTTGCAAAACTACAACCCCCAGCATGCGTGGACAGCCTTTGGGTTTCTGCTGCACTATTCACACATTAGAATTTCGCAACGTTGAACAGTGCTGAAATCTTGGCTTACGAGTGTAGCAATCTGGCAGAGTAATAACCCAAGGTCTATCAGTTCAAGGATTCTGTCCTTCTCAGTTTGTGACAAGTTGTAATAACTGGCACGCTGACCAACGGGAGGCATCACACAATCATAATGACGATTTACCATTTACCATTAAAAGGGTACTCCGCTGGAGCCTTTAGCTCGTGACGTCATAACCCCGCCCCTCATTGCATCACGCCCCGCCCCCTCAACGCAAGACTATGTTAGGGGGCATGACAGCCGTCATGCCCCCTCCCATAGACTTGCATTGAGGAGGCAGGGCGTGACTTCATAAGGGGGCGGGGCAATGACAATCACGAGCTCCCGGCGCCGGCTCCAGCGTTCAGAACAGTTTGCTCCAAATGCTGAGCAGCGGAGTACCCCTTTAAAGCTCCTGCCACATGCCACACATTGGAGCTAGGGGGCTTGAAAATATGATCACTGGCAGATCTTAGCGACACCTGCTACTTTCTCAATTTGCATAACCTTATAGGGGTACTCTGGTGTAAAACTATTCTTTTAAAATCAACTGGCGCCAGAAAGTTAAACAGATTTTTAAATTACTTCTATTAAAAAATCTTAATACTTTCAGAGCTGCTGTATACTACAATGGAAGTTGTGTAGTTCTTTCCAGTCTGACCACAGTGCTCTCTACTGACACCATTTCAGAAACTGTCCAGAGCACGGGCAAATCCCCATAGCAAACCTCTCCTGCTCTGGACAGTTCCTGACATGGACAGAGGTGTCAGCAGAGAGCACTGTGGTCAGACGAGAAATAAATTCAAAAAGAAAAGAACTTCCTCTGTAGTATACAGCAGCTGACAAGTACTGGATATACTGGCGAATGTCTCAATTTTAACATCAATGTTGAGGGATAGCCAATGTCAGTGTATATTTCTACCACAGTAGTGCACCCATATTACGGTATTGTATTGTTCTAATTGTTACACATCCACACCGTCTATCTGGTGTAGGATTCTATTGTGGCACTTATAGTCCGCTGCAGGCATCCTCCATTGTATGCATTTTTATGCTGGGGATCGCCCTTAGCAAAGGACTACAAGGGCAGGATCTGCTCCCCCACTATATATGCACAACTGCATTTGGGGTTGAGCACCTTCAGCCATTTGAGACCACATCTTTGTTGTTGTTTAAGTACTGGAAGGATTAAGATTTTTAAATAGAAGTAAATTACAAATCTTCTTAACTTTCTAGCACGAGTTGATTTAAAAAAAATAGTTTTCCATCAGAGTACCCCTTTAAGGCTCATCCTTCGTGGTCTTGCAATATTAATGTTGAGGAGTGTAATTCAAAATATAATATTCAAGTTATATTGAATCTCTTCCTAAACAGTGTACATAAATCTGTTTATCTTCTTCTCTATAACAATGTGCATGTTCCCTTTAAAAGGGTACTCCAATGGAAAACTTTTTTTTTTAATCAACTGGTGCCAGAAAGGTAAACAGATGTGTAAATTATTTCTATTTTAAAATCTTAATCCTTTCAGTACTTATGAGCTGCTGTATGCTCCACTGGAAGTTCCTTTCTTTTTGAATTTCCTTTCTGTCTGACCACAGTGCTCTCTTCTGACACCTCTGGACAGTTCCTAAATTGGACAGAGGTGTCAGCAGAGACCACTGTTGTCAGACTGAAAGAAAATTCAAAAAGAAAAGAACTTTCTGTGGAGCTAATAGCAGCTGATAAGTACTGAAAAGATTAAGATTTTTTAATAGAAATAATTTACAAATCTGTTTAACTTTCTGGCACCTGTTCATTTAAAATATAATTTTTCCAGTGGAGTACCCCTTTAAAATTAATCAATGTTAAATAATCCTTATTTTAGGACAGGTTAGTTAGGTTGGTTTCCCAGTATACGTGAAGAAGTGAGACCCATACCTATAGTGATCGCTACTTCTGGTCATTTCCATTGGTCTATAGACATTACATTGCATTACAATTACCATAGATTGTCATGTCAAGTCTTTGATGGTCTTAAGATACCAGAATGCCATAATAAAATGAACCTAGTAATGTCATAAGAGTTTTACTGATTCTCTTAAAGTGCTCGAGACTCAGACATTATCTCACGATTCCGCTTCTGTACTGGATTCTTCGTTGATCAGAAGAACGTGGTCTCTTTCTTGATGGCCGATGCACAGCAAAAGCCTAAAAGAAGAGAAGTGAGAACATAGCTGAAGAGATTGCTAACAAAGCCAATGTATTATAAACCCATAGGAGTGATACAGGCCCTGGTATAAGTATAAAACACTGGTCTCATAACTGTAGACCTCTAGATGTTGCAAAACTACAACTCCCAGCATGCCCAGACTGCCAACAGCTGCTGCGAGTTGTAGTTTTGCAACATCTGGAGGTCCACAGTTTGGAGACCAGTGGCTCACAATATTTACTATGTACTGAACCCACAGAATTACACACACCAAGGACCTATAGTCCTCCAGAAAGGCCAATAGGTAAATAAATATAAATATATATATATATATATATATATATATATATTGTGGCAGTGTGGCAAGGAAAGGGTGTATTTCCCTTGCTATCTCTGCAGAATGCTCCACCTGTGGCCTGATTAATGAGGTATCAGGAAGGGAAAGTGTGTGTTTAAAAGGAAAAGGAACAGAATAGTTGGGGCTCTTCCTAGGAGACAGCATGTGGGCTGTAGGGAAGAGACAGAGGCTGCTGAGGAGTACACAGCCCGAGCTGAGTGGCTCAAAGAGAGTGACATGAATTGTGAGTAAAAGGTTGCAGGGACATATGTTTAACCGGCTGAGGGAAGCTCAGCGGTTGTTAGTCAGGACAAGCTGATCTGTGTAGTCAGTGACCAGACGGTCTAGGATTTTGTTTGTTCCTGCTTTTTGTTTATTTCTTACCCTGCAACCTGTCTAATAAAACTGGCAAGGTGCCAGATTTGCATTATAAGCGTTTGTTTGCTGGTTTATTGAGAAGAAACGCATCCTGTGGCGTGGTCCAGGACGATCCCAGAGCTAGTCCCCAAGGAGGAATCCTTACAATTGGTGTCTGATGCGGGCAAACACGTTGCTAGGAGCAACCAGTGGTCGAGTTGCAGTGAAGTTGTTGCCAAGAGAAAACTACCGTGCATGGTGCAAGGGTGTACTCTTTCTCAGAGAGGAGACAGTGGGACGAGCCCAGCTGTGGAGTACAAGAGCAGGACTGCGCCTGTGGTGAAGTTGTTGCTAGGGGCAACAGATCGCATCAAGCGAGTGGGCACTCTTTCTCAAGTAAGGAGACAGGTGGACGGGCCACCTGCAGAGTGCAGATTACGTTTTGAGACTGTGTATAAAGGCGTTGCTAGGGGCAACGGAAAAATTTTGTTGGCAAGCGGCTAACATTTCGGCAGAGGACTGTGTTGTGTTTGCAAGGTTTGAAGTGTTGCAAGATGGATGTCCTGATAAGTGCTTTGTTGCAGGCTGCTGCAGCACAAGAGGAAGCAAGCTTTGCAGAGTTTGAAAGGATTGCTACACATGAGGCATGGCCCAAGACACACTGGGGAAACTTGGTGTTTGGATTCATTGGAGGAGATGCCCAAAAAGTTCATTGTGAACTGGATCCAAAGATCTTACGGGACTATGAGAAAGTCAAGACAGAGATCCTGACTAAAGTGGGAGTAAGCCAAGCTGCAAGACTACAGTGTGCACTGCAGCCTAACAGTGATGCTGGGTTTAAAGTTGCAGAGCTACTTAAAGAGCAAGTGGAGTGATGTTCTGCAGCAGAGAAGCTGGTGAGAGGTGTCCAGCACCAGCCCTTAACTGATTGGACGGCAAGAGATTCTGGTAAGACTGTTCCAGGGGTTATGGGGGCCATGTTTAATGACTATGAGACTGTGCATAAGAATGATGGGACTGTGCATAAAAAAGCTGAGTCGGAGGGTGGTGTCTCCCTAGTTGACTGTGTGAACAGTGTTCAAGGTGGTACCAACCTATGTCCAGTTGCAAAATCATGTGAGGGTGGAGAACCCCTCATGAAGACTGATGAGACTGTTCACACTGTGCAGATCGGATAGAAAAAATCTGGTGAACAGAAAATGTTAAATGCAGGACTGGGAGAAAATGTAACAAAACACACTTTGCCTGAGTTAGGTCCTAGTGCTATGAACTGTCCTGTAAATTTTGAACATGTGCAATCTGATAATGTTTTTGTTTAAAAACTTATGTTGATGTGTTCAGATGTAAAGAGAACTGCTGCCACCTCTGACAGGACAAAAGAAAACCTGTGTGAGCTGGAAATAGAAGGTAAAAAGATGACGGTTTTGTTAGACCCTAGATGTGTAATAAGTCTGGTAAAGTCCAGCAGGAGAAAGCCAGACCCCGCTATAGTGTCTATGCAGGCTGGTATTTGGGGTTATAAAACGGTTAATGTCTGTATTTCTACTCCCTATGGTACTATAGGTCATAAGGTTGCAATAGAGCCCTCCTTGGAGTATGATGTAGTACTGGGGACGGATTTTCAATTTTTTCAGCAATTATGGGAAGACTGTCAGGTGACTAGAGCAGGAACACCTGATAGGCCCACAACACTTGACTTGCATCACACATTAGAGGAGAGTTACTCAGCAGAGGCTGAGGACGGGGAGTGTCAGCAGTCACTAGATGTAGGTCAGATAGGGGTCTGCCAGACTGCTGGGGGAGCTGAAGACCAGACCGTGAGTCAAGTCCAAGAGGATCCAGCGACTCAAGTGACAAGTGTGCCTCTGACTGAAACAGAATCTTCAGTGAAACCAGAAACGGATCAGGTACAGGAACATGGGTTCCATCCGCCAGCTGAAGATGAGCCCAAGGTGGGGCTAGAGTTGCGCGGTCATCTGGAAGAGGTGACCGGAAAAGAAGCTACAGAGATGTCTGTGGATAATGCAGAAGTACTGAAGAGAGTACATGTGGAGCTGGGTGCTGCGCTTACTGTCACAGACAGAGTCCTGAGTGAAGGCGATGTGATGTCTGGACCAGAGATGGATCGTGACCAGGAAGGTCGAACCACTGGACCAGATGCTGTTGCAGACCCAGGAGCCCTAGACCTTTCTGCTGGGCAGCAGAGAGACAGTGTTGAAGTGAAAGAGAAGTCTGCCAGTGAGCAGAGAGACAGTCCAGAGAGACTGTCCAGGAACTACCCTGAAGCCCAAGTGGCCAAGACCCTTGAAAAGGGGGAGACTACTCCTACAGGTGGAAAAGAGTCTGAACGAGTTTGCTTGAAGGAAGAGACAGGCCAAGCACAGGTGACTGTCAGAGGACAAGAGAATGTCACAAGGTCCAGCAGCGAGAGTAAGGAGACCGCTGTAAGTAAGAGATCTCGGAAAAAACACGCTGGTCTTGGTAAAAAAAGGGAGCAGATCCAGAACCTTGAAGAAACCTTACAGATGGTTTCTGCTAAATTGTCTCAAAAGGAAGAAGTAGTTCATCACCTGACAGAGGAGAAAGAAAAAACGCTTGCAGACTTGAATAAAGAGCAGGAAGCGAAGCTTCAGCTGCAGAAAGATATGGAGCGCCACAAAAGTGAGTTGGCGGCTCTGCAGGATGAACTGTCCCGCTCCCAGGGTCTTATGACCAGCAAGGAGAGAGAATTGGAGATTCTGGCCAAGCAGATCTCATTCAAGGATGAAGAAGTGAATGTCCTGTGTGGGGCATATCTGGCTCTACAAAGTGATCACAAGGCTAGGTTGGTAGCCATGGAAGAGCTGGAGAAGGAGAAAGTGGTAATGGCTCATAAGGTGCAGAGCCTGGAGGCGCAGAACGAAACGCATATTAAGTCTCGCGCAGCTGCCTTGGATGCACTGGGTACTCAGCTCTCTGAACAAGAGGCTCAGCTAAAAGTCTATGAGCAGAAAGTGTCCAAGATGGCGCAACTGAATAAAGACAATGAGCAGATGAGAGAACTGCTGTCCCTGGAGGATACTGTCAAAAACTTGACAGAATTGCTGGAAAGTGAGAAGAAGAACTCTTCTAAGCTCAAGAGTGAGCAGCAGAAATGTTTAAAGCTGGAAGGGGACATGAAGGTCCTAAAAGAAAGCCGTGACCAAGTTATAGCAGAACTGGCTAACGAGAGGTTAAAAGTGTCTCAGATGGAAATTGAGGCCAAAGCCACAGCCGTCCGTGTAAAAGAAGAAAAACTGCTTGTGAGGCAAAAGCTACTGGAGACAGGGATGCTTTCTCTAAAAAAGGCGGAGTCTGAACAATGGACGCAAGAAACATTAGAGTCTGAAGACCATGAGAAGAAGCCATATGAAAGGTCCTCTGAAGCTGATACTGAGGTGAAACCATATGGGAAGTCCTCTGAAGCTGAGACTGAGGTGAAACCATATGGGAAGTCCTCTGAAGCTGCAGAGATATTAACATTGCATGGTGAAAATTCTGAGGCAGAGAAGTTCTCTGAGGTAGAAGTTAAACCAGAGATAACTGCAGAAGCTGCAAGTAAAGTTAGTGACACATCTGAAGGTGCAGGTGAAAAACTGACTAAAGGAGCCAAGAGTTTTCAGCCTAAAAATGAGCCTGTGAAAGTCGGTGTCCCTAAAGAAAGGGCTAATAAGAAAGCAGAGTCCTTAAAAAGAGGTCACTGTGATAGAAGACTGGGTCGTGGTGGAAACCCTGAGAGGCACTGGATTAGAAAACACTGGAAGAAAGTCCGCAGAAGTAGAATTTGGAGAAGAGTCCGTCTCAAGGAGAAGATGGACAGGTGCATTAAAGGGAAGCCTCCTGAAATTGTGGAGGATGACTTAGAAGACCTGCAAATGGGTGATACAGGCTCGGTTGGCCACCAGCAAAGTTCGTGCAATGGTCATACCAGTGACAGAAGAAGACAATGGCCTAGAGCATCTGCCTTGTCCGCACCTAGAGTCCAGAGCACTGCACAGACCAAGATGAAGAACCTGGTGTTGGAAAGGTGTGACATGAATGGAGCTTTTTACAAGGAATTTGTCAAAGGTGACCAAAAGTCTTGTGCTCGGTGGCTGATGAAAGTGCGAATGAAAGAAGGGTGCACCATTGAAGTGGTGCAGATAAAATCTACTGATGAAGGAAGCCAAGTGCCTCAAAATCTGTTGGACGTAGTTGTTCAAGGAAAAGGAAAGGCAGTTGGACTCTGCCTTTTGAATACAAGTGCTCCTTCCCGGTGGTCTGAGCAGAGGGGGGGGATATGTGGCAGTGTGGCAAGGAAAGGGTGTATTTCCCTTGCTATCTCTGCAGAATGCTCAACCTGTGGCCTGATTAATGAGGTATCAGGAAGGGAAAGTGTGTGTTTAAAAGGAAAAGGAACAGAATAGTTGGGGCTCTTAGGAGACAGCATGTGGGCTGTAGGGAAGAGACAGAGGCTGCTGAGGAGTACACAGCCCGAGCTGAGTGGCTCAAAGAGAGTGACATGAATTGTGAGTAAAAGGTTGCAGGGGACATATGTTTAACCGGCTGAGGGAAGCTCAGCGGTTGTTAGTCAGGACAAGCTGATCTGTGTAGTCAGTGACCAGACGGTCTAGGATTTTGTTTGTTCCTGCTTTTTGTTTATTTCTTACCCTGCAACCTGTCTAATAAAACTGGCAAGGTGCCAGATTTGCATTATAAGCGTTTGTTTGCTGGTTTATTGAGAAGAAATGCATCCTGTGGCGTGGTCCAGGACGATCCCAGAGCTAATCCCCAAGGAGGAATCCTTACTATATATATATATATATATATATATATATATATATATATATATATATATATATATATATATATATATATATATATTTATGCCTATTGCCAACATATTAAAAGAGATTATCCAGGATTGTTTGGATATTTGGAGTTAATAGTTGTGGCTTAAACATCTCTTAGTCTTGCATTACACATATATTCTTTTGATTTCAATTAGGACTGTGTAATGCTTATTTTCCCCAGTGCTGGCGCTACAGGCAAATGAAACATTTAATATAAAATAGCCCCACAGATGATCACTGGGATCCCAGCAAGGAAGCACTTTCTGATCTGCTTATTGTTATAAGACCCTTCTTAAAGGGGTACTGCACTGGCCAGCGTTCAGAACATTTAGTTCCGAACCCTGTGTGCACGCTGCGGGGGTAGGCCACGCCCTCTCATAACGTCACAACCCCTCAATGTAAGTCTATAATAGGGGGTGTGACGGCCGCCATGCCCCTCCCATAGACTTGCAGTGAGGGGGCGTGACATCACAAGGGGGCATGGCCAACCCCTGCAGCGCACACACACAGCGTTCGGAACTAAAGCTATGTTCACAAAGGGAAAAAATCTGCAGAGTGTCCCTCTAGAAAACATAGACAGAGAGCTGGAGGCACCCTGGTTGAAAACGCTGCTCTAAAGCAGCGGTTCCCAACCTGGGTACGTGGACCCCTAGGGTATTTAGCAGCTCCCCTGTGGATACGCGAAAAAAAATCTGCAACGGTGGTCGCAGTCTCAGATCACTACTTCAAAAGCAGAAAAGTGAGCAGTGGTTGCTGGTACTAGTTGACGTCGCTGACCCAGAGGCAGAACAGGAGGACAGCAGAAGAGAAACACGGGCACCAGGCTGCTGTGGAAAGTAACTACTGTGTCAGCTTTAGCGTTCCAATGCTCCTTCGGACCGGGGAACTAATGTATGCCATAGAAGTAGGTTCCCTGAACCAGAGGAGCACCTAAGTGAGGCAGTATACAACTGTATGTTGGCCCACAACTATATGGGGGCAGTGTGGGGGTCTACAACTATATGGGAACAGAGAATGGGCATACAACTAAATGGGAACACAGTGGGGGGCCTACAACTATATGAGGGCAGTGTTGGGGTCTACAACTATATGGGAGCACAGAATGGGCATACAACTAAATGGGGGCACAGTGGGACCTACAACTATATGAGGGCAGTGTGGGGGGCCTACAATTATATGGTGGCACAGAGGGGGCCTACTTCTCTATGGAAGCAGTATGGGAGCTGACTACTACTCATGGGAGCACAGAGGGGGCACAATTACTGTGTGAGGCAATACACATAGGAAGTTTATATAGAGGTGGGCATGGTGCTGAGGAATGTTGCCTAAAATGTTCTTAAGGGTGGACTAGGCCAGATGGTGAAGAAAAGGAAAAGTTAATGACTCCGATCGGAGGAGAAGTAACCGGTGAGTAATGAGGCCTGGGGAGATAGGAAGAGGAGCAGGGGGCCTGGGAAGAGGATATGGAATAAAGACAAGCATAGCTATTTGAAATAAAAGCAACTATATTAATTATATTCATTATTGGGGGGGGGGGGGGGGTACAATTTTTGGAAATGGGTTGCTAAAAAAAGGTTGGGAACCACTGTTCTAGAGGAACTGAACTACTAACAGTACAAGGTCACTGAATTGGGGTATAGGGGAAAATGGCATCCAATCCATTGCAGTTGTATTAAGTCTTTTATATAAGTGCATATTAAGTAGAATCACCGTAATTCTTTATAACTTTCCATATTTCTGCAGAGGACTGCGTGCTTTCTATTGCTAATACAATAAGGAAGTTAATGTAAAGCTCGTGCTCACTGTCGGAAAGGAACATTATTACATTACTGTAACTTCATTATCCAATATGAAACTATCCGAAACGGATTTCATTAGTGGGAAAAAATTATTTTACGGACAGAAATGACACTATTCTATACAATGGACGTTCTTACCAGACCACGCCAAATGGGATTAGGCTGAGGACAGCCGATAACAGGAAGCAGAATCCATGAAACCACAGCACGGTGGCGGAGTAGATGCTGTTAAACACGGCGAGGGTCAGGGTTCCTATTAAACTCTCCAGACAAGCAATGCAAGCAAACAGAGCTCCTGTAAGACAGTAATGGGTTGTTATAGGGAGGAAATTACAATGTCCACAGTGGTTTAGAACCAGAAATGAGTAAAATTGTAATATTGGAAGAAATGTTATAATATGCGACCATAATCACCATGGGCAGTTGGCTAAGACTGGATTTCCCAACCTGTTTGGGTGGTAAGTTGTCAGTATCCATTGGGATAGTGCCAGAAAGTATGACAATGTATACATGTTTGGTCTAATAAAGTAAATGGGCCCGTCGTGGGTAAGCTTTGATATACAGGGGTGAACGGGTGAACATTATTTTCTTCTCAATGAACAAGTTTTCACCAGATGTTGGTAACAACCCAAGTAATCCATACATACAAAGAAAACCAAAACAATATACCAAAACAAGTAAGTACGAACGCTGGAGCCGGCACCGGGAGCTCGTGTCATCATAGCCCCACCACCTCATGATGTCACACCCCGCCCCCTCAATGCAAATCTATGGGAGGGGGCGTGACAGCCGTCACGCCCCCTCCCATAGACTTGCATTGAAGGGTCGGGGCCTGACGTCACGAGCTCCCAGTGCCGGCTCCAACGCTCGGAACAGTTTGTTTCAAACGCTGAGCAGTGGAGTACCACTTTAAGTTATGTGTAAAAATTTTAAATGACACAGGGAAAAAAAAGTATACCTACTGATATTTATAGAAAAAAAGATTTCTCATTCCTCAGAAATCTTTTTTTTCTATTATTATTTTTCCCCATTACTTTCTGGGTGTGAGAGTATCCCAGTTAACCTGGCTTATTTTTGTTGTGAGCTGCACAAACAATCTTTTTTCTATACTATACTTACTAATATTTATTTAATACTTTGTACAAAAGCCTTTGTTGGTGTTGACAGCTTTAAATTGCCTCCTGTATGGAGAAACTAGTTGTATGCATTGCTCTGGTGGGATTTTGGCCCATTCTTTCACACAATCTTTAAATCTTGAAGGTTCTGTGGGCCTCTTCTATGAATTGTGATCTTCAGTTCTTTCCATGGATTTTCAATAGCATTTCAGTCAGGTAATTGAGCCTTTCTAGCAGTTTTATTTTCTTTCTTTAAAACAATTTGAGAGTTTCTTTGGCTGTGTGTTTAGGATCATTGTCTTACTGTAATGTCCGCCCTTATTGTATCTTTACCATCCTGGTAGATGGCAGCAGATTTTTGTCAGGAATCTCTTGATAAATTTGCCCATTCATCCTTCCTTCAATGATATGAAGTTTGTCAGTACCATGAGCTGAAAAGTGGCCCCACCGCATGATGTTCCCACCTCCAAACTTAAAGGGGTACTGCACTGGAAAACATTTTTTTTCTAAATCAACTGGTGCCAGAAAGTTAAACAGATTTGTAAATGACTTCTATTTGAACATCTTAATCTTTCCAGTACTTATCAGCTGCTGTATGCTCCACAGGAAGTTCTTTTCTTTTTGAATTTCCTTTCTCTCTGACCACAGTGCTCTCTGCTGACACCACTGTACATTTTTAGGAACTGTCCAGAGTAGGATAGGTTTGCTATGGGGATTTGCTCCTACTCTGGACAGTTTCTAAAATGGACAGAAGTGTCAGCAGAGAGCACTGTGGACAGACATAAAATAAATTAAAAAAATAAAAGAACTTCCTGTGGAAAATACAGCAGCTGATAAGTACTAGAAGGATTAAGATTTTTAAAATAGAAGTAATTTACAATTCTGTTTAACTTTCTGGCACCAGTTGATTAAGAAAAAAAATGTTTCCAGTGGAGTACTGCTTTAACTGTTAGTATGGTGTTTTTAGGATGATGTGCAGTGCCATTTCTCCTCCAAACATGTGTTTATTATGGCATCCAAACAACTCCATTTTGCTCTCATCTGACCACACTATATTCTGTTATATTCAATATGCTTTTTATTCATCAATGAAGTCTTACGTGGTAAGTGTACATACAGGCTATGTTGGCGGAGTGCACCACTTACTGTTTTCTTTAAGACAACAGTACCTGCTAATTCTAGGTCTTTTTGAAGCTATCCTTGGCTCTTGGACAATTCTTCTGATTATTCTCACTCCTCTGTGAGGAGCACCTGGTCGAGCCAAATTTATAGTGAAATGATTTTGTCTTTTCACTTCCATATTGTGACCCTAACATTGCTCACTGGAACATTCGGAGGCTTAGAAATGCGCCTGTAACCAACACTATGGTTATATTTTACAACAATTATGGTGTTAAAGGGGTACTCCGGCGCTTAGACATCTTTACCCCTGTCCAAAGGATAGGGGATAAGATGCCTGATCGCGGGGGTTCCGCCGCTGGGGACCCCTGTGATCTTGCATGCAGCACCCCAGTTAAAATCAGTCCCCGGAGCATGATTACCGGCGACCACAGGACCGGCGGCGTGTGACGTCACGCCTCCCCCCCTGACTGACGTCATGCTCCACCCCTCAATGCAAGCCTATGGGAGGGGGCGTGGCAGCTGTCAGCTGTGGACCCCCGTGATCTTGCACGCAGCACCCCAGTTAAAATCAATCCCCAGAGCATGTTCGCGCCGGCCCTGTGGTCGCCGGTAATCAGACCCAGAGCGAACATGCTCCGGGGATTGATTTTAACTGGGGTGCTGCGTGCAAGATCACGGGGGTCCACAGCGGCGGGACCCCCGCGATCAGGCATCTTATCCCCTATCCTTTGGATAGGGGATAAGATGTCTAAGCGCCGGAGTACCCCTTTAAGGTCTTAAAACACCTCTTTGCTTTTACCCGTCATCAGATGTGTCTTGTGTGACACCTTGGCAATGAGACCTTTTTGTAGCCATCAGTTGGTACTGAACCACCTGATAATAATTGGCACTGACAAGAGGCTGGATTGCTTTTTAATTACTGATAGATTTCATCTGTTGTCTTGGCTTTCCTTGCATTTTTGCACCTGACTTTCTTTGTGTTCAACACTTTTTTCCTGTGTCATTTCACATTTTTACACACAATTTAATTTCTGAGCTTATTTGTTTTGGTTTCTTTGTATGTATGGATTATTTGGGTTGTTACCTGTTGTTTAATGAGAAAAATGGTGACATGTTCAACACTTATTTCACCCGCTGTAGGTCTGCTGGCCTTTTTTTCCATCTTATGGCAGCATGCTAGTATTACAAAATGGTTTTATGAGACAATACAGACATTCTAGGTCAGTCATTCTTGAAGTCTGTCTTCTTTACCTTGCTCAGTCTCCAAAACCACTTTGGACATCATTGACCTCAGCACAGGAAGTGGCATTGCAGAAAAGAGCAGAAGAAGCCTCACTATAAAAAAAAAAAAAAAAAAACATAAAACACAATTAGCAAGTTTTTTTAAAACAAGTTTTTAACATTTTCAGCTTAATAAGTCACCTCTTATATTGTTGAGTCATCCTTGCCAACAGGTAATAGTTAACTTTTTTTGTACTTTGCTTTGCTTCTTTTTTAACCTTTAATGTTTAGCTTGAAAATCAGCTGAAAACACAAAAAACTGTCCTAACAATAACTGTCGGTGAAGTAAATATAGAGAATGACAGAAGTAAGCTAGGGCTAATAAATAACAATTCATTCCACAAAATGGAAGCTATCCGTGCTGCTTAAAGAAACACTGCGGGTTGTTGTTTTTTGCCCATATTATGCACAGTCACCATCACAAGTCATACAGCACCGTTTTTTGGATTCCAGTACAGCTGCATCCATGTGTTTTATTACTGTAACTGGGTCATGTGATCCCCAGTCTGACTCTCATAAAGTTACTGTGCTTAATGTATGTCAGAGGATGTCAGTTCTAGGTCAGCTGACTTCCTGTGCACAACAGGATGACATCCCCACCTACCAGATCCCCTCCTGCTAGCTCCCAGACCCCTTCCCACACAGATCTGTATAATGCTGCTATTTCTTTGGGATCAGGATATATAGTTGTTATACATCTCCCCTGAGGTTGTGTTCACACACTGTGTGTTTTTTTGCTGCAATTTTGCTGGTTTTCCCAACATTGTGGCAAAATGGTCATATTTTACTGCAATTGTGCAAATTACGGTAAACACTTGGCATTTTTAACCCAATTTCGGAAAATCACAACATAAACTGCCAAAATACTGTGAAAATATGTCTGGGACGACAATACTTATATTCACACACATTTGGGGGGATTTATCATTGCATTTAGAGCTTTTTTGTTTTGTTTGTTCTGAGCCAGTGTTTCCCAACCAGGGTGCCTCCAGCTGTTGCAAAACTACAACTCCCAACATGCCTGGACAGCCAAAGGCTGGGGGGGATTTATCATTGCATTTAGAGCTTTTTTGCTTTGTTTGCTCTGAGCCAGTGTTTCCCAACCAGGGTGCCTCCAGCTGTTGCAAAACTACACTTCCCAGCATGCCCAGACAGCCAAAGGCTGGGGGGGATTTACCATTGCATTTAGAGCTTTTTTTGTTTTATTTGCTTTGAGCCAGTGTTTCCCAACCAGGGTGCCTCCAGCTGTTGCAAAACTACAACTCCCAGCATGCCGGGACAGCCAAAGGCTGGGGAGTGGGATTTATCATTGCATTTAGAGCTTTTTAATTTTGTTTGCTCTGAGCCAGTGTTTCCCAACCAGGGTGCCTCCAGCTGTTGCTAAACTACAACTCCCAGCATGCCGGGACAGCCAAAGGCTGGGGAGGGGGATTTATCATTGCATTTAGAGCTTTTTAGTTTTGTTTGCTCTGAGTCAGTGTTTCCTAACCAGGGTGCCTCCAGTTGTTGCAAAACTACAATTCCCAGTATGCCTGGACAGCCTTCGGCTGTCCAGGCATGCTGGGAGTTGTAGTTTTGCAACAGCTGGAGGCACCCTGGTTAGGAAACACTGCAGTCTGAGCACACAAAATGTCACGTGGGCCGAAGCACTTTTTTTTTTGTGTGACTTTTGTGGGTACGAAAGTAGCAAACAGCCAAGACAATAACAAATCTCTCCCATTGAGTTATTTACCACTCCAGCACTTGTAGGTAGAGTTTCATATACATTGTTATGTAACCACTAGGTACGTTTTCCATAGGCCATTTATTACTCCGGATTCATTCTACCTGACATGAAGAAAACCTATTGCCCATTTTCTATGTGTGCAGTAAATGCTGATAGGATCAGCCCAGACTGTAAATCTTATCTTTTCTGGACATGTAAACAGAAGTGACTTATATGTTGCTGGTATGTTATAAAACCATGTCCGGTGTCCAATAGCCGCACAATGTCCCTGTATTACTGACACCATTGTGCAGTGTTTGGACATCGCATGCAGGCCTTGGGGGAGATTTATCAAAACCTGTGGAGAGGTAAATTTGCCCAGTTGCCCATAGCAACCAATCAGCTCTCTTCTTTCATTTTTCATAGGCCCTGTTAAGAATGAAAGAAGCGATCTGATTGGTTGCTATGGGCAACTGGACAACTTTTCCTCTCCACAGATTTTGATAAATCTCCATTGTCTCCTTTAGATAACACCTGTATTCCCCTATGAAATAACAATTAGGAAACATATTTTCTTGTAATTCTGCAGTGTGCGATTACTCCTGAAAATTCCTCCTGAAAATGTGTATATAAATGGACAGCTGGGTGTAAGCATTCCCCTTTTAGGTCATGTTCACAAGGCGGAATTTTCGAGTGGAATTTTATTGGAATATTCCGATTTGAAATTCCGCTGCAGCAGAGTGCATTCCCATTGATTTCACATGGCGGAATTTCCACGGGAGATGTTTCCGCCGCAGAAATCCCGATTACGGCATCCACAGAAATAATAAACATGCCTATGGTTATGCATTGTCGTCTATAAGACGGTGCATTTTCAAGCGGTCCTTGCACCTGCCGGATCGTACAAATGTGTGGAATGTCAGTCCGTGTTTTCTGGGCGGAAATTCCTCTCTAGGGCAGTAGCGCATCCGCAGCGTGACCCTACCCTATAAAGAGGAATAATCACACCCATTTGTCCATTTACACATACATTTCTACGAGTAACAACTTAGGAAAACCACAATGCAGAATCAGGCCATGTTCACACGGGCTAAAATGTGCGGAATTTCCGCACATTTTAGCCCGTGTGAACATGGCCTGATTCTGCATTGTGGTTTTCCTAAGTTGTTACTCGTAGAAATGTATGTGTAAATGGACAAATGGGTGTGATTATTCCTCTTTATAGGGTAGGGTCACGCTGCGGATGCGCTACTGCCCGTCCCTAGAGTGTGCCTCCAGCTGGTTTTCCCTGTGTTCTGCAGCAATCCGCCGCTACGAGCAGACACAGAGGGAGCTGTGTTTCACGAGCATGCATGCACAATGTACTCCAGACATCGCTCGCAACTCACAGCTCCCTCTGTGTCTTCTTGTAGCGTAAGATTGCTGCTGCGAGCAGAATACAGGGGGAAAACAGCTGGAGGCACACTCTAGGGACAGGCAGTAGCGCATCCACAGCATCAAATATGCAGCGGATGCGCTACGTGTGACCCTACCCATAATGGGGCGTATCTCTACACACTGTACAGTTAGTGCTGCATATAGACACACCCTATTGATAAAGGGAACGGTAACTCACAGTTTTCAAGTTAGTCATACATTTTCAGGAGGAATAACAGTATTTGCACAATGCAGCCTTCAAGAGTCTTCCATTGAGTCCGTACAACACACTCTCGGCTTTCCGAGAAGAGCTAAGCAGAAATGAAGGGACACAACACTCAGCCAAGTGCTTCTGATTGGTAGAAGCTTCCCCACTGATCCAAACTTCTGACATGTCACTAAGACAGTGTTTTCCAAACAGTGTGTCTCCAGCTGTTGCAAAACTGCAACTTCCAGCATGCCATGTCCAGAGTAGGAACTGTCCATAGTAGGAGCAAATCCCCATAGTGAAACTCTCCTGCTCTGGACAGTTCCTGACACAGACAGAGGTGTCAGCAGAGAGCACTGTGGTCAGACAGAAAAGAACTACACAACTTCCTCTGGAGCATACAGCAGCTAAGT
Organism: Hyla sarda; assembly: GCF_029499605.1. Lineage (NCBI taxonomy): Eukaryota > Metazoa > Chordata > Amphibia > Anura > Hylidae > Hyla > Hyla sarda. The sequence continues at coordinate 55,169,672 of NC_079190.1, forward strand.
ATTGGAAGGATTAAGCATTTTTAATAGAAGTAATTTACAAATCTGTTTAACTTTATGGAGCCAGTTGATATGAATTTTTTTTTTCCCACCGGAGTACCCCTTTAAAAAAGATGTAATTTAAGAAAGAGGTTCTAATTAAATACAGGGGTTTCCAGATAACAAGATAAATAAACTTACTGTAATCTGGTATGTGTTGTAATTCAATAACCAATCTCTGATCCCTAGATAAGCAAACAACACCCTTCAAATAGTTTCGGTTGCTAAGGTCTGACCTCATGGACGGAATAGCAACATATTTGTGAGCCTATTTTGTGCATCAAATAAACCGTGGTGACTTCCTCTCAGAGAAACCCGTTTACAGGACCCTCGGATAAGCCACTAATATCTTTGGTGCAATGTGGCATCTTTTACTAAACCTTTACCACAGTCAGATGGGGTTGTGTGTCTGGCACAGGCCTTATAGGCCAAGCAATGTTCTCTGGGAAAAGGATATGCAAATGAGCTCTCCTTTAGAAAGTAGAAAGCTGGATTACCTATTGGAAGTAGGTACCACTTAAAGGGGTACTCCGCCCCTAGACATCTTATCCCCTATCCAAAGGATAGGGGATAAGATGTCAGATCGCGGGGGTCCCACTGCTGGGGACCCCCGGGATCTCAGGTTCCGGCAACACTGGAGGCTTCGGATCCCGACCACGCGAGTGAAAGAGCGTGACGTCACGCCCCGCCCCTCAATGCAAGTCTATGGGAGGGGGCATAACGTCACGCTCTTTCGCTCGCATGGTCGGGATTCGAAGCCTCCAGCGTTGCCGGAAGCCGTTGAGGTGGGTGCTGCAGCCAAGATCCCGGGGGTCCCCAGCAGCGGGACCCCCGCGATCTGACATCTTATCCCCTATCCTTTGGGTTTTGGCTGGGTACGAGGTCTTTTTATGTGGATCTGAGGGGTAGCATGTCTCCTTGTGGAGGCAACCATGTTGGCAAGGGACAATGCTTCCCGGGAAAAGGGTATGCAAATGAGCTCCCCTCCAGAAAGTAGAAAGCTGTCCTACGTATTGGAAGTTGGTACCATGGAAGTCAAAGTCCAACTCATAAATGAACCTTCACTAACAATTATCAGCCAAATAGCCTCTAGAACCGAGCTTTTCAAACTTTTCATGTTGGTGTCACCCTTTTAAGACTTACATAGTTTGGTGACACACCCCTCGCCATACTGCCAATTGCACGTATCGCATTGTGTGTCCTACGATGCACAATATGTTACCAGTATCAGCATAACAAAAGTGGCTGTTACCCCTCTGTGCCAAATCATTCCCCCCTTCATCACCCCCCCCCCTGTGCCACTTAATTCCCCCTCTTGATCCCCCTGTGCCAATGCATTTCTCTACCCCCTTGAACCCCCTCCTTGTACCACAATTCCATCCCTTTTGATCTGTACTGTTTCATTTCATCCCCCCACCTTGATCCCCCATGTGCTTTTTTATCCTCCCTTCTGATAACCCCCCAGTGCTTTAATTACCCCCTTTATTCAAGTGCCCGACCCTTATTATCCCCTGTGCCACATCATTTCCCCTTCACCCACTGATCCTTCCATTGTGCAACTGCATTTCTCACCAGGATCATGTGCAGGTTTGGTGGCTCAGCTGGTCTGATGAGTGACATCCTCCTGCTCCACTCCTTAGTGCAACGTCAGGGGCATCCCAACAGCCACCGCTGGTCACTGATTTGAATTAGCCACAGCCAATGCTGCTGATATTGAACAGGCAGCCAATGCCGCATCCACTTTAAATCAGTGAGCAGTGGTGCTACACACCTGCGGATTGCCACCTACACTCTTATGTGTTGCGACACCCAGTTTGGAAAGCCCTGCTCTAGAACAAAGAGCACAAAGCTAGCTGGTTTGGGTTTGTTGCCTCTCATAAGTACAGAGCAGGGTGCTGGCTTGGTAAAAGGGTTTTGATGTCAGTCTGAAGGGTAATGTGTTTCCCTCCCCCCCCCCCCCCCCCCCCCCTAGGAAAAGGGTTTGCATATTTGCTTCCCACCAGAAGGAAGAAAGCTTGCACTCTGGTGATACCTATTGTTGGCAGCTACCCTTTTCCATACACAGTGCTATCCTATAGTCTCTGAACTGTGTCCAGTTTTGCAGATTTGCTCAATTTCAGAAGGAGACAAAGATGGGGCTGTGTCCAATACAACTCACAGACCAATGCCCCTTTATCTTCATGATGAGGGGGTTTCTCAGCACTTTTCTGATGTTATGAGAGTTGTAATATTTTCAGCAGACATGGGATATAGCACATCTTACCTGACATCATGGTGACTGTAGTGGTGGAGAAGGCAGCCATAGTAATGCCTCCAATCCAAGATGCTATTCCAATGAAGATGATGTAGGCATCTTTCAGGCAACGTGTAAAGAAGAATATACCAAGGAAACTTCCAACGAAGCAGAACGTGGACAGGGCTGACCCCCATCCAATACGTACTGGATCCCAACAGAGAGGAGAGTCCAACTCATAAAGGGTGAAGAGGCTCACGGCTCCAAAATTTGTAAACAAATAGGACATGAAAGCAAACAAGAGCAGGCTTATGGTCACCCGCTTCCTGCATGATGCATTCTTAAAAAGGACAAACACTCCAGAGAAAAGCTCCCTGAAGCCATCTTTACTCAGCACGTTCTGCTGAAACTCCGACCTTATCACAGTCTCTTCTAGTATAAAAAGAATGTACAAAATATTGAGCAAGTGTAAAAAAGCTGGAAGGGCAAAGGACCACTTAAATCCAAAAGCTCTGATAATATAACCCGATGTGATCCCTGCCACTCCACTCGACACCCCCAGGATCATGTCAATAAAAGCGATGCGTATGTTCTTCTTCTGCACATCTTTAGCTATGTCTGCTATATAAGAAAAGCAGCCCCCAATAAATGTAGCAAAGCCACCTAAGAATCCACTAAAGACAGAAGATATGTATAAGATTTCCAGGGGCTGGTCGAAGAAAGAAACTGAGCAGTATGCACTGATAGTAATTAAGGCGCCTATAGAGGGCAGCAGCAGTGATGCTTTACGTCCATGTTGGTCCCCGTAGGACACCAGGATCAATGCCATTAACAGACTTGGAATAAGCGAACTTAAATCCAGCGTTGTGGAGAACATGGATGCTCTTTTTTGGACCTCCTGAAAGAAAATGTACCATAATTAAAATAGTGTTAGTGTTACAATGGCTTCCCAAAAACAAACATTCAGAAAATCTGTAAATCAGGAAAGGTTAATTCTATGTGTATAAGGTATTCGGCAAAGTCTCTAACGTATATATGTGATAATGTCTTGCCATATAAACAGTATATAAGCTAAGGACCCCTTCACTACAAAGGTTAAATAGCTCAGGCATGGAACTCCATGTTATCCCTTAATTTCTCTACTAAGAGTAGAACAGGGACGAATATACCTATGAACACACAACACCTGTGCCTATAGTGGTGACATACATGATATGCGAAAGGCAGCAAGCAAATAGTACACATATGTTGTTGGTCGTGTCCTCAAGTATATTAGACTTGGTGGGTTTTTGAGGAACAAGAGAGAAAGCCTTTAAATGATCATTGTTGTTTTAACAAACTTTTCATAAACCAATAGAACAAGCAAATGTATAAACTTTGAAACATATTTTACTAGAGAAAAATGTCTCTTTCCCCACTTATCGGATTTCCTTCCTGTTCCCCTTTTTCACTACTAATCATTCACTGGTTATGGATCAGCTCACTGAGGGATTGGGTTACAGCTGCCCACAGAAACCTATGAGGATATTCCACACAAAAGCTTGATTCACAGTTTACACTGCCTGGTTCTGCTCTATAATGTCGTCCATGCTGCGTCTGAGGGTGAGTAATAGAGATAACAAGAAGCAGGATCTCCTCTTTTGTGTGTATGGAGTGTATAGGAGACATCATAGCAGCTAGTCTACACCCTATATACCCTGCAGAGCATAAATCTGGTGAAAAATGGCATTTAAAAGTTATTCTTTATATCAGGCAAGAATAGTACTGTTACTCTTATACATGCACATATAAAGCTTATTCTGCAAAGTTACCTGAAATGACAGGTATGCTTTATAAAGTATATAAAGCTGAATTATAATTTTGTAATACTATTGTTTATCTTGTATTGCTCCTAAGTTAAATATTTTTCATATAAACCAGCAGAATTCTGACTGTAACTCTATAACAAAGGCTGTAACTATGCATGGAAATACAAAAGAAGAAGTGCTGAGTGCACAAAACACTTTGCTCATCTCATCTTTACGGTTTTTATATTAAAAAACACATAGTTTGTAGCTTGCATAGACATCAAGAGGGACCGCTCAAAACAGCATAAAAAAAGCCTGAAAAAATAAGGGCCCAAAAATGTCTGTAAAATCCATAATGATTGGCAAGCTGCTTTGCTGGATGTTTTTCCATGCAGTTTATACATGTGATTTCCATAACTGTCTGAACATAGCTCTAGGTGTATATTGTTATTTTGCGGGCCTCCAAAGTACAGAATGCTACAATATAACAGGAATGGACCAAATAAAGTCAGAATTAGACTACGTTCAGTCTGAACTCAATGTTCTCAGCACAGGCAGTGTATCGTTCTGCCGGCATGCCAACATATGCCGTGAACCTAGTATAATTTTAGATGTGAACACAACCTAAGGCCTTCTAAATATACTGAGGCAAAATAATATGATCGTACTCTATGGAGAATCAATATTAATTCTGCAAATATAGCTTGGCATGTGTTCTGGTTTACGCTGTCTTGTAAACGCACACTGGAGCGCACTTTATTAGCACATTAGACAGGTCTATTAGGAACTCTGATCTTCTTGTTTAGACGCTTCAGATGCTTTTCGCATTAACAAAAATTGTTATCGAGTCGCTTGATATTGGTTTTCAAGCACTTCGTCAAGCAGATGATTTCATACACGATCTGAAGGAGTTGTGAAGGAACAACATAATGAGATAGTAATTAACCCCTTACAGGCGCAGACAGTTTTGAGTTTTTCCAGACACGGTGATACCAGTTTTGTCAACACTTTTTGTAGTTTTGTGGTGGGGAAGCCCTGTGTGTCTGCTCGTAGCAGAATCCGCAGCGTATTTCCCACTGCCCAGCGGATTTTCCGCACCATATAATTCACTGCAGATGCGCTATGGCTGATCCTACCCTGAGGGTGCAATTGCACTGCTTCTGTTTGTTTGTATTTCTTTGTTTCTACTACAAATTCTTTGCCTTTTTCTGATCGTTTAATAACAGGCTGCTCTCCGTAGATTTTTGGAGATCTGACCGACCTATATATTAATATATTGTGTAGCACCCGTATCCTGCCATTCAGACAAATACTGTGACTCCTGATAGCAGTTGCCCGGAAAACCATTTTATCAGCCGCTAACAGCAGCAGCTGCCGACAAACACTCCACTGTGATAACCTATAGTAACCTCCAGGGATAACATTAGATGGCCTATAGTTATATTCCATGTGCCCAAGGTGATGACAGGATGAAAACAAGATGACTAAGAGATCAGACGGTGAATTGTGATCACAGTCACATGTTCACCTTCACCGCATCATCCTATGACTGGAAGACTACAGGTGAATAGCAATATAAGGAACTACAGGTTTATTAAAGAAGACCTTCCCTTTGAGGGTGTGTTCACACTGAGGAATAGGAGAGGAATCCTCGCGTAAAAATTGCGTAAAAATCTGCTGGACTACAACCACCAATTGGAATTTCCCTTTTTATTTATGAATTTTTTTCGTGCTGAATTTCCACGCAAATTTCACGTGAATTCTGTGCAAATTCCGTGCGGAAATAATTTCAAGCGGAATTTTTTTTTACCATTTACTTCAATGGACTTCTGCTCGCGTATTCCGCAAGAAGAATGAACGAGCGGAATTTACGCAGTGTGAACAGTGCAGAGTAAAATACATTGAAGTCAATGGCAAAGCAGATGTTAATTATTTCTAAGCGGAGAATTCAAGAGGAATTACTCGAGTAAATTCCTCTTGAATTACTCAGTGTAAACGCACCCTAAAGGTACCTGTCACAACCATCCGGCGGCAGGATTTGTGTAAAGTGGACGGCATTCTCATAGAGCAAGACTTGGACCGACATGACGCGATCAGGCAAAGTCTATGGGACTTCCGGTGAATTGAAACAAACTGTGACTGACATTGTAAAAACTGCTACTGACTTAATGTAAAAATGTGGTCGTACATTTTAACAACCAATTTTCTTCTCATTTAGTGGGTGTATTTTTAATGTCCGCCCATTTTTATCTATTGCTCAAAATTTTTGGCTCTTTTTTTTATTTATTTTAAATTCTTTTATTTTTCCCCCCATTATGCATACACCTGTTCCCCTGGCCAATGAGTCATACCCAGAACATTCTAAAGTCAAAACTTCATATTCCTTCTGAACCTTTTAACACCCTTTTGGGATGGGCGATGAAACTGATTCAGTTAAAAACGGGAGCCTTTTTAAAAAAAATAATTTTGGCCTGTGAACAAAAAATAAAAACAGTCGCATTTTAAAAAAATGTGTCCCCAAATAAGTAGCATGCTACCTATTTGTAACTTATTTTTATGACCACTTTTTAAATTTTTTACACTGTGCGCACTTACAACCACTTTCCAATAGACTTATAGATTTACATAAAGCTCATTCATTTTATAATAATAATAATTAAAAATAATAATAATAATAATAATAATAAAACTGGATGCAAATATTCCATGATTTTATGGATGCATTTTTTAATTATAATATCAAAATACATTGTGTGAACACAGCATATAACAGTAAGCCAGTTCTGCTCAAATCAGTGGGTTCAGATTACTTTTTCCAATGTATATGTCAATGTTTCCCAACCAGGATGCCTCCAGCTGTTGTAAAACTACAACTCCCAGCATGCCCAGACAGCCAAAGGCTGTCCGGGCATGCTGTGAGTTGCAGTTTTACAACAGCTGGAGTTACCCTTGTTGGGAAACCTTGACATATACATCAGAAAAAAAGTCACTGATTTCAGCAGGACTGGCTTACTGTTAAAGACAGTGTGGGAAACACTGATATATAATGTATCCCGTTGTTACCTTCTTACCTTTTGATGTACATAGTTGGGGTTACTTTGGTTTGTTTCACAATGCGATATGTTGTCGTCGTAGTAGACGGTGCTGTTAAACTCATCCTGCCAGAATCTCTGATACACGTACTGCTGCATTAAAGGGTAACTGACAAAACTGGCAAAGCAATAGATGGCCATCACTGGCTCCACCAAGTATAGGAGGCCCATCTTCACTAAAGATCCAGGGTTTCCAGCTCGCAGAGGAACAATCACATGTCTGCTGTATTACTGCTGCAAAGAAGTAATGTGAGAAAGTAATGTGAGTTATAAATGTTCTGTTGACTCTTTAAGGGAGAAATCTGTTAAAAATAAACTGTAGCTGATCGCGGGGGGTCAGAGCTCTGGGACCCCCGCAATCACCGGGACAGGACCCGGCGCTCAGTGAGGACCACGCGCTGCAGACTGCATGCGCTTCATTTATTTATATGCTGAAAAGACCCGAGTACAGCACTCGGGCATCATCGGTGCTTCCATAGAAATGAATGGAGCGCATGCCGAGAGAGTTAGCATCCCATCCCGGAGTTCAGTGGTCGGACCCCCGGCAAACAGCAACTTATCCCCTATACTGTGGTTAGGGGATAAGTTTACTTTTGCCGGAGTTCTCCTTTAAAGGGTTACTCCGTTCCCCAGCATCAGGTATTCAATGTTCCGAACGCTGGGTGCAGGCTTCCGTGTTCACGCCCGCCCGTCGTAACGTCACACCCCGCCACCTCAATGAAAATCTATGACTTGCATTGAGGGGGCGGGATGTCACAGGGAGGGGCGTGACATCACGAGGGGGCGGGAATGAGCACGGAAGCCTGCACCCAGCGTTCGGAACATTGAGTTCCGGACACTGGGGAGCGGAGTAACCCTTTAAGAACTCTCAGCAATATTACCATTTTAACCCCACAAGAAGATTTATCTTCCAAACTGAAATAGTTCCAGTAAGCATATAGGATATGTAAAGCAGCTCTCTCATGACGCTTTTTTTAAGGCAACTTTCCCATAATGTACCAGTTTTTCTCTTTTCAAGTTTTAGAACATGAATGGGAATGTATGCCAAGCAAAAATCTTGCCAGAAGGAAGGAATACAAATCTGTAGGCAGCTGTTTTGGAATTATCGCCCTTTGTTAGTACAAAGCAGGGTGCAAGATAAGTTGTTAAGAGGCCTATTGTTGTGGGACCAAAAAGGTGTACTGCTTTGCATATGCGTTCTTCCCAGAGTTCCCAGTGGAGCAAGAATGGACTATAAGTCTCCACACGTCCTCATGATGCTCTCCTCAAGGAAAAATTACCCCTTTGGTCAAAAGTAAGCGTATGGCTATAACTATGAATTTAATTATTTGACACTTTATTTACTGGACATCTTAAACTATACCCACTGGTCATCATAGACACTAAGGTTTTAAGGCACATCTGCATAAACCCTGTCCCCTTTGAGGTTTGTTTTAAAGGAGTAGTCCAGTGGTGACCCAGTGGTGAACAACTTATCCCCTATCCTAAGGATAGGGGATAAGTTTGAGATCGCGGGGGGGGGGGGGGGGGGTCCGACCGCTGGGGCCCCATGCGATCTCCTGTATGGAGCCCCGACAGCCCGCGGGAAGGGAGCGTGTCGACCTCCGCACGAAGCGGCGGCCGACACGCCCCCTCAATACAACTCTATGGCAGAGCCGAAGCGCTGCCTTGGGAATCTACGGCTCTGCCATAGAGACGTATTGAGGGGGCGTGTCAGCCGCCGCTTCATGCGGAGGTCGACTACCGCTATCTGGCCGGAGAGCCTGGCCCCCGTACAGAGAGATCGCAGTGGGCCCCAGGGGTCGGACCCCCCGCGATCTCAAACTTATCCCCTATCCTAAGGATAGGGGATACGTTTTTCACCACTGGACTACCCCTTTAAGGCACAAAAGTGGAACACTTGAGGGTCATGATATCACCTATATAATAATGTTTGCAAGGTTATATCATGTTCAAACTGTTGCACTAGTAGCTATAGATAGTACAGGTAGTTGACTTACAAATAAAAATCTTGTTTACAAATATTTTACCATTTTGTGTTTGCTGCTTTTATGCAGACATATGTGTCTCCATGGTAACAGACTACAAACAAACCTTGTGTAGTCTGATGCTGCGGTCATACACTTCCCTCTGCTTCTTGCTACAATACATGTAGAAGGTTAAATGTCAGGGCACGCCATTCCAAGCACAGTAAGGTATGGAGGACATTAATATTTTTAAGCACACCAACCAATGTATACACCCCAGAAACACCTAGCCCTAGTCCACAAGAAAGATACCTAAAAGTCTGAGGGATCCAGTGGGCACTGTAATAGCATGTCACTCCATAACCCAGTATTTCCCAACCGGTGTGCCTTCAGCTGCAAGTATGTCAGGAGAGCCTTTTGGGGGAATACTGGTTGGAAAACACTGCCATACCCTATGTTAAGAAAGACAGCTGACAGCCACCTTCTTCTTCATGACTGGTAGGTGCTCTGGGTGAGCAGTGGTGCCACTTACAACTTCAGATACTGACCCCCAGAAATGACAGGGAGGACTTAACTAGCAATAAGTGTAAATAACAAGAAAATGACAGAAACATACAACAGTATAAATAAGTATTACAGGGCATAGCAATATCAACACTCCCACTTGCAGACTGCAGCTCTTTTACAAGGATCATGTTCTAAAATCATGCTGAGTCACGCCAGCGTCTACCAATTCTGGAAATGTAATACTGTGTTTTCTTTCTGCCAACTTCCTTTAAAGGGGTACTCTGCTGCTTTAAGTATAAAACAGCAAAAGAGAAACTCAAAAATCTTAAAAGGGGTACTCCGCCCTAGACATCTTATCCCCTATCCAAAGGATAAGATGTCTGATCGAGGGGGTCCTGCCGTTGGGGACCCCTGCAATCTCGACTGTGACACCCAAGACATCCGGTGCACGGAGGGAACTTCGCTCCGTGCCAAAAGACTGGCGATGCAGGGCTGAGGCTCGTGACGTCGCGGTCACGCCCCACTCGTGACTTCACAGCCACGCCCCTCAATACAAGTCTATTGGAGGGGGCGTGACGGCCATCACGCCCCCTCCCATAGTTTTGCATTGAGGGGGCGTGGCCGTGACATCACGAGCGGGGCTGCACCTGTCCCTCTAAACGAACGCTGGGTGCAGCAGGGAGATCACGGGGTCCCGCTGCTGGGGATAGGGTATAAGATGTCTAGGGGCGAGTACCTCTTTAAGTATGAGCCCATTCACACTACAGAATTTCTCAGTAGAGAACTTCTGCTTGGAAATTCCAATGCAGCAGCCTCCTCTTGATTTTAATATGATAGACATTAAAAGGGATTATAAAAACATGGCTGCTTTATTGCAGAAGCAGCGCCACTCCTGTCCATGGAATGTGTTTGTTACTGCAACTCAGGTAGAAATGAATCATTACAGTATACACGCCCATTGAGGAGATGTGGCCTCTTATGACACAATGAATTGTTATGTGTCCTGAGAATCCCGTCCTTCCGTGCCTTTTTTTATTGCTGTGATTCCGAGTAAAGATGATCTTTATAGATAAGGATAATTATCTCTAGATACAGATTAGACATTTCTCTGGGACTGTGGATTATAGAGGGGAAAAACCTGTCCAGAGATATTTACACAGAAAATCGATAAATACATTTCCCACTAGTCTATGAAAAATCTATTTATGAAACAGGACAAGCAAATGTGAAAAATGAGGCATAGCCTTAATTGTCTAGTTTAGGTTCATGCTGTCTAAGAACAGACAACTTTTTATTTATTTATTTATTTTTCCTGAAAAACAGGGGAGATTTAACAAAACCTGTGCAGAGCAACAATGGTGCAGTTGCCCATAGCAACCAGATTGTTTATTTTATTTTTAAATTGGCCTCTGAAAAATAAAATAAGCAATCTGATGGCCCCCGTGTCTTCTCTGTCCTTTCTTCTTCTGAGACAAGCAGCTGGTTGCAGGACCTTCCCGCTCAGCCAATCACTGGAAGCAGCAGTGTCCTGTCTGGGCCAGTGATTGGTGGGAAGGTCCTGCAATAAGCTGTAGACATCAGGACCGCACGGAGGAGAATGGGATCTGCGGCAGACCAACGGAGGACCGGCCTAGGTGAACATCAGGTTTTATTTGTGCATAAAATGAGGGGATGACCAGGAAATGAGGAGGAATTTTCATGAAATAGGGGGTAGACATAAAATGGGGGGAGAAAAAAAACACCAAATGGGGATTGGACATGAAATAGGGGGGTGAACAAGAAATGAGGGGGAATGCTCATGAAATAGGGGGGGGGGGGTGAACATGAAATGAGGGGGAATGCTCATGAAATGGGGGGGATGAACATGAAATGAGGGGGAATGCTCATGAAATGGGGGGGATGAACATGATATGAGGGGGAATGCTTATGAAATGGGGGGATGAACAGGAAATGAGGGGGAATGCTCATGAAATAAGGGGCTGCACATAAAATAGGGAGATTGGACATGAAATGGAGGGATTGGACCTGGAGTTTAGGGGGGGGGGAATTTCCCCATTTCTTTACATATGATACTAAATATGATATTTTTTCCAAATCGTGCAGCCCTAGTGGGAACTGGAGATGATGATTCCTTACTATAATCCAGCATGAACTAAAAAGACTTTTACCCGGCCCCCCCAATCCCAAGAATGAATGCTCATGGAGTCTACCAGCCTATACAGATTATTAGCAAATCCCAGCAATCTCTGTTTGTATACTGCTATGCAAAAACAATGCAGAATGGCATATGTGACGGACTGACTCCGACAAAAGTGATTCTCCTTCCAGATGACAAACCCCAGCATATCACAGGCCATATCCCCAGGCAGAACTAGAGATTATTGCATCCTTGTACCCAAAGAACCAGGCAACACCAGTCTTCAGGTATAAAATCAGAACTCTTTATTGTGGAACAAGTGTCTTCTTTTATAGGAAGGACATCACAGGGGGAAGGTCAGTAAAGACAATACAGATGACAGGGAGTCTGGGAGATAATCCAATAAAGGTGGTTTGCTCCCCATATACAGTGCCTTGAGTGCAAAAGGTGGAGGTGTGCAGAAGTTGGACTGTGTGCAAAAAGGAGAAGCATCTGTAAAATGAATGTATTGTACAAAAGGTGAACCGTGTGCAAAAAGTGGACCATGTGCAAAAGGTGTATTGTGTAAAGGAGGTGGACAGTGTGCAAAAGGTAGACCATGTGCAAAAAGGTGTATTGTGCACAGAAAGTGGACCGTGTGCAGAAAGTGTATGAAAACAGTAAATAAAAGCATTTTAACTCTGAGCTTTATGTCACTGGACAACATCAACTGAGGGGTACAAATAGTGATGTCCTAAAGTCCATCCAAGTAGGTAGGGTGACTCTAGGATCCGTCACAACATATAAACAACAAACTTAGCTCTGCTACATACTGATAATCAGAGCGCTGACTGTAGTCAGCTCGGGGTTTCCCATCAGGGCTTTAGGGAAGAAAGTGACCGGCATTTGTATAATAGGGAGGGGTAGATTAGGTTCCTCAAATACATTTATTATGTTCATAACTTCCTCTATGGTAACAAAAACAATGTGAAACTGACTATGGTACCCTTTCTGCAGCACCCCCCGCCTTACTCAAATAGAGATAGTACGAGCGCTGGGTGCATGGTGGGTTGTTAATCAGGAAGTTCCATGTGGGCAGCTTATCTGCGGCTATTGCTGATGTAGAGATGTAGTTCCTGTGTATAGAAGAACAAAAAGGCCTCATTCACCTGTCCTAGTGCTCAGCGCTGGAGCAGACAAGACCGCCAAGATTATGTGGGGGCAGTTATCATTGTGTTTCAAGCGTTTTTTTTTTTTTTGCGTTGATTTGTCGCTATTTAGGCGCAGCAATGCGCCTCAGGCAATTGTTTGCGCCTTTTCGATTGACACCTTTTTTTTTTTTATAAAACCGTACAGGCCAGATGGTAAGGGTTAGTCTTGTGCAGTGGTAATGGATTTATCAACTGTCGCAAAAAAAGGCAAAAAAAACACCATTAAGGCGCAATTCTACACCAGCTTAGACCTAGCGTAGCTTTTTGGTGTATGTGAAGAGTGAAATTTCAGAAAATCTGTAACCTCCACAAAATGAATCAAATGCTCTGCAACCATGTAATAAATTTGATTCATGCAAAAAAACACGCCAAAAAAAAAAAAAAAGAACTATAAAATGAACAAAATCACACACATCTAGTAAATGCCCCCCATGGGTCTTAATACACCTTAAAGGGATACTCCGCTTCTCAGCGTTTGAAACAAACTGTTCCGAACGCTGGAGCCGGCGCCGAGAGCTTGTGACATCATAGCCCTGCCCCATCATGGCATCACGCCCCGCCCCCTCAATGCAAGTCTGTGGGACGGGGCGTGACGAAAGTTGCAGCTTTAAAGGGGTACTCCGGTGTTTTTTTTTTTTTTTTTTTTAATCAATTGGTGTCACAAAGTTAAACATATTTGTATATTACTTCTATTAAAAAATCTTAATCCTTCCAGTACTTATTAGGTGCTGTATACTACATAGGAAGTTATTTTCTTTTTGAATTTCCTTTCTGTCTGACCACAGTGCTCTCTGCTGACACCTCTGTCCATGTCAGAGTAGGAGCAAATCCCCATAGCAAACCTATCCTGCTCTGGACAGTTCCTGACACGGACAGAGGTGTCAGCAGAGAGCACTGTGGTCAGACTGAAAAGAAATTCAAAAAGAAAAGAACTTTCTCTGTAGTAAACAGCAGCTGATAAGTACTGGAAGGATTACGATTTTTTTTAAATAGAAATCATATATAAATCTGTATAACTTTCTTGCACCAGTTGATTTATAATAAATAGTTTTCCACCGGAGGACCCCTTTAATACAGACACAAAATCACCTTTCTATCACACTTGGAGAGAACATACATACTCCATGGAAGTAGTATGAGATTTACACATAGGACCCTTTAAGTGCCAAACTAAGCCAAGCCCTTCACCCCCATCCCAAAAGCTGATAATATAAGTTATATAATAGTTATATAATGTTTCCCAACCTCTAGATCCCTATCTGTGGCAAAACTACAACTCCCATCATGCCCTACCAGCCTTCGCTTGCACAACTACAACTGCTATTGTGCCCTGACAACCAAAGCATGATGGGAATTGTAGTTGTGCAACAGCTGGGGAGCCACAGATTGATAGTATGTGCAATACGATTGTAGAAAAAGTAGATTGCACTCACCCAATGGAGATATAAAACGTCTTCTTCATTAGATGATCACTTAAAAGAACACTATATATTACCTACAAGCCTAGCGGCTAATCCAAAACTCAATTATATACCTACAAAAAATTAGCCCAGAAAAAGATTATGTAACCAACATCTCTTTATTATCACAATCAATAACAATAGGTAGAAAAAAAAAACATAAAAATACCCACCCTTAAATTGCCCCCCCACACACACACAAAAGGCAGGATGTGGGGAACCTGATGTATAGATATGGATAATATATACAGTGGGGGAGATTTATCAAAACCTGTGCAGAGGAAGAGTGGTGCCGTTGCCCATAGCAACCAATCAGATTGCTTCTTTCATTTTCCACAGGCCTGTGGAAAATGAAAGAAGCAATCTGATTGGTTGCTATGGGCAACTGCACCACTCTTCCTCTGCACAGGTTTTGATAAATCTCCCCCAGTGTCCCTATCAGCATGCTGTCATACAATATATATATATATCAAGTACTGTACCTGTCAGTAACATGCTGAATACGTCCCCAACGCTCCTGCCACCTCGACACGTGTTTCGGGCAATCCCTTTCTCAAGAGGCGATTGTTGGGGACGTATTCAGCATGTTACTGACAGGTACAGTACTTGATATATATATTGTATGGGTGCGTTCCCACAGGGCGTATACGCAGCGTATTTGACGCTGCGCAAAATTTATGGCAGCAGCGGGAAATACGCTGCGTATCCCTTGCTCACTATACACACAGGGCTTTCCGGCGGCAGCCCTATGTGTGTGGTGAGTTTTGGAGGCGGAGCCACGCGTCACAGACACGCCGGCATATGGCTCCGCCTCCAAAACTCACTACACACATAGGGCTGCCGCCGGAAAGCCCTGTGTGTATAGTGAGCAAGGGATACGCAGCGTATTTCCCGCTGCTGCCATAAATTTTGCGCAGCGTCAAATACGCTGCGTATACGCCCTGTGGGAATGCACCCTATGACAGCATGCTGATAGGGACACTGGGGGAGATTTATCAAAACCTGTGCAGAGGAAGAGTGGTGCTGTTGCCCATAGCAACCAATCAGATTGCTTCTTTCATTTTCCACAGGCCTGTGGAAAATGAAAGAAGCAATCTGATTGGTTGCTATGGGCAACGGCACCACTCTTCCTCTGCACAGGTTTTGATAAATCTCCCCCACTGTATATATTATCCATATCTATACATCAGGTTCCCCACATCCTGCCTTTTGTGTGTGTGTGGGGGGGCAATTTAAGGGTGGGTATTTTTATGTTTTTTTTCTACCTATTGTTATTGATTGTGATAATAAAGAGATGTTGGTTACATAATCTTTTTCTGGGCTAATTTTTTGTAGGTATATGATCACTTAAAACATAGTGAAGTGAGGGTAGAGAGATGCGGTCAGAGTTAGCTGACTGACCGGCCGAGGCAGCGCTCCTTTCACGGTTCAGCCCGCTTTCTCTACCCTCACTTCAGTATGTTTTAAGTGGTCATCTAATAAAGAAGACGTTTTACAGTGACCCCCCCGACCTACGATGGCCCCGACATACGATAATTTCAGCATACGATGACCTCTCAGAGGTCATCGCATGTTGAAGGCAGCATCAACATACGATGCTTTTGTATGTCGGGGCCAGCGCATAAACGGCTATCCGGCAGCGCAGACTGCTTCAGCTGCCACCGGATAGCCGTTTACGGTGCCCCGTGAGCTACGGTGATGGTTACTTACCTGTCCTTCGGGATCCTCTGCATTGTCGGTGCTCTCCATCATCGTCATCACGTCGCTGCGCACGCCTTCCCGTCATCCAATAGGAGCGGCGTGCGTAGCCACGTGATGGCGGCGACGGAGAGCACGGATGCTGGGGAAGCAGAGGCCATGCCGAAGCGTCGTGGACACCCCGGGAACGCGGCGGCAGCGATGGAGGGCGACATCCAGGGCAGCGGTGAGGGTCCAGGGCGGCGGGGACACGTGAGTACAACTTCCAATATCAGTGGTCTTCAACCTGCGGACCTCCAGATGTTGCAAAACGACAACTCCCAGCATGCCCGAACAGTATGATACACTGAGACAGTCACCTGTATACTCTATAGAGTGATATATATATATATATATATATATATATATATATATATACACTGAGACAGTTACCTGTATAGTCTATAGAGTGATATATATATATATATATATATATATATATATATATATATATATACACTGAGACAGTTACCTGTATAGTCTATAGAGTGATATATATATATATATATATATATATATATATATATAATACACTGAGACAGTCCCCTGTATACTATATAGAGTGATATATATATATAATACACTGAGACAGTCACCTGTATACTATATAGAGTGATATATATATATAATACACTGAGACAGTCCCCTGTATACTATATAGAGTGATATAGATATATATATATATATATATATAATACACTGAGACAGTCACCTGTATACTCTATAGAGTGATATATATATAATACACTGAGACAGTCACCTGTATACTCTATAGAGTGATATATATATTTTTATATATATATATATATATATATATATATATATATATATATATATAATACACTGAGACAGTCACCTGTATACTATAAAGAGTGATATATATATATATATATATATATATAATACACTGAGACAGTCCTCTGTATACTATATAGAGTGATATATCTATATATATATAATACACTGAGACAGTTACCTGTATACTATATAGTGTGATATATATATAATACAGAGACAGTCACATGTATACTCTATAGAGTGATATATATATATATATATATATATATATATATATATATATAATACACTGAGACAGTTACCTGTATACTATATAGAGTGTCTCAGTGTATTATATATATATATATATATATCACTCTATATAGTATACAGGTGACTGTCTCAGTGTATTATATATATATATATATATATATATATATATATATATATATATCACTCTATATAGTATACAGGTAACTGTCTCAGTGTATTATATATATATATATATATATATATATATATATATCACTCTATAGAGTATACAGGTGACTGTCTCAGTGTATTTTATATATATATATATATATCAGTCACCTGTATACTCTATAGAGTGATATATATATATATATATATATATATATATATTTATATATATATTACACAGAGACAGTTACCTGTATACTATATAGAGTGATATATATATATATATATATATATATATATATATATATAATACACAGAGACAGTTACCTGTATACTATATAGAGTGATATATATATATAATACACTGAGACAGTTACCTGTATACTATATAGAGTGATATATATATATAATACACTGAGACAGTTACCTGTATACTATATAGAGTGATATATATATATATATATATATATATATATATATATATATAATACACTGAGACAGTTACCTGTATACTATATAGAGTGATATATATATATATATATATATATATATATAATACACTGAGACAGTCCCCTGTATACTCTATAGAGTGATATATATAAAATACACTGAGACATGTTTCCCAACCAGAGTGCCTCCATCTGTTGCAAAACTACAACTCCCAGCATGCCCGGACAGTGAGTTGTAGTTTTGCAGCACTGGTTGCTTGGTAAACACTGTTGAGTGACACTTAATGCTTCTAATGCAGAATAATGAGTCAG
Organism: Hyla sarda; assembly: GCF_029499605.1. Lineage (NCBI taxonomy): Eukaryota > Metazoa > Chordata > Amphibia > Anura > Hylidae > Hyla > Hyla sarda. The sequence goes on from NC_079190.1 coordinate 55,187,776, forward strand.
CCATTGCCGGTCACCTGCTGGAGGAGTCCTGGACCGGGTCCTGGCGGCGGGATGTGACCGGGAGGAAGAGGCCGGTGCCAGTCAGCAGCTCATCCCGGCTTCTGCAGCCGCTGACACTGACAGACACTGTTGTTGTCATTGTATTCCCCGCCCCTAATGCGCATTCATTGGTCCGCCGAGTTATCCCGCCCACTCAGCTCAGCAGCTGCTTCGCGCTGATTGGAGGAGAGCGGTGTCAGTCCGCGCAGTGACGTGAAGTATTTTGTGGCTGCATTTCTATAGTCAGAGCCGGGTGAGCCGCAAATAACAGGAAGGAAATGTTATCATACTTATAGCTGGACCCGTCAGGGGAGTTTTTTTTTTTTACTTAGTTTTTTTCCTCCTCACCTTACAATAGCCAAAACTCTTTACTTTTCTATCTACAGACCCATATATGAGGACTTGTGTTTTGCGCCATTAATTTTACTTTGCAATGTCATTTTACTGCAAAATCTACAGTGAAACTAAGAAAAAAAAATTGTGAAGGTGACATTGAAAAAAACAAACACCCTTTTGTAAATTTGGGGGGCTTCTGTTTCTACCCAGTGCAATTTTTTTATCAAAATTACAACTTATTTTTATTCTGTAGGTCCATACGATTATGATACCCAATTTATATAGCCTTTTGTGGTGAGCTTGGGGGAGGTAGGGTGAACAGGGGTGTTGGAGAGTAGTGTTGCAGGGTATAGCATTAACCCTTGATTGTCGTGACGCCAGGGTGCGGGTTTCCTCAATGTATATGTCCTACCGCCACCAGTACCAGGAACGATAGGGAGGAATAAGGACTGTCCACAGCAGAAGTAGTAGTAAACTATACATAACTTTACTGCAGATTTTATGCAGATGATGATAACAGTCTTTTACAAGAGGACCGGGATTTAGGCTCCTCACAGGTTGGCTGGGACTTTGTAGTAAAATAAGCTTTGATTTTGCGGTACGCTGTTCCACTGAATTTAGGGGTATGTGTAGGTTCAGTAGTCACGTAGGATTGGTAAGATTTGAGTCGGATTAACTCACGGTTTAGAAAGCGGCTGAAGTGGAAGGCTTCGGGCCTAGCTTGTCTTGTAGCTGTGATCACAGATCGGCTCAGTCTGGTAGTCCGGAACTAAGAGAGCGATTATTGGATGCAGCGCCCTTATATACAGAAGGGGTAGGATCAAAGCTTATTGGTCCCCAAACCTGTCGGTCCTAAACAAAGGCATTATGGTTACATCACATGACCTAGTCACATGACCCAAAGATCCTTAAATCTAGCATAACACAATTCACTAGAAATCACGTGACCAAAGGTCCTGTACATCAATTACATTATCATAAAATATATTAAATATATACATGTCTAAATGGCATTATGAGGTGACTAGGGGTTAACCCACCGGGAAAGCCCTACCAGCATGGAAGAACTCTGACTGTGGGAACTTACGAAAAAGGTACGGGACCAAGTCCAGTACCAGGACATCACACTTTGTTTTAATTTACTACTTTTAACCTGTTGGGGACGGAGGGCGTACAGGTACGCCATAGCTTCCTAGTACTTAAGGACGGAGGGCGTACCTGTGCGCCCTCCGTATTTCCGATCACCGCCACTCGCCGGGGGCGGTGATCGGAACAGGATGCTTGCTTATATCATTCAGCAGGCATCCTGTGACATCGCCCAGGGTTGTCCTGAGACCCCCCCATAACGGCGATCGCTGTGATTGGACGGTCAATTCTGACAGTTCAATGACAGCTTTTCCGGGCTGATCGGTTGTCTGTTGACCCGATCGCCTGGAAAATAAGGATGAATGGAGCTGTCAGAGACAGCCCTGATCATCCTAAAGGATAGGAGCGAGGTGGCAGTGGTGACACCTCCTCCTATCCCCTGCCTTTGGGTGGTCAGGACTGACCGACCAATGACAGGAGGGGGCGCGGGGTCAAAAGTCAAGATCCCCTGACCAATAGAAGTCCAGGCAGAGCGGGGGTAACGGAGGATACAGTGTCACTTACTGCCGGCGGCAGCTGCAGGATGTCGGAACGACAATCGCGTAACCGGCAGTGGGGACAATTGGCGTGGACAGACCACTGTATGGTGGTAAGTGATCTTCAACTGTGGCCCTCAAGAAGTTGTAAAACTACAACTCCCAGTATGCAAGGTCTGTCAGTGCTGGCTGGGAGTTGTACTTTTGAAACAGCTGGAATGTGAATGTACAGGGTACATTCACACGGGCAGGAGTTTACAGTGAGTTTCCAGGTGCAAGCTTGAGCTAAAAACACTACACTACACTTACATGAAATAAAGAGTAAAACACTACATATACATATACCCTTACACAGCCCCCCTCCCCTCCCCAATAAAAATGAAAAATGCATTGTATGCCACTCTCTCCTAAATGGAGCCTCCAGCCATTGACTGTCCAGGCATGCTGGGAGACACCCTGTTTGGGAAACACTGCCGTAGAATATTTTGTGGTGCAGGGGGCAAGCGCCATGCTTGCATCCAGGTCTGCCCCCATGCAAATACCTAATTTAGGCCTCAAATGGGCATGGCTTCTCTTTCACTCCTGAGCCCTGGCTTATTTCAAGGCAACAGTTTAGGGCCACATATGGGGTATCTCCGTACTCAGGAGAAAATTGTGTTACAAATTTTTGGGGGCTTTTTCTCATTTTACCCCTTATGAAAAGGAAAAGTTGGGGTCTACACCAGCCTGTTATTGTATAAAAATTTATTTTTTAAACTAACATGCTGGTGTTGCCCCCCCCCCCCATACTTTTCATTTTTACAAGAGGTAAAGGGAGAAAAAGCCGCACAAAATTTGTAACACAATTTTCTCAAGAGTACGGAAATACCCCATATGTGGATGTAAAGTGCTCTGCTGGTGAACTACAAGGCTCAGAAGAGAAAGAGCAAAATTGCTTTTTTGGAGAGAGAATTTGGCTGGAATTGAAGGCCATGTGCATTTACAAAGAGGACATGGAACGTCATGTCCTCATGGCCCCGCGTCATAGCGGGTCGGGCCCGGCCTCTAACAACGGCCGGGACCCGTGGCTAATAGCGCGCGGCATTGATCGTGGTGCCAAGCGCTATTAACCCTTTAGACGCTGCGTTTAACCCCTTAAGGACGCAGGACGTAAATGTACGTCCTGGTGAGGTGGTACTTAACGCACCAGGACGTACATTTACGTCCTAAGCATAACCGCGGGCATCGGAGCGATGCCCGTGTCATGCGCGGCTGATCCCGGCTGCTGATCGCAGCCAGGGACCCGCCGGCAATGGCCGACGCCCGCGATCTCGCGGGCGTCCGCCATTAACCCCTCAGGTGCCGGGATAAATACAGATCCCGGCATCTGCGGGAGTTCGCGATTTAAATGAACGATCGGATCGCCCGCAGCGCTGCTGCGGGGATCCGATTATTCATAACGCCGCATGGAGGTCCCCTCTCCTTCCTCCGTGCGGCTCCCGGCATCTCCTGCTCTGGTCTGTGATCGAGCAGACCAGAGCAGGAGATGACCGATAATACTGATCTGTTCTATGTCCTATACATAGAACAGATCAGTATTAGCAATCATGGTATTGCTATGAATAGTCCCCTATGGGGGCTATTCAAGTGTAAAAAAAAATGTAAAAAAATGTAAAAGTAAAAGTAAAAAAAAAGTGAAAAATCCCCTCCCCCAATAAAAAAGTAAAACGTCCGTTTTTTCCTATTTTACCCCCAAAAAGCGTAAAAAACATTTTTTATAGACATATTTGGTATCGCCGCGTGCGTAAATGTCCGAACTATTAAAATAAAATGTTAATGATCCCGTACGGTGAACGGCGTGAACGAAAAAAAATAAAAAAAGTCCAAAATTCCTACTTTTTTATACATTTTATTTAAAAAAAAATTATAAAAAGTGTATTAAAAGTTTTTTATATGCAAATGTGGTATCAAAAAAAAGTACAGATCATGGCGCAAAAAATGAGCCCCCATACCGCCACTTATACGGAAAAATAAAAAGTTATAGGTCATCAAAATAAAGGGATTATAAACGTACTAATTTGGTTAAAAAGTTTGTGATTTTTTTTAAGCGCAACAATAATATAAAAGTATATAATAATGGGTATCATTTTAATCGTATTGACCCTAAGAATAAAGACCACACGTCATTTTTACCATAAATTGTACGGCGTGAAAACAAAACCTTCCAAAATTAGCAAAATTGCGTTTTTCGTTTTAATTTCCCCACAAAAATAGTGTTTTTTGGTTGCGCCATACATTTTATGATATAATGAGTGATGTCATTACAAAGGACAACTGGTCACGCAAAAAATAAGCCCTCACACTAGTCTGTGGATGAAAATATAAAAGAGTTATGATTTTTAGAAGGCGAGGAGGAAAAAATGAAAACGTAAAAATTAAATTGTCTGAGTCCTTAAGGCCAAAATGGGCTGAGTCCTTAAGGGGTTAAAGTTGAACGCCGCATCTAAAGTGAAAGTGAAACCATGCCGGTTAGCTCAGTGGGCTGTTCGGGATAGCTGCGGCAAAATCGTGGCATCCCGAACAGCTTACAGGACAGCAGGAGGGTCCCAACCTGCCTCCTCGCTGTCCGATCGCCGAATGACTTCTCAGTGCCTGAGATCCAGGCATGAGCAGTCAAGCGACAGAATCATCGATCACTGGTTTCCTATGAGAAACCAGTGATCAATGTAAAAGATCATAGGTCCCTATGGGAGCTATAACACTGCAACACTGCGGAGACATATCTTCTGAACATCCCCCCCAGCAGAATCACTACCATTCAGTCTAAACTCTTCTTACATATACTCACTGCGGCCAAGTGTCTTGTGGCTCAGTGGTGGAGGAAAACTGATAGCCAGCACCCCCCCCCCCACCCGCCCCCCCCCCATTCCAGATGCTACTAGATAAAATCGCAGATATACAGAGATTGGAAAATATGTCTGCCATGGTGGAAAACAGACTGGATGCTTTTGATACTTTGTGGCGCCGGTGGGATGAATATGTCGAGGCCCTGAGAGTGGTCTGAGGCAGTGGACGGACCCCGAGGAGCTGGAGCCGAGCGGATACTTCTCTATTCTCTTTATCTTCCCTACTTATCCGTCCCTTTATCTTTATCTTCTATACTTACCTGTCCCTTTCTCTATATAACTTTCTACCTCTTACAAACTTTTTACCTCCTGTTTTTTTTATTTTTTTACATTATTTTACATCTTCTTCATTGCATGTTGCCTGGATTATTGACCATAAACTGAGGTGTAATGGATCCGGAGTCAAGATATATTATTAGTATCCTCTAATAGCACTTCATATTATCCTCGCTTCATTCTTTATTATCTGTTAGATAATTTATTTATTATCTTTTATCTAAGCTTCATGTCTCTGATGTGGGGTCTTCCCCGGATACTCACAGAGCCGACCTGAAATAATCTGGACTTTACAACATCTTTACAGCCGGATCTATGTTATCATATTGTAACCTGGTCTGTATGACTCTGTATATTATTCTATATACTTTTATTTTTTTATTCTCAAATACCGTATTTATCGGGGTATACTACGCACCGGCCTATAACACGCACCCTCATTTTACCAAGGATATTTGGGTAAAAAAAGTTTTTTACCCAAATATCCATGGTAAAATGAGGGTGCGTGTGTGCGCGTGTATAACCCGATACACCCCCAGGAAAGGCAGGGGGAGAGAGGCCGTCGCTGCCCGCTTCTCTCCCCCTGCCTTTCCTGGGGTCTAGAGCCCTGCTGCCGGCCCTTCTCTCCCCCTGGCTATCGGCGCCGCTGCCCGTTCTGTCCCCCTGACTATCGGTACCGGCGCCCCATTGCCGGCGCCAATAGCCAGGGGGAGAGAAGCGGCGCCGACAGCCAGGGGGAGAGAAGGGGCAGCGGCACCCATTGCCGGCGCCGCTGCCCCGTTGCCTCCCCCCATCCCCGGTGGCATAATTACCTGGGTCGGGTCCGCGCTGCTGCAGGCCTCCGGCGTGCGTCCCCTGCGTCGTTGCTATGCACGGCGCGGCGCACTGACGTCATGCGCCGTGCAGCGCATAGTAACGACGAAGGGGACGCACGCCGGAGGCCTGCAGCAGCGCGGACCCGACCCAGGTAATTATGCCACCGGGGATGGGGGGAGGCAACGGGGCAGCGGCGCCGGCAATGGGTGCCGCTGCCCCTTCTCTCCCCCTGGCTGTCGGCGCCGCTTCTCTCCCCCTGGCTATCGGCGCCAGCAATGGGGCGTCGGTACCGATAGTCAGGGGGACAGAACGGGCAGCGGCGCCGATAGCCAGGGGGAGAGAAGGGCCGGCAGCAGGGCTCTAGACCCCAGGAAAGGCAGGGGGAGAGGAGCAGGCAGCGACGGCCTCTCTCCCCCTGCCTTTCCTGGGGGTGTATCAGCGTATAACACGCACATAGACTTTAGGCTAAAAATTTTATCCTAAAAAGTGCGTGTTATACGCCGATAAATACGGTATCTGTTTTAAAGAAAAATTCTTTAATAAAAAAAAGTTTGAATCACCCCCCTTTTCCCATAAAAAAAAACCACAGTGTAAATTAAAATAAAAATAAAAATATATGGTATCACCACGTGCGGAAATGTCCGAATTATAAAAATATATCGTTAATTAAACCGCATGGTCAATTGCGTACGAGCAAAAAAATTCCAAAGTCCAAAATAGTGCATTTTTGGTCACTTTTTATATCATGAAAAAAATTAATAAAAAGCGATCAATAAGTCCTATCAATGCAAGCAAAAAATGAGCCCTGATACCGCCCCATACGTGGAAAAATAAAAAAGTTCTAGGGGTCAGAAGATTTTCCTGCATGAAGTTATGACAAAATCAAACCTATATAAGTAGGGTATCATTTTAATCATATGGACCTACAGAATAAAGATAAGGTGTCATTTTTACCGAAAAATGTACTACGTAGAAACGGAAGCCCCCAAAATTTACAAAACAGCGTATTTTTTTTTAAATTTTGACTCACAATGATTTTTTTTTCCGTTTCACCGTAGATTTTTGGGCAAAATGACTGACGTCATTACAAAGTAGAATTGGTGGCGCAAAAAATAAGCAATAATATAGATTTTTAGGTGCAAAATTTAAAGAGTTACGATTTTTTTAAAGGCAAGGAGCAAAAAACGAAAATGCAAAAACGGAAAAACCCCCGGTCCTTAAGGGGTTAAGGGGTTAAAGGGCCAGTACTCCCCAGGTTGCAGGGGGCCCAGTTGTCACCAAATGGAGGACTTGAATTAAAGCGCATGTGGATGAAGAGACTACAGACTGCTACCTTCTCTGTCTCTTCTGTGTTGGGTCCATCAAGGCAACAATCAGATCAGAAAGGCATCCTATGCCCGGCATCAACAAGTCCGTCAGATTCGCACTAAGATGATGGAAATCATGACCCAAAGGGTGCAAACAAATTACTTGAAGGCACCAACGGAAGTGCCCAGGCCTGCTCTGATTGCCACAGAGGTTTGGCCTGACCAGCGGGTACCAACAGGGGTGCCTCGGCCTACTCCAGCTGTTCAGGAGGTTTGGCCGGCCCAACAGGCACCAACTGTCATTCCACCAGTGGCGCAAGCTGCTGCTGCACAAGTGGTGGTCACTGTGAGTCTGACCATCACTGAATCCCGTTTGTCCCATGTCTCATGGAACACACATGTCAACCCCATGGAGGGGGCCCAGTCTCACGGTACTAGGTATATGTCCCAGCCTAGAAAACAGTTTGACCGACTAAGTTGGAATGGAAGAGTGCATACGTAAAAGAAATGTTCTATTTGTGTACTCGTGTACAGTAACTTGGTCGTATGAATAACTGACTGCTGTGTGCAAGCACAATCTTTATGTTGTTCCAGGTTTACAAGCAACGTTTAAGCACAGTGCCTGACGAACTAGTCAAGAAGGTTTTATGGTAACCAATCTCGTAAGTGTTGTGCCCGGCTTCGGCCGTGATTCTCAGGAACCTGACGAAGCTCGAGCTCTTAGAACCTGAACTCTACAGTGTATCTGGACTGCTGAGCGATGCATGGACAATTGGACATCTGTGTACATATTGTCATAGTAATATATTTTTGCTTGCCATTCTGCACAATGACATATTTGTGTTTCCATACTAAAATGGTTGTAGTAAAATAAAATGTATATAATTTGTTGTACACCAAACGACATGGTGTACTGTGTTTTCTGGTGTCTGGCAGTTTTCGCAGGGGTATCCTGAACAGTCGGGAGAAGCAACATTTCACCCCATGACCAACACCATGTACAGTCAAAGCTTAACCCCTTAAGGTTTCAGCCCATTTGGGCCTTAAGGACTCAGACAATTTTATTTTTACGTTTTTGTTTTTTCCTCCTCGCCTTCAAAAAATCATAACTCTTTTATATTGTCATCCACAGACTAGTATGGGGGCTTGTTTTTTGCGCGAGCAGTTGTCCGTTGTAATGCCATCACTCACTTTACCATAAAATGTATGGGGCAACAAAAAAAATACTATTTTGTGTGGGGAAATTAAAAAGAAAACCGCAATTTAGCAAATTTTGGAAGGTCTCTTTTTCATGCCATACAATTTACGGTAAAAATGATATGTGTTCTTTATTTAAAAAAAATCACAAACTGTTTAACCAAATTAGTACGTTTAAAATCCCCCTATTTTGAAGACCTATAACCTTTTCATTATGAGGGCTAATTTTTTGCGCCGTGATCTGTACTTTTTATTGATAACATATTTGCCTATATAAAACTTTTAATACTTTCTTAATAAAAAATTTTTGGAATAAAATGTTATACAAAAGCAGCTATTTTGGACTTTTTTTTTCTTACGTTCACGCCATTCACCGTACGGTATCATTAACATTATATTTTAATAAATCGGATATTGCGGTGATACCAAATATGTATATAGTTTTTTTGTTTACACTTTTTGGGGGTGAAATAGGGAAAATGGGACAATTTACGTTTTTATTGAGGGAGGGGGTTTGTCACATTTTTTTTACTTTCATTTTTAACTTTTTTAACTTTTACACTTTAATAGTCCCCATAGGAGACTATTTATAGCAATCATTCGATTGCTAATACTGTTCAGTGCTATGCATAGGACATAGTACTGATCAGTATTATCGGTCATCTTCTGCTCTGGTCTGCTTGATCTCAGACCAGAGCAGAAGACCCCGGGACACTGCCGAAGCAAGGTGAGGGGACCTCCGGCCACCATGCTGGATGATTGGATCGCCGTGGCAGTGCTGCTGCCGATCCGATCATCCATTCAAAGTACCGCGATGCTGCAGATGCCGTGATCTGTATTGGTCACGGCATCTGAAGGGTTAATGGCGGACATCCGCGCGATCACGGATGTCCACCATTACGGGCAGATCCCTGGCTGCTATCAGCTGCTGGGACCTGCCATGCATGACACGAGCATCGCTCCGATGCTCGTGGTTATGCACATGACGTAAATGTACTTCCCGGTGCATTAAGTACCAACTCACCAGGACGTACATTTTCGTCCTGCGTCGTTAAGGGGTTAAGTTTCAAGTCGTGTACTACACAGTCATTAAGTACACATAAACTCATGTACATGTGTCTCATATACATTAGGGCTGTAGCACTCACTACATCACAGTCCATTCAACTGTCTTTAAGTTCTTGCAAATTTTCTAATAGAAATTCTTGTGTCCACATGCTTAAGATACTTTGCTGGCCAGAAGGTATTCCTGCACCCACAAAGCACGTAATCTAAACAGTCAAAGGTAACAAATGTATAATGTTATTTAATAAATGACTATATAACTAGTGATCTGGGGAGAAGTGTGTAATGCCAAAGGACCCCAGTAGCCAAGGCATTAGGCAGAAAGCCTCCGGCAACCCAATCTGCCAGTGTCATGGCTTAGTCACATGTATAATGTGTTGTTTACATACATAGTAAAATGTCATAATATGCATAGTCATAGTCAAATGTCATAATATGCATAGTCATATTCCATAAGTCATGTTTATACTATAGTCATAGGTAGGTTGTTATTTCTATACATAGTCCTTATTCTCCAGTAATCCTAAGGTTTTTCAGTTATACAATTTATCAGAGCATGTATAGACATTGATACAGAGACTCTCTTGTATCATCAGTTTTTTGTCAACAACAGCCTGGAAAGGGACATTAATTGCAATGCCCCAGGACTGCATGTGGCCCCGTGGCCATTTCGCTCCTCAAGCCTTCCAGGTTGGAAATCAAGGGCGACTTTACTTAAGTAGGGGGATTTGTGATGTCCCAGTATGGGATATGTTCCTACAGTCCTGTCAGGTTGAGTCCCTGTACGTCCTCAGGGCTCTCCTGCAGTGTATAGGTTATATATTCAGTGCAAAGGACCTTTGATGTTGGTCACATGATTGCTAGTCACATGAAAATGTTTGTCACATGTTTAAGTCATGTGTTTGTTACCCAGAGAGCACCAGGTGACCCACAGTTGGCCTATGGGCTCCTTGCACAGCCCCCCTTTATAAGAGGGGGAGGTACTACAATCTCTCTCTTGTGATTCTTTTCCTGCTGAGGTTCAGTCCAGTCCAGATGTCTCAGAGCCAGTATCTAGCACATCTGGAGGCCTCAACGTAAATTGCAGCCACAAGTCAAGTCATCTTTATCTGCTGTCATCATCTTCAGTCAAGTCAAGTCAATTGTAGTCAATGTGGCCTGCACCTATAGTCTCTCAAGTCACTGCAAGTCCCAGCAAGCTGCGAGGTCCCGTTTTACTGGTCACCTCTCTGGGATCCTGGCCGAGCTGTATAGACTGTAACACCTGTCTAACCTCAGTAAAAGCTACTGTTAACCTTAACCTGGCCTTGGACTATTATTTGCCCCTGCCTAACCTAGATCTAGTGGTGCTACCTTTGGGTGGTTACATAGGCAAACCACGCCCTGGCGTCATGAACATGAAGAGGTTAATACCATCTACCCCTGGGCAACACCATCTGCCCCTTACACCTTACATCACACCCCATGGCTCACCACAGAACAACCTGTTAAAATGACCCAAGTGTCACATACTTTAACATATATGAATGTGTTGGTAGGGGGCATATTAAAATAATTCAAAAAGATATGAACATTTAAAACTTCCAGGAATCCTTAATAAATATTTCCAAAATTGATGGCTACTTAGAAAAGAAATAAGCTCAGCAGTAGAGGACTTGTGATTTCCACATACTGTACCATGCTACTTAATGTCTGTGCCAAGTGCCACTTGTGCTTTAATGTCTATATCCTGACTTCATTCTGCATTCCAGCCTTTTCTGTTAACTAGACTTTCCTTTATAGTCAGGGTTTGTGATCTTTTCCACGACTTACGTAAAGGTACTTTATGGTGAGGACCTTTATTTCTAAGAGAGTTGAACTTTAAATAAAAGCTCTGATAAGGCTTCAAACCCACAGTGTAAGCTTTTTGAAATGACCTGGAGGTGGTGGAGGGGGGTGGGGGGCGATGGTGTGACATCCGTATTGCGCCTGCATGGCGTGGAGAGCTGTCTACTCATAGCTATAACTGTCCAAGATGCAGCAAGTTTATTATGAGGCATGTCCATTTCCCTTTAAAGGGATATTCCGGCCAAAGACATCTTATCCCCCTATGTAAAGGATAGGGGATAAGGTGTCTGATCGCGAGGGGGCCGACGCGGGGACCCCCCAAGATCTCCGGGCAGCACCTACATTCTATGTCGGGCTGCTGCTCCAGTCTCGGAATCCTCTGTGTCTACAGGACTGGAGACAAGATGTCACACCACGCCCCCTCCATTCATGTCTATGGGAGGGGGCGCTGCGTCTGTCACGCCCCCAACCATAGACATGAATGGAGGGGGCGTGGCGTGATGACATATCTCCACTGCCAATCCTGCCTTTCATTCCATAAAAAATCAGGACCAAAAATAGAACTTACCAAAAGTCTCTAGAAAGCTAAATCTTGCCAGAGATGTAACACTCTCCTAGATTTCCAATATCTTACTCAGTTTTGCCAGGATAGGGAATGTGCTTTCTAAAACCTAGTGTGACAAGTACATTGGGGAAATATAAGTGATCTTGACCACCGTTTCTGTCTCACAATGGGGGAGATTTATAATTATTTGTCTATTGTAGACACAGATCTACCCCTTTACACTCCTGTCTAATTTACACTCTTTCTCAGAACTAAGGCTGTGCACTCCTTTGATAAATCTTGTGCAAATCTACCCCCCCCCCCTTGCTCTACCGTACACTCCTTCTCTACCTCACAGGAAAAGTGGACGTAGGGATTTTGTTCTATTGCTTTGAGGCCAGGATTCCATTGAGGTTTTTTTGTACATCAGCAAAAACGCCAGAAAAACTGTCCCAGCTTTTTCCTGCATTTTGTCAGTTTTTCTTGCATTTTTTTCTTGCGTTTTTGCTGGTGTGTGGAAACAAAAAAATGTACTAAATTTTTTGTTGTTTTTTTTTTTCTTCAAAATTTAGATACATGAATGTGGAGGGCTATGTCAGATTTGGTGGGTTGCGACGATGAACAGCGTTTTTTTAATGTCGATAAAAGGGTTAACGAGGGCTGTGGGGGGAGTGTTTTTTTAAAATAAAAAATGTTTTTCAATGTGTTGTGTTTTTTTATAATTGAATTTTCAGGCTTAGTAGTGGAAGGCGTCTTGTAGACAGAATCCATTATTAAGCTGGGGCTTAGTGTTAGCCCCCAAAACAGCTAGCGCTAACTCCATATTATTGCCCCAGTAACCACCGCCACAGGGGTTCCGGGAAGAGCCGGTACCAACATGCCCGGAGCATCAAAAATGGTGCTCCTGGGCCTAGGCGGTAACAGGCTGGTGTTATTTAGGCTGGGGAGGGCCAGTTACAATGGTCCTAGCCCACCCTGGTAACGTCAGGCTGTTGCTGCTTGGTTGGCATCTGGCTGATACTGAAAAAACCACACACTTTTTTATTTATAAAAAAAAAAATACGCATAGGGTTCCCCCTATTTTCAGTATCAGCCAGATACCAACCAAGCAGCAAAAGCCTGATGTCACCAGGGTGGGCTAGGACCATTGTTACTGGCCCTCCCCAGCCTAAATAACACCAGCCTGTTACAGCCTAAGCCCAGGAGCTCCATTTTTGATGCTCCGGGCCTGTTGGTAGTGGCTCTTCCCGTGGCGGTGGGTCCTGGGGTAATAATTGGAGGGGATTATGAATTATGACAGTGTATACTGGAGCCGGCGTGCAGCACCGTGTAGCCGCATGTGCCGCCGGCTTTTACAGTTAAATGAGGATCGCAGCGGGTCTCTGGATTATGACCTGCTGCGCTCTGCACCTCAGCCCCTGGACTACAACTCCCATCATGGGCAGAGTCTGTCCATGATTGGAGTAGCAGTCCTTACTGTCCCAAAATAGACACTTTGGTACGTGTCCTCCGAGGTGGTGTATATTTGTGCAAGAAAAGTGCTTTTGCGCATTTTTTTTGCGTAAAAAAACCCTGCAGTTAATAAATTCGATTCTACAGTAGAAAGTGCTCTATGGTAAACTTAACCATAGACAAGGGGATGAAAAATTTGCAAAAAATTTGCAAAAAAACTCTTTTTGAGTAAAAAAAATACACCAAAAAAAAGCTCTATATACAATGATAAATTCCCCTCAATGTGTTTATGTGCATGTCTCTAAAAATGATGCCTTATTGTGCAAATGGGAATCCTATTATTCTGAGCCAATAGAAAGGACTTACTCACACGACCTATTACTGCTCCATAAAACAAGTTTCATGGAGCCATATTACACCCTCGCTAGTCCTTACTGTCCCTACATATTCCTCTGACTTCATATGAAGGTATATGGAGGTTATAGCTTTCAGATTCATACAAAAAATGAATTGTGACATCTACCATCAGGTTCCATACGTACGGAGTGATATCACTCTATGGGGGATATTTATCATTGCTTGTACACCTTTTTTCTTGTTTATTTTAGGCGGAAAATTTTGCGCAATTGCCGTTGATGCATTTTTTTGTGCGTTCTTTTCGGTGAAGCATTTCCTAATCAAGTGTACTGTTTGGGACACCATGGAGCACTTTATGTAGTGCTAGACACAAAATTATTATTTGTGCACAACTTTTGCACAAAGCCTACTTTTTTTTGCACAAATCTACACAACCTAATAGGACACGTGCAAATGTGCAATAGCTCTGCAGCTCACTGGTTTCTATAATTGTGCAAAATATATCAAGTCCCGTGCACCATTTTGGTACATTTTGAGCAACTGCGCAAAAAATACACCAAGCAAATATGGGTAAGATCCTACCTCACCCCAACATTCACAAATGTCCCTCTATAATCTTTCTTTCTGGGGCACAATGGGGAGATTTACCATCTGCTGTATTTTGGTATGACACACATACGCAAAACTCTGCCCATTTATCGTTTGCGCCTTTCTGGATGGGGCAAAGATATACACCAGCAAGAGATGCAGAGTGCCTTCCTTTTCATTTTATATGCATTAAAGCAACAAAAAAAAATAATTGTTTACAAAGGTGACCATAACCTTAAAATCTTGGGTCCCAGAGGTCTCGCTAAACAAAAACCTCCTTTTGAAGCGAACAACTTGTCACTTACTAACTTATCACTAAATTGGAGTTAATTTGGCTGCTATGGGAAACTGCTCCACTTTTCACTTTTAGTTTTGATAATTCTCCCCTGTTGTTTTTTTTTAATTAGAGTACAAAATGTTCATTTACACCAAACAGTGGGCGACCATTGTCTTGATTATTCTCTTATAATTGTTTGGTATATTGTAAAAAAATTTCGTTGCCGCCCAGCCGGTAATTTAATGCCTCGGCTGATAATTTTGTAGAAAAAATATGCTAAAGGCGGTATCCACTGCGGACAGAATCAAATGATGCGCCCTTAGCTCTGCTGTTCTGGCCCTGAAAAAGAGTATGGCACAGGGGGTGAGAATCAATTGAAATGGTTGAATGGTTATGGCACAAGGGGATAGGTGGGAGGGGGGGGGGGGGATAAATCAGTTGGAATGGTTATGATACGGGGTTCAGAAGGGGGAGATCAATTGAAATAAGTAAAAGAATATGGCAGGGGGGGAATCAACTGGAATGATTATGGCAAAGGGAATAATGTGATGTCACGCATATACAATTAATTATGCATATTAGAATGGCAGGTATTTTGGGGCAAGAAAGGTGGCAACCTTAAACCCGAGCCATCCGAGCCTAAGACTTGCGTGAGACAACAGGCCTTTTAATCTACAGATATGGCGGAAGTCCCATAGACTTGCATGAGAATGCCCATAGTTTTGCACAAGAATCAGAAGCACTGGACAAGAGACATCACTGGATGTATGCTTTCAAGGGAATCTGTCATAATTGTCATTGTGGTGACCCACGGTGTATGGCGGGACCACGGAGTGTAGCGGTGTAGGTGGAGGGACAAGATGATATTAACCCCTAATGTTCGTGACGCCAGAGTGGTTTTTGGGTACCGGAACCACACAAACGGTATCTACACTATTCCAATGGCTAAGCAGTGAAAGGAGAGTATACAACCAAGTTATGGTTTAACGGAGGCTTTACTGAGTTAAGACAGGTGTTATTATCTTCACAGCTAGGCCAGAATCACAGAGAGTTGACCAGTAACATGGAAAGGGCCCTGCAGCTTGCTGGGACTTGTGGTTATTGTAATAGACTTTAGTTCAGCCACGCAGACTAGGACAGACTTGATCAGGGTCTTGACTTTAGTAGGGACAGCAGACATAGATGGGATGACTTACTGACAATTTGGCTGGTGTGCAAGCTTTGTGGCCTCCAGGTGTACTGAAAGCAGAATCTGTGAAGTCTGTGCTTTGCTGTCCTCAGCAGAAAGAGAGAGAATAGCAATGGCCGCCCCCTTATATAGATGGGGGCTGAGCCAAAGCCCATTGGTCAAGCTGCGGGTCATAGATTAAGCTGGTGCCCTCTGGGTAACATCGTGTGACAACATAACATGTGACATTCCACAGGTCCTTCAGACATCTCCCAGATCCTTTAGACTAGCTATACATTAATGCACTGACTATAATCCTATGACAATAAATTACACTTATAATAACAGCAGGGGAGACACTGCAGGAGAGCCCCCAGGTCACTGAGGGAATCAAGCTGACAGGGCCTAAGGGTAGTACAGAACCATGTTCTGTACTGGGACATTACAAACCCCCGTACTTAATACAAGTCGCCCTCGAGCCAGGTTCTTTCAGAGTTGAGGGTCGAGGTGACGCTGGATGCAGTCCTGAGGCATTTTCCGCAAACAAACGTCCATTTCCAGGCTGGTAAATTTCCTTTGGTAAAAACTGACAACATAAGAGTCTCTGTAATATTGTCCATACATGCTCTGATTTTTGGTTACTCAACCGAGAACAGGATTAATAATGGCTAGGACAAACATATATGACTATACTTTAAGGACCTTTGACTATGCATTTGATGACTTGACTGTGCAAAACAGTGGAATAAACACAACATGACATTTGGACAATGCATGTAACATAATACTCATGACTAGACTTACGACTATATATTAGACATTTTATATATGACTAGACTCAATACTTCACACTAGACATTTGCGGATTGGGTTGCCTGAGGCTCTCTGCCCAATGCCTTGGCTACTGGGGTCCCTTGGCATTTAAAACACTTCTCCCCAGAACACTTAAGTTTATTATAGACACTTTTATGCTAGACAACTGATATAGATAACATTTTGACATTTCTGTTACCTTACATTGACTACGTGCATTAGTTTAGTATCCGGAGTACTTTCTGGCCAGGAAAGTATCCTGCGCATGAACATAATAATATATGACATTAGAGACATTTGACATATGATATCAAGTAGACTGTGTAATTTTGAGTGATACGGTACTACTGTATGTAACTTGAGGTGTACATTACTTATGGTGCACATTGTGAGTACATGACTATGTGTACTTTTTTGTCTACATTAGTCTTTATATCTGGCTGGTATCTGCCCTTGTGTGGACCATTGGGACCTACGCAGCACCATCTCTTGAGATTCAGGAATATTGGCTTCTTCAGGAGAACTTGACTCAACTGGGTTCACGACAGGTTCCTCTGCTACAGTAAATAAAGAAGGTGGTGACTCTGGACTGTCAGAACTTGGACTTGAGGGGGCTGACATGGGTGAAGCAGGTGGTCTGGAGACTGGAGTGTATTCCTGCGCTAATGGTGACAAACTTGACTTGGTGGGGTGACTAGACGTGGTTGTACTGGCCCACAGGTTGGTATGAAACCAAAGAGTGTGGCTCAGCCAGGAGGGAACATGGGAACATCCATGAATGGGTGAATTCCCTCTCTGGGCACATACTCCCTCACAGGTTTTACTTGGGGTGAGGGAGGTATCAGGAGCACAGGCAGATCCTCCTTGTGACACAACTTGATTCAATTACGATGAACGACTTGCGGTTCGTACCCTGACTTCTAGATTGCATAAACATCTGAGTCGGGATAGGGTACTGCGGTCACCGTATAAGGCTCCGTTTCCCAGAGGGAGTCCAGTTTGTGGGTTCTTGGGAACTTTCGCAGCCAGACCTTGTCGCCTATCTGGAGAGGTTTGGCGGAGGCATGACGGTTGTAGTCTTGCTGTTGCCTCTGTTGGGCCTCACCCATCTTTCTGTTGACAATCTCTTTTGCTTCTTGGATTCTTCTCTGGTGGTTGGAGACCCATTCAAGGGAAGCTTGCAGAGAGTTATTGAATGAAGCTTGGAGTCCAAACGTGCAATCTTTGGGTAGCTTACCATGTCGGCCCATCATCAAATAGAATGGGGTCTATCCAGTGGAACAGTGCACTGTGTTGTTATAAATCTCCAATAGTTCGGGTAACAACCGGGGCCACTCTTCTTGTCTGGACACAGACGCTGCTCGCAACATGTGAATGAGTTGATTGATTCTCTCACAGAGCCCGTTCCCTTGAGGGTGATAAGCAGTCGTCTGGAGTTTCTTGTAGGCATGAAATTGACACAGCTCCTGGAAGAGTTGGGCCTCAAAGGCCGTTCCTCGGTCAGTGAGGACAGACTCCGGACATCCGAGGATTTGTACCCAGTGGGAGTAGAACATCTGGGCCGTGGTTTTGGCTGTAAGATCTTTGACTGGCACAACTACAACCCACTTGGAGTAATGATACACCATGGTGAGAGCATAAGAGTACCCGGACCAGGTACGAGATAACTTGACATGGTTTAGAACAACCAACTGGTTAGGCCTTTCACTTTGGATGTAATGGAGGGTGCTCTGGTGTCCTTGTGCCCATTCTTAGTGACGTTGCAGACGACACACTCACTGCACCATTTCTCAATGTCGCTCCGCATTCCAATCTAATAGAATGTTCGCCTGACAGTAGCTTCGGTCTTGTGGACTCCGAAGTGTCCCGACTGATCATGGTAGGCATTAAGGACCATCGACGCGTCCCTTCGGGGAACCAGGATCTGATGAAATCATTTACTGAAACTGGATCCAAAGAGTTTCGGTACAACAGTCCATTGTAGATACAACAGGTGCGGCACAGCTCACTCGGTTGCCCCTCCCGCTCCACGGACAGGACCGGACCACAGTCCATATAATCGTAAAGAAGAAATAGGATTGTCCAGCGCAGGGTATCAAGCAATACGGTTTTTATTCAGCGGTAACAGTGAGTGGTTGACAAGGTGACGCGTTTCAGCCGCGCTCAGCGGCCTTGGTCATACCCAGTGCACCCCTGTGCACAAACAGTCGCTTCCTTTGTCGCAACAGACGCTTCAACTCGTAGTCGTTGTGAGCCCGACGTAGACAGGTTGGTACTTTTTTCATTAGAAGGTAGTCCAACAGATCCCCCATGACTTGACTTTCGTCTTGCAGAGTCCTCCTGGGGTATAAATCTTCCTGGACCTTTTTGGACCTAGATTCGCCCTCTTCGAGGGTTGTCGCAATATTTTGACTCACAAATCTTTGGTAGAAAGGGGCATCTCCACGTCTTCCCACTCTTCATCGACAGGTGGTTCTTCCCCTGGGGACATTCGAGATAGTACATCAGTGTTGATATTGGACTTGCCGCTTATGTACTTGATGGTGAAGTCATAATTGGCCAGCCTTGAAGCCCACCGCTACTCAATGGCACCCAGATTGGCGGTGTTTAGGTGGGCCAGCGGATTATTATCCATATAGACAGTAAATGGTGTGGCAGCCAGGTAATCAGTCACAGCCCATACAATGGCAAGGAGTTCCAGCTTGAAGGAGCTGTAATTGGCATCATTCTTTTCTGCTCCACGCAGATTACGACTGGCATAGGCAATCACTCGCTCTTGTCCTTCCTGAACTTGGGACAAGACAGCTCCCAGACCTTCAAAGTTGGCATCGGTATATAACCGGAACGGCTGACTTTAATCCGGATATGCCAGAATGGGTGGTTCCGTCAACAGGTGTTTCAAAGCTTGGAACGCTGTCTCTTGCTCCTTGGCCCATTGTACAGGTAGCTTCCCACTGTAGTTCTCCTTTGCTGTGCCCCTTAAGAGAGCTGTAAGGGGTTCTGCAACCTGGGCAAAGTGAGGGATGAAACGGCGGTAGTAGGAACTCCTAGGAAGCTCCGGACATCTTTCACTGTACGCGGGGTAGGCCAGTGCTTGACAACCTCCACTTTACGGGATTAGGCTGGACGCCCTCGGCACTAACAACATGACCTAGGTAGTGTACCTGAGGTTTAAGTAAATAGCACTTGCACGGCTTAATCTTCAATCCATGTTTGATGAGAACTTGGAAGACGTCCGCCAGATGACCAAGGTGCTCCTGGTAGGACTTGGAGTACACGATGACTAAATCGAGGTGCAATAGGACACTCTGGGAGTTAAGATGACCCAAGCATAGACGCTCCATCAGCCGCTGGAAAGTAGCAGGGGCATTGCACATCCCGAACAGCATACTCTTGAACTCAAACAACCCCATGGGTGTCACAAAGGCTGTCTTCTCTTGGTCTTCCACAGTCATAGGCACTTTCCAATACCCACTGGTTAAGTCCAAAGTGAAGAAGAAAGCGGCCGATCCAAGGGCGGTGAGTGACTCTTCGATTCTTGGAAGGGGATAAGCGTCCTTCTGGGTGACATTGTTCAGCTTCCTGTAGTCGACACAGAAACGGATGGTCCCATCCTTCTTTTTGACTAAGACAAGGGGAGCCACCCAGGGACTCTGACTTTCTTGAATGACATACGCGTCTTTCATGTCGACTAGCATCTTCTTGACAGTTTGGTACATACCTGGCACGATCGGGCTGTGTCTTTCTTCAATAGGGGGGCTGTCGCCTGTCAGAATCCGGTGTTGGATCATTAACACCGAAAAAGAAGAAACACCTTACTATGAAAAGTAAGTGAGAGTGCACTTTCTGAGCTAGAACCCCGATAACGTGTACCAATCAGTGCACACAAATAAATGAAATCATCATAAATCCATATACTTTATTAAACTCACAAAGTTAAAACATACATAGAAAAATACAGAATACATAAAATAAAAGGCACTGGATCACTATAGAAAGGCAGGTATAGGTCTGTATATAATATGATTACATCAGAAAAAATATACAAGAATAGTCACATGTATATACTGGGCAGTAAGGGCTAAGGATACAAATGAACCACGGTATAAGACTGTGACAGACATGTGTCAAGATAAATGGATACAGCCCAATGTTCAAACAGCTTATCAAGAGTGCCAGACCATACCTACCAACCCCAACGATCGTTCCATTCTAAAATGATTCCTAAGGGGGTGTGACTATCCTACAGAACAGCCTACCTTATATCTAGCCAGTCATCCAATCACATACATCCACCATTAACTGACAGGCTAAGCATCCAATGCTAGTACCAGGATAATTGAGTATTGCCGCCCATATACTGATAGAACCAGTCTCATAATGTCCTGCCCAGTAGATGTAGTTACCGACTTCCGGAACGCTAACTGCATATTTCCGGGCGGCTAGAGGTCACATGATCCAGCCTGTCAGTTAATCGTGGATGTATGTGATTGGATGGCTGGCTAGATATAAGGTAGGCTGTTCTGTAGGATAGTCACACCCCCTGAGGAAGCATTTTAGAAGCGAAACGATCGTTGGGGTTGGTAGGTATGGTCTGGCACTCTTGATAAGCTGTTTGAGCATTGGGCTGTATCCCTTTATCTTGACACATGTCTGTCACAGTCTTATACTGTGGTTCATTTGTATCCTTAGCCCTTACTGCCCAGTATATACATGTGACTATTCTTGTATATTTTTTCTGATGTAATCATATTAAATACAGACCTATACATGCCTTTCTATAGTGATCCAGTGCCTTTTATTTTATATATTCTGTATTTTCTATATATGTTTTAACTTTGTGAGTTTAACAAGGTATATGGATTTATAATGATTTCATTTATTTGTGTGCACTGATTGGTACACGTTATCAGGGTTCTCTCTGCCTATCATAGACGTACGTCCAAAGTCTGTAGGATGCTTACTGAAAGCTTCTTGGTACCTCTTGGCGACATTGATGACTCCCTTAACTTGATCCCTCGGAGTAGTTTCATCTCCCACTTGAAGTTGTGCCCACCAGGGCTCAGGAGGACTTTCAGTAGAACCAGGAGTCACTTGAGCTGTCCGGTGCTGAGCCACCTTGAGTTTCAATAGGATGTCACTTGACTTTAGAAGATACAACTGGGTGACCGGAGTGTATTTCGGTAAGACGGTAGCCACACTGGACAAATTGACTAGTCGGACTGGAACTCTCCTGTTGGTAACTGTGACCAGACTTCTTGCTGCTCGAACTAGAGGATGATCTTCTAACTGTATAGGCTCTAGCAGGGCTTGGTAGTCCTGGTTTCTCACTCCAGGACGTGCACGGCACCAAAGGACTGTCTCTGTGTTGGGTTGTAAGGTCACCGACCTGGTGTCTTGAATGTGTAGGTGGAGGGGCAAGATGGTATTAACCCCCGGGGCAGACATAGATGAGATGACTTACTGACAATGTGGCTGGTGTGCAGGCTTTGTGGCCTCCAGGTGCACTGGACACAGGATCTGTGATGTATGTGCTTTGCTGTCCTCAGCTGAGCCAAAGCCCATTGGTCAAGCTGCGAGTTATAGGTTAAGCTGGTGCCCTCTGGGTAACATCATGTGACAACATAACATAACATGGAACATTCCACAAGTCCTTCAGACATCTCAAAGGTCCTTTAGACTAGCTATACATTAACGCACTGACTATAATCCTATGGCAATAAATGACACTTATAATACGGGGAGACACTGCAGGAGAGCCCCCAGGTCACTGAGGGACTCAACCTGACAGGGCCTAAGGGTAGTACAGAACCATGTTCTGTACTGGGACATTACATCATCAACAATGATGACAATGACACCGGTCCCCACTTCAGGCCTCCATTATGCTGCATTCCCATTCTTCCTTATATACAAATGACCTTCTTGGTGCACAGCGTTCCTGGCTGGCATCTTCCTATTAACGCCTCCTCCCCTGTGCTGGAGGAGGCATTACCATGCAGATCCAGGCCGGACATCACCATGCACCAAAGGTAAACATCAGTGTCATCCGCGCTACAAGACTGTACAACAGGTAAGTGCGGATGACACTGATGACAAATTCCCTTTAACCCCTTCCCGCTATTGGACGTATGCATACGTCCAGGCGAATTACACGCTCGCGCAAATGGACGTATGCATACGTCCAAGCGATCTCCTGCTCTGCCGCGGGCAGCGCAGGAGATCGCGGGTGGGACTCAGCTGTCAATCACAGCCGGAGTCCCACCGCAGCTGCCGGGGCCGCGATCGCGCCGGTTCCGGCAGCATTAACCCCATAGATGCCGTGATCAGTTCTGATCACGGCATCTACAGTGTTTGCAGGGGGAGCGCTGTCCCCCTGCCCATCAATCACGGCGCCGCGATAAAATAAGGGGGATCGGGGGTGTCCAAGACACCCTCGATCCTCCTTGAAGAGATAGGAGTGAGGTGGCAGGGTTGCCACCCCTCCTATCCCTGCTATTGATCGGCGGAGCGGCCGACCAATAGCAGACTGGGGGCGGGGGGGGTAAAGTTCGGTTCCCCCCGCTATGCCCACCCATCGGTGTCCGGGCACAGCGGGGGAAACCGTGCAATAGCGGCGGCGGCGGCAGCGGCGGTCACTTACCCGGCGGCGGCTGTGATTACGGCGGCGGTGGAGGTAAGTATGACGCCACGTGTCCAGAGTCTGTTGCCTAGCAACATCTGCAGGGCGACAGTTTAGAGAGTGGTCTCTAAACTGTCGCCCTCCAGATGTTGCAAAACTACAACTCCCACCATACCATGCCTTGACAGCTGTTTGCTGTGTTGGCATGCTGGGAGTTGTAGTTTTGCAAGATTTAGAGGGGTTCAGGCTGGAGATCACTGACAGTGGTCTCTAAACTGTAGCCCTCCAGATATTACATAACTACAACTCCCAGCATGCCCAGACAGCAGTTTGCTGTCTTAGCATGCTGAGATTTGTAGTTTTGCAACATCTGGAGGGCCACAGTTTAGAGACCACTGTCAGTGATCTCCAGCCTGAACCCCTCTAAATCTTGCAAAACTACAACTCCCAGCATTCAGGAACAGCAAATGGCTGTCTCGGCATGCTGGGAGTTGTACTTGCGTGCCTCCAGCTGTTGCATAACTACATCTCCCAGCATTCCCTTTGGCAATCAGTACATGCTGAGAGTTGTAGTTCTGCAACAGCTGGAGGCACACTGGTTAGGAAATACCGAGTTAGGTAATAGGTTCTATTACCTAACTCAGTATTTTCCAACCAGTGTGCCTCCAGCTGTTGCAAAACTACAACTCCCAGCATGCACGTTCTGTCAGTGCATGCTGGGAGTTGTAGTTCCCCCCCCTCCCATGTGAATGTACAGGTTACATTCACACTGGCGACGGATTACAGTGAGTTCCCTGCTTCAAGTTTGAGCTGCAGCCGCAGCTCAAACTCCTAGCGGGAGACTCAGTGTAATCCGCCGTCAGTGTGAATGTAACCTAAAAACACTACACTACACTAACATAAAATAAAGAGTAAAACACTACATATACACACGTACACTGCCCCCCCCCCACCACCACCCCTTCCCCCCAATAAAAATGAAAAACGTATCCTACAGCAGTGTTTCCAAAACGGAGCCTCCAGCTGTTGCAAAACAAAAACTCCCAGCATTTCAAGGCAACAGTTTAGCGCCACATATGGGGTATTTCCGTACTCGGGAGAAATTGCCTAACAAATTTTGGGGGGCTTTTTCTCCTTTTACCCCTTATGAAAAGGTAAAGTTGGGGTCTACACCAGCATGTTAGTGTAAAAAAAAAGCATTTTTGTACACTAACATACTGGTGTTGCCCCATACTTTAAAATTTCACAAGCGGTAAAAGAAAAAAAGCCTCCAAAATTTGTAACGCAATTTCTCCTGAGGACGGAGATACCCCATATGTGGGCGCAAAGTGTTCTGGGGGCGCACAACAAGGCTCAGAAGGGAGAGTGCACCATGTAAATTTGAGGTCTAAATTGGTGATTTGCACAGGGGTGGCTGATTTTACAGCGGTTCTGACATAAGTGCAAAACAATAAATACCCACATGTGACCCCATTTTGGAAACTACACCCCTCACGGAATGTAACAAGGGGTACAGTGAGCATTTACACCCCACAGGTGTCTGACAGATCTTTGAAACAGGGGTCTGTGAAAATGAAAAATAAAATTTTTAATTTGCACAGCCCACTGTTCCAAAGATCCGTCAAATGCCAGTGGGGTGTAAATTCTCCCTGCACCCTTTATTACCTTCCGTGAGGGGTGTAGTTTTAAAAATGGGGTCACATGTGGGGGGGTCCACTGTTCTTGCACCACGGGGGGGCTTTGGAAATGCACATGGCCAAATTCTCTCTCCAAAAGCTCAATGATGCTCCTTCTCTTCTGAGCATTGTAGTTCGCCCCCAGTGCACTTCACGTCCACTTATTGGGTATTTCCATACTAAGAAGAGATGGGGTTACAAATTTTGGGGGGTATTTTCTGCTATTATTCCTTGTAAAAATGTAAAATTTGGGGGAAAACAAGCATTTTAGTGTAAAAAATTTTTTTTTTTTTACATATGCAAAAGTTGTGAAACACCTGTGGGGTATTAAGGTTCACTTTACCCCTTGTTACGTTCCCCAAGGGGTCTAGTTTCCAAAATGGTATGCCATGTGGGTTTTTTTTCTGTCCTGGCACCATAGGTGCTTCCTAAATGCGGCATGCCCCCAGAGCAAAATTTGCTTCCAAAAAGCCAAATGTGACTCCTTCTCTTCTGAGACCTGTAGTGCGCCAGCAGAGCACTTTTCATCCCCATATTGGGTGTTTTCTGAATCGGGAGAAATTGGGCTTCAAATTTTGGGGGGTATTTTCTGCTATTACCTTTTTTTAAAATGTAAAATTTTTGCTAAACCAAGCATTTTTGGTAAAAAATAATTTTTTTTTTTTACATATGCAAAAGTCGTGAAACACCTGTGGGGTATTAAGGTTCACTTTATCCCTTGTTACGTTCCTCAAGGAGTCTAGTTTCCAAAATGGTATGCCATGTCATTTTTTTTTGCTGTCCTGGCACCATAGGGGCTTCCTAAATGCGACATGCCCCCCGAGCAAAATTTGCTCTCAAAAAGCCAAATATGACTCCTTCTCTTCTGAGCATTGTAGTTCGCCCGTAATGCACTTCAGGTCAACTTATGGGGTACCTCCATACTCAGAAGAGATGGGGTTACAAATTTTGGGGGGTATTTTCTGCTATTAACCCTTGCAAAAATGTGAAATTTGGGGGGAAACACACATTTTAGTGAATTTTTTTTTTTTTTACATATGCAAAAGTCATGAAACACCTGTGGGGTATTAAGGCTCACTTAATTCCTTGTTACGTTCCTCAAGGGGTCTAGTTTCCAAAATGGTATGCCATGTTTTTTTTTTTTTGCTGTTTTGGCACCATAGGGACTTCCTAAATGCAACATGCCCCCAAAAAACCATTTCAGAAAAACGTACTCTCCAAAATCCCCTTGTCGCTCCTTCGCTTCTGAGCCCTCTACTGCGCCCGCCGAACAATTTACATAGACATATGAGGTATGTGCTTACTCGAGAGAAATTGGGCTACAAATTCAAGTATAAATTTTATCCTTTTACCCCTTGTAAAAATTCAAAAATTGGGTCTACAAAAATATGCAAGTGTACAAAATGAAGATTTTGAATTTTCTCCTTCACTTTGCTGCTTTTCCTGTGAAACACCTAAAGGGTTAAAACGCTTACTGAATGTCATTTTGAATACTTTGGGGGGTGTAGTTTTTATAATGGGGTCTTTTATGGGGTATTTCTAACATGAAGACCCTTCAAATCCACTTCAAACCTGAACTGGTCCATGAAAAATAGCGAGTTTGAAAATTTTGTGAAAAATTGTAAAATTGCTGCTGAACTTTGAAGCCCTCTGGTGTCTTCCAAAAGTAAAAAATCATAAATTTTATGATGAAAATATAAAGTAGACATATTGTATATGTGAATACAAAAAAAAAATATTTGGAATATCCATTTTCCTTACAAACAGAGAGCTTCAAAGTTCGAAAAATGCAAAATTTTCAATTTTTTCATCAAATTTGGGGATTTTTCACCAAGAAAGGATGCAAGTTACCACAAAAATTTACCACTATGTTAAAGTAGAATATGTCACGAAAAAACAATCTCAGAATCAGATTGATAAGTAAAAGCATTCCAGAGTTATTAATGTTTAAAGTGACAGTGGTCAGATGTGCAAAAAAGGGCTGCGTCCTAGAGGTGAAAATGGGCTGTGTCCTTAAGGGGTTAAATACATTAGATTTTTTGGTAGTTGTTTTGGTAATCACTATTGTGGTACCACTGCATATGTGGCGATGATTTTCGGAAATTGTGTTACAGTTTTTATTCAAATTTTATTACGCAAATAAGTGTAAAAATGTGTAATTTTTTACCACAATTTCAGTAATTCATGGTAAACAATCTGCAAAAATGTAGCAGTCCTGCGACATTACTGCAACTTATCACAAATAAAATGCAATTTATAAACACAGTCATAAAAGAGTTATCCGGGATAAGAAAAACAGAAAACAGCACCACATCTGTCCTCAGGTTGTGTGAGGTATTGCAGTTCAGTTCTATTGAAGTACATAGTGCCAAGATGGACAGGACTCGTGTAGTGTAGTTTTAGCAGATACAACCCCACCCAGGGCTGGCATTAGGGCGGGGCAAACCAGCCAATTGCCTAGGGCCCCCATGGGGCCCCCTGCTGGCTGCTCAGCATAGGCGTGCGCACGGGGTTCTAATCAAGCCTGGGGGGGGGGGGTTCCGCGTCCGCCACTGAGCAGCTTGCAGGGGGCCCCCGTCACATACTGGACATCCCTGTGTCCCGAAAGATCTTTTCGGGACACAAGGATGTCTCGCTTACCTTTTTGCGGCGGTCCCCACGTTAACTTAAAAAACGCAGGGGCCTCCGGGAGGTAACGCACGCAGGGACGACACTGACATCCCGTGCGTGCGCCCATAGCAACGGAGGAGCGGAGCATTGAGGAGGAGGATGCGCGCCGGACGGCATGGTAAGTCACCAGCACCAGCTGGCAGCTCGTCATCTTCAGTGTTTCGACCCCCGCTCCTCCGGTCCCGGGACCTACTGCCATGGTCTATAGGCCACAGCAGTAGATCATGATCCAGGACTGGAGGAGTGGTGGTCGGAACACTGAAGTGGGGCAGTACACAGACATACAGCCTCCAGCCATACACTGTATATGGCTGAAGGCTGTATGTCTCTGGGGGAACTATACTGCGCCTAATGTGGGGAACTATACTGCACCTAATGTGGGGAACTATACTGCACCTAATGTGGGGAACTATACTGCACCTAATGTGGGGAACTATACTGCACCTAATGTGGGGAGCTATACTGAACCTAATGTGGAGAACTATACTGCACCTAATGTGGGGGAACTCTACTGCACCTAATGTGGGGGAACTATACTGCATCTAATATGGAGAACTATACTCGACCTAATGTGGGGGAACTTTACTGCACCTAATGTGGGGGAACTCTACTGCACCTAATGTGGGGGAACTGTACTGCACCTAATGTGGGGGAACTGTACTGCACCTAATGTGGGAGAACTGTACTGCACCTAATGTGGGGGAACTAATCTGCACCTAATGTGGGGGAACTATACTGCCTACCTAATGTGGGGAAACTACAACCTAATGTGGGGGAACTATACTGCCTACCTAATGTGGGGGAACTATACTGCCTACCTAATGTGGGGGAACTATACTGCACCTAATGTGGGGAGCTATGGTGCAGTATAGCTCCCCACATTAGGTGCAGTATAGTTCCCCATATTAGGTGCAGTATAGTTCCCCACATTAGGTGCAGTCACCTAATGTGAGGAACAATACTGCACCCAATTTGGGGGAACTATACTGCACCTAATGTGGGGAGCTATACTGCACCTATTGTGCAGAACTATTCTGCACCTAATGTAAGGGAACTGTACTGAACCTAATGTGGGGAGCTATACTGCACATAATGTGGAGAACTATACTGCACCTAATGTGGGGGAACTAATCTGCACCTAATGTGGGGGAACTATACTGCACCTAATGTGGGGGAACTATACTGCACCTAATGTGGGGGAACTGTACTGTACCTAATGTGGGGGAACTACATTGCATCTAATGAGGGGGAACTGAACTGTACCTAATGTGGGGGAACTGTACTGCACCTAATGTGGGGGAACTGTACTGCACCTAATGTGGGGGAACTGTACTGCACCTAATGCGGGGGAACTGTACTGCACCTAATGTGGGGGAACTATACTGCACCTAATGTGGGGGGAACTGTACTGCACCTAATGTGGGGGGAACTGTACTGCACCTAATGTGGGGGGAACAGTACTGCCAACCTAATGTGGGGGAACTACAACCTAATGTGTGGGAACTATACTGCCTACGTAATGTGGGGGAACTATACTGCTTACCTAATGTGGGGGAACTGTACTGCACCTAATGTGGGGGAACTGTACTGCACCTAATGTGGGGGAACTGTACTGCACCTAATGTGGGGGAACTGTACTGCACCTTATGCGGGGGGGACTGTACTGCACCTAATGTGGGGGAACTGTACTGCACCTAATGTGGGGGGAACTGTACTGCCAACCTAATGTGGGGGAACTATACTGCCAACCTAATGTGGGGGAACTACAACCTAATGAGGGGGAACTATACTGCCTACCTCATGTGGGGGAACTATACTGCCTACCTAATGTGGGGGAACTATACTGCACCTAATGTGGGGAGCTATGGTGCAGTATAGCTCACCACATTAGGTGCAGTATAGTTCCCCACATTAGGTGCAGTATAGCTCCCCACATTAGGTGCAGTCACCTAATATGGGGAGCTATACTGCACCTATTGTGGGGGAACTATACTGCACCTAATGTGGGGGAACTATACTGCACCTAATGTGGAGAACCATACTGCACCTAATGTGGGGGAACTGTACTGCACCTAATGTGGGGGAACTATACTGCACCGAATGTGGGGGAACTATACTGCACCTAATCTGGAGAACTATACTGCACCTAATGTGGGGGAACTGTACTGCACCTAATGTGGGGGAACTGTACTGCACCTAATGTGGGGGAACTGTACTGCACCTTATACGCGGGGGGACTGTACTGCACCTAATGTGGGGGAACTGTACTGCACCTAATGTGGGGGGAACTGTACTGCCAACCTAATGTGGGGGAACTATAATGCCAACCTAATGTGGGGGAACTACAACCTAATGAGGGGGAACTATACTGCCTACCTAATGTGGGGGAACTATACTGCCTATCTAATGTGGGGGAACTATACTGCACCTAATGTGGGGAGCTATGGTGCAGTAGAGCTCAACACATTAGGTGCAGTATAGTTTCCCACATTAGGTGCAGTATAGCTCCCCACATTAGGTGCAGTCACCTAATATGGGGAGCTATACTGCACCTAATGTGGGGAACTATACTGCACCTAATGTGGGGGAACTATATTTCACCTAATGTTGGGGAACTATACTGCACCTAATGTGGGGGAACTATACTGCACCTAATGTGGAGAACCATACTGCACCTAATGTGGGGGAACTGTACTGCACCTAATGTGGGGGAACTATACTGCACCTAATGTGAGGGAACTATACTGCACCTAATGTGGGGGAACTGTACTGCACCTAATGTGGGGGAACTGTACTGCACCTAATTTGGGGGAACCGTACTGCACCTAATGTGGGGGGAACTGTACTACACCAAATGTGGGGGGAACTGTACTGCCTACCTAATGTGGGGGAACTATACTGTCACCCTAATGTGGGGGAACTACAACCTAATGTGGGGGAATTATACTGTCTACCTAATGTGGGGGAACTATACTGCCTACCTAATGTGGGGGAACATACTGGCTACCTAATGAGGGGGAACTATACTGCTTACCTAATGTTTTACACAGCCGTCACGCCCCCTCCCATAGACATGAATGGAGGTGGCGAGACGGCAGTGCTCGTCCGTCGTGTCATGGAGCGGAGTTTGCTCAGTGCATTAGATTACGGGGTGCTGTGCCCGAGATCGTGGGGGTATGGCCGCTGGGAACCCACACGATCTTAAACTTTGGATAGGGGATAACGTGTCTAGGGGCAGAGTACCCCTGTAAATCAGCAGTATTGTCACATTTCTTATTCTAAAGCGATGTATCAGTGTCCAATTTTCACACTGTGAGCGATCTGGAGTTCTCTGAATGGGACAGTTACTTCCCAGCATTATACCCTGCAAAATAATCTCTGTTTTAGATGACTCCACAATCATATCATTGACATTTGTTGTCCTGGGATGCTCATGAGCGGCAGGCTTGACATTTAGTTTTCTAAACAAAGCTTCCCCAGTGGCCCCAACAAAGAGTTGACCATTCTAATTAATTCCAGTTAAAATATATTCGTGGTGGCCCAGTACATCTGTACTAGCTGCTGCACTGAACTGGTCTCAGGTGGCTGTAATGTTATGAGGTTTGCTGTATAGTCACATATGTGTCTGAAGTGCTGAGGGTGTATATCACTGTGTTCTTATATTGCATATGCATATTTGTGTATATTTCTGCTAAAAGAATGCATACACTGAGTTCTCTGCGGAGTGTAAGTGGTTAAAGCTTTCTAAATTGTGCATGTGTTTCCTATGCATAAAATGTGAAAAGAACAGTATATGGTCATATATCTAGCTCTTGTCCATTAGTTGTCTAACTCCACTCCCATTCCTGTGAATTAAATTGGGGACTTTCATAAAAAAAAAATCGCTATTGCACCCCTGCATGGTAAATAAAAAATCTTTCTAATGTACTTAAAAAAAACAAGTTTTCTATGATTTCTTTTGTGTTTAAAAAACTGCCACTAGGTGTCTCCCTATTTGTCCAGAGCACATTCCCCCCCCCCCCCCCCCCCCCATCTCTTTCACAGACTTTGGACTCCTGCTGGCCTGGCAGAAGTCCAAAATCAGGAAGTGGGTGCAGCCTTAGCCAATCATAGCTCATCTCACACTGAACTGCTCCGCGCTGTGTGTAGCAGAGTGAGGGAGGAAGTTCTCCCCTGTATGCCTCAGATGATGTCACGCCTGCTGGGGAACACCCCTTCCCAGTCTGTGAATCTGACTGAGTCTGAGAAGAAAATACAGAGCAATATCAAGGTAGAAAACTAACAAATAATACAAATATTGGGGGCAGTGAACTGGGAGTGAAAATATGATGGGGGCAGTGAACTGGGAGGATTATAAAATTTAACAAGATCATGTCAGGTACTCCTTTAAGGTGGGACCAGTTCCCTAGTTCAGTGTTTCCCCACCAGGGTGCCTCCAGCTGTTGCAAAACTACAACTCCCAGCAATTCCCAGTTGGCGGGCCCTTTTTTTTAGCTGATTACGGATGGAAAAACAACGGTATTATTAACTGGCCTATAGGACAACTGACACTTTACATGAAAAATAGCTGAACATTTCCAGCCTTGTTTTTTTCATGAAAATCGGAAAGAAAAGAAAAACTATAAAGATTGTGCAAAGATGATCTTAGACAGTTTTAGCAGAATCGAAGCCATTGCACAAGTTTTTTTTTTTTTTTTTTTTTGTGCCGGAGTACTCTTTTAAAAATATTATCATGACAGGGTAGTTGATAGGTTTGTCTTAAAGGGGTACTCCAGGATTTTTTTTTATTTGACTATGCTACAGGGGCTGTAAAGTTAGTGTAGTTCATAGTATAGTGTCTGTACCTGTGTGTGATGGTTTTCTCACAATTCTTCTGTGATTTTCACCCCACTATTTATTTTTACCAGCTTTCAAAATGACTGTTGTCTCGGATTTTTCCCAGCTTGCAATGCGGCCGAGACCTGACACACTAGTCAGCTGGTGACAGGGAGCCTGTCTGCTCCAATGGGTGGAGAGAGAGATCAATCTGCAACTAATGCAACAGCTGTAGGCACCCTGATTGAAAACCACAGGTCTTTTGTTTCAATGGGTGGGCTTGGCAAACAGGAAAACAAGTTCACAAAAAGCTAGCCACAGTGTTATGGTAATCTCACAGCATAGCCATTTATCCCCAAAACAAGTGCAGATCCTTCCTAAGCATGTCCATTACTGTCTGCCAGGTATGTACTAAAATCACCTTATGGTGGAGAACCCCTTTAATGTTGCAACAGTCATATCAAAGAAAAAAATTATGCTTCTATATGTTACTTACTAGGTAATGCAGATTCCTTTCATGTCTTTTTTTTTTATGTGTCTGGCTTCTATATTTGGCTTACAAATACCTTCGTTCTGCTGATCACTTACTCTGACATCCACTGCTCAGGAGGGGGCATGTCCAAGGCAAGCCCTAAGCCCACCCTCACTCACTATGCATTCACTTAATCTCTGATGTGCTGGGTCTCCATCCAGTCACTGCAGGCTGCTCTGTAACCCCCTGCGCTCCTCTCTGCTTTCATGCTGTAGTCTGATAGGACAGGAGTGAGCATGGAGGATTGCTAGTCTTGCCCTCACATCCTGGACTTTGTCCCTGCCTGTGCTTCAGCTTGGGGACAAAGATGATGATGATGATGTGTTCTGGGTTGTATTACTATAAAAAGGAGATAATATTTTTTATGAAGAATATTAGAAAGGTTAATGTTATGCCAAGATGTACAACATATAATTTGATTCTGATGGTGCCCATTAAACCAAGTTTCTTGTTTAATAAAAAAACAGTTAAGAAAACTATGAAGCTGTCAGTATAAGATGCAACATATGGATAACATGACATACTTTTGCAATTTGCATAATTTTCTAATAGTAAATGACTTATTACATAATTTCCAGGAACATAGGGAAATAACTCTGCAGCACATATTAATCCTGACCTTGAAGGGGTACTCCACTGGCCAGCGTTCGGAAGTAAAAGTTACGAACGCTGTTTTTGCGCTGCGGGGGTCAGTCACGCCCCTGGTGACATCATGACCACGCCCTTTCCCATAGACTTGCATTAAGGGGGTGTGGCCTTGACTGCGCGAAAACAGCGTTCGGAACTTTTGCTTACGAACACTGGCCAGTGGAGTACCCCTTTAATGAACAAACTTAAAGGGGTTATCCTGCATAAGGTGATTTTAGTACGTACCTGGCAGACAGTAATGGACATGCTTAGGAAGGATCTGCGTTTGTCTTGGGGCTAAAGGGCTATGTTGTGAGATTACCACAACATTGTTGCTAGCTTTTTGTAAGTTGGTATTTCCTGTTTGATTTTTCTTTTTTTGACTATAAATCCCATAATTCCATTTTCCTCCCTCCCACACATCATCCACTCCACCCATTGAAACATAAATGAGCTGCATCCATTCAAAAGACCTGTGGTTTTCAATCAGGGTACCTACAGCTGTTGCATTAGTTGCAGACTGCTCTCTCCACCCATTGAAGCAGTCAGATCTCGGCCGCATTGCAACCTGGGAAAAATCTGAGACAACAGTCATTTTGTATGCTGGTAAAAATAAATATTAGGGTGAAAATCACATAAGAATTGTGAGAAAACCGTCACACACACAGGTACAGACACTATATTATATGTCACGATTCGGCTTCCAGGTAGTGGATCCTCTGTGCCAGAGAGGGATTGGCGTGGACCGTGCTAGTGGACCGGTTCTAAGCCACTACTGGTTTTCACCAGAGCCCGCCGCAAAGCGGGATGGTCTTGCTGCGGCGGTAGTGACCAGGTCGTATCCACTAGCAACGGCTCACCTCTCTGGCTGCTGAAGATAGGCGCGGTACAAGGGAGTAGGCAGAAGCAAGGTCAGACGTAGCAGAAGGTCGGGGGCAGGCGGCAAGGTTCGTAGTCAGGATGGGTAGCAGAAGTTCAGGTACACAGGCTTTGGACACACTAAACGCTTTCACTGGCACAAGGCAACAAGATCCGGCAAGGGAGTGCAAGGGAGGAGACTAGATAAAGGCAGGGAGCAGGTGGGAGCCAATTAAGCTAATTGGGCCAGGCACCAATCATTGGTGCACTGGCCCTTTAAGTCTCAGAGAGCTGGCGCGCGCGCGCCCTAGAGAGCGGAGCCGCGCGCGCCAGCACATGACAGCAGGGGACCGGGACGGGTAAGTGACCTGGGATGCGATTCGCGAGCGGGCGCGTCCCGCTGTGCGAATCGCATCCCCAACGGCCAACACAGTGCAGCGCTCCCGGTCAGCAGGACTGACCGGGGCGCTGCAGGGAGAAAGACGCCGTGAGCGCTCCGGGGAGGAGCGGGGACCCGGAGCGCTAGGCGTAACAGTACCCCCCCCCTTAGGTCTCCCCTTCTCTTTGTCCGGTAACTGCCTCCCCTGGGATGAGGACACCTGGAAAGAATGGAAGGTTTCCTCAACGGCAGGCAGTACAGCCGGAGTGGGAATGGGGAGGGAGGGCAGAGGGCGAGGCCTGGTACGGAGCAGTGTGACACCAGGACGGGGACCATGGGGAGGCACAGAGGCTTGCCTGACGGGACTGGGAGGGGGGGAGAGGCACTTCCTGTGGCAGGCAGAGTCCCAGTTCCTGATCTCCCCGGTGGTCCAATCAATGGTGGGGGAATGAAGCCGGAGCCAAGGCAGACCGAGGAGGACCTCAGAGGTACAGTTGGGGAGAATGAAGAATTCAATCCTCTCAAGGTGGGGTCCAATAGACATGAGGAGGGGCTCTGTGCGGTAACGCACGGTGCAGTCCAATCTGGCTCCGTTGACCGCGGATATGTAGAGCGGCTTGACGAGACGGGTCACCGGGATGCTGAATTTATTAACAAATGACTCCAAAATAAAATTTCCAGAGGCACCGGAGTCCAAGCAGGCCACGGCTGAGAGGGAGGAGTTGGCTGAAGAAGAAATCCGCACGGGTACCGTGAGACGTGGATGAGCAGATTTGGAACCAAGAGACGCCACACCCACGTGAGCTGGGTGCGTGCGTGCGTTTCCCAGGCGTGGAGGACGGATAGGGCAATCCACCAAGAAATGCTCAGTACTGGCACAGTACAGACAGAGATTTTCTTCTCTACGGCGATTCCTCTCTTCCTGGGTCAGGCGAGACCGATCCACTTGCATGGCCTCCTCGGCGGGAGGCCCAGGCGAAGACTGCAAAGGATGCTGTGGGAGAGGTGCCCAGAGATCTAAGTCTTTTTCCTGGCGGAGCTCTTGGTGTCGCTCAGAAAAACGCATGTCAATGCGGGTAGCCAAATGGATGAGTTCTTGGAGGTTGGCAGGAATCTCTCGTGCGGCCAGCACATCCTTGATGCGACTGGATAGGCCTTTTTTAAAGGTCGCGCAGAGAGCCTCATTATTCCAGGATAGTTCAGAAGCAAAAGTACGGAATTGTATGGCGTACTCGCCAACGGAAGAATTACCCTGGACCAGGTTCAGCAAGGCAGTCTCAGCAGAAGAGGCTCGGGCAGGTTCCTCAAAGACACTTCGGACTTCAGCAAAGAAGGACTGGACTGTGGCTGTGGCAGGATCATTGCGGTCCCAGAGCGGTGTGGCCCAAGACAAGGCCTTTCCTGAAAGAAGACTTACTACGAACGCCACCTTAGACCGTTCTGTAGGAAACAAGTCTGACAACATCTCCATATGCAGGGAACACTGAGACAAAAATCCACGGCAGAGTCTGGAGTCCCCATCAAATTTGTCCGGCAGGGACAAGCGGAGGTTAGGAGCGGCCACTCGCTGCGGAGGAGGTGCAGGAGCTGGCGGAGGAGATGGTTGTTGCTGTAGCAGAGGCAGAATTTGCTGTAACATGGCGGTCAACTGCGACAGCTGCTGTCCTTGTTGGGCAATCTGCTGCGATTGCTGAGCGACCACCGTGGGAAGATCAGCGAGACTTGGCAGCGGCACCTCAGCGGGATCCATGGCCGGATCTACTGTCACGATTCGGCTTCCAGGTAGTGGATCCTCTGTGCCAGAGAGGGATTGGCGTGGACCGTGCTAGTGGACCGGTTCTAAGCCACTACTGGTTTTCACCAGAGCCCGCCGCAAAGCGGGATGGTCTTGCTGCGGCGGTAGTGACCAGGTCGTATCCACTAGCAACGGCTCACCTCTCTGGCTGCTGAAGATAGGCGCGGTACAAGGGAGTAGGCAGAAGCAAGGTCAGACGTAGCAGAAGGTCGGGGGCAGGCGGCAAGGTTCGTAGTCAGGATGGGTAGCAGAAGTTCAGGTACACAGGCTTTGGACACACTAAACGCTTTCACTGGCACAAGGCAACAAGATCCGGCAAGGGAGTGCAAGGGAGGAGACTAGATAAAGGCAGGGAGCAGGTGGGAGCCAATTAAGCTAATTGGGCCAGGCACCAATCATTGGTGCACTGGCCCTTTAAGTCTCAGAGAGCTGGCGCGCGCGCGCCCTAGAGAGCGGAGCCGCGCGCGCCAGCACATGACAGCAGGGGACCGGGACGGGTAAGTGACCTGGGATGCGATTCGCGAGCGGGCGCGTCCCGCTGTGCGAATCGCATCCCCAACGGCCAACACAGTGCAGCGCTCCCGGTCAGCAGGACTGACCGGGGCGCTGCAGGGAGAAAGACGCCGTGAGCGCTCCGGGGAGGAGCGGGGACCCGGAGCGCTAGGCGTAACATTATATATTATTAAATTCCTGGAATACCCCTTTAATGGAAAGTCTTCTCTCTG
Organism: Hyla sarda; assembly: GCF_029499605.1. Taxonomy (NCBI): domain Eukaryota; kingdom Metazoa; phylum Chordata; class Amphibia; order Anura; family Hylidae; genus Hyla; species Hyla sarda. The sequence continues at coordinate 55,225,044 of NC_079190.1, forward strand.
TAGAGATGAACAACATCCAGTACCATACAAGCGACACATCTATCCATGTTTCCTGTTACCCTCCACAATGTCATACAATAATCCCTTAGATGTCATTGTCTTTCCTCATGGGAAGCCTGCAATCATCTGATCTGTGATAATTATTCATCCATTTTGATGTTGTGTCCTGCAGTGATATTAAGGAATTTTAATTTTAATTCAGATTTTAGCATATCTGTTACACTTGACTTCATATTCTTAGTACATTCTTTCTAATCTGTTTCCCATAATTGCTAATGTAATTCATGGAAGATGACACGTCAGAACCATGGAGACTCTACTTTAAAGTCTTACGGTCAACATTAATTGTCATGAAATGTATAGCACATGAATGTTGAATATATTTTATGCATTAAAATGAATGGAAATCGGATACCAATTGAATTCATATACGACAGGGGAAAAGATAAATATGAGGCCCTTATCAGAAGCTAAGAGCACCCAGCTAAGATAGGAGGTCCTGGTGCCTCCACCCGGCTAAGATAGGAGGTCTTGTTGCCTCCACCCGGCTAAGATAGGAGGTCCTGGTGCCTCCACTCAGCTAAGATAGGAGGTCCTGGTGTCTCCAGCTGGCTAAGATATGAGGTCCTGGGGTCTCCACCTGGCTTAAAAAGGACATCTTGTTGCCTCCATCTGACTAAGATAATAAGCCCTGGAACCTCCACCAGGCTAAGATAAGATGTCCTGGTGCTACCACCCAGCTAAGATAGGATGTCCTGGTGCTACCACCCAGCTAAGATAGGACATCCTGGTGCCTCCACCTGGCTAAGATAGGATGTCCTGGTGCTACGGTACCACCCAGCTAAGATAGGACATCCCGATGCCTCCACCTGGCTAAGATAGGATGTCCTGGTGCTACGGTACCACCCAGCTAAGATAGGACATCCCGATGCCTCCACCTGGCTAAGACAGGATGTCCTGGTGCTACCACCCAGTTAAGATAGGACATCCTGCGGCCTCCACCTAGCTAAGGTAGGAAGTCCTGGTGCCTCCACCTGGCTAAGATAGGACATCCTGCGGACTCCACCTAGATAAGGTAGGACGTCCTGGTACCTCCATTCGGCTAAGGTAGCATGTCCTGGTGTCTCCACCCTACTAAGATAGAATGTCCTTGTGCCTACATCCCATTTACATGATTCAAGTACATTTCCAATTCCTGGTGTGATTTCTTCTTCACTACACTACAAAACACACTGCAAACATGCATTTTTTATTTTTGGCGTTTGTGTATCTCCAGCTCTCCCATAGAAATATATGGAGGGGGCATGTCAACCACCGCTTCATGCTGTGGTCAACACAGCATCATTCATGCAGAGAGTCAGGGTGCCGGGCAGGAGATCTTTTTTCATAAAGGAGTTGTCCAGTCTAAAAAACATATCCCCTATAAGTGTCAGGGGGATAAGTGTCAGATAGCGGAGGGGTGGGGGGGGGGGGGGGGGGGGGCGACTGCTGGGACCTCCGCGATCTGACACTCATCCCCCACCCAGACACTTATAGGGGGATATGTTTTATTTTTTTAGACTCAACTACTGCTGCAATAAAAATTGGTCTAAACTGATGCATTATGTGAAATGAAACATATTTTAATTGTTATAAGCATGTTCTGTTTAAGAGATGTAAGGTCACTAATCCCCCATGGGCCTGCATTGTTTTGATAACTGTTGCCCCTGGTTACGACCCACTGAGATGGTCGCACATGCTCAGTTCAACTGCAGTCTCCTGAAAGTAATGGCAGTTGGTCTCGTCTGCACATGGGGGATTGTGGGAAAGAGTGAGCTCTGTTGCCTGGCAACAGCAGTGTCAAAGTTTAGAGTGGAAACCGGAAAGTAATAAAAACTCCAAAGTAATAGCAAAGCTGACGGAAGAAGTACACTTGAATCTTCACCAATCAGGGAGTGGCGCCATTTTGATAAACCTCATATGAAAAATCCCTCAGGTAAAAGCTGTTTTCACCCAATCAGAGAGCAGCACTGCCCAAATAGACCTCTTAGGAGGTAATAGTGATTATGTCATATCTGTGATGTCATAATCATTTTCCACCCTGAAATATAGTTATGCAGTGCTCCTGCTTCATCACAGAGGGAGAACAGAGTCACAGCCAGGAACAGCATCCAAGGGGCACATGCATCTTTGTTGTAGTTCCTTGTAAAGCAGTGTTTCCTAACCAGTGTGTGCCTCCAGCTGTTGCAAAACTACAACTCCCAGCATGCCCGGACAGCCAACGGCTGTCTGGGCATGCTGGTAGTTGTAGTTTTGCAACAGCTGGAGGACACTGCTATGAAGGATAAGTAAGTATAGAGTAAGATAGACGAAGACCCATTGCTCCACAGACTTAAAGTAAATACCCGGAGAAGAGGATTCATACACATTACTGGTAAGTGTAGCATTCAAATAATTCCCTGTGCTGTGATAACTCCAAGTACATTCCGGTAACAAATATATGTCAATATTTTTGCTTTTGTTTTCTTAACCCCTTAAGGACCCAGCCAATTTTCACTATAGGACACGGCCATTTTTTGCACATCTGACCACTGTCACTTTAAGCATTAATAACTCTGGGATGCTTTTACCTTTCATTTTGATTCCGAGACTGTTTTTTAGTGACATATTCTAATTTATGTTAGTGGCAAAATGTTGTCAATACTTGCATAATTTCTTGGTGAAAAATGCAAAAATTTGAAATTTTTTTTTTTTTTTTTTTTTACTTTGAAGCTCTCTGCTAATAAGGAAAATGAATATTCCCTCAGTCAGCCTAAGTGGTGACTGATATGCCCAACGCGTTTCTATCGCCTATTTCAGCAAAGTCATCAGGGGAGACAATCTCAGAAGACCGTCAGGATAAGTTTCACCTGACTCACACAAGGGGCCACAGCATGCCAATGCGCATATCATGCGATGGCCTCTTGTCTGCAGTACTTAGATATATAAAAATATCAACAGAAAGCCATATGGATATATCTCCTAGAGTCCAGGGCCAATGGGGGCCTATCCTGCAAAAAAAGAGAAAAAGGAACACGTGTATAGACAAATGGCCATATGTAACTGATGTTTGTTTAAATCAGTCAGCATAACGTTGTTCACTCACTCAACACCTCCACTCAACACCTCCACTTGGACATCAAAATTTATAAAGATGTCAAGCGGGACCTGCAGACTACAATTTTTCGTAAACAAACAGCAACTAATAGCTTGCTGGGATGGAACAGCTGTCACCCAGTAAGCCTCAAAAGGGGCATTCCAAAAGGCCAATACCTCCGACTGAGGAGGAATTGTTCGAGTCTGAGGGTCTTCCAACAGGAAGCGATTGAATTACGTAGAAGATTTAGGAATAGGTGCTATCCTGACTATGTGCTTCGAAGGGCCTATAAACATGCATTAATGACCCCACGGGAGACACTCTTGAGACCAAGCACGAAGGAAGTCCCGGGCAATCAGTTACGGATAATAGGTATCTTTGATAATACAGCATCTGTGGTTCGGGAATCCTTGACGAAACATTGGAATGTTTTAAAGTTAGACAAGAATTTGGGAGAGGTTATAGGTGAGAGACCCATGATTACTTACCGTAAAGGGCAAAGTATAGGAGACACAGTGGTGAGGAGCCACTTGGCTCCAATGAGGAGAGGGGCCAATACGTGGCTGGACAGATATGCACAACCTTTGGGCTGCTATAAATGTGGCCATTGTAAAGCGTGTGCATATGTGCTCAAGACAAAGGAGGTTACGAGTGATGTGTATGGTGGCAATCTCAAGATCAGGCAATTCATTCATTGTAGTTCGAGAGCCGTGATTTATTTGGCCCAGTGTCCATGCCCGAGCTATTATGTGGGTAAGACTCTACGGGAACTGCGTAGACGGGTTCTTGAACATATTGGTGACATCCGCAACAACAGGGATACACCATTGGCCAAACATATGAGGGAACATCATCCTAATGACATGTACAGTGTCAGATTTAGGGGTATTGAACACATACGCAGCTCTCCAAGAGGAGGGGATCTGGACCGTTTGTTACTCCAAAAAGAGTGCAAATGGATCCATAAGTTAAAAACTTATACCCCCCACGGCTTAAATGAGCAACTCAATTTTTCATGTTTTTTGTAAAGACGCACTGGGTGGAGTTTTTATTGGAGGATCTAGGTAGATAGGGGAGACCCTAGTGGGCCTTAGAGATAGACCTCCAATAGGAACTCAGGATTGTCAGGGTATATAGGAGGTTCCAGAGCGGGGCCATCCATTAGGGGTGAAGCCGCATAGGCATAGGGCTGTGACATTAGGGACTAGTAGGGTGGTTATTACACCTAGGGCCCAGCCTATTCCCCCTCTCACCCGCAGTCATGCATCAGGGTACACTGTTTATTTACTCCACCCAGTTGGCTCATTGTATAGCCCCCCGCACTCGTAGCCTCGTGCACGTTGCCCCTCCCCTATTGGAAGTTATATGTGACTCCTGTTTTTTTGACCCTGTTTAATTAATATAATAAATTATTTACATAATGCATAATTTATTTGGTTCTCACATAATGTGTGGTACCAAATATTTTGTTTCTAAATATTTGTATATGCATCTAGATTCCTCAGTGACAATCGAGATGACTATCTTGTTCCATATTAGAAATACCAGGATAATTCAGTTACTGACCTTTATGAAAATACATGAACTTCCTGCATGGACCATAAACAGTTAACACGTCCGGCGTGTGCTGGTAACCTAGCACCCCCAGAGGACGCGTCGCCCAGGGAAGCAGGGCGGGCGCACCGGACGTGACGCGTTGGTCGCGCAGGATATAATGTCAGACGCCGGCTTCCCCGGCATCGCGCTGGGCTGGATATCAGCCGGCCTCTTCGCCACTGCGAGAGTGCGCGCCGCCGATATACTCTATTGAAGTCACGGAACAGTGAGTACACTCCATATGGAGCATTTTCTCCTTACAGGTGAATGGACAACTGAATATTGAATAGGGCCATGTCTCTCTTTTTTACAGGGCGTTGTGGAGGTGTTGAGTGAGTGAACAACGTTATGCTGACTGATTTAAACAAACACTAGTTACATATGGCCATTTGTCTATACACGTGTTCCTTTTTCTCTTTTTTTTGCAGGATAGGCCCCCATTGGCACCGAACTCTAGGAGATATATCCATATGGCTTTCTGTTGATATTTTTATATATATCTAAGTACTGCAGACAAGAGGCCATCGCATGATATGCGCATTGGCATGCTGTGGCCCCTTGTGTGAGTCCATTCAGGTGAAACTTATACTGACGGTCTTCTGAGATTGACTCCTTTGTTATCTCCCCTGATGACTTTGCTGAAATAGGCGATAGAAACGCGTTGGGCATATCAGTCACCACTTAGGTTGACTGAGGGAGTAATTGTATGTTGAATGACCACTAGTTGGATAGTTGGATGTGCTTGTATAACACTATAGCACTCCCTACTTGGATATTATTGATGAAGGAATATTGATTTCTTCTTTTAGCAGTATTACTCTGGTTTAAAGATCATTGGGTACATGCACAAAACGGCACTATTTGTACTATATGAATCTTTTTGAGAATAACAATTAAAAGTTATGTTTTAAGCCACCTCTTATCACTGGTGTAGGTCAGCTGGTGTAATTAATTATTGATTATTGGTTTAGAGGTTATTTTGAATAGATCGGTCGTGTACAGGACCTAATTGGTGTGCAGTCTGTTGTTTGAAAATGAATATTCCAAATAAATTATATATTGATTCACATATACAATATGTCTACTTTATGTTTCCATCATAAAATTGACGTGTTTTTACTTTTGGAAGACACCAGAGGGCTTCAAAGTTCAGCAGCAATTTTCCAATTTTTCTCAAAATTTCCAAAATCACAATTTTTCAGGGACCAGTTCAGTTTTGAAGTGGATTTGAAGGGCCTTCATATTAGAAATACCCCACAAATGACCCCATTATAAAAACCGCACCCCTCAAAGTATTCAAAATTACATTCAAAAGGTTTGTTAACCCTTTAAGTGTTTCACAGGAATAGCAGCAAATTGAAGGAGAAAATTCAAAATCTTCATTTTTTACACTGGCATGTTCTTGTAGACCCAATTATTGAATTTTTACAAGGGGTAAAAGGAGAGAAATCTTCCTAAAATGTGTAACACAATTTCTCTCAAGTAAGGAAATACCTCATGTGTATGTCAAGTATTTGGCGGGAAGCCCCTATGGTGCAAGAACAGCAAAAAAACAAAAAACAACATGGCATACTATTTTGGAAACTACACCCCTCAAGGCACGTAACAAGGGGTCCAGTTAACCTTAACACCCCACAGGTGTTTGACGACTTTTCGTTAAAGTTGGATGTGTAAATGATTTTTTTTTCCCACTAAAATGCTGGTTTTCCTTCAAATATTTTTTTTTTTACAAGGGATAATAGGACAAAACGCCCCCCACAATTTTAAACCCCATCTCTTCTGAGTATGGAAATACCCCATGTGTGGACGTCAAGTGCTCTGCTGGCGCACTACAATGCTCAGAAGAGAAGGAGTCACATTTGGCTTTTGAAAAGCAAATTTTGGTGAAATGGTTTTTGGAGGGGAAGGTCGCATTTAGGAAGCCCCTATGCTGCGAGAACATCAATTAGAAAAAAAAAAACATAGCATACTATTTTGGAAGCTACACCGCTCAAGGAATGCAACAAGGGGTACAGTGAGCCTTAACACCCCACAGGTATTAGACGTGGTGCCAGAACAGTGGACCCCCCACATGTGACCCCATTTTGGAAACTACACCCCTCACAGAATTTAATAAAGGGTGCAGTGAGTATTTACACCCCACTGGCATTGAAAAGATCTTTGGAACAGTGGGCTGTGCAAATGAAAAATTCAATTTTTCATTTTCACGGACCACTGTTCCAAAAATCAGTCAGACACCTGTGGGGCGGAAATGCTCACTGTACCCCTTATTACATTACATGAGGGGTGTAGTTTCCAAAATGGGGTCACATGTGGGGGGGTCCATTGTTTTGGCATTATGGGGGCTTTGTAAACACACGTGGCCTTCAATTCCGGACACATTTTCTCTTCAAAATCCCAATGGTGCTCCTTCTCTTCTGAGCATTGTAGTTCACCCACAGAGCACTTTAAACCACATAGGGGATATGTTATTACTCAGAAGAGATGGGGTTACTAATTTTGGGGGGCTTTTTTCCTATTTTCCCTTGTGAAAATGAAAAATTTAGGGTAACACCAGCATTTTAGGTTAGGTTTTTTTTTTTTTTTTCATCCAACTTTGAAGAATTTTCATTAAACACCTGTGGGGTGTTAAGGCTCAATATACTCCTTGTTATGTTCCGTGAGGGGTGCAGTTTCCAAAATGTCAGAACGGCTGTAAAATCAGCCACCCCTGTGCAAATCACCAATGTAGGCCTCAAATGTACATAGTTCGTTCTCACTCCTGAGCCTTGTTGTGCGTCCGCAGAGCATTTTACGCCCACATATGGGGTATTTCCGTACTCAGGAGAAATTGCGTTACAAATTTTGGGGGTCTTTTTTTCCTTTTAACACTTGTGAAAATAAAAAGTATGGGGCAACACCAGCATGTTAGTGTAATTTTTTTTACACTAATAGGCTGGTGCAGCCCCAACTTTTCCTTTTCATAAGGGGTAAAAGGAGAAAAAGCCCCCCAAAATTTGTAGTGCAATTTCTCTCGAGTACGGAAATACCCCAAATGTGGCCCTAAACTGTTTCCTTGAAAAACGACAGGGCTCCGAAGTGAGAGAGCGACTTGCGCATTTGAGGACTAAATTAAGGATTGCATAGGGGTGGACATAGGGGTATTTTACGCCAGTGATTCCCAAACAGGGTGCCTCCAGCTGTTGCTAAACTTCCAGCATGCCTGGACAGTCAGTCGCTGTCCGGAAATGCTGGGAGTTATTGTTTTGCAACAGCTGGAGGCTCCATTTTGGAAACACTGCAGTACAACAAGTTTTTCCTTTTTATTGGGGGGGGGGGCAGTGTAAGGGGGTGTATATGTAATGTTTTACCCTTTACTATGTGTTAGTGTAGTGAAGTGTAGTGTTTTTAGGGTACGTTCGCACTGGCAGAGGTTTACAGTGAGCTTCCCGCTCGAAATTTGCACTGCGGCGAAAAATTTGCCGCAGCTCATACTTGAAGCAGGAAACTTACTGTAAACCTGCCTGTGTGAATGTACCCGATACGTTCACATGGGAGGACAAACCTCCAGATGTTTCAAAACTATCAACTCCCAGCATGTACTGACAGACCGTGCATGCTGGGAGTTGTAGTTATGCAACAGCTGGAGGCACACTGGTTGGAAAAGTTTCAGTTAGATTTTGTTACCTAACTCAGTATTTTCAAACCAGTGTGCCTATAGCTGTTGAAAACTACAGCTCCCAGCATGTACTGGAGCAACAGCTGGAGGTACGCAACTACAACTCCCAGCATGCCGAGACAGCTGTTTGCTATTTGGGCATGCTGGTATTTGCAGTTTTGCAACATCTGGAGGGTTACAGTTAGAGACCACTGCACAGTGATCTCCAAGCTGTGGACCTCCAGATGTTGCAAAACTACAAATCCCAGCATGCCCAGACAGCAAACAGCTGTGTGGGCATGCTAGGAGTTGTAGTTTTGCAAGATCTAGAGCGCCACAGTATAGAGATCACTGTGCAGTGGTCTCTAAACTGTAGATCTCCAGCTGTTGCAAAACTGCAAATCCCAGCATGCCCAAACAGCTGTCTGGGCATGCTGGGAGTTGTAGTTTTGCAACATCTGGAGGGCTACAGTGAAGTAGCCCTCCAGATGTTGCTAGGCAACTCACCGGCTTCCGTAGGATCCAGTGAGCCAGCCGCACGACATGCCGCCTGGGCCGATCACCGCAGCCGATCGCGTCCCGCAGCCTCCACCGATGGGTAAGTGGTCTTCGGCGCCCGGTCCCCTTCAGTTTCCCCATTCTGCCCCACCTACTGTGGGTGGGCAGAACGGGGAAAACGTAAGTTAACCCCGCCACCCCCGATCTGCTATTTGTCGTCGCTTTTGATGACCAATAGCAGGGATAGGAGGGGTGGCACCCCTGCCACCTCACTCCTATCCCTTCAGGGGGATCGTTGGTGTCTTGGACAAATGCGACCCCTCTTATATTCCGGGTCACCGGGTCCCCATAGACCCGTATGACCCGGAATCGGCGCAAATCGCAAGTGTGAATTTACTTGCGATTTGTGTCGATCGTCGACATGGGGGGTCTGATGACCCCCCTGGACATTTGCATGGGGTGCCTGCTAATCGATATCAGCAGTCACCCCGGTCCGGTGCGCGGCGGGGACCGAAATTCCCACTGTCAGGACGTACCTAGGTGCCTGGTCCTGAACAGGTTAAAGCGCAACTGTCATCAACTGTCCGGGCAGGGAGCAGTGTCTTCCCTTGCTCCGGCGGCGCTCAGCTATTCATTTGTATCGTTATCTTAAAGACACCGATACATATGAATGTCGGGACAGCGGATGCCTCCTCCGGCCGATTCAGAGAACCGTCCGGAGGTCCGGGTGCCTGGCGGCCGCGGTCCGGATCTGGACCGCCAGTTGAGTACCGCTGCCATAGAGGTTACTAGCATGGTCACATGATCGAAGGTCCTGCGACACTGAACAAGGTAAGTACTATACATTTCTATAAAATATAGATATAATAATTAATATATATATTTATTAACATTAACAGTTAGACTTAAGGAGAGGTGACTAGGGGCTGTCCCACCTGAGGAACCCTACCTGAACGTAGTTACTCTGACTTTGGGGACCTCTACACTAGGTACTGGATGCAATACGGTATCGGGACACCACAAAAGTCTACAGCGTCCTTAAGGGGTTAAGCACAATTTGTACCTTTAAAATAACATATTCTACAGTATGTTTTCTAAACACCACGTGATGTTTTTTCCTTGTGCTGTGAACAGTGAAGAAAAAGTCTGAATTATTTACAAACCAGTTAATGTGGATTTTCTGACCAGAACTGAGTCTTGCACTATAGGCCTTCGAATGGGTGACTTCTGCCTCACATCTGTCTTAGAACTGATTCAATTTCAGCTAAATTAATATTAGTCAGTGACTTGACTTGTGCTGAGGCTTTGCTCCCCTTTCGGAGTTGACTCTTATAAATCCTTAATAGAGTTGTCACATAACATTTCCAATGTCAGTTTTTCCTTGAAAGGGCACCGGGACTGGACTGATCTTTCTCTTCAAAGCCACCATTTCAGTGTTCACACAGTCCGTTGCTTGGATGATCCCTCATGTAGTCATAAGTGTCCTTTTCCCCAAATACCTTTTGGTGCTACTAATACTTTCCAGCCCACTGCTTTGAATTGACATGTTTGTTGTTACGCCGAGCGCTCCGGGTCCCCGCTCCTCCCCGGAGCGCTCGCAACATCCTCGCTACTGCAGCGCCCCGGTCAGATCTACTGACCGGGTGCGCTGCGATACCGCCCCCAGCCGGGATGCGATTCGCGATGCTGGTGGCGCCCGCTCGCGATGCGCACCCCGGTTCCCGTACCTGACTCGCTCTCCGTCGGTCCTGTCCCGGCGCGCGCGGCCACGCTCCCTAGGGCGCGCGCGCGCCGGGTCTCTGCGATTTAAAGGGCCACTGCGCCACTGATTGGCGCAGTTGGTCTAATTAGTGTGTTCACCTGTGGACTCCCTATGTATACCTCACTTCCCCTGCACTCCTTCGCCGGATCTTGTTGCCATTGTGCCAGTGAAAGCGTTTCCTTGTGTGTTCCTAGCCTGTGTTCCAGACCTCCTGCCGTTGCCCCTGACTACGATCCTTGCTGCCTGCCCCGACCTTCTGCTACGTCCGACCTTGCTCTTGTCTACTCCCTTGTACCGCGCCTATCTTCAGCAGTCAGAGAGGTTGAGCCGTTGCTAGTGGATACGACCTGGTTACTACCGCCGCTGCAAGACCATCCCGCTTTGCGGCGGGCTCTGGTGAATACCAGTAGTAACTTAGAACCGGTCCACTAGCACGGTCCACGCCAATCCCTCTCTGGCACAGAGGATCCACCTCCTGCCAGCCGAACCGTGACATTTGTTCTGGCGTCTGCCATGGGGCTTCAACTTACCAGCTCTGCAACGTGAACATTAAATCAAATAGAAAAGATAGAACATAGATTATTTTATGGTATTTCAGATTTTTGCCAGTATTATCTATTTGCTATTTTGTATCTTTATATCCTGAGGGACCTTTACTAAACTATTCTGGAATTGTTTGTCTCATGACACAATCCTTTGTCAATGTGTCTTATTACAGTGAACAAGTCAAAATCAAAGGTTACAAAACTTTTATACCATGAGCAAGCTATTCAAAAACTTGTCCCAATTCTGAGAAACCTGTACAATCATATAGGCTAGGTTTACACTGCCATTTGTGCTTCCAAGGCACAGAGACATTGGGAAAATGTCAAAATGACTCAGACAGGCACAGGCCCCATTCATTTCAATGGCCCGAGTGGAGTCAGCTAGTGACTATGGTTTGGTCATTTTCCAATTTACACTACACAAAAATAAGAAGACACTAGCCAAAACCGTAATTACAAATATACAAAATAAATCTTTATTAAGAAATCCCAAAGAATAAAACATATATAAAATAGAAATGGCACAGTGAGAAAATCTCTATGGTAAGCACATACCAGGGAAGGCTGTAAATAAGTATACATATAGTAATCATTGACCACACTCATGCATAGCCAGTAGCAATATATATATTGTGATGACTCGCTCTTGCAGACAGGTGCGGTTGCAGTTATAGAGGCAAGGAATCAGGATTTTGAAATCAAAGTTCAGTGTTTTATTCACACTTGGCAATAACAAAACAGTCTTAGTGCAGTAAAAGGAAAAAACAACATACACCTGCGTTCCTTTAGGTGTTGGTTCACACCAGAGTCCATACCGTGTGGCAATAAAGTCTTTTCCAGGCCTCCAGGCAGGTTGCTCACCAGCTCCGGGACTGATTACCCGCGACCACAGGGCCGGCGGCGTGTGACGTCACGCCTCCGCCCCGTGTGACGTCATGCTCCGCCCCCCAATGCAAGCCGACGGGAGGGGGCTTGATAGCTATCACGCCCCCTCCCATAGGCTTGCATTGAGGGGCGGAGCGTAACGTCACACGGGGAGGAGGCGTGACATCACACGCCGCCCACCCTGCGGTTGACCATAATCAAACCCGGAGCGAACACTCTCCGGGCACTGATTACAAGCGGGGTGCCGCGTGCATGATCCCGGGGATCCCCAGCTGCGGGACTCCCGCGATCAGGCATCTTATCCCCTATTCTTTGGATAGGGGATAAAATGTTTAAGCACCGGAGTACCCCTTTAAGGTCAACAAAAGGCGACCTGGATTGTGGGGAATGGCCCCCACCGAACACTTGGCCATTCCCAGTAAGAGCGGTTCCGGGTTAGCTTTGCAGCTATACTACGACTGCAGTGTTAGTCTGCAATTTGCAGCTCAGACACTGGAAAAGTACCGGCTCTTACTCCACCGAGGCCAGGAACCTCGGTGACACATACCGACCGTCCACGATGGCCCCTTTCACCTTCTCACAATATATATGTATATATATATATATATATATATATATATATATATATATTATAGAGTAACCTGGTAGAGTGGGGTCAAAAGCAATAGAACCAGTACCAGATGGAATAATAAGCCTTAATAAGCCTTACCCAGGGATATGTTTGTAATGTAACTCATTTTGCTGGCAGAGAATTTGGGTGTTGATTTTTTTTTTGTGTTCCCACATTCCTAGCCATAGATTTTTTGACTTTTATGTTAACATAGCTGTATAAGATCCAGTTTATTTGCACGATGAGTTGTAGTTTTTAGGTGACATTTTGCCGTATACACATGTAGCGCCTACCAACATACTTGCAGCAGTGCTACATCATGTTAACCTCGAGGGCTACTGACTGTGAGATGAACGGCGATGCATACAGTACGGTATGCCTCATTGCTCACTACAGTGATCCCTCAACTTACAATGGCTTCAACATACAATAGTTTCAACATACAATGGTCTTTTCAGGACCATTGCAACTTGAAACCAGACTCACCATACAATGCTACAGACAGTCCAGACCTGTGAAAGGTGTCAATGGCTGAAAGAACTGACCAATCAGAATGGGCATTTCACTGGTAAAACCCCTTTATTACTGAGGCATATACACTGACTGGATGTCTGGCAGTGCCCCCTACAGTACAGGGAAGTACTACATGTTCTGTACTCTTTACCTGTGCCAGGGTTAGCTGCTCCTTTGGACACCAGCTGGGGCAGCTCCATGTTACTTTTTTTGGGATACTGTGTGTACTGTACAGGACCCTGAAGAAGCTCCTGTCCTCTACATAGACAGTGATCACAGCTCCCAGCAGATCTTTATTACAGTGGTCCCTCAACATACGATGGTAATTTGTTCCAAATGACCCATCGTTTGTCGAATCCATCGTATGTTGAGGGATCCATGCAATGTAAAGTATAGGAAGTTTGTACTCACCTGTCCCCGCCGCTTCGGACCGCGTCCTCACCGCTCCCGATGCTGTCCCAGGGGCTCCCGATGCTGTCCCGCTGCTCCAGGTCCACTTCACGATCCTCCGGCTTCTTCCGCATCTTCTGCAGGGTCCGGGCCTCGCTTTCTGTTGACGTTATTACACTGCTGCGCCGGCATGGTGTGCGTAACGACGTAATAATGACGCCGGAAAGCGAGGCCCAGACCCTGGAGAAGATACAGAAGACGCCGGAGGATCGCAAAGTGGACCCGGAGCAGCGGGGATAGGTAAGTGAACCTGTCCGGGATGCTTAAACTGCTATCCGACAGCAGCTTAAGCATTTTGCGCTGTCGGATAGCAGTTAATGCGATGGCCCCGACATATAAATGCTCCGTATGTCGATGCTGACATCGACATGCGATGGCCTCTGAGAGGCCATCGTATGTCGATGTCAGCATCGACATACAATGCTTTTATATGTCGGGGCCATCGCATTAAATGCTATCCGACAGCGCAAAATGCTTAAGCTGCTGTCAGATAGAGGCCATCGTATGTCGATTTGATCATATGTCGGGGCCATAGCATGTCGGGGGGTTACTGTACTTTTATATGTAAGGACTTGCTTTATCTGTATTAGTTATCTACTTATTTTTATTTAACCCCTTCCCTTTTTTGCAATTTTTCATTTTCGCACTTTTGTTTTTTCCTCCTTACCTTTTAAAAATCATAACCGTTTCAATTTTGCACCTAAAAATCAATATCATGGCTTATTTTTTGCGCCACCAATTCTACTTTGTAATGACATCAGTCATTTTACCCACAAATCTATGGCAAAACAGAAAAAAAATCATTGTGCGACAAAATGGAAGAAAGAATGCCATTTTGTAACTTTTGGGGGCTTCCGTTTCTACGCAGTACATTTTTCCGTATCTTTATTCTGTAGGTCCATATGATTAAAATGATACCTACTTATATAGATTTGATTTTTATTACTTCTGGATAAAATCATAGCTACATGCAGGAAAATGTATACGTTTAAAATTGTCCTGTTCCGATCCCTATAACTTTTTTATTTTTTAATGTACGGGGTGGTATAAGGGATCATTGTTTGCGCCGTGATCTGAAGTTTTTATTGGTACCATTTATGTTTTGATCGGACATGTTGATCGCTTTTTATTCATATTTTTATGGTATAAAAAGTGACCAAAAATACGCTGTTTTGGACTTTGGAATTTTTTTGCGCCTACGCCATTAACCGTGCGGTTTAATTAACGATATATTTTTATAGTTTGGATATTTATGCATGCGGCGATACCACATATGTTTATATTTATTTTTATTTACACAGGTTTTTTTATGGGAAAAGGGGGGTGATTCAAACTTTTATTAGAGAACGGGTTAAATCATCTTTATTAACTTTTTTTTTTCACTTTCTTTTGCAATGTTATAGTCCCCTATAGGGGACTATAACATGCAGTACATTGATTAATTACACTGATCACTGCCATTGCAATGCAATGGAAGGGATCAGTGTAATCGGCGGTTGATTGCTCAAGCCTGGATTTCAGGCTTGAAGCAATCGTTGATCGGGCAAGCAGGAGGCAGGTAAGGCACCCTCCTGTTGCATTCTAGCGGAGTAGCAACAAGTTTTGTGCCTGGAATGTGAAGGAGTAATGGCTTTTTACAAGCCGTGAAAAATGATTCCCATTTTAGGGCTAAGCAACAGGATTGAAGTCCTAGATTGACTATTTTTTCACAACTAGTGTAAAATAAAAAAATTAAAAAGTCCCGCAATTTCCAATGAAAACAGATTTTGACAGAACAGATGCAGAACGATATCTGCTGCTTTTCTACAATTATTATATATATGTTTCTACTCCTATCGATGTAGTTCACTGCTCACTGTCCCTCACAGAGATCTTCACCTAACACCTGCTATCTCTAAAATGGCAACTGAAGTTATGTGCATGTCTTTTATAGGGGCTTTGATATCACCCCTATACTACCTCCAGATTGAAGGGGAGTGCTGTCTGAAAAGCATTATGGGATTCTCTGAGGTCATGTCATAATTTATTGTTCTCCTTTCTGTCAAGGGGGTGATGTTATTTTAGCAGGTTCTGCCAAACCGAAAGGCCAGAAGCTTGAGTTCTGACCGGATTTGGGTTCAGTTCACTCATCTCCAGTCCCACATTGTCAGCAGACCACAAAAACAACAGACGGGGCTGACCAGATGGCAAGGGGAGGTCAAAGTTAGCATTTTTGTTCCTTATTTTATTATGTAGCATGTACACTTTGATAACAAAAAAAAACACTGTAAAGATTCATCATGTCCTATATAATATGTAAATGAGCAACAAAATGTGTAGCCTTATAGACTATTGCTTAATTTTACTAATAATTACTCAGCTGTTTGCTATTTTGAATTTGGAGAAATGGGGTTGTGGTTTCAATGCTAGCCTTGATGAAACCTGCACAGAATTTAAGTAGTTTGCTTTGGCTTCTTCTATTTACACCAAAAACAAGCTTACAGAAGGTTGACTTCCTATAAAGCGGAGTTATATAGGGACTAATATAAACGTCATCACTGTGAAGTTCTCTAGAACTTTAAACAGACATCAGTGCAGATTCCCATATTGCAGAAGTTATGTGCTTTTTGGAATTAGATGACATAATCAGGCAAAAGTAAGGTAAGGATATTAGTACACATGGCAATAGAAGGTGGGAGGTTGGAAAAAATAGCACACAAGGTACTATTTCACAGATTTCTACAGTAGGATGATCCGTTATTCATCCGATAAATATTGGGGCTTAAAGAGGACCTGTAGCCAATCCCCAAAATGTCATTAGGCTAAGTTTCTACTTGGTTTATTGTCCTGGGTTTTTTGGTTTGAAAAAAACGCAAGAAAAAACGCCTGAAATTACATTTTTGTCCCCTTTGGTGTTTTTTTTTTTTTTTTTTTTTGGGTACCCAAAAAAAAAAAGGATGCAGTAGTGATGGAAAAAAATATTTAACGAAATTTATATTTTTTATAACAAAATTTTAATAAATTTTTAATAAAGTGTGTTTGCTTCACTTTTTTTCCCTCTCTTTTTTGACATTTTGTAGGTAGTACTATGGTGATGGGAGTAGTAGTACCTGTACTAATAGACATATCGCCCGATGCGATCGT
Source organism: Hyla sarda (assembly GCF_029499605.1). Lineage (NCBI taxonomy): Eukaryota > Metazoa > Chordata > Amphibia > Anura > Hylidae > Hyla > Hyla sarda. The sequence goes on from NC_079190.1 coordinate 55,241,778, forward strand.
CCATAATATAGTAGAGATGCGGAGCGGCTCTATACAGCGCTCACATCTATGCTCTGTACTCCGGCCAGTGATGTGAATAGAACATCACTCATTCATATTTTCCGCCCCGAGTGGGGATTGGCCGGATGGTTGCAGCCAATCACAGCTCTCAGAGGGAAATATGAATGAGTGATGTTCTATTCATATCACTGGCCAGAGTATAATGCAGAGATGTGATCACTGTATAGAGCCGCTCCACATCTCTGCAATAGAAAGGACGATCACAGCGAATGTCACTTCTGACACCCGCTCTGATGCTCCTGTATAATGTGTAGATGCGGCCGCTCTTCTATGGTCCCCTGCACTGACGTATATATACACCTATTCATATTTCCCACAGAGTTGTGATTTGCTGGAACCATCTGGCCAATCACAGCTCTCTGTGGGAAATATGAAAAGGTGTATATACATTATACAGGAGGATCACAATGGGTGTCAGAAGTACAGGTACTACTACTCCCATCATGGAACAGTGTGTGTTCCATGCTGGGAGTAGTAGTACCACCTAAAAAATAAAGAATAAAAAGTGAAAAACACACACACACTACATTTTTATTATTGTCGGCTATATTTTTAGTGCCCTGCCCGCCCACATAAATTGATCCCTGTTTAAAAATTAATAAAAATGTTGTTATAAAAAAGATAAATTTCGTTAAATACAATTTTTTCCATAACTACTGTATCTTTTTTATTTTTATTTTTAATGGTACCCTACAAAATGTTATTACAAAAGGTATCACTTTTTTGGATCGCTAAAGTCCAAAAGAGAATAAAAAACGCTTGAAAAAACGCCAAAGTTTAAACCCACATGGCGTTTTTCTTGGCATTTTTTTTTACTCCCATAGACTTCTATGGGAGAAAAACGCCACGATTTCAGGGGAAAAAATTGCAAGTGGCTCAAAATGGTGCGATTTTGCAAAACCGCCAAGGAGCTGAAAAATGCCAAAAAAGAGTGAAAAAATGCCAAAAGGATTAAAAAAAATACCAAACTGAAAAACGGCGAGTGAGAAAATTAATTTGCGATTTCTCATTGATTTACAGCTAACATCTGGCCGCAGTGTTTTTTGGCATTCCCCCCCCCCCCCAAAAAAAAAAAAAAAAACACAAGTAGAAACTTAGCCTTAGGGTGCCCTGATCTCATCCCTTTTTACAGTTTCTTGATTACACCCTCCTGTTCCTGAGATGTGGGGGTTTTATAGTTTGTCTGATATTTCAGGGACTCGAGGTTTAATATTAATAATGGGATTGAATATCATATATTAGGTGGGATTATATATTTAGGGGGTCTATTTTAGGTATATTGTCCCAGTGTCCCAGTGCAAATAGTTCAGATACCATCCTAAATTGTCTGGTGGCTAAGAGTCAGTGATTTGCATAATTCCTAAATGTCCATCAGGTACTGGAGAGTTAATGTAAATATGCTTATGTGCACTTTACTTTGTTTATTGCATACACTGAGTTAACAAATCTGTAAAGGGTTAATATTCTTGCATTTACTTTACAAAGAAGATTGATCCTTTTGTCACATGATTCTCTTAGCCAATGATTGCAATAGAAAGTACAACCTCTATCTCAGGAGAAGGGGTGGACCTAAACCTGTTAGAATCAGTCTAGACTGTTTTTGCTATGGATACCTACTCCTAGGCCACATGTGTCATTTCTAGGTGAAATCCTGTTCTACAATCAAGTTACTGTCTATTTCCAGTTCACACTGTGAGGATAAAGTTCCAAGTCTTTAGTTCCAAGGAGGAGTTTTTAGTTTTGTTGTCAGAGGAGAATAAGTTCAACAAGTGGCCCCCCTGCTTCCAAAGTCAGTAAATCTGTTGCAAAAGTAAAATTTTAAGGGACAGTGACAAAATATCCTGTGTTGTTTTAGATTTGCACCAGAACTATAAGATAAGTGTTCAGAGCACATTCCTGCACTCAATTGCCTAAAGGTTTTTAGGTTCAGAGGGAACATGGGGTTATCTACACTACCCTGCCACATGACATAGCAGTTAAAGGACTACTACTCCCAGCTGACCTGCAGCATATCGCTCATCATCCCTGTGGTTACCCCACAACTATGTCATAACAACCTTTGGCCTTCCGCTGTCAGGGCATAATGGGAATTATTGTTTTGCAGCAGCTGAAAAACCATCGGTTATGGTCCCCCACAGTAGGCAGCAGTGTCCCCTACAGTAGGCAGCAGTGTCATCTACAGTAGGCAGCAGTGTCTCCCACAGTAGGCCAGCAGTGACCACCACATTAGGCCAGCAGTGTTCCCCATATTAGGCCAGCAGTGTCCCCCATATTATGCCAGCAGTGTCCTCCTCAGTAGGCAGCAGTGTCCCCGACAGTAGGCAGCAGTATCCCCCATTATGGGGGACACTGCTGCCTACTGTGCGGGGACACTGCTGGCCTAATATGGGCCATATAAGGCCAGCAGTGTCCCCCCTAGCAGGCAGCCGCAGTACACCAATCACCTCACCCAATCGGCCCAACCTTATGTGTTCCCTGGCTAAATGTAGCCAGAAAGCACAAGAGTGATTGACAGGGTGAGGAGCCAATGGCTCTTCACCCTGTCAAACTTCCCAGCAAGCTCCGCATTGAACTGTAGATGCCTCATAAGAGACATTTATGGTTAAATGTGGGACATGGGGGGGGCCTTTCCAGGACGGTGGGACATCATCACAAAAGCAGGAATGTCCCGCCACATCCATAACAATTGGGAGGTATGTAAACCAAAAGTCACCCTGATTTTCTAAAAGGGGTACTCAGGGAACCCATAGCCCATCATTTCCATCTCATCAACCTATTTAATTGTCTAAATATAATTAATTAGCTATATAGAGCAGTTTCCCCTCTTTGGTTGTCACTTACATGCATAAAGTGAGGGAAGGACATTATTTAGCAATCCACTCATTCTCTGTCTAAATCCATCTCTGAAAGCAGCCCCCACCCTTCTAAGAGACACAGACCATGTGGTTTCTGCCCTGCACTGATGAGTCATGCTCTTAAGTGCTTTAGTGCTTAGAACCGGGAGGTGTGTGCATGGTCTCAGCCAATCAGACATTGAACCTCTCTGCTTACAGAGCAGGAGGGCGAGGGCTACTCTCAGAGAGTGAGCTAGCTGGCAGAGCTGCAATGATTGCTGGGAGATGTAGGAAGGGGAGGGAAGAATGTGAAAGAATATCAAGCAGCCAGAGAAGACAAAAGGGACCATCAGGCAGGATGGTTTACGGGGTACATATCCAGGTAGTGTGATGGCTTTGGAGCCTTATGTATATCTATATATTCCAAGGAAGAAAGCAGCACTCCTAGAGCTGTGTATAGGTGCTCACTAGCTAGGGTCCCGGCTCAGGATCCTCCGCAGATATTCCAAAGAAGATGCAGTGGCACTCAAATAGTGAAAAAAGGTGAATTATTTATTCATCTTGAATGTGCAAAAAGGCGACGTTTCGGCTGACTCACTCAGCTTGATAATGGCTGAGTGAGTCAGCCGAAACGTCGCCTTTTTGCACATTCAAGATGAATAAATAATTCACCTTTTTTCACTATTTGAGTGCCACTGCATCTTCTTTGGAATATCTATCTATCTATCTATATATACAGTGGTCCCTCAACATACGATGGTAATTCGTTCCAAACGACCCATCGTTTGTCGAATCCATCGTATGTTGAGGGATCCGTGCAATGTAAAGTATAGGAAGTTATACTCACCTGTCCCCGCCGCTCCGGACCAGGTCCTCACCTCTCCCGATGCTGTTCCAGGGGCTCCCGATGCTGTCCCGCTGCTCCGGTGTGTTCTTCGTGATCCTCCGGTGTCTTGCGCATCTTCTGCAGGCTCCGGGCCTTGCTTTCCGGTGACGTTATTACGCTGCTGCGCCGGCGCGGCGTGCGTAGTGACATAATAACGACGCCGGAAAGCAAGGCTCGGACCCTGGAGAAGATGCGCAAGACACCGGAGGATCGCGAAGTGGACCCGGAGCATCGGGAATAGGTAAGTGAACCTGCTGGGGCACATTACACTGCTATCCGACAGCAGCTTAAGCATTTTGTGCTGTCGGATAGCATTTAATGCGATGGCCCCGACATATAAAAGCATCGTATGTCGATGCTGACATCGACATGCGATGGCCTCTGAGAGGACATCGGATGTCGATTTTATCATATGTCGGGGCCATCGTAGGTCGGGGGGTTACTGTATATACATATATATATATATATATATATATATACACATATATATATATATATATATATATATATATATATATATATAGAGAGAGAGATATATATATAAATATATATATATATATATATAGAGAGAGATATATATATAAATATGTATATATATATATATATATATATATACATATATACTGTTCCCTGGAGTACTTTTTTAAGGAAACACCTAGAAAACCCTTTAGTAAAGCACCTTAGTTGGTTTTATATACAACCTGAATTGATGAACCCGTGAAGGCGCTGGCACCAAACAAAACACATCTAAGCGTTGCTATCAGAAAGTGACAAGCATATTAGTCTCACAGCAGGCTCCTTATATCTCATTTCTGAATTTTAAGCAGTCTGTAAGACGTATAAAGCAATTTACAGACTTTCATGTCTGAGCTGTGCACAGTGAGAGCGTGGCACTCAAGGACAATCCTCACCACGTGCTCCCATAGTCATTCATCCACCTTCTTGTGTGATTTGTCTTCTATACGTGGGACAGGTTTTAGATAATAACAGAGCAATGTCATGGGCATCTGTCATGTGTATACTTTGTCTCAGGAAGGCAGGTTATACAGGAAGGAGATAAAGATGACAGAATGAGGGTCAAATTAAAGAATGAGGGCATTGTGCTGCTCGGAGTCGTGTTGATATGATACTTCTGTCACGATTCGGCTTCCAGGTAGTGGATCCTCTGTGTCAGCGAGGGATTGGCGTGGACCGTGCTAGTGGACCGGTTCTAAGAGGCTACTGGTTTTCACCAGAGCCCGCCGCAAAGCGGGATGGTCTTGCTGCGGCAGTAGCAACCAGGTCGTATCCACTAGCAACGGCTCTACCTCGCTGACTGCTGAGAAGGCGTGGGACAGAAGGACTAGGCAGAGGCAAGGTCAGACGTAGCAGAAGGTCGGGGGCAGGCGGCAAGGTTCGTAGTCAGGATGGGTAGCAGAAGTTCAGGTACACAGGCTTTGGACACACTAAACGCTTTCACTGGCACAAGGCAACAAGATCCGGCAAGGGAGTGCAAGGGAGGAGACTAGATATAGCCAGGGAACAGGTGGGAACCAATTAAGCTAATTGGGCCAGGCACCAATCATTGGTGCACTGGCCCTTTAAGTCTCAGAGAGCTGGCGCGCGCGCGCCCTAGAGAGCGGAGCCGCGCGCGCCAGCACATGACAGCAGGGGACCGGGACGGGTAAGTGACCTGGGATGCGATTCGCGAGCGGGCGCGTCCCGCTGTGCGAATCGCATCCCCAACGGCCAAGACAGTGCAGCGCTCCCGGTCAGCGGGACTGACCGGGGCGCTGCAGGGAGAAAGACGCCGTGAGCGCTCCGGGGAGGAGCGGGGACCCGGAGCGCTAGGCGTAACAGTACCCCCCCCCCTTAGGTCTCCCCTTCTCTTTGTCCGGTAACTGCCTCCCCTGGGATGAGGACACCTGGAAAGAATGGAGGGTTTCCTCAACGGCAGGCAGTACAGCAGGAGTGGGAATGGGGAGGGAGGGCAGAGGGCGAGGCCTGGCACGGAGCAGAGTGACACCAGGACGGGGACCATGGGGAGGCACAGAGGCTTGCCTGACGGGACTGGGAGGGGGGGAGAGGCACTTCCTGTGGCAGGCAGAGTCCCAGTTCCTGATCTCCCCGGTGGTCCAATCAATGGTGGGGGAATGAAGCCGGAGCCAAGGCAGACCGAGGAGGACCTCAGAGGTACAGTTGGGGAGAATGAAGAACTCAATCCTCTCAAGGTGGGGTCCAATAGACATGAGGAGGGGCTCTGTGCGGTAACGCACGGTGCAGTCCAATCTGGCTCCGTTGACCGCGGAAATGTAGAGCGGCTTGACGAGACGGGTCACCGGGATGCTGAATTTATTAACAAACGACTCCAAAATAAAATTTCCAGAGGCACCGGAGTCCAAGCAGGCCACGGCTGAGAGGGAGGAGTTGGCTGAAGAAGAAATCCGCACGGGTACCGTGAGACGTGGATGAGCAGACTTGGAACCAAGAGACGCCACACCCACGTGAGGTGGGTGCGTGCGTGCGTTTCCCAGGCGTGGAGGACGGATAGGGCAATCTGCTGCGATTGCTGAGCGACCACCGTGGTAAGGTCAGCGAGACTTGGCAGCGGCACCTCAGCGGGATCCATGGCCGGATCTACTGTCACGATTCGGCTTCCAGGTAGTGGATCCTCTGTGTCAGCGAGGGATTGGCGTGGACCGTGCTAGTGGACCGGTTCTAAGAGGCTACTGGTTTTCACCAGAGCCCGCCGCAAAGCGGGATGGTCTTGCTGCGGCAGTAGCAACCAGGTCGTATCCACTAGCAACGGCTCTACCTCGCTGACTGCTGAGAAGGCGTGGGACAGAAGGACTAGGCAGAGGCAAGGTCAGACGTAGCAGAAGGTCGGGGGCAGGCGGCAAGGTTCGTAGTCAGGATGGGTAGCAGAAGTTCAGGTACACAGGCTTTGGACACACTAAACGCTTTCACTGGCACAAGGCAACAAGATCCGGCAAGGGAGTGCAAGGGAGGAGACTAGATATAGCCAGGGAACAGGTGGGAACCAATTAAGCTAATTGGGCCAGGCACCAATCATTGGTGCACTGGCCCTTTAAGTCTCAGAGAGCTGGCGCGCGCGCGCCCTAGAGAGCGGAGCCGCGCGCGCCAGCACATGACAGCAGGGGACCGGGACGGGTAAGTGACCTGGGATGCGATTCGCGAGCGGGCGCGTCCCGCTGTGCGAATCGCATCCCCAACGGCCAAGACAGTGCAGCGCTCCCGGTCAGCGGGACTGACCGGGGCGCTGCAGGGAGAAAGACGCCGTGAGCGCTCCGGGGAGGAGCGGGGACCCGGAGCGCTAGGCGTAACAACTTCACTGTCAACAACTCATTGTTCCCCAAAGTGATCCCTTTACCAGCTGGAAATGAGAATAATTGTACAGGGCAGCCATGTCCACAGAAGAATAGAGGCAAAAAGAACATCATCCAGTGCAGTGGTGACTCCAGCTTTCACTGGTTGGACGACAAAAGTGTGTGTAGGGGATTATACAGGGTGGGCCATTTATATGGATACACCTTAATAAAATGGGAATGGTTGGTGATATTAACTTCCTCTTTGTGGCACATTAGTATATGTGAGGGGGGAAACTTTTCAAGATGGGTAGTGACCATGGTGGCCACTTTGAAGTCGGCCATTTTGAATCCAACTTTTGTTTTTTCAATAGGAAGAGGGTCATGTGACACATCAAACTTATTGGGAATTTCACAAGAAAAACAATGATGTGCTTGGTTTTAGCGTAACTTTATTCTTTCATTAGTTATTTACAAGTTTCTGACCACTTATAAAATGTGTTCAATGTGCTGCCCATTGTGTTGGATTGTCAATGCAACCCTCTTCTCCCATTCTTCACCCACTGATAGCAACACCGCAGGAGAAATGCTAGCACAGGCTTCCAGTATCCGTATACACTGCTATATACTACTATATACACCGCAGGAGAAATGCTAGCACAGGCTTCCAGTATCCGTATACACTGCTATATACTACTATATACACCGCAGGAGAAATGCTAGCACAGGCTTCCAGTACCCGTATACACTGCTATATACTACTATATACACCGCAGGAGAAATGCTAGCACAGGCTTCCAGTATCCGTATACACTGCTATATACTACTATATACACCGCAGGAGAAATGCTAGCACAGGCTTCCAGTACCCGTATACACTGCTATATACTACTATATACACCGCAGGAGAAATGCTAGCACAGGATTCCAGTACCCGTATACACTGCTATATACTACTATATACACCGCAGGAGAAATGCTAGCACAGGCTTCCAGTATCCGTATACACTGCTATATACTACTATATACACCGCAGGAGAAATGCTAGCACAGGCTTCCAGTACCCGTATACACTGCTATATACTACTATATACACCGCAGGAGAAATGCTAGCACAGGCTTCCAGTATCCGTAGTTTCAGGTGCTGCACATTTCGTATCTTCACAGCATAGACAATTGCCTTCAGATGACCCCAAAGATAAAAGTCTATGGGGGTCAGATTGGGAGACCTTGGGGGCCATTCATCTGGCCCACGATGACCAATTCACTTTCCAGGAAACTGTTCATATAGGAATGCTCTGACCTGACACCCATAATGTGGTGGTCCACCATCTTGCTGGAAAAACTTAGGGAACGTGCCAGCTTCAGTGCATAAAGAGGTAAACACATCATCATGTAGCAATTTCGCATATCCAGTGGTCTTGAGGTTTCCATTGATGAAGAATTTTTGTGTTCCAACAGTCTTGGAGGGACGCAGGGTGTACCTATACACCCTGCGCCTGGTCCCGGTATAAAACGCGGTATCACGCCGTGACCCAGCGTCATACTGGGTCGGTCCAGGCAGCTAATGACAGCCGGGACCCTGGACTAATAGCGTGCTTCACCGATCGTTGTGCCTCGTGCTATTAACCCTTTAGACGTGGCATTTAAAGTTGATCGCCGCGTCTAAAATGAAAGTAAAAGCTTCCCAGCAGCTCAGTCGGGCTGATCGGGACCATCGCGGTGAAATCGCGCAATGTCCTGATCAACTAGAACGCGAGCGGAGGTCCCCTCACCTGTCTCCGTCGCGTCTGATCGGCGATTGATTGCTCGAAGCGTGAGATTGCACGGCAATGATCTATTTATGAGATCAGTATGTGCAGTGAAATAGCCACCAGGGGGGGGGGGGGCTATAACAATGCAAAAAAAAGTGTAAAAAAGTAAGTTAATAAAGATCATTTAACACCTTCCCTTATAAAAGTAAGAATCACCTCCCCTTTTCCCATTTAAAAAAAAAAAATGTGTAAATAAAAATGAACATATGTGGTTATCGCCGCGTGCAAAAAAAAATGTCCGAACTATAGATATATCGTTAATTAAACCGCACGGTCAAGTCCAAAATAGCGTATTTTTGGTCACTTTTTTTATCATGAAAAATGAATAAAAAGCACTAAAAAAGTCAGATCAATATAAAAATTATACCGATAAAAACTTCAGATCACGGCGCAAAAAATTAGCCCTCATACCGCCGCATACGCGGAAAAATAAAAAAGTTACAGGGGTCAAAAGATTACAATTTTAAACGTATAAATTTTCTTGCATGTAGTTATGATTTTTTTTATATTTCACCGAAAAATGCACTGTGTAGAAATGGATGCCCCCAAAAGTTACAAATTGGCATTTTTTCTTCAATTTGGTCGCACAATAAATTTTTTTTCCGCTTTGCCGTGGATATTTTGGTAAAATGACTAATGTCACTGCAAAGTAGAATTGGTGGCGCAAAAAATAAGCCATAATATGGAATTTTAGGTGCAAAATTGAAAGCGTTATGATTTTTAGAAGGTGATGAGGAAAAAAGGAAAATGCAAAAACGGAAAAACCCTGTGTCCTTAAGGGGATATATATATATATATATATATATATATATATATATATATATATATATATACAGCAAAAATAATAAGAAAAAAGAAAAATTGTCAGCACAACTACCTAATACACAGGTGCACGCTGCTGTGGCAAATACAAAGTATACAAAAAAGAAGGTTGCAGCAGCACTCTTGGTCAAAAAATGGTAGAAAAAACGTGTCCCCCATGCACCACGTGGAGGTGGCCTCATTTTGGGTGGGACCCTAACATGCTTATTCCTATATGCCCAGCAGAGGTGCGTGAAAAGAGCATGTTAGGGTCCCATTCAAAGTGAGGCCTTGGTGGATGGGGGACACCTTTCGATCAAATATTCTGCTAAGAGCCTTCATTTTTTGACGAAGAGTGCTGCTGCAACCTTCTTTTTTGCATACTTTGTATTTGCCACAGCAGTGTACAGTGTACACCCATGTGCTGGCTATTCATTTATTTTTGCTGTGGAAGTTAGGGGGAGTGGCCCCCTCTTTAGCCCCTCCCTTTTCATAGTAAGTTTTTTAAATTGATAATGGATCCTGCATGTTACCCAGCCAGATGCTATATGCTCAGCAGAAGTGAGTGGAATGAGTATTTATAAATATATATATACACACACATTCTCACTGACCACTTTATTGGGTGCGCCTGTTCAATTGCTTGTTAACACAAATAGCTAATCAGATAATCATATGGCAGCAACTCAATGCATTTAGGGATGTAAACATGGTCAAAACAACTTGCTGAAGTTCAAACCAAGCATCAGCATTGTAGAAGAAAGGGAATTTAAAGGGGTTCCCCGGGGCTTAACCCCTTAAGGACTCAGGGTTTTTCCGTTTTTGCACTTTCGTTTTTTCCTCCTTACCTTTTAAAAATCATAACCCTTTCAATTTTCCACCTAAAAATCCATATTATGGCTTATTTTTTGCGTCGCCAATTCTACTTTGCAGTGACATTAGTAATTTCACCCAAAAATGCACGGCGAAACGGAAAAAAAAATCATTGTGCGACAAAATCGAAAAAAAAAATGCCATTTTGTAACTTTTGGGGGCTTCCGTTTCTACGCAGTGCATATTTCGGTAAAAATTACACCTTATCATTATTCTGTAGGTCCATACGGTTAAAATTATACCCTACTTATATAGGTTTGATTTTGTCGCACTTCTGGAAAAAATCATAACTACATGCAGGAAAATTTATACGTTTAAAAATGTCATCTTCTGACCCCTATAACTTTTTTATTTTTCCATGTACAGGGTGGTATGAGGACTCATTTTTTGCGCCGTGATCTGAAGTTTTTATCGGTATGATTTTTGTTTTGATCGGACTTTTTGATCACTTTTTATTCATTTTTTTAATGGTATAAAAAGTGACCAAAATACGCTTTTTTGGACTTTGGAATTTTTTTGCGCATACGCCATTGACCGTGCGGTTTAATTAATGATATATTTTTATAGTTCGGACATTTACGCACGCGACGATACCACATATGTTTTTTTTTTTTTTTTTTTACACTGTTTTATTTTTTTATGGGAAAAGGGGGGTGATTCAAACTTTTATTAGGGAAGGGGTTAAATGACCTTTATTAACACTTTTTTTTTACATTTTTTTTGCAGTGTTATAGGTCCCATAGGGACCTATAACACTGCACACACTGATCTCCTATGCTGATCACTGGCGTGTATTAACACGCCTGTGATCAGCATTATCGGCGCTTGACTGCTCCTGCCTGGATCTCAGGCACGGAGCAGTCATTTGTCGATCGGACACCGAGGAGGCAGGTAAGGGCCCTCCCGGTGTCCGATCAGCTGTTCGGGATGCCGCGATTTCACCGCGGCGGTCCCGAACAGCCCGACTGAGCAGCCGGGATACTTTCAGTTTCACTTTAGAAGCGGCGGTCAGCTTTGACCCCCGCTTCTAAAGGGTTAATAACGCACATCGCCGCGATCGGCGATGTGTGGTATTAGCCGCGGGTCCCGGCCGTTGATGAGCGCCGGGACCGAAGCGATATGATGCAGGATCGCGGCGCGATCCCGCTTCATATCGCGGGAGCCGGCGCAGGACGTAAATATACGTCCTGCGTCGTTAAGGGGTTAAACATCTTATCCCCTATCCAAAGGATAGGGGATAAGATGCCTGATCGCGGGAGTCCTGCCGCTGGGGACCCCCGGGATCATGCATGCGGCACCCCGTTCGTAATCAGTCCCCGGAGCGTGTTCGCTCCGGGACTGATTACCGGCGACTACAGGGCGGGCGACGTGTGAAGTCACGCCTGCGCCGGCGTGTGACGTCATTCTCCGCCCATCAATGCAAGCCTACGGGAGGGGGCGTGATAGCTATCACGCCCCCTCCCGTAGGCTTGCATTGCGGGGCGGAGCGTGACGTCACACGCCGCCTGCCCTGTAGTCGCCCGTAATCAGACCCGGAGCAAACACGCTCCGGGGAATGATTACAAACAGGGTGCCGCGGTCATGATCCCGGGGGTCCCCAGCGGTGGGACTCCCGCGATCAGGCATCTTATCCCCTATCCTTTGGATAAGGGAGAAGATGTTTAAGCACCGGTGAACCCCTTTAAGTGGCTGTGAACGTTGCATGGTTGTTGGTGCCAGAGGGCTAGTCTGAGTATTACAGAAACTGTAATACCATCTCTGAAGTTTGCAGAGAATGGTCAGAAAAAGAAAACATCTCCAGTTGCTTGGGCGAAAGTGCCTTGTTGTCAGAGGAGAATGGGCAGACTGGTTTGCAATGACAGAAAGGAAACAGTAACTAAAATATTCACTTGTTACAACAAGATATGAAGAATACATCTCTGAACACACAACATGTCCAACCTTGAAACAGATGGGCTACAGCAGCAGAAAAACACATCGGGTCACCACATCCACTCCTGTCAGCTAGAACAGGAAACTGAGGATTCAATTCACACAAGCACCAAAATTGGACAATGGAAAACTGGAAGGACTTTGCCAGCTGCAGCATTTTGGTTTCAGATGGAGACATGACCGATCTTAATTCTTGATATGTCTGTAAGCCATGTCAATAATTCATTTACACGACAGTGATGCTTTAAAGGTTGCAAATACTGATCAAATGTTTTCTGACTGTGTAAAGTTGGAAAAAGAGCATTTCATTGATAGATATTAGTGTTGGGTGCTAATATTCGAAATGCAAATTTTTACAGCGAATATCGTCACTTCACGATTTCATGAATATTTAGAATATAGTGACAGGAAAATACAGCAGCTCACTGCTAGCACAAAGATATAGATGAAACATGAGTATATAGATAAAACATGAGTATATAGATAGAACATGAAAAGCTATACAGCTGTAATGCAATAAATGAAGATATGAAACTATGAAAATATGAGGTACTTAGCTTGCAAATTTGGCGCCAAATAGCGTGGACCGTCCCACCACGGTAAGGTGACCTCCTTCTGGGATGGACCCTACACTGTGTATATGCCTCTGTGTGAACAGTACAACAGGCATTGCAAGGTCTAAAACATCCAAGGCACCTTATATACACCTAATAGAGGTGGGTGGGGTGCAGGAGCCAACATGGAGGTAGCCACTCCCCCATATGTGTAACACAACCAAAGGATAAATTGGCCAGCACTATTGATCCAAACTATTGTAAAAACCTGGCTTGCAGGTGCAAGCTGCTGGGCTAAATATACAGCAACAGGAGAATACAGCAGCACACTGCTAGCACAAAGATATAGATGAAACATGAGTATATAGATAAAACATGAGTATATAGATAGAACATGAAAAGCTATACAGCTGTAATGCAATAAATGAAGATATGAAAATATGAGGTACTTAGCTATATATTTTCATAGTTTCATATCTTCATTTATTGCATTACAGCTGTATAGCTTTTCATGTTCTATCTATATACTCATGTTTTATCTATATACTCATGTTTCATCTATATCTTTGTGCTAGCAGTGTGCTGCTGTATTTTCCTGTTGCTGTATATTTAGCCCAGCAGCCTGCACCTGCAGGCCAGGTTTTTACAATAGTTTGGATCAATGATGCTGGCCAATTTATCCTTTAGAATATAGTGATAAATATATTCGTAATGACGAATATTCATGTTTTTTTAATGCAAATATTTATGCGCATTTATGCGAATATTTATGTGAATATCAGCACTTCCAGACTGGACACTGACTGATCCCTCCTTTCTTTTAGGTGAAAGATATAATTACGCATGCGCACTATGCGAATTTCCTTACGAATTTTTGCGTACATAGCGAATATGAAAATTCTGCAAACATAGGACAAATATTCATCCATACTTTCACGAAAATATTGCGAATTGGAATATGGCCCCTGCCACTCATCACTAATAGATATATTCACTAATGGCTGTTTTACTATCAATTGAACACAATATTTATTTAAAAAAAATGTATGAAAAGGAAAAATAAAAAAAATGGATGATTTTTTTAGGCTGTTTATGAGCCATAATACATCCATTTTAGGACATGTGCTACATTTTTTTCTTTAAAGCAGCAAAGAAGCCGACAACCCCAAAAACGTCCACCCCAAGGAACTGTTTGGATTGTGTGCAGTAAATCTGCAGTATATAACAGTTCCAGTAAGATGGAATGTATACATACATACTGTACGGGTGCGTTCACACACACAGGGTCTGCTGCAGATTTGATGCTGTGTCCAATAATTTAGTTTCTATTGAAATGTTCAGCAGGTCCAGTACGTGTGAATGCATCCTGAACATCACCACTACATAAGGTATAAATATTACTGCCACATCATATACAGTATATCACATCGTATATTACCACACAGTGACCAAACATTGCCGCCATATACTCATACTGAATAAAACTCAGTATCACAGAGACCAATATTACTAATGATGCCTCTATACAGGGAACAAATAATCGGCTACACCATAACCACATATTACCACCTGGGAATTACTGAAAATTGCCACAAAACACAACATTACCCCCATACAGTGCCTACAATGCAATTACATCCAGTGACTCACAGGTGACGTCTTCCCTGATCAAAGTCATTTAATTTCCTTTTTTTCCCCTTTGGGCCTAGATGTTCTTCTTCCAGCCATGTTTTCTCCTCCCAGAATCTGCCAGAAAAACATTTTAGGCCCCACACTTTCGCATACACCTCTACCTATACAAATCTTCTTTCCATAGTGCCCCCACCCTACTTAATCCCTAATAGTGACCCCATACAATAGTCTGCTCCCTGTAGTGCCCGCCGGAGGCTATTATCTATATATCTACCCTGGGACATTGTCTACCTATCAGGAGGGAAGACTTGATATACAGTGACCCCCCCGACCTACTTTGGCCCCGACATACGATGACCTCTCAGAGGCCATCGCATGTTGAAGGTAGCATCAACATACGATGCTTTTGTATGTCGGGGCCATCGCATAAACGGCTATCCGGCAGCGCAGACTGCTTCAGCTGCCACCGGATAGTCGTTTACGGTGCCCCGTGTGGTCCGCTGACGATCACTTACCTGTCCTCGGGGCTCCGGCGCGTCCTCTTCGGGATCCTCTGCATTGCCGGTGCTCTCCATCATCGTCATCACGTCGCGGCGCACGCCGTCCCGT
This sequence comes from Hyla sarda, assembly GCF_029499605.1. NCBI lineage: Eukaryota > Metazoa > Chordata > Amphibia > Anura > Hylidae > Hyla > Hyla sarda. The sequence continues at coordinate 55,257,078 of NC_079190.1, forward strand.
CATCCAATAGGAGCAGCGTGCGTAGCGACGTAATGGCGGCAACGGAGAGCGACGTTCCCAGGCAGCAGAGACCTTCCCGGAGAATCGGGGACACCCCGGGGATGCGGCGACAGCGATGGAGGGCGACATCCAGGGCAGCGGTGACGGTCCGGAGCGGCGGAGACACGTGAGTATAACCTCCAATACCAGTGGTCTTCAACCTGCGGACCTCCAGATATTGCAAAATTTCAACTCCCAGCATGCCCGGACAGCCAACGGCTGTCCGGGCATGCTGGGAGTTGTAGTTTTGCAACATCTGGAGGTCCGCAGGTTGTAGACCACTGTCCTATACTTTACATTGCACGGATCCCTCAACATACGATGGTTTCAACAAACGATGGTCCGTTTGGAATGGATTACCATCATATGTCGAGGGACCACTGTATACCATTGGGATTTCCTACCTATCTACTGGGGGCAACTACCTGATCGGGGGAGGGGGGAATTACCTATCTACATACCTACTAGGGAGAGGGGGGGATTGTCTATATACCTACTGGGGGCATCTACCTAATGGGGGAAAATTACTTACCGACCACCACCCAATCCCCCTGACCTCCCCCCAACCCCCTCACCTACTCCTTCATACTATTCAGGTCACTAAGTGAGGCATTATTTTGGGATCTAAAGGTAAGAGAGAGTTTTAGAGATATGCTGGAAATTTGTGGAGACTACATGTTTTTTTCTGGAATAAAAAGAAAGACTCCACAAAAACTTAAAGGGTACCTCTCATCAAAATAACTTTTGATATATTATAGATTAATGTATGCAGAATAACTTTACAATTGCATGTTACTAATAAATATGCTTCTTTCTATTTCATTTTCCACTTTGAAGAAATGACCACTAGGGGTCTCCCTACCAGTCCTGGCAGCAAGCATTTCAGACTCATGCTGGAGTCCAAAACACTATGAGCTGCCAGTCTGCTTTGTTCACAAAGGTGAAAACTCAGAGCTGCCAGCCTGCTTTGTTCACAGCCTGTTTGGCTGTGAACAAAGCAGGCTGGCAGCTCTGAGTGTTTAGGACTCCAGCATGAGTCAGAAATGCTTGCTGACAGGACTGATCGGGAAATATACAATAGAAAGAAGCATATTTTTCATTAACATGCTATTGGAAAGTTATTTAACATTCATTAATCTAAAATATATGAAAAGTTTATTTGATGAGAGGTACCCTTTAACCCCTTAACGACGCAGGACGTATATTTACGTCCTGCGCCGGCTCCCGCGATATGAAGCGGGATCGCTGCATCATATCGCGTCAGTCCCGGCGCTCATCAACGGCCGGGACCCGTGGCTAATACCACACATCGCCGATCACTGTGATGTGCGGTATTAACCCTTTAGAAGCGGCGGTCAAAGCTGACCGCCGCTTCTAAAGTGAAACTGAAAGTGACCCGGCTGCTCAGTTGGGCTGTTCGGGACCGCCGCGGTGAAATCGCGGCGTCCCGAACAGCTGACCGGACACGGGGAGGGCCCTTACCTGCCTCCTCGGTGTCCGATCGACGAATGACTGCTCCGTGCCTGAGATCCAGGCAGGAGCAGTCAAGCGCCGATAACACTGATCAAAGGCGTGTTAATACACGCCTGTGATCTGTGTAAAAGATCAGTGTGTGCAGTGTTATAGGTCCCTATGGGATCTATAACACTGCAAAAAAAAAATTTTTTTTTAAAGTGTTAATAAAGGTCATTTAACCCCTTCCCTAAGAAAAGTTTGAATCACCCCCCTTTTCCCATAAAAAAAAGAAAACAGTGTAAAAAAATAAATAAAATAAACATATGTGGTATCGCCGCGTGCATAAATGTCCGAACTATAAAAATATATCATTAATTAAACCGCACGGTCAATGGCGTACGCGCAAAAAAATTCCAAAGTCCAAAAAAGCGTATTTTGGTCACTTTTTATACAATTAAAAAAATGAATAAAAAGTGATCAAAAATCATACCGATAAAAACTTCAGATCACGGCGCAAAAAATGAGCCCTCATACCGCTCTGTACGTGGAAAAATAAAAAAGTTATAGGGGTCAGAAGATGACATTTTTAAACGTATAAATTTTCCTGCATGTAGTTATGATTTTTTCCAGAAGTGCGACAAAATCAAAACTATATAAGTAGGGTATCATTTTAACCGTATGGACCAACAGAATAATGATAAGGTGTAATTTTTACCGAAATATGCACTGCGTAGAAACGGAAGCCCCCAAAAGTTACAAAATGGCGTTTTTTTTTCCGATTTTGTCGCATAATGATTTTTTTTCTGTTTCGCTGTGCATTTTTGGGTAAAATGACTAATGTCACTGCAAAGTAGAATTGGCGACGCAAAAAATAAGCCATAATATGGATTTTTAGGTGGAAAATTGAAAGGGTTATGATTTTTAAAGGGTAAGGAGGAAAAAACGAAAGTGCAAAAACGGAAAAACCCTAAGTGCTTAAGGGGTTAAAGGGGTACTCAGCCCCTAGACATTTTATTCCCTATCCAGCACCACAGTTAAAATCAGTCCCCAGAGCACGTTTGCTCCGGATCTGATTACCGGCGACCACGCCCCCTCCCATAGGCTTGCATTGAGGGGCGGAGCGTGATGTCACGCGGGGGCGGAGGCATGATGTCACACACCGCCTGCCCCGTGGTCGCCGGTAATCAGACCCAGAGCGAACGTGCTCCAGGGACTGATTCTAATGGGGTGCTGCGTGCAAGATCATGCGGGTCCCCAGCGGCGGGACCCCCGCGATCAGGCATCATATCCCCTATCTTTTGGATAGGGGATAAGATGTCTAAGCGCCGGAGTACCCCTTTAATGAGATGACCCAGTCAAAGCACTTCCACACTATCACACTCTGGTACGTAACAACTTATCCCCTATCCACAGGTGGGACCCCTGCAATCTTCTGCCCGGCACCCCGACTCCCCGCATGCACTAGTGGTGGTCGACACCCCTTCTCCATTCATCTCTATAGGAGAGTCAGAGATACAGCTTTGTTGGTGGTCGGGCAGGAGATCGTGGAGGTAAGTTGTTACGTACCAGAGTTCCCCTTTAAATTTAGATTAATGAGCCCAAGGCACAGTTTACCTCAGGTCACATGCCCACTATCTCCTGGTTAATCTATTCTCTATGGCAGGATTGTTTTGGAAAGCAAATTAACTTCTTTTCCTAAATAAATATGTCATATTTTATGTCTCTTTTTGGATTTCCTTACATTATTCCTCCATACAGGTGACGTCCCTTTGTTCCTGCGCTGTCCTATAAATGACTTATGTGACGCTGCGTCATTTCTGTCACTCCGATCTGTTACTCAGTAGACTTACAGAACACATTATGAAACCTGCCATCTCCAGCCAAACTTACAGTATCTGGATGACACGTTACGCTGAAATAGGGCAATGTCATGTTCTCCCCATACTAAAAATAGGGATCTTATCATGGAGTGAGAGTTAGATGTAACAGATAAACTAGCACAGATGAGCAAACAGAATACATTAAAGCCCTTTTTATTCCTCCCCCCCCCCCACAAATGATGGAATGAACAGACTTGTCCTCACTTAGAAGTCAACCTGTTACAGTGATCCCTCAACTTACAATGGCCTCAACATACAATAGTTTCAGCATACAATGGTCTTTTCTGGACCATTGTAACTTGAAACCAGACTCAACATACAATGCTATAGAATCTGTGAAACGTGTCAATGGCTGGAAGAACCGACCAATCAGAATGGATATTTCACTAGTAAAACCTGTGTATTCCTAAAGTGCATGCACTGACTGATGTCTGGTGGTGCCCCCTACAGTACAGGGAAGTATTACATGTTCTGTACTCTTTACCTGTATTACTGAAGTGCATGCACTGACTGATGTCTGGTGGTGCCCCCTACAGTACAGGGAGGTATTACATGTTCTGTACTCTTTACCTGTATTACTGAAGTGTATGCACTTACTGATGTCTGGTGGTGCCCCCTACAGTACAGGAGGTATTACATGCTCTGTACTCTTTACCTGTATTACTGAAGTGCATGCACTGACTGATGTCTGGTGGTGCCCCCTACAGTACAGGGAGGTATTACATGTTCTGTACTCTTTACCTGTATTACTGAAGTGTATGCACTTACTGATGTCTGGTGGTGCCCCCTACAGTACAGGAGGTATTACATGCTCTGTACTCTTTACCTGTATTACTGAAGTGCATGCACTGACTGATGTCTGGTGGTGCCCCCTACAGTACAGGGAGGTATTACATGTTCTGTACTCTTTACCTGTATTACTGAAGTGCATGCACTGACTGATGTCTGGTGGTGCCCCCTACAGTACAGGGAGGTATTACATGTTCTGTACTCTTTACCTGTATTACTGAAGTGTATGCACTTACTGATGTCTGGTGGTGCCCCCTACAGTACAGGGAGGTATTACATGTTCTGTACTCTTTACCTGTATTACTGAAGCGTATGCACTGACAGGTGTCTGGTAGCGCCCCCTACAGTACAGGGAGGTATTACATGCTCTGTACTCTTTACCTGTATTACTGAAGTGCATGCACTGACTGATGTCTGGTGGTGCCCCCTACAGTACAGGGAAGTATTACATGTTCTGTACTCTTTACCTGTATTACTGAAGTACATGCACTGACTGATGTCTGGTGGTGCCCCCTACAGTACAGGGAGGTATTACATGTTCTGTACTCTTACCAGTACCAGGGTTATCTGTTCCTTTGGACACCAGGTAAGGGCGGCTCCATTTTACTTTTTTTTTAGGACATTGCGTGTTCTGTACAGGACCCTGAAGAAGCTCCTGTCCTCTACATAGACCAGTGTTTCCCAAAGAGGGTGCCTCCAGCTGTTGCAAAACTACAACTCCCAGCATGCCCGGACAGCCGAAGGCTGTCCGGGCATGCTGGGAGTTGTAGTTTTGCAACAGCTGGAGGCACCCTGGTTGGGAACTACCGAAATAGACAGTGATTTACAGCTCCCAGCAGATCTTTCTTACTTTTATATGTAAAGACTTGCTTTATCTGTATTAGTTATCTACTTATTTATCTTTAATCTTCATTTTTTTCCCCCTATTATTTCAATGACATTTTGGTGGCTTCAGAACCAATTACCAGGTTTCCATAGAGTTATGGTCTTAACATACAATGGTTTCAACCTACAATGGAACCGATTAATATTGTAACTTGAGGGACCACTGTATTCAGATGCAATACTAAGTCTATCCAGCAGAGGGAGCTCTGGCTTGTGGATCACTATTTGTACTGTGTATTGAGCTGATGCAGCCACTGGATGTTGCAAGGATGAGCATTATCTTGTATGTTGCAGCTGCTTCTCCCTCCATCCTTTGGGCTGGGGAATCTTAAGAAAGCTTATTATGAGCATGCAAGGAGCTCAGTGCTGGCAGAGCAGGAGCTCTAGGTTTTGAGCAGGGTCTGTGCTGCTTGAAAGCTTCTTCACCATCTCAGCCTCCAGCCTCCCAGCCTCCAGCCTCCCAGCCTCCAGCCTCCCCCGGTCTTCTGCTTTGGTTCTTTGTCTGTGAATGGAAGGTGACGCCTCCAGGTTAGGTAGATCCCGTCTCTTGTGCCATCACCCACAGGGCGAGCATTGCAGGAGTGTGTGGAAGGATGATGCCTGGGAGAAGCACCAGATAAGGTGAGCAGATCCAGTAGAGCTGCCTCTAGATGTTCTGTCCATGGCTTCACTGCTTCATGTCACTTAGATAGAAATAAACCACTGTCAGCAAAGTTAGGAAGTTGCATTCCATCCTCTGCACTACAGATCCCATCCATCATATAGTAAGATGGTCACAGCAATGTCTTCCATGCTGGATGTTATTTGTATACAATGCACATGCCATGGGGGGCAAAGTTCTACATTGAGTTGGTTCTGCAAGGAGATTTACATTGATTCCCCCTTCAAGGATCTGCAGAAGACATAGTGATACATTGTAGCAGCCTGAGGTGCTGTTTGTTTTGGTCTCTTTGTGTTTTGTTTGTGGTGCATTGATTAACCCTGAAGGCAGTGTTTTCCAAAGAGTGTGCCTCCAGCTGTTGTAAAACTATAACTCCCAGCATGCTGGGAATTGTAGTTTTGCAACAGCTGGAGACACACTCAATGGAAAACACTGCCTTTAGGGGTGGATGAATTTTTTCTGTGAGGGTTAGCACAAGGTCTGAAACAGTTCCAAACAGTGTACTTCCAGCTGTTGAAAAACTACAACTCCCAGCATGCCCGGACAGCCAAAGGCTGTCCGGGCATGCTGGGAATTGTAGTTTTTTTTTTTTTTTTTTTTAAATGTGGTAACATTCTAGCAGCTTGAGGTTCTGTTTGTTTTGGTCTCTTTGTGTTTTGTTTGTGGTGCATTGATTAACCCTGAAGGCAGTGTTTTCCAAAGAGTGTGCCTCCAGCTGTTGTAAAACTACAACTCCCAGCATGCTGGGAATTGTAGTTTTGCAACAGCTGGAGACACACTCAATGGAAAACACTGCCTTTAGGGGTGGATGAATCTTTTCTATGAGGGTTAGGCACAAGGTCTGAAACAGTTCCAAACAGTGTACTTCAAGCTGCTGAAAAACTACAACTCCCAGCATGCCTGGACAGCCAAAGGCTGTCCGGGCATGCTGGGAATTGTAGTTTTTTTTTTTTTTTTTTAAATGTGGTAACATTCTAGCAGCTTGAGGTTCTGTTTGTTTTGGTCTCTTTGTGTTTTGTTTGTGGTGCATTGATTAACCCTGAAGGCAGTGTTTTCCAAAGAGTGTGCCTCCAGCTGTTGTAAAACTACAACTCTCAGCATGCTGGGAATTGTAGTTTTGCAACAGCTGGAGACACACTCTCTATGGAAAACACTGAATCTTTTCTGTGAGGGTTAGGGACAAGGTCTGAAACAGTTCCAAACAGTGTACTTCCAGCTGTTGAAAAACTACAACTCCCAGCATGCCTGGACAGCCAAAGGCTGTCCGGGCATGCTGGAAATTGTAGTTTAAAAAAAAAAAAAATGTGGTAACATTCTAGCAGCTTGAGGTTCTGTTTGTTTTGGTCTCTTTGTGTTTTGTTTGTGGTGCATTGATTAACCCTGAAGGCAGTGTTTTCCAAAGAGTGTGCCTCCAGCTGTTGTAAAACTACAACTCCCAGCATGCTGGGAATTGTAGTTTTGCAACAGCTGGAGACACACTCTATGGAAAACACTGCCTTAAGGGGTGGATGAATCTTTTCTGTGAGGGTTAGGCACAAGGTCTGAAACAGTTCCAAACAGTGTACTTCCAGCTGTTGAAAAACTACAACTCCCAGCATGCCCGGACAGCCAAAGGCTGTCCGGGCATGCTGGGAATTGTAGTTTTTTTTTTTTTTTTTTTTAAATGTGGTAACATTCTAGCAGCTTGAGGTTCTGTTTGTTTTGGTCTCTTTGTGTTTTGTTTGTGGGGCATTGATTATCCCTGAAGGCAGTGTTTTCCAAAGAGTGTGCCTCCAGCTGTTGTAAAACTACAACTCCCAGCATGCTGGGAATTGTAGTTTTGTAACAGCTGGAGACACACTTTCTATGGAAAACACTGAATCTTTTCTGAGAGGGTTAGGGACAAGGTCTTTAACGGTTCCAAACAGTGTACTTCAAGCTGCTGAAAAACTACAACTCCCAGCATGCCCGGACAGCCGAAGGCTGTCCGGGCATGCTGGGAATTGTAGTTTTTTTTAAAATGTGGTAACATTCTAGCAGCTTGAAGTTCTGTTTGTTTTGGTCTCTTTGTGTTTTGTTTGTGGTACATTGATTATCCCTGAAGGCAGTGTTTTCCAAAGAGTGTGCCTTCAGCTGTTGCAAAACTACAACTCCCAGCAAGTTAGGAATTGTAATTTTGCAACAGCTGGAGACATACTCTATGGAAGACACTGCATTAAGGGGTGGATGAATCATTTATGTGTGGGATAGGGATAAGGTCTGAAACAGTTCCAAACAGTGAACTTCCAGCTGTTGAAAAACTACAACTCCCAGCATGCATGCTGGGAATTGTAGTTTTTTTTTTTTTTTTAAATAAGGTAACATTCTAGCAGCTTGAGGTTCTGTTTGTTTTGGTCTCTGTTTTGTTTGTGGTGCATTGATTAACCCTGAAGGCAGTGTTTTCCAAAGAGTGTGCCTCCAGCTGTTGTAAAACTACAACTTCCAGCATGCTGGGAATTGTAGTTTTGCAACAGCTGGAGACAAACTCTCTATGGAAAACACTGAATCTTTTCTGTGAGGGTTAGGGACAAGGTCTTAAACAGTTCCAAACAGTGTACTTCAAGCTGCTGAAAAACAGCTTGAGGTTCTGTTTGCTTTGGTTTCTTTGTGTTTTGTTTGTGGTGCATTGATTAACCCTGGAGGCAGTGTTTTCCAAACAATGTGCCTCCAGCTGTTGCAAAACTACAACTCCAAACATGTTGGGAATTGTAATTTTGCAACAGCTGTAGACACACTCTATGGAAAACACTGCCTTAAGGAGTGGATGAATCGTTTCTGTGTGGGTTAGGGACAAGGTCTGAAACAGTTCCAAACAGTGTACTTCCAGCTGTTGAAAAAACTACAACTCCCAGCATGCCGGCTGTCCGGGGCGGGCATGCTGGGGATTGTAGTTTTTTTGAAATGTGGTAACATTCTAGCAGCCTGAGGTTCTGTTTGTATTGGTTTCTTTGTGTTTTGTTTGTGGTGCATTGATTAACCCTGAAGGCAGTGTTTTCCAAACAATGTGCCTCCAGCTGTTTCAAAATTACAACTCCCAGCATGTTTTGTTTGTGGTGCACTGATTAACCCTTTAAGGCAGTATTTTCCAAACAGTGTGCCTCCAGCTGTTGAAAAACTACAACTCCCAGCATGCCCGGACAGCCTTTGGCTGTCCGGGCATGCTGGGAATTGTAGTTTTTTAAATGTGGAAACGTTCTAGCAGCTTGAGGTTCTGTTTGTTTTTTGTTTTGTTTTTTGGTTCCTTGCCCCATGTCCCATGTTTGTGTTTTGTTTTGTTTGTGGTGCATTGATTAACCCTAAAGACAGTGTTTTCCAAACAATGTGCCTCTAGCTGTTGTAAAACTTCAACTCCCAGCCTGCACGCCTGTGCTGGGAATTGTTGTTTTGCAACAGCTGGAGACACACTGTTTGGAAAACTCTGGCTTAAGGGGAGGAGGATCCTGTCTGTGTAGGTTGAGGACAAGGTCTGAAACTGTTTATTGATGGCCAAGAAGCAATGCAGGTCTGATATGTTATTGGAGGAGAATAAGTCAGCGCAATGGTCTGAGGAATCACATATCTATTATATGGAGGGCGAAGAGCCGGAAGTGTCCTGCAAGTGTTTACAGGGACTTGGAGGAAGAAGTGAATGTGTAATCTAGGGTAAGGGGAGATGGATATAGAACTGAGAGAGATACATATTAAATACATGGAAAGACATAAATAACATGTAAACAGAAAGATGTTAGATTGTTATTAGAGGAATAGTTGTTTTATATATATATATATATATATATATATATATATATTAGATTTTAATATTTTATTATATATATATATATATATATATATATATCTATTAGATTTTATTATTGCAGTATATATATATATATATATATATATATATATGTATTATATATATAATGACTATAGATAAATAGATGCATTGATAAGCATTATAGATACTTCTTAGATATATATTAGATATGTGGAAAGATGGAATTAAGATATTTAAGCAGAAAGATGCTCGATAGTTATTAGAGCAATAGTTGTTACATAGATATATATTTATTAGATAAACAAATACATACTATAAATAAATAGTTAGATACCTTGATATATTGTAGAGATGAGCGAACTTACAGTAAATTCGATTCGTCACGAACTTCTCGGCTCGGCAGTTGATGACTTAGGAAAGAGTCTCCTAGGACTGTATCCACCTTTTCCAACCCACCGGAGCACCTGAAAGCTGAACTAATTTATGCAGGAAAAGTCATCAACTGCCGAGCCGAGAAGTTTGTGACGAATCGAATTTACTGTAAGTTCGCTCATCTCTATTTATAACTAAGTGACTCTGCCTTAGACTCTCCATCTTTTATTGTTATTGTTGTCCTTCTGTTTGTTAGTTCCAACTTATTGTAAATATGTAAAATATTTGGTTCTCTGGACAAAGAGACCCCATTGGGCATATTGAGAAAAGTGTATATAGCAATAAGAAATACCACAATCCACCTCCAAAAATGGAACTTCAGGCGCTGAGGGACCAGATAGTAGTAAAGACAAATAGCTTTATTCCCAGTATGCAACGCGTTTCGCGCATCTGCGCTTCATCAGGCCTGATGAAGCACAGATGCGCGAAATGCGTTGCATACTGGGAATAAAGGTATTTGTCTTTACTACTATCTGGTCCCTCAGCGCCTGAAGTTCCATTTTTGGAGGTGGATTGTGGTATTTATGGTTATTTGTGGAATGGCAGCAGTGGGCCCTTCTTCATGTTGTGCTGGCCGTTGCACAACATTTTATGGTAAGCGCTCATTTACATTTGGCGTCTATCATTGTTGGCAATATTACACTATGGAATGCTCCTTCTCTCCCTTTTTCTATATAGCAACAAGACAGATATGGCATTTAGTTTATAGGGACCATAAGGATAACTTGGTTGTGGTGCACTGAAAAAGCTCTAAGGAAAAATTTTAAGACTACGGACTACGGACTTTATATATATATATATATATATATATATATATATATATATATATCAACTGGCTCCAGAAACATAAACAGATTTGTAAATTACTTCTATTAAAAAAATCTTAATCCTTCCAGTTCTTATGAGCTGCTGGAGCTATCCAGAGTAGAAGCAAATCCCCATAGCAAACTTCTCCTACTCTGTGCAGTTCCCGAGACAAGCAGAGATGTCAGCAGAGAGCACTGTTGCCAGACAGAAAAGAACAACTCAACTTCACCAGCTGATAATTGTTGGAAGCATTAAGATTTTTAAATAGAAGTAATTTACAAATCTGTTTACATTTCTGGAGCCAGTTGATATATATATATAAATATATATATATATATATATATATTTATATATATATTTATTTATTTTTGCCTGAACTACCCCTTTAAGGTTTCTTTACCTTCATCTACTATCCGAGCTTTTCTGCATTCCCCCATCTTTAAAGCTGTTAAACAGGGATAAAAAATAGTCAATTTCTTCCAAAAAACAGCACCCCCTCTGTCTTCAGGCTGTGCGTGGTATTGCAGCTCAGTTCCATTAAAGTGGTTCTCCGCTGGGAAACATTTTTTTTTTTAAATCAACTGGCTCCAGAAACTTAAAAACAGATTTGTAAATTACTTATATTTTTAAATCTTAATCCTTCCAGTACTTATCAGCTGCTGTATGCTCCAGAGAAAGTGGTATAGTTCTTTCCTGTCTGACCACAGTGCTCTCTGGACAGTATCTGGAACTATCCAGAGCAGGACCAAATCCCCATAGCAAACCTCTCCTGCTCTGGACAGTTCCTGACATGGACAGAGGTGTCAGCAGAGAGCACTGTGGTCAGACAGAAAGGAAATTCAAAAAGAAAAGACCTTCCGCTGTAGTATACAGCAGCTGATAAGTACTGGAATGATTACGAATTTTAAATAGAAGTAATTTACAAATATGTTTAACTTTCTGGCACCAGTTGATTTAAAAAAAAAATAAATGTTTTCCAGCAAAGTACCCCTTAAGTAAATGAGGCTAAGCTGTAATATCACACAACCTGAGGACAGGGGGGGTGGGTGCAGTTTTTGGAAAATAAAATTGCTCTGTTTTTCTATCCTTGAATAACCCCTTTAACACTAGAGAGCAGAAAGTCCATCAGACTGGTAGAACATTTATTTATTTATTTATTTTATTTTTTAATAACTGTTTTTTTATTTAGAAAAATTAAAATAAATTTTTTAACAGACAGTGAATAAGATAATGAAAGTTGCTTTCGCAATATAAAAAAAAATCAATGCAAAGGTGTCTTTAGCTTTTTTGTATTCTTTTGTTATCTGACTGGTGTAGTCTATAGAGAGGGAAATAGGCAAGGGGGTACAAACCATAGAGGCAGATTAAGCAGCGGCATGGGGCCTTTGGAGAGCCCAGCCCCAGTTGGGCCAATCACTTTTTTTTATCGTTAAAAAAAAAACTGTGCATAACTTCTCTCTCATGTTATATGTATTACCAACAAAGTAATGGATGGAGGAATTCACCAATTCCCCAAATTTTTTAGAGAACTTATTCAGCTCAAAAGCTGATCTGTGACAGGGCTTTAAAAGGGTACTCCGCTGCTAAGCTTTCGGAACAAACTGTTCCTAATGCTGGAGCCGGTGCCAGGAGCTCGTGACGTCATAGCCCTGCCCCCTCATGATGTCATCATGCCCCCTCCCATAGACTTGCATTGAGGGGGCAGGGCATGACATCATGAAGGGGCGGGGCTATGACGTCACAAGCTGCCGGCGCCGGCTCCAGTGTTCGGAACAGTTGGTTCCAAACGCTGAGCAGGGGAGTACCCCTTTAAGGATGGATCAATACCTTGTGTATGTTATTGACTGCTCAACCAGCTATAAGAAAATGTGCAGAGATGATACATAGTGATGGTGTAGTGATTATAAAGGTGACTTGTACAGTCAAACTCCTCTCCATACTTACCCACATTTACCTTTGATATAATGTTCTCTTGCTTTTGTAGTGAGGAGGAACCCCACAAAAATGAAGGGAGAATATATAAACCCCATGCAGATGTTGTCATCTTTGGCGGCACTCAAACCCAGGACCCCTGCACTACCAGAGAAAAGGGGTATGAAGCCACCGTGCAGGCTGTTTCACAACATGGAGACATTTTTATGGCCTAATTTAAAGCCTTGACCCCAGTGCCACTCTACAGTGGTTCTAACTAGAGAAATAATTGGATTTGTTTACAATTGAACAAAAAAAAAAAATTCTGTTTTTTTTTTGTGGCTCACTTTAGCATTTGTTGAGCAGCCCCTCAACATGTTATAAAAATACTCACTTCTGTCCGTGGCCAGATCTGGACAGGCATCTTCCTCTCCAGCCTCTAGTGACCATTAAGTGATCACTAGAGGCAGCAAAAGAAAATGTCAGCCCAGGCTTTGCCACAGATAGGAGTAGTGAACAGGGGAGTATTCTAAAACTATTCTGCAGAGGAGCAGAGACTCCTTTCATTTTGATAGGAGTCCCTGCTCTATCACAGAAAGCAGTTGCTCTTTACTGTATATCCCATGGTGGTAAGTGGCAGTACTATGCCTTGTCACTTTCATTCTTACATTTCCTGGGCTAGGTGCTCTGCACCAAGCCCAGGGAGTATTGGGCTGAATATAAAACCAATTTTCCAGTCCAAATCTAGCTAAACCTCCTGACACCTAGATGTTATATAGCTATTTGCACATGTGAGGTCTGTATTTGCAGTCATCATGGACACATGGTAAGGAAATGCTCCTGTGTAATGTAAGATCACATTTTGCATAATGAGATCTCCAATCTGTGAATACATTCTAATGAGAGAACACATAGCATATTGTGCATGTCCCGGGTTATGGGACACATTGAAGATGTTTCTGTAATTCCTTTGGAATAGATTCCCTTCACTCAGCATTAGCATTAGCTTTTATTACAAACAGATGTTCCATGTTAAAGCAACACCACATCCAAAAAGCAATACAAACTAGTTAGTCATTGCAGAGATAAAGAGAGAAGCGAAGCCCCCCCCCCATGAGAGACGTAAACAGTCTCCTCCAGATGCACCATCATGCCTTGTGTTCCCCTGTACCCTGCTGGCACCTTGTAGAATGCCTGACGTGAGTGACACCGCACAGTTCATTTACAGCTGTGATATACCATCCATACAGCGGGGAGGGGGGACAGGAGGAGGGGGGATTCATCCGTTTTGTGAGCAAGCAACACCTCACTTGTCTATTTGTTCAGCAATGAATTATTAAGCATTTTTCTTGAGAAGAAGAGAGAAAAACATTTGGAAAAGATTTTCTATTTTAATGTGAGCATCTTATTTAAAGGGGTACTCCGCTGCTCAGCGTTTGGAACAAACGGTTCCGAACGCTGGGGCCGGGAGCTCGTGACGCCATAGCCCCGCCCCTTCACTACGTCACGCCCCGCCCCCTCAATGCAAGTCTATGGGAGGGGGCGTGACGGCTGTCACGCCCCCTCCCGTAGACTTGCATTGAGGGGGTGGGGCATGGCATCATGAGGGGGCGGAGCTATGATGTCACAAGCTCCCGGCGCTGGCTCCAGCATTTGGAACAGTTTTTTCCAAACGTTGTGTAGTGGAGTACCCCTTTAAAGGGGACCCCCGGGATCATGCACGCGGCACCCCCCCCCCTTTGTAATCAGTCCCCGGAGCGTGTTCGCTCCGGGTCTGATTATGGGCAACTACAGGGCCGGCGGCGTGTGATGTCACACCTCCACCCCCGTGTGACGTCACGCTCTGCCCCTCAATGCAAGCCTACAGGAGGGAACGTGATAGCTATCACGCCCCCTCCCGTAGGCTTGCATTGAGGGGCGGAGCGTTATGCCACACGGGGGCGGAGTCGTGACATCACACGCTGCCGACCCTGTAGTCGCCCGTAATCAGACCCGGAGCGAACACGCTCCGGGGACTGATTACAAGCGGGGTGCCGCGTGCATGATCGCGGGCGTCCCCAGCTGCGGGACTCCCGCGATCAGGCATCTTATTCCCTATCCTTTGGATAGGGGATAAGATGTGTAAGCCCCGGAGAACCCCTTTAATGCTAAAGTATTGTATTTGCTATAGTCAGCAATGACTTTAGCTATAACTTAAAGGAAAACTGGTACTTGTTTTCTCCCACACTATTCACAGTCCTACCTGGTCCGGATCTGCGCCGCCGTTCTCCCGCAATTGTAGTTTTATTATCTGTTGAAATCTTCCTGTAACTGGCATGGGCGGGGCTTCGGCACTTAACTGGCAATGACATCAGCGCCGCTTATGAATATTCATCCCCCCTCCCCCCCAGTTAGGAGCGGCGAAGAGAGGGAGAACTGGAGGGAGGGGGGATGAATATTCATAAGGGGCGCTGACATCAGTGCCAGTTAAGCGCCGAAGCCCCGCCCGTGCCAGTTACAGGAAGATTTCAACAGATAATAAAACTACAATTGCGGGAGAACGGCGGCGCAGATCCGGACAAGGTAGGGCTCATTTTAATCAGCGTCTCCCGCACTATCCACCAGTACCTGTGGATAGTGCGGGAGAAAACAAATGACAGTTTTCCTTTAAAGGAGAAATCCTGCAAAAATAAACCTTATCCACAGAGGGGACTGGGAGGTGAGGATGACCGGAGGTCTGCCTGGGTATGGCACTTGAGAAACTTGGTTCTGCCTCCTTGACACTTGGCTAAAAAATAAAAAGTCACCACCTTAAACAATTCTATTCTTGTATATAAAACATGATAGAAGAGATTAAAAAAAACTGTATGATATTTAAACCATCTTTGTTGCCCATAGCAACCAATTACATGGGCAACAAATATTGTTTTACTATAAGAGAGTTTTTGATTTTCTCTTTCCCATTATCAGTGAATTTAAGTGTGCTTTTGAATATAGTTATAAAGTTATTATTATTGTTATTATTAGTTGCGTTTAACTCATTACATTTTCTTTGCTGAATTTCTTTTAGTAAAATGGATCTGTCTATGGTGCTGAAATAGATAATGCTAGCACTAGGTAGAGGTCTTGTGTATATAATCCCCTTTTTTCACAGTTCTCTCTATTACTTCGACATCTCTGTAAGAAAACACAAAATGTGTGTATGCTAAAATGTTTAGTAGACTGGGCCAGTAGCTTTTTTTTTTTCTAGTTTATTGATGTGAAGTCTGGTTAATTAATTACACAGGGAAGTTTAGACACACGACTTCTTCATAAGATTAAAATTGTCCCCCCATGTGAATGGAAACCACCACTCCATTTATTCTTTGTGGGATTTCTGAACATTGCCAAGCAATGAACTCACCTTGGCTCTCCATAGACAGTGAATGGAGCAGAGTATTCTTCTCCTAGAAATTTGTGAGAGAATTCCTTCCAGGTAATAGTATGGTTAAGGCTTTGCTGGCAATTTGTGCCTCCATGGAAATGGCAAAATGACATTGTCCGTGCTCAAATAGACACGAGCCCCGGTAGGACCGATGTGATGTTCCCTTATGAAGGTCTCTTCATGGTGCTGTTCACATAGTCTCCAGACCAATCTCCAGCTATTATTGCATCTGAGGCAAAAGCCACATTCATCTTTGAAGAGGATAGACCTCCATTTCAGCCTTCATTGTCATCTTGATTTGCTCTCTGAAAGTGGTGGCGTAAGGTCAATTTAACTCCTGTAGCTGGACGTCTGATCAATCGCAGTGGCCATTGATAAGGCTAAATATAGTGGTAAATGTTTAGCTTTGATCCTCCTTCCCCCCAAAAAAAAACGTTTATTAAAATGAATTCATACTCAACAAGTGGAATCCAATCTGTTGCGGTGAGTGCACCGGCCAATCACTCTGGCCGTGTACACTCTCCTCCTCCTTCCTCCAGCAGGTCCGGGATTTGCATCGCGGGACGTGCCCGCATGCGATTCTCGGGCCGTCACTTACCCCTTGCTCCTGCTGGCTTCTCTGCTGGTTCTGTTCCCCAGCGCGGGCATTCCCGCCTCCTAGGGCGCGCAGGCGCCGGAACTATGAGATTTAAAAGCCCAGTGCGCCCTTAATAGTGTTTGCACCTCTCCCTTCCTTATAAGTATGTGCACCTCCCTCTTCCTGCCGGATCTTTGTGTGCCCTGTGCCCAAGGGAAAGCATTACTATGTATAGCCCTGCCTGTGTTCTGACCTTCCGCTCCATGACCTTACGTTGCTTCTGTGCCGCCTGCCTGCTGACCTCCTGTTACGTTTCCTGACCACGCATCTGTGCCACCAGCCCTGACCTTCTGCTAGTCCTGTCTATGAGTTGCCTCATCCTTCCTGTGCTAAGTTTCATCTCAGCAGCCTATGTGGACGAGTCGTGCCAGGGGTAGCGACTTGGGTTCCACCTGCCGCAGCAAGTCCATTCCGCTTTGTAGCGGGCTCTGGTGATCCACTACCTTTGTGAATGTTACATAATCCTAAATGATTCCAATATGAACTACAATTGGTCCCACAAAAAATAAGCCCCTCATACATTTATGTAGATTTAAAAATGTGGGGATACAAAAATTTTTGTGGCATAAAACATGCTGTTATGGTGCAGAAGTACATAAAACTGTACATATTTAGTATCGACTACAACATGTACCATGTTATTTATAAAGCCCAGTAAACAGCATTTAGAAAAAAAGGTATAATTGCTGTGTATTCCATCGCTCCCTTCTCCCAACAAAGTTAAGGAACTGTGCCTGGTAAGGCTACGTTCACACTGCCATTTGCATCTTTCCTGTTCAGTGTCCGTTCGTTTTTTATTTTTGCGCAGGATAGACCCTGAAGCGGTTTGGAGCACAACGGACACTGCCGGGTTCTGATGGACCCCATTTACATGAATGGAGTATGTCGGGGATCAGGTAGTTCACCGAAGAAAAAAATTGTGCATTAATGATTTCTTTCTCCGCTAAACTATTGACGCTCTGACGGAACTCATAGCAGAGTCTGTGGGTAATGTTAACTTTTGTTAGCAACGCATCTGCTTTGACCTGGGGTTGCGGGGGTCAAATCCCTCTTATCTTATATTGATGGTCTATCCCGACATAGATCAGTTATATATATATAAACCCCTTCTATGTTTTCCTGCAGTAACCAAAAAGTTACGGTTGAACTTGAGAAACTTTTCCCTCTGAAGGTTATAGAGCTGGGAGCAGATTTATATGCCAGGCCCATACTGTTGCAGTGTACTTCATCTGCCTGGACATTAGACAGGGCTGCGGAGAATATAAAGGAGAATTGGAACAAAATGATCTGATAATTGGTTTTATACCAAACACGAGGCAAGTATATGGTGCACAACATTACACAAGACCTTTTTCTTCTGAGGAATAACAATTAACAACTCGTCTGTATCCCACCTCCTTCTATTGTTAGGTAGTGATGAAAAGAAACCTGGCGGTATGAGATGTAATTTATCATTATACCTTTGTGTTGTGCTTCACAAATACAAGACCTGTAGAGATTTGTATAAATCTCCGAACACCATTTCACGTGCTAATTGTTTTTCTAAACAATGGGGTTAAAGTAGCATTTTCACATATAAAGCTCTAAATCACCTTTATAGTGGTAGAGGTTATTGAGAAAATGGTGTGCTGCTTGAAGCCACCAATAGGTGGAGCTCTTTTTTTTAAGTACAGATTTATTATTAAGTTCAATGGAGTAAGCTCCTATTTTCTTTGGGTCTTCTGTACACTGAGGACAAGCAGGGCTTTGTACACTGAGGACAAGCAGGGCTCTGTGCACTGAGGACAAGCAGGGCTCTGTGCACTGAGGACAAGCAGGGCTCTGTGCACTGAGGACAAGCAGGGCTCTGTGCACTGAGGACAAGCAGGGCTCTGTGCACTGAGGACAAGCAGGGCTCTGTACACTGAGGACAAGCAGGGCTCTGTACACTGAGGATAAACAAAGCTCTGTGCACTGGGGACAAGCAGGGCTCTGTACACTGAGGACAAGCAGGGCTCTGTACACTGAGGACAAGCAGGCCTCTGTACACTGAGGACAAGCAGGGCTCTGTACACTGAGGACAAGCAGGGCTCTGTGCAGTGAGGACAAACAGGGCTCTGTACACTGAAGACAAGCAGGGCTGTGTACACTGAGGACAAGCAGGGCTCTGTGCACTGAGGACAAACAGGGCTCTGTGCACTGAGGACAAACAGGGCTCTGTACACTGAGGACAAGCAGGGCTCTGTACACTGAGGATAAACACGGCTCTGTACACTGAGGACAAGCAGGGCTCTGTACACTGAGGACAAGCAGGGCTCTGTGCACTGGGGACAAGCAGGGCTCTGTACACCGGGGACAAGCAGGGCTCTGTACACTGGGGACAAGCAGGGCTCTGTACACTGAGGACAAGCAGGGCTCTGTACACTAAGGACAAGCAGGGCTCTGTACACTGAGGACAAGCAGGGCTCTGTACACTGAGGGCAAGCAGGGCTCTGTGCAGTGAGGACAAGCAGGGCTCTGTACACCGAGGACAAGCAGGGCCTGTACACTGAGGACAAGCAGGGCCTGTACACTGAGGACAAACAGGGCTCTGTACACTGAGGACAAGCAGGGCTCTGTACACTGAGGAAAAGCAGGGTTCTGTGCAGTGAGGACAAGTAGGGCTCTGTGCAGGGAGGTTCTGGGCTCCTGTCTCACACATCAGAATGATTGACAAGTCAGGAGCCTGCACAGATCCCTGCTTGTCCTGCCCTCACTTCCTGTATTTGGACTCCTCACAGAGACACACAGACAATAGCTGCAGGGACAGCATTTTTACACCGAAAAATGTAAAAAAAATGTAACCAATGTATATTACAAATATACATATAATATTCTCTAGATTATATCAAAAGTTTGTGTTAACGACAGGTACACTTTAAAGTGAATCTGACTTTACTTTCATTCTGCTGAACCACGAGTTATCTGGGTAGTCCGTGGTGGCTTCTTCCTACCCCACCAGCATTTATAGATAGATAAAAACAGGGAGATATATACTGGTCAAGGCTGATGAGGCGGGGAGAAGTTGCCAGGGACCATCCAGATGACTTATATTAAAATCTTAACGCTTCCAGTACTTATTGGCTGCTGTATGCTCCAGAGAAAGTTGTATAGTTCTTGCTAGTCTGACAACAATGCTCTCTGCTGACACCTCTGTCCATGTCAGGAACTGTCCAGAGCAGGAGCAAATCCCCATAGCAAACTCATCCTGCTCTGGACAGTTCCTGATATGGACAAAGGTGTCAGCAGAGAGCACTGTGGTCAGACTGGAAAGAACTATACAACTTTCTCTGGAGCATACAGCAGCTGATAAGTACAAATCTGTATAACCTTTTGGCACCAGGTGATCTGAATTTTTTTTCCCCTCTGAAGTACCCCTTTAACATTCTTCTTGCCAGGACAAATAAGTACTCAAAAATAGGAATCACTAAAATATATTAAAATTGAATTGTTCACTGAGCCATATTGGACTAAGTGCTCAAAAAAGTCTAATCTAATCTAATAAACTGCATAAACCTTAATACTGGAGCAATGTTCATTAATACATAACCTCACTTCTCTGGACTTCTGCCCCCTGGGGGGCAGAATACAATGTATCAGTTTTGCCTTGAGTTTTCCTTTAAGAACCAGGGTAGGAAAGAGGTCTTGTAGAACTGGTAATTGTTTATTACTTGTCTAAGCAGGAAATATCCTGTAACCAGAGCGGAGCCCTTCCTCTCACTGTACATCAAATACATCTCTGTTATTCCTGTAGACCCAGCAGGAGGCCATGTAATCATATTCCTCTCACTTCCAGTTAGTGTGCAGACATAATATACTGTATTCCCAATATCCTCTAGTTCCAGAATTGGTAAACCTCTTCTATATACAACACTTTGTCACCTCTGCCGGCTTTAATGATCGTATGGACAAGTCTCCTTTCTTGGTCTAAATTCCATTTCTCTCCATGTTTAAATGGGCACTGTCACCAACTTAATTTTTTGATATGTTGTAGTACTTATGTACTACAACATATCTCTAATATACTTTTATTATTTTTTTTTTCATTAAAAAGGTTTAATTTACATTTAATAACCGGCTACTGAAAAAGGACTGATTTTGGAGTGGCAATCAGTCCTTTTTAGTTAGGCTGCACTCACTCCCTGCCTGTCAATAAGACAGGCGGGAGCGAGCGCATTGGCTCCCCGGCCACTGGCTGGGAGGCCACTCCTCCCGCACATCGCCACCGCCGCCTTGTTGCCGCCGCTGTCCCTGCACGCCCGCTGCTGGACTCTGCAGTAACTGCAAGTGTAATAAGGGAGCGGGGTATGCGGGGCAGGGGGGGGGAGGAGGGAACGGGCTAGTGCCGTAGTGGTGAGGGGGGGGGGGGTAAAACGGGCTAGCAAAAAAAAAAATAGGATGGTGGGAGCTACCCTTTAAGTCTTATTTATATTATGTAATATCTGTATTTCTATTTAGAATATAATTTTTGTATACCTGCTGGCACCGTTCTGTTCTTTTGGGCACTTGTTTGCAGTTATTTCTCTTTATTATAGCTTCTACTATTTTTCGGTTTCCATTTTTTCTTATCCTTTCACTTCTAGGTGTCCACATAACACGATTGGTCTCTTTGCTTTTCCCCTGGTACACTTGCATGTGGTTTTGGTCCCTTTTTGACCCTCCTCACCTTCCATCAGTGTGTGTACTATCGCCATGGTTACTATGCTCCTCTTTGTTTCTG
The DNA here is from genome assembly GCF_029499605.1 of Hyla sarda. Lineage (NCBI taxonomy): Eukaryota > Metazoa > Chordata > Amphibia > Anura > Hylidae > Hyla > Hyla sarda. The sequence goes on from NC_079190.1 coordinate 55,278,490, forward strand.
TTAAATACCGGGCGCGATGACGTAAATCTTTGAGGCCGGAAGAAGCACGCATACACGTGTGAAACAGCCGGCGTAGCCTCCGAGCGCCCATCAACCTGCACCGATGCTGTGATCCAGCCTTCCGTGGACCGGCCCCCCTTGCCGAGTTGTCTCTGCTGAGCGGTGAGTGCACGTACGTGCCTTTGTTGTTATAGATTTGTGAATTACTTCTATAAAAAAAAAAAATCTTAATCCTTCCAGTACTTATTAGTGGCTGTATACTACAGAGGAAATGCTTTTCTTTTTGGATTCCTCTTCTGTCACGACCACAGTGCTCTCTGCCGACCTCTGCTGTCCATTTTATGAACTGTCCAGAGCAGGTGAAAATCCCCATAGCAAACATATGCTGCTCTGGACAGTTCCTAAAATGGACAGCAGAGGTCAGCAGAGAGCGCTGTGGTCGTGACAGAAGAGAAATGCAAAAAGAAAAGAATTTCCTCTGAAGTATACAGCCGCTAAAAAGTACTGGAAGGATTAAGATTTTTTAACAGATGTAATTTACAAATCTATTTAACTTTCTGGCACCAGATGATTAAAAATTTTTTTTTTTCCCACCAGAGTTCCCCTTTAACCAGGGTGCCTCCAGCTGATGCAAAACTGCAACTCCCAGCATGCCCGGACAGCCGAAGGCTGTCAGGGCATGCTGGGAGTTGTAGTTTTGCAACAGCTGGGGGCACCTTAGTTGAGAAACACTGGCTTAAAGGTTAGCAGGTTCCTTAGCATAACTAGATTATATCCTATTATTATTATTGTTTATTTATTTATATATATAGCACCCTTGGTTCCAGGGCACTTTACATTATATACGTCCCTATTATTCCTGTATACCCAGCAGGAGGCCATGTAATCATATTCCTCTCATTTCCAGTTAGTGTGCAGACATGATATACTGTATTCCCAATCTCTTCTAGTTCCAGAATTGGTGAACCTCTTCTATATACAACACTTTGTCACCTCTGCTTCATCTAGGCAGAAAGCTATTAAACAGGGTGCCTCCAGCTGTTGCAAAACTACAACTCCTAGCATTAGACAGTCTCTGAGAACTCTAATACAGTCCTATTGCTGGTGCTCTTGCTTTCCACACCAGGTCCTCTTGCTTACCAGGTTGTCCAGAACTATCTACAAACTCTCTCTGGCAGCCTGATTTCTCTCTACTGCAATGTTTCTTAAAGGGGTACTCCGGTGGAAAACTTTATTTTTTATTTTTATTAACTGGTGCCAGAAAGTTAAACAGATTTGTGAATTACTTCTATTAAAAAAAATAAAAAAAAATCTTAATCCTTCCAGTACTTATTAGCGGCTGTATACTACAGTGGAAATGCTTTTCTTTTTGGATTCCTCTTCTGTCACGACCACAGCGCTCTCTGCTGACCTCTGCTGTCCATTTTAGGAACTGTCCAGAAACTGAAAATCCCCATAGCAAACATATGCTGCTCTGGACAGTTCCTAAAATAGACAGCAGAGGTCAGCAGAGAGCACTGTGGTCGTGACAGAAGAGAAATGCAAAAAGAAAATAATTTACTCTGTAGTATACAGCCGCTAAAAAGAACTGGAAGGATGAATATTTTTGTTAATAGAAGTAATTTACAAATCTGTTTGACTTTCTGGCACCAGTTGATTTAAAAAAAAAAAAAAAAAAAAAAAAAAAAAAAACAGAGTGCCTCCTTGGTGCCTCCAGCTGTTGCAAAACTACAACTCCCAGCACGCCCGGACAGCCGAAGGCTGTCCGGGCATGCTGGGAGTTGTAGTTTTGCAACAGCTGGAGGCACCTTAGTTGAGAAACACTGGCTTAAAGGTTAGCAGGTTCCTTAGCATAACTAGAATATATCCTATTATTATTATTATTATTATTATTATTATTATTATTATAATAGGGAGTTGGGTATAGACTATTTGTGCAGACATAATATACTGTATTCCCAATATCCCCTAGTTCTAGAATTGGTAAACCTCTTCTATATACAACGCGTTGTCACCTCTGCTTCATCTGCAGAAAGCTATTGGTGTAATACTTCTTCGTGTGCTGTAGATTTCTTATTACTGAATCAGCAAGACTGTCAGATAAACATGTCCATTACAGGCTATGGAGGCCGATAATGGTTTCATAACAGATACGGCGCATTCCTCCTGCAACGCGACACATCATAAAGGGATGGTGTGAATCAGTAATGTCATGCGGCTTCCCTGGCGGAGTTAATAATGCTGACTTAATTAATTTGTAACCCTGAAGGTAGATGAATCGATACGGCCACGAATGCGGCTCCAGAACAAAGCCCGCGCTAATTATAGCTTTACCGCCAGAACCGCAGTAAACCAGGCAGCGTCTATATACTCATAGTCACATCCGGGGTTTGTACTTATTCCTCCAATATGTCTGATACCATAGAAAAACGAACCCTGCGCCTCCATAGGTATTATGTTCACACGGCAATTATAGTGATAATGGTGATTATCAGACGAAACCCAGGTCCTCCATATAAAGGTTTACAAGCACAGTGCGTCATTAATGCCGCCATACAGTGCGACGCCCAATAACAGTGTCATATGTTTACCAAAATAACACTTTCATACTGTTGCTAAAATGACAATGCTATACAGTGATTTCTTCTACTATACACTGCTATATTATACTGTACAGCGCCAAAGTAGCAAGTGAAAACCCCCTTGAAGTGCTCAAATAATATACCATGACCATGCTGTACAATGTCTAAATAATGATGCTATACAATTTCTCATTTTTAAAAATGATTTGCTATTGTTTAAATAAAAAAAAAAAAAATAAAAAAATAAAAAAAAAAAAAAAAAAAAAAAAAAAATATATATATATATATATATATATATATATATATATGGGATGGGTAGAAATATCCCAAAAAGCTTAAAATTAAAAGGGCATTCTGAAGAAAAAAAAGTTTTTCAGATTAAAGGGGTACTCCGGCGCTAAGATATCTTATCCTCAATCCAAAGGATAGGGGATAAGATGCCTGATCGCGGGGGTCCGCCGCTGGGGACCCCCGTGATCATGCACACAGCACCCCATTAGAATCAGTCCCCAGAGCTTGTTCACCCTTTCCCATAGGTTTGCATTGAGGGGCGGAGCGTGATGTCACACGGGGGCGGGGCCGTGACGTCACAATGCTCCGTCCCCGTGATTGCCAGTAATCAGACCCGGAGGGACACGCTCTAACTGATTCTAACATGGTGCTGCGTTCAAGATCAGGGGGGTCCCCAGTGGCGGGATGCCCGCGATCAGGCATCTTATCCCCTATCCTTTGGATAGGGGATAAGATGTCTTAGCGCCGGAGTACCCCTTTAACTGTGCCAGAAAGTTAAACAGATTTGTAAATTTCTTCCGTTTCAAAATCATAATCCTTCCAGTACTTATCAGCTGCTGTATGCTTCGCAGGAAGTTCTTTTCTTTTTTAATTTCTTTTCTGACTGACCACAGTGCTCTCTGCTGACACCTCTGTCCATGTTAGGAACTTTCCAGAGCAGGAGAGGTTTGCTATGGGGATTTGCTCCTCTTCCGGACAAAGGTGTCAGCATAGTGCACTGTGGTCATGTGGTCAGACTGGAAACATGTACACAACTTCCTCTGGAGCATACAGCAGCTGATAAGTACTAGAAGGATTAACATTTTAATATAGAAGTCATTTACAAATCCTCTGGAGTATCAGTCACTTTCATGCTGCCTGACCCGCGAGTCATCTGGGTGGTCTCTGGCAACTTCTTCCCACCCAGAGCAGCAACAAATCCTCATGGCAAATCTCTCCTGCTCTGGACAGTTCCTGACACGGACAGAGGTGTCAGCAGAGAGCACTGTGGTCAGAGCGGAAAGAACTACACAACTTCCTCTGTAGTATACAGCTGCTGATAAGTACTGGAAGGATTAAGATTTTTAAATTGAAGTTATTTACAAATCTTCCTGGCACCAGTTTATTTTAAAACTTTTTTTTTTTTCCGGAGGAGGACCCCTTAAACAATAGAAAGCAAGCACTTACTACAAAGATCCTGACATCCCAATTCTATTCATCCAGCACTTTTACATCTAGTGTTGAGCGTGAATATTCGCAATTCGAATATTTATTGGGAATTTCGCATATTCGTGAATATGGCGAATATAGCACTATATATTCGCAATTACAAATTTATGTAAACGTTTTTTCCCCACAGAACACATCACAGTGACCTATCCCTCCCTGCTTCCAGCTTGTGGTCTAAAGAAGGCTCCTATACTATTTACTGTATTAGGCTGGGTCCACACCACGTTTTTCAAATACGGTTACCGTATACGGTTTTCCACAAAAAAACGTATGGCAAAAACCGTATGCAACCGTATACAACTGTATGACTCCAAATTAAAACGTATACGGTTTTTCTCCGTACGGTTCTATCCGTTTGCATCAGTTTTTGCCAACGGTTTTGCTATTTTGTTGGAATTAGTTATCCAGCAATTTAATAAAGTTACTATTGTTCTATTTAAATTCCAATCTGCGCATGTGTCAACTCCAAAAACGGATTAGAAAAACCGCGTGCAACCGTATTCTGAAATTCTGTATACAGGTTCTCATAGACAACAATGTTAAAAGAACCGCATACGGTTCGCATACGGTTTTCCAACCGGAGGCAAAAACGTGGTCGACAGCGTTTTTGCCTACGGTAAAAAAATCGGCAAAACCGTATCCGAGGCAAAACGGATGTAACCGTACACAACATTTGGAATACGGTTTACAATGCATTCTCTATGCATACGGTTTCGGATACAGTCGTATACGTTTTTTTGCGGAAAACCGTATACGGTTACCGTATTTGAAAAATGTGTTGTGAACCCAGCCTTAGACTGGAGAGTGAATTTTCACAAATAGGAGAATATGCGAATATTCGTGAATATCGTCACTAAAGAATATTAGGAGATAGATAAATGAATAGAAAAAGCCTTGAAAAAGCCAGTGTGAGACTGGTGAAACGTTGTCTATGCACATGATGGAATAAAAACCACCTTCTTTGCTACCTGTGGAGTGCTGCATCATATTTGCTTTAAAGGGTACCTCTCATCAAATAAATTTTTGATATATTTTAGATTAATGAATGCTGAATAACTTTCCAATAGCATGTTAATGAAAAATATGCTTCTTTCTATTGTATTTTTCCCGATCAGTCCTGTCAGCAAGCATTTCTGACTCATGCTGGAGTCCTAAACACTCAGAGCTGCCAGCCTGCTTTGTTCACAGCCAAACAGGCTGTGAACAAAGCAGGCTGGCAGCTCTGAGTGTTCTCCTTTGTGAACAAAGCAGACTGGCAGCTCGTAGTGTTTAGGACTCCAGCATGAGTCTGAAATGCTTGCTGCCAGGACTGGTAGGGAGACCCCTAGTGGTCATTTCTTCAAAGTGGAAAATTAAATAGAAAGAAGCATATTTTTTAATAACATGCAATTGTAAAGTTATTCTGCATACATTAATCTATAATATATCAAAAGTTTTTTTGATGAGAGGTACCCTTTAAGTGAATAGATAGATAGATAGATAGATAAATAATATAGATAGATAGTATAGATAGATAGGCATATACCATATTCAAATCCGTGATATTTTGATATATTTGCGGTTATTTACACATATGCGCATGCGCATGTGCGCATGCGCATATGTGTAAATAACCGCAAATATATCAAAATATCACGGATTTGAATATGGTATATGCCGCTCATCACTATTTACATCTATGATTGTCTATTTCTAGACCTGCAGTTGTATCTTCTTTTGCAGGATTACAGAATGTTCTCCTCAGTTTATTTAGGCCTAGAATCTGCTCCCTTTGTATTTGTATTATTATCCCTGTACAATGATCCACTGATCCAAGCGCTATGTTGTAACATAGACTAGATAGGATGGAAATGGTTCTCCTTCGGCTGTGTCCTCAGACTGCTATAAACCCCGTCTCCTCATCACTATAAGTAATGCAGGCATCAAACCGCTCATTATTGATTATTTGCATAATTCCGGTGATAGCGGCAATTACTTTATCAGTTCCGTCTTGCGTTGCCGCTGTTTATATGCCCTCACATAAACAAGATTTCACATTCAAATCTGCTAATTAAAATGACTTCCCACAATTTGCAGTCTAATTCTATAAGAGTAATGCTCTTTCGTGTCTAAGGATAATCTCCAAGATCCCCCTTTTTGTGGATTATATTTCTTTTACTTGCTTGTAATTGTTTGCACCCTTTCTGCAGAGATTAGACCATATTCTGCTATGAAGACCCACAATTTGCCATTGCTTAGAGCAGTTTTTGCCAACCAGGGTGCCTCCAGCTGTTGCAAAACTACAACTCCCAGCATGAGACAGCCTGTGAAAACTGTAATACAGCCCTATTGCTGGTGCTCTTGCTTTCCAGGCTGTCCAGAACTATTTTACAAACTCTCTCTGGCAGCCTGATTTCTTTTCACTGCAATGTTTCTTAACCAGGGTTCCTCCAGCTGTTGCAAAACTACAACTCCCAGCATGCCCGGACAGCCTTCGGCTGTCCGAGCATGCTGGGAGTTGTAGTTTTGCTACAGCTGGAGGCACCTTGGTTGAGAAACACTGGCTTAGAGTTTAACAGGTTCCTTAGCATGCCTAGAATATATCCTAATATTATTATTATTATGTCATTATTTATTTATTTATATAGTGCCCTTGGTTCCAGGGCACTTTACATATCTATGCATGTTTAGTTTCATCAAAAAAACTTTTGATATATTATAGTTTAATGTATGCAGAATAACTTTCCAATAGCATGTTATTATAAAATATGCTCCTTTCTGTTTAATTTTCCACTTTGAAAAAATGACCACTAGGGGTCTCCCTACCAGTCCTTTTTTGATAGATTTCAGACTCATGCAGGAGTCCTAAATCTCAGACTGCAGCCGGGACACAGACAAGCGCAACACCTGGCAGTGAGCAGTGGTGAGTTTGTCTGTGTTCCGGATACAGTCTGAGATTTAGGACTCCTGCATGAGTCTGAAATCTATAAAAAAGGACTGCTAGGGAGACCCCTAGTGGTCATTTTTTCAAAGTGGAAAATTAAATAGAAAGAAGCATATTTTTTAATAACATGCAATTGGAAAGTTATTCTGCATACATTAATCTATAATATATCAAAAGTTTTTTTTGATGAAAGGTACCCTTTAACTCAAAGCTTCAGGGACCCAATGTAAGATCCATAACATGGCCTTAAAGGGGTACTCCCATGGAAAACTTTTTTTTTTTAAATCAACTGGTGCCAGAAAGTTAAACAGATTTGTAAATCACTTCTATTAAAAAATCTTAATCCTTCCAGTACTTTTTAGGGGCTGTATACTAAAGAGAAATCCAAAAAAGAAATGCATTTCCTCTGATGTCATGACCACAGTGCTCTCTGCTGACCTCTGCTGTCCATTTCAGGAACTGTCCAGAGAAGAAGAAAATCCCCATAGCAAACATATGCTGCTGTGGACAGATCCTAAAATGGACAGCAGAGGTCAGCAGAGAGCACTGTGGTCATGACATCAGAGGAAATGCATTTCTTTTTTGGATTTCTCTTTAGTATACAGCCCCTAAAAAGTACTGGAAGGATTAAGATTTTTTAATAGAAGTGATTTACAAATCTGTTTAACTTTCTGGCACCAGTTTATTTAAAAAAAAAAAAGTTTTCCATGGGAGTACCCCATTAACCAGCCATATTCCTTATAAGAATGGTGTATTGTTGAGTGCTCAAAAAACCTAGTCATATATTGGGTCTTTGGAACCAGAAACAACAGTAAACATGTACACATATTGGACGTAGCTTCTTGATCAAATTTGTACAATAAAATTGTGGCTCCTCTGCATGTGGGACATTGGTCTCTTTGGATGATTCGTGGTCCAAATATAGGAAAAAGAACAAGAGAGAAGGAACTAACTAGTAGCCATCAAGTAGGGAATAGAAACGAACGTAAGGTATAAAGTGCGCACCTCTCTGTATGGCGCTACAACACTGCTGATCACATGCAGCTGGCGTCCGATACTGGATCTGTGATGGAGCAGTTAGGAACATCAGAAGGCAAGGCTGGGAATTCAGAAGAACTCTGCAAAATTTGGTTTTGCTATGAAGCTTTCACCGTCACGTCGAATAATCGTGAAGGGACAGTTTTAGTAAAATAATGAACAGTTTTTTTTTTTTTTTTCTTATTCAAAATTTTTTATTAATTTTCAATCAACAAAAAAACAATAACAAGGCATGACAGTGGCAGAGGCACAAGGTGTTAAGCATGGCCTCAATGCAAGATAAAAAAAACAGAATAAGACATAAAGACCGTGCATGGCAGAAAGTGCGAAAATAATGAACAGTTTATTCAGGACATCGCATTTCCAGAGGTGCACTCCTCTCTTCATCGGGTCCTTTAAAGGGGTACTCTGCCCCTAGACTAGGGATCGACCGACATCGATTTTCTAGGGCCGATATCGATAAACTGTGACCTTTCAGGCCGATAGCCAATAACTTATACCGATATTCCGGTATCAGTTATCGGCTATTCCTGCCCCCACCCACACCAGGCCCCGCAGAAGCCACTGCAGATCAATGATTTAAAGCGGGCGCTTTAAATCAATGAGCTGCAGCGTGTTTTGCGGGGCCAGAGACCAGCGCCGCCCGCTTCTCTCCCCTGCCTGTCCTGGGGTCCTCCCTAGTTCAACAACCGCCACTGCCCCATTGCCTCCCCCATCCCCGGTTTTATAATTACAGGTTCCCGGGGTCCGCGCTACTTCTGGCTCCGGCGGCGTCCTGAGCTGTCACTGTGCGCACTGATGGTGACATGGTGTTGAGGACGTTACTCGTCATTGAGCCGCGCAGCGCGCAGGACGTTGCAGGAGCCAGAAGTAGCGTGGACCCTGGGAACCGGTAATTATAAAACCGGGGATGGGGGTGGCAATGGGGCAGCGGCGGTGGTCTCTGGCCGGGGAGGGGCATTATCAGCATATCGGCAAGAACCAAACATTTTTTGCTAAGGACCAAAATTTTATGGAAAAGGCCTGATGAAGAGAGGTGTGTACCTCTGGAAACGCGTTGTCTACACAATGGTGAGCGCTTCATTTGCGGACTTCTTCCAAATTCCTATCCTTCTGCTTTGGATGATTAAATATATTGGAAAATCCCTGTGTGAATAGCCAAACATTTCCCTTTACGGATAATATCGGGAAGATGTCTTATTGGCACAACTTATTGGTTTGATGCCAAGACCTACCTGTCAAATAATGCTATATACAGTTGCTAAGAAAATTTGCCCCCAAATCAATCATCTAAAATGTAAACATTTAATTTCACATCATTATGTATGACCAATATTATGATGTTAACACCAGGATGTATACTTGTCAATAGTCTATATTTTGCCTGAACAATCCTGCAAGCTAAAACCCAAAGGGTTTATGTAAACCCTAACCAAAAGTGGTTATTTTGGGGGTGTTCTCGGGAAAGGGTTCAAATATCCCAATTTTGGCTTTTTATAGTTGGTCACTATGATGTATATAGTAGATTAAGCTTTTTAATGTGTTCTATGGTGGACAATTCCCGAAAATTTTGGGTGTACACTGTTGAGCAATGTAATTCATGGCTTGCAACTTCATGATCTATGGAAAAATCTTCTACATATGGATGGTAGCAACTAGTTACTAATAGATGTGACAGCAACAGAAAGCAAAATGGGAAGATGTAACTTGATGCCCCCGTATTTGCAACCTGATTATTCCAATATTATGGAACAGCTGTCAAAGAATTGGAGGATGTCCTATTAAAAAAATTGAGCTTTTCCTGAGTATTTAAGCATGTTATTCTCACCGGAGGGTGTGAAAGTTCCCACCTAGCCTGAGATGCGATGATAACTCAGATTGCTGTTCACACGATGCCTGTTATTGCTTGTTAGCAGGTCAGGCGTAGATGAGTTACCACTTCATACATTATCTATCACATTATCACGAGGCTTATCTACTTATTAGCACTTACAGATTAGATCGATATGTTAATTCAGATGAGTATGTAGATCCATCATTCCACCATTTCTATAGAATAATAAGGTATAATAGGAGAAATTTACAAGCCTGGCATTTCATATTCTAGTCTTTATCCAATGTACGTTGGGGTAAAACAAAATAAACATTCTGTACGTTTAACATCGCTTATCCCAACCTACAATTTTCCCTCTTTATGAGCTATCATGTTATACCTTCTCTTGCTCTAGTTATTCTATCCTGAGGGTTCCGCACTAGTAATGATTCATGAACCAAATATTCACACACACAAGAATAATTCATAATCATAATGAAAACAGGACTTGTGTGTTCATACGAGGCAGATACCCCTCCGTTCAGTTGTTTGCCAGAGCCGTGGCACCAAATACACAGAGAACAGAGCTGGAAGCAGAAAGTCCATGCATTATGTAGTGGCCATGCTTGGTTGCTGAAGCTCTCATTGAAGTCAATGGGAGTTGAGCTGCAGTACCTAGCATGGCCACTACACAATGTATGGAGCTGTCTGTTTTCTGCTCTGTTCATTGTGCCTGTGGACCCTGCAGCTCTGGCAAACAACTAATTGGAAGGGTGTTGCTTGTTGGCATTACATCGTTAAGATATTAATTACCTATCTTGATAATACATAATCAATAACATCCTGGACAACACATTTAAAATATCAATATTTTACTTGTAAAGGAAGACAAAAAGAAAATACCAGTGCATGCCTCGTGCAGATAAACCCAGGATAGGTATTGGAAATAGAAGAAAAAGGGGGGGGGGGACCAACAGGTTGGACCCTTACCTCAAAGGGTTATTATGCTTAGAGCATAACACCTCAGTAGACATGTAACGTAGAAGTGCAGCCTCCAGGTCCCTCCGAGTATTTCCAGTGAAAAATTGGTAAAATCAGGACATCTATTCAGGGCGCCCCAGATTGACGTCCTGATTTTACCAAGGTCATTGACCTTTTGTTGTCCAATATTTTACTTGTCCAACATAGTGTGTAGGGTGTTCCAGAGTATGAAAATAAAAGAATGACCTTTCTTCCCAAACTTACAACATGTTTGCTGCTTTTATGCCTATAAACCAATCACCATAATATAAAAACCACTGATAGGTGACGGCAATATATTGTCACAATGGTGCCTGTCAAGGGGTGGGATATATAAGGGGCAACGGTTGAGTAACCACTTCTTCAGGATGATGTGTTGGCAGCAGGAAAAATTGGCAAATGTAAGGCTTTTAATGGTTAGATGACCATGAGCAGGTTCTGTGGGGTGTTTCTGGTGTGCACTCATGAAAGGATGGACAACACTTGTACCAGAGACCAGGACATGGCCACCAAGGTTCAATGATGTGTGTGGGGAGTGAAGACTAGCAAACCTTGTTTGATCCCACAGAAGACCTACTCTAGAACGAGTGCCCATGTGGATCCCTGTCTATCACCAAAAAAAGGCTTAGGCTGGGTGCACACTACGGAATTTTGGTCAGAAATTCCACTGCTTGCCCGCTTGAAGCTAACATGTTGAATAGGTTTTCCGCTAACCCATTCACACTGAAGAATCTTCTGTGTGGAATTTCTGTCAGAAAATTCAGATCAAATAATTCCTCCAGAGCATTAAACCTGCTCAAAGTCCTGGCGGAATCTCTGCCGCAGACATTGCCGTCTATCAGGACGGCAATGTCTCTGCGGTCCTAGCGCCGCCTGATTCAGTCGGTACTGGCCATACTCACTCACTCACTGAGATTCTCTGCAGATTCTGTAGTGTGCACCCAGCCTTACAATGAATGTGAGAACTAGACCATTCAATGGAAAAAGACGACCTGGTTACTTTGGGAAGATATGGTACCAGGAAGCCCTATGGGAAGAAGACAAGATGGCCGAGGCAGTGCGAGGCTCTGGGAAATGTTCTATTGAAAACTTTGATTCCTGGCATACTTTGTGGAAGGTACTTTGACATGTACCACCTACAGGGCTGGTGCAAGGATTTGTGCCACCCTAGACAAAAGCTAATTTTGCCGCCCCCTTGACTCTGCCCATTGGCCCGCCCTTTGACACGCCTCACCTTACTACTGGGGTGACACACTATAACAAGCCCCCATCTCATGTAATTAGCTTACTATTGGGTGACACACTGTAACAAACCTCCTCCTCCTCATGCTGCTGGCTGAGCGAGTGGTTCAGGTGCTGGTTGTCTAACCTCTAGGCAGCTGCCAATTTTGCCTATTGGCAGAGCCAGCCTTGACCACCTGCCTAAACAATTCTACACACCAAGTCCACCCTTCATGGCAATAGAATAGGTGTCCCTTGGCCTTCAAAGGGGGTACCTACAAAATGTTAGACAGTTGGTTTTATTGTTCTAGCTCAGAGATCTCCAAACTGTGGCCCTCCAGATGTTACAAAACTTCAACTCCAAGCATGCCCGGACAGCCAACGGCTGTCCGGGCATGCTTGAAGTTGAAGTTTTGTAATTTATGGGGGGCCACAGTTTGGAGACCACTGCTCTTGTTGATCGTGTATATAGATACATATGTAATAAAGGCTCTGTTGTTGATGTGTCTGGTTACCATGCACAGTACCGCTTTGGCTGCCAGTCCTCTTGCCAGTTTTAATTTTGTTCTTTTGCACATTGTTCCTATAAGTAATAATTCATGCCCAGCAATGTATTTCCACTAAGTTTTCATGTTGGAACTTGAGTTGCTGGTGTCTGCGAGCTGTTGAGTATCACACATCTGACTCTCTGGGGTTCACGTGCACAAAAGTGTTTTTTTTTTTGTCAAAAATTGTTAAAGGAGTTGACTTGAGAAGCAAGACCAAGACCTACAGCAAGTCTGGTTAAGTCTTTATTAAACTTTCACATATAATAAAGGAGACAGCTCGTATAAAGAAACATAAAAAAAAAAAATGAACAACAACATTTTCTATTTTTCAGGTACCATATTTGAGACTTTTATCTATTAGCAATTTATTATCTATTATCTGTTTACTAAGCTAAAACCCACTAGTTTTTGTCGGGTTTTTCCAAGTTATTTTGGTGCACAGTGTCTGAGACTGTATGGTCCTGTGCTGACAACATCGGGAAGGTCCTTTACCATACAATGTGAGTGTCTATTCTGCTCTGTGGGCTCTCTGAAGTCCGGGCTCCCGCAGGGCCACTCTCACATTACTGTAGTCTGCCGCAATTTGCATAAAATCGTTGCATTTTTGCCGCGATTTTAACATGATATTGCCCAAATCATGGCAAAATGCAGTAATGTGCCTCTAGTGTTCAGGGGGCCTTTTTGGACATGGGGGCCCTGGGCAGTAGCCCCGGTTGCCCCCCCCTAAAACCGGCCCTGCCGACATTGCATTGTGAAAATCCGTGGTCTGCCGCAAAGGGGGTGTGGTCGACCAAAAAGGGGTGTGGTTTCACAACCCAACCTATTTACTATTGAATTCCCCAAAAACCCTGTGAATAAATGGCTGGAATTTTCCACCTAGAAAAAGCTGGTCAGAAATTTTTCCCAACTTGTAAATCTGTGATACCTATGGTAAATAGAGAGGAATCCTGCAAGTTTAAAACAACATTTCTCACTAGTAAAAACCCTACTCTCTTAGTAAATGAGGCCCAATTTTTTTTATTTTAATAAGAACTGTGCAATGCTTAATTTTCCCTGGGGTGGCGCTTCAGGAGAATTGAACACTTGTGGCCAGGCTCTCTCTTAAAGATAATATCTAATTGGTGAGGTTCATTCTTTTGGCAGAATTCTGCACGGACTGCATTGCATCACTTGGGATGACGCAGGTCCTCCTACCGCCAATGGATTTTGTCAGCAGCCGCTGAAGATGGTGGCTCCACCCAGAATATCTCCAAGCAGGGAATCTCTAGTGTGAACATTCCCTATAGTGCCCCACAAGACACCCTCCCCCCATTCTTTATGGTACAACTGTGCACTGTTGGCTTTGTTACTACTGTCTGAGAGAAGGGGGCTGAAGGTAGTACACATTTATGTGTGCATTTATTTAGAGGTCTAGGGTATGAACTTATTCATGGGTCTGGGTTACAAATGTAATTAAGAGTATGTGATCTATACTTATTTGGGGTCTAGGAAGATCGCAGGGGGTCCATTCGCTATGGATAGGGGATAAGTTACTTTTCGCTGCACAAACCCTTTAAAGGACGAGTATCATGAAAAAAATGTATCTCCTAGTTTTAGATAGCGTGAAGGGGGGGGGGTGGTATTCCGAGCACTGGGGTCCCTTGCGATCTCCTGATCTCCTGTTTAGACCCCCAGCTCTCCTTCACAGTGGCACGTCATGACCCCTGCCCGATAGGGGATACGTTTTTTTTTTCATGATACTTGTCCTTTAATGAGATTTGCACAAACAGTGGATCACTGTGAGCTACATAAACACTGCATCTCTGGGTGCTATACCATTTGCGCACTTCCCATTAATGTCAATGGAAGTTACGCAAATTACATAACACAGATGAAGTAGCTGTTTTTGTTACCACAAACAGACTGGAGATGGCAGTCAGTAACAGCCATGTTTTGGTATCACTCACTCTCAGCGCCTTCCTATACCAGGCGCCCTTCCTTTCAGGTGGTCCGAACTGTCCTCCAGGCTGGTTAGGTTCTACCAGGATTGGAGCTTCTACCTTCACACTTTGCAGTCTGGAGCTTTTTAGACCATGAACTGGTTTTTCCTCTGAAGCTGCCGGATCAAAAAAGGCAGGAAACCACTTCTTTCTGGCTTTTTAAAGGGATAGGTACTCTGTTCTTCCAGAGTACCATGAGGACTGTCTGTGAGTAACATGCCTTTTACAGTGGTCCCTCAACTTTCGATGGTAATCCGTTCCAAACGGACCATCGTTTGTTGAAACCATCGTATGTTGAGGGATCCGTGCAATGTAAAGTATAGGACAGTGGTCTACAACCTGCGGACTTCCAGATGTCCGGGCATGCTGGGAGTTGTAGTTTTGCAACATCTGGAGGTCCGCAGGTTGAAGACCACTGGTAGAGGAAGTTTTACTCACATGTCCCCTCCGCTTCGGACCGTCACCGCTCGTCACCGCTGCCCTGGATGTCGCCGTCCATTTCTGTCGCCATGTCCCCGTGGTGTTCCCGACGCTCCGGCAAGGCCTCTTCTTCCTCGGCATCTTCGCTCTCCATCACCGCCATCACGTCGCTACGCACGCCGCTCCTATTGGATGACGGGACGGCGTGCGCAGCGACGTGATGACGACAATGGAGAGCGCCGACGATGCAGGGAATCCCAAAGAGGACGCGCTGGAGCCCCGAGGACAGGTAAGTGTTCGTCAGCAGACCACACGGGGCACCGTAAACGGCTATCCGGTGGCAGCTGAATGCGATGGCCCCGACATACAAAAGCATCGTATGTTGATGCTGCCTTCAACATGCGATGGCCTCTGAGAGGTCATCATATGCTGAAATTATCGTATGTCGGGGCCACCGTAGGTCGGGGGGTCACTGTATATGAAATTGGAGTCATACAAAAGGTACGGTAGAGACCGAATAGACCATGACAGCCTACTATGGGTCCGTACAAATTATAATCATAATATGGTCTTGTGCATAAACACTAAACACTAACCCTAACAAGACTTTTCAAGACAAATGTTACCATTTCAGATCTGTGGAATTTAGGGAACATTGGTACTGACAGCCATATGAGTGCATTGGAGATACTATGTAAAATCTAACACATTGCTGCTCGAGTGACATTACACTTGTCATAATAGTAGAGCAGAGTTATAGGAAACATTTAAGGGGTCCATTCAATGCTCTTTGATTTTCCTCCAGAATTTGCTTTCCTCCACTAGTTCCCGTTCTCCATCATTTTTGTCTAAATCCCAATTATCATGGCCATAAAGCCGTGAACGGCACAGACTCAGCCCCTCGGAAATATTTTACATCACATCAAACATAATGTGTGGGGAAGATGTTTTAAAGATTTACATTTCATTATTAGTGTTGCGCACGAATATTCGTAATGCAAATTTTTATGGCGAATATCGGCACTTCGCGATTTCGCAAATATTTAGAATATAGTGCTATATATTTATAATGCCCGAATATTCTATATTTTTTTTTTCACATGTGAATTTTTCAGGCGAATTTTTCACGTGGAAAAAAGTGAACGAACATAGGACAAATAATCGTCAACATATTCTCGAAATATCGCAAACTCGAATATGGCTCCTGCCGTTCATCACTATTCATTATAACATCGTCCGGTCTGTTCGTCTCTAGGGGTTATCAAAGCTCCGACACAAACCCGTTTGAAATTTGCCATTTGTTCTCTAAAACATTAGATCTGCAGAACATATGTATATTTATTGTTTCCTGGGCAGGAAGAATATACCGCCTATAGTTTAGAATGGAACTAAATAGCCAGGCGGTATTTTATTTTTTCCCATTTTGCTTTAAAGGGGTACTCCGGCCCTGAGTCATCTTATCTCCTATCCAAAGGATAGGGGATAAGATGTCTCACTGCTGGGAACCCCTGCAATCTTGTATGTGTCACCCACCAGCCGGGTGGCAACCACGGGGCCGGGGTATCGTGATCTCATGACTCTGCCCCCGTGACATCACCCCCCGCTATGCAAGTCTATGGGAGGGGGCGTCACGCCCCCTCCCATAGACTTGCATAGCGGGGGCGGGGGATGACGTCACAGGGGCGGAGTCGTGATGTCACAATACTCCGGCCCCGTTGCCACCCGGCTGTTTGTGAGCTGGTACTGCAGCTCAAACAGGTGGGTGTCGAATACAAGATTGCAGGGTTCCCCAACGGCTAGACATCTTATCCCCTATCCTTTGGATAGGGGATAAGATGTCTCAGGGCCGGAGTACCCCTTTAATATTTGACCAGCTGCAGAAGTGCGTCAATATGAAGAATGAGTGTATGGTAATATGTGCTCATGTATGTTCATCTATCGAAATGCCCACTAGCATAAAGTATATGTGTTTATTGCTGTAATATGATTATGTGCTTCATCCGGCAATAGAATTACCTAGATAGATACATAGTTATTGCATTTTCTAGATAAAATACATGTATTGGGGCTTTGAAGTTATGGTGAGAGGTTAGCTAGATGTGCACATTGTAGAGTGGATCTGGCTTGAGTCACATCCTATACTTTAACCCTTTAGAAACATAGTCAATTTTCATTTACAGCTTTATGTTTGTCTCCTCACCTTTTAACTCTCTAATAATGCAGCCTGTTTTAGCCTTAAAGGGGTAAAACAATTTTTTTTCTTTTTTAAATCAACTGGTGCCAGAAAGTTAAACATATTTGCAAATTACTTCTATTAAAAAATCTTAATCCTTCCAGTACTTATTAGCTGCTGAATGCTACAGAGGAAATTCCTTACTTTTTGGAACACTGATGACATCACGACCACGGTGCTGTCTGCTGACATCTCTGTCCGTTTTAGAAAACATGCTAAGGGCAGCATGGTGGCTTAGTGGTTAGCACTGCTGCCTTGCAGTGCTGGGGCCTTGGGTTCAAATCCCACTAAGGACAACAATAACTAAAGACGTATTATTATTATAATAACATCAGCAGAGAGCAGTGTGTTCGTGATGTCATCAGAGAGCATTCCAAAAAGAAAAGAATTTCCTCTGTAGTATTCAGCCGCTAATAAATACAGGAAGAATTAAGATTTTTTAATAGAAGTAATTTACAAATATGTTTAACATTCTGGCACCAGTTGATTTAAAAAATAAAAAAAAATAGTTTTTTCCACCGGAGTACCCCTTTAAAGGGGTTATCCACCATAAGGTGATTTTAGTACGTACCTTGCAGACAGTAATGGACATGTTTACGAAGGATCTGCGCTTGTGTTGGAGCTAAATGGCTATGTTGTGAGATTACCATAACACTGTGGCTAGCTTTTTGTAAGATGGCTATTTCCTGTTCGAATTCGTTCTCTCAAACTACAAATCCCTTGATCCCTTATTTGTAAGTGTGAGGTCACTTTTATAAATAAATATTATGGAAATGAAATGTAAATACATTACATTACATAAATATAATGTAATGTAAATGTAAATATATGTAATATGGTGGGAATGGATTAAGAGCTTTGGGTGACAGCAGGTAGAGATACAGAAATCTCATAAGTAAAATAACTATAAAGTTGTATAATGTTTTATCGTACGATATGTAATTTTTGTTTATTAAAGGGGTACTCCTGAGGAATAAATATTCTTTCAAATTAAAGTTAAACAGAATTGAAAATGATTTTTAGATTAAAAAATGTAATCTCTCCAGCTGCTGTATGCCCAGAGGAAGTTGTTTAGTTCTTTCCAGTCTGACCACAGTGCTCTCTGCTGCCATCACTGTCTGTGACAGAAACTGTCCAGTGCAGGAGAGGTTTGCTCTTAGGATTTGTTCATGTTCTGGACAGTTCCTGACACGGACAGAAGTGTCAGCAGAGAACACTTTAGCTAGACTGGAAGTAATTACACGACTTCCTCTGTTTTATACAGCAACTGATAAGTACTGGAAGGATTAAGATTTTCACATAGAAGTAATTTACAAATCTGTTTAATTTTCTGGCACCAGTTGATTTTAAACATTTTTTCCTTACTGAGTACCCCTTTAAACAAAACAAAAATGTAAATCCCCTATAAAGTAGGCTCAGTATTGGTGATGACCCTCGTGAAAGGATTCATTGGTCCAGTTCTGCAAACAATATTCTATATAGTGCTGTCACAGCCATATTCTCCTTATCAGATAATGGAGACCATGATGAAATAATGAACGCCTGTGAGATTCTGCAGAACATCCTCCACATATCAGAAAAGCCTTGGTGCGTGGTTAATGGGCTGACAATTTCTATGTTTTATTAAGGTGATAAGCGTCATTAACAGATTCCCAACACTGATTTCTACTGGAGATTACAATGATTCACAAAACCATTTATTGCCATTTATTACCATTTTCATAAAACATACTGTAGTGCATTGGAGATTGATTTAAGTCCTTTTTAGTCTCTGTTATGATTTCCTCCATTATTCAGGTACAGGCTTGAAATCGATGAGAAATAGTCTATATTCCAACTGTAAATTGCAACTAATACATAATATATTACATTAAAGGAATGACCAAAAAGGTGTTATGGCTGGACATGAGGGGCATGGGTAGGCGGGTGCATGACATCAGATTTTTTATTTGCTGTTGTTGTTATACACTGCCCTCTTAGACCCTGAGGTTTTTAAAGGGGTACTCTGGATATCTTATTCAGATCGTGGGGTCCGGCCACAAAGCTGTGGTTTGGGCGGCTGGGTTTGGGCGGCTGGGTTTGGACGTCATGCCATTCCCCCTCCATTCATGTCTATAAGAGGGGGGCATGATGGCTGTGGTCGCTGTGTTCACGCCCCTGTCATGCTGCTCGGAGATCATAGGCTGCTGGCCTCCCCCCCACGCAATCAGACATCTTACCCTTTATCCTTTAGGATAAGATGTCCAGGGGCGAAGTTACCCTTTAAGGTAAGACTGTTGTTGCATAGGACTTTTGAACCTGAATCTGTACGTACCTCACATTAGTTAAATGCCGTATTTTTCGCCGTATAAGACGCACTTTTTCTTCCCCAAAACTGGGGGGGAAAAGTTGGAGCGTCTTATACGGCGAATACACCCCTATCGGGTCGGTCCCAGCGGCCATCAACGGCCGGAACCCGCGGCTAATACAGGACATCACCGATCGCGGTAATGCCCTGTATTAACCCTTCAGACGCGGTGATCAAAGCTGACCGCCGCGTCTGAAGGGAAAGTGACACTAACCCGGCTGCTCAGTCGGGCTGTTCGGGACCACCGCCGTGAAATCGCGACATCCCGAACAGCTTACAGGACACCGGGAGGGACCTTACCTGCCTCCTCGGTGTCTGCTCCGTGGCGGGATCCCCTGCATGGCGGCGCTCTCCTTAGACGTCATCACATCATCGTGCACGCCGTCCCGTCATCCAATAGGAGCGGCGTGCGTAGCGACGTGATGACGGCGACGTGATGACGGCGATGGAGAGCGTGAATCCCGGGGAAGAAGACGTCCGGAGCGTCGGGGACACCCCGGGGACGCGGCGACAGCGATGGAGCGACATCCAGGGCAGCGGTGACGGGTCCGGAGCGGCAGGAACACGTGAGTATTACCTCCTATCCAGTGGTCTTCAACCTGCCGACCTCCAGATGTTGCAAAACTACAACTCCCAGCATGCCCGGACAGCCAACGGCTGTCCAGGCATGCTGGGAGTTGTAGTTTTGCAACATCTGGAGGTCTGCAGGTTGAAGATCACTGTTGGGTGCAGAATCTTTTTTTTCTAGATTTTGCACCTCTAAAATTGGGTGCGTCTTATATGACCATGCGTCCTATAGGGCGAAAAATACGGTAAATGCTCCAGTTCTAAAATATCAAAGTTTTAAAGTAAATTAGGCTTTGGAGCACACTGGGCGTTCCCCTCAGCCTCTAGTTTACAGGAGAGAGGTGGGATTCCAGTATAACCTTGTTACTACCAATTGAGGGAACAGAGGAAGTGACCAATGCGTAGAGCAGTGTTTCCCAACCTTTTTCGGCTCGGGGAACCCCTAAAAAAAAAAAGAATTGTGGTGAACCACTACCAAAGTTGACAAGCAAAAAATAAATAAATAAATAAAAATGGAAAAGGAAACAGCCGCAATGCAATGCACAATATCTATTTTCCTGTGGGTATGTAGATTACAGTGCTGCTTTATACAGCGACAAGTGACGGCTTCTAAGATCAGCGTCATTCCCTTCTCTTCTCCGTCTGGTCGGGGCCATCATGACGATTTCTTCCATCCAGAGGGTGCATTACCTCAATTAAGCTGACCTGAGAAGAATCCGGGGGGCCGGGTAGAATCAGGCGGGCTGGGAAAATAGTCTGGGTGGGAAGATAGTCTGGGGGGCCAGCGGGAATATAGTCCGGGGGGCCAAAGGGTCAGTCTGCCTCTGCTTCGACAATCATACATAAAATTACTTATAAGGGGGGGAAATCTACTGCAGGACATTGAACTATTGGGGGTGCTATTTGGCATCA